>NC_056747.1:1323435895-1324165895 GCF_019279795.1 Protopterus annectens
AGCATACATGAAAGTAGTACATCTTCCCTTGGGAGTCTGTCCAGCTGCACATGTGGAAGGCAAAAATGGAGATTCTCCCAGATCCACTTAAGATTACCTCAGTTTTGTAGAGATCCTGGAGCTTATGCAGAAACAGTGAGGGTGGGATGTCCAATGACCCCTTTTGTCACCTAAAGAAGGTTACCATGTCCTTCAAGAATGCAACTGCAGTCCTGACATATGGGTTGTCCTGCCTCAGGCAGCCCTTCGGTCTGCCAGATTCCAAAGTCTGGGTCCGGCATCGGCTGATGTCGCCTCCTCCCCGACGTCAGAGCGGCTGGAGTATAAAGGCATCAGCCGATGCCATCTTCTCCAGTCTTTCTTGCCGCGCGGTGCCCGAAGCAGAAGCAGTTCGCAAGTGCCGGTCGGTCAGCTTCTGTGTTTTCAGTTACCGAAGTCATCTAAAAGCCAAGTACCCCATTGGGGAACATTTTTTCTTGCCTCAGCCGATGTCAGAACAAATTGAGAAAGTTAATAATTGTTCGTCTTGTGGTAAACAAATACCTCATAAGGACTTCCATTCTTACTGCCTCCCTTGCCTGGGCCCAGACCACGACGTCTCAGCCTGTGCTGCCTGTGCTTGCTTTAATAAGCGCACTCTCAGGCGCCGGGCAGAATTTGCCGAAGACTTTTTTGCCGAATCTTACGCTTACAGCATGCCGTCGGAACAACCGACAGCACAAACTACCAAAAAACGAAAGGACCGGGACCGACATCCTCGGCCCGCGTCTTCCACCGATATAATGCCTAAGCCCTCCGCGAGTGCTTCGGTCCCTTCAGAAGCGGTAATTCAACCGCTCCAGGCTGACGACACCGTGTTAACACATCCCTCGGTCTCGGAGACTACACTGGTGCCGGTTGTTGATTTTCCTCCGGAAACCGAAGTTCTGGATCTACCCGACACCATTCCCGTGGACAAAGTTACCCCTGCACGTGGGGCAGCTAGGCCTCCTGTATCCATGTCAATCAAGGCCTTTGCACTTGCTAAGACCGCCAGCCAGGCCAAGGCCATTCCTAAACCTACTTCTCAGGACCCTTCTTCTGACAAGACAGATCATGTCTCTGGCTGCAGATCTAATCTCTCTTATCAGGGGGTCTCAGCCTCACCCAGGCAGAGGTTCTCAGCCGCCTGCAGAAAAAAGGCCTAGAACTGATCAGGCAGACAATCTCTCTTCAGATGAAGCCTCTGGGGATTCAGAGCATTCAGATACCCAAGAAGAATCCTTCCAGGCCTATGAGGACTCTGATGCTGAGGAATCTATTCCCTCTGCCTCTCCTCCAGAGGATTTTTCTTTCGGTGAAGTCCTCCACTCCATGAGGGAACATTTTAAGTGGCAGGGTCAGGAATTTTCTGATTCTAGGAAAAGGCTACGTACCTTCCTTAAGTTACCCCAGCACAGACCTTTAGCTATCCCTCCAGTTTTGGATGTCCTGGATGATGTTTTCTCCGACTCCAGTGCTTCCCCTGATTCTCTCCCTTATTCTCTCCCTCCTGCTCCTGTCAAGCCAGACAGATATTACAGGGTCCCTGACACTCACAAGCATCTCTTTAAGGCCCACTCTGTGGATCTAGAAACTGTTTTACAGGGCCCCAAAGGAGTGGCTACCTCCTCAGCCAAGAATCCACTGCCAGCTGACAGGGAAGCAAGGTCCCTGGAGAGATGGGATAAAAAAGTTTATACCTCTTCCACCCTTGCCATGAGGTCACTTAACTGCCTTTTTCATATGTTTCAGTACCAGGATTATTTACTGGATGATTTGCAGAAAAAGATAGTCTCTACTGAGCCTATAGATAGAAAGGCATTGCAGGATTTGGTTCATAATACTCAGCAGGTTAGTAATCATTTTCTTCAGTGTGGTTATGATGCATTGGAGGCTTCATGTAGGGCAGGTATGACAGGGGCTGTTATACGTAGACATGCTTGGTTGAAAGAACAGCCACTGCCGGATCATGTTAAAGTAAAGCTCCTGGACGCACCTCTGGATAAACAGAAGCTTTTTGGTGCTAATGCTCAGGATGTGTTGAAATCTATTGAGGAGAAGGCAAAATCAGTACAGACAGTAAAGGATTTCCTCCAGGTTCAGCCACCAAGGTTCAGCAGGAATTGGCCTTCAAAGAATTGGTCCTTTCCAGACTCTGACAAGTTTCAAAGAGGAAAGAACAGGCGTGCACGAGGTAGAGGGCAATACCGAGGCTCCTACAGGGGACGCCAATGGCAACCACAAAATCAGAGAAGTGGCACAGGTAGTTCACCTGCACCACAGGGACAATCACAATGACTTACCTTTCACTCCGCCTACAAAGGCTCAAAGAGAAGCACCTCTAGGCGGAAAATTATCTCTATTCTCAAAAAACTGGCACATTATAACAAAGGACAATTGGATTCTGGACATAATAGACAGAGGTTACAGCTTCCACTTCCATACCTTACCAACGGGACAAGGCATGCCAAACCTGCCACAAAATCAAAGGGCAGAGGCACTCATAGAAGTCTCAAAGCTGTTACAAATAAAAGCAATCAAGAAGGTTCCTCCTCAGGAACAAGGCCAGGGATTTTATTCATGACTGTTCCTTGTTCCAAGAAAAGAAAAACAATGGAGGCCTATATTGGACTTGTCCGTTCTAAATACTTTTCTCATGGTGCCAAAATTCGAGATGCTGACGTTACAGCAACTTCTTCCCATGCTGGGCAAGGAACAGAGCACTATCAATTCTCAGCATTGCCGTTTGGCTTATCTACTGCGCCCAGAGTATTCACGAAATGCCTGGCATCAGTAGTGGCACATTGCAGACTCCAGGGGATTCAAATATACCCTTACCTGGACGACTGCCTAATAGAAGCAGACAGCAAACAGACCTTGATAAAACACTTGGATTACGTCATTCAATTGCTGCAGGCTTTGGCATACACAGTCAACATTCAAAAATCAAGATTACTGCCATCCCAAGAGATTATTTTTCTAGGAGCAAAACTGGACGCACAGCTACAAATGGCTTTCCTCACAGAGGAGAAACAAGAGCATTTAACAGCTTACTTCAAAGGCCTAGCAAAATTAACCCACCTGACCGCAAGGAAGACCCTGCAGGCCCTGGGGTTCATGGCATCTTGCATTCTTCTAATCCGTCTGGCAAGACTACACATGAGAAAGCTGCAATGGTACCTATAAAGCTTGTGGTCGCAACACAGCCACAGCCTAGAAGACATAATACCACTCATACCATGCCTGCAAAGGGAATTTTTGTGGTGGGCTCAAGCAAGTCACTTAAACGAAGGCATGCTTTTCAACAAGCCTCCAACAAGTCAAACTATTACAACAGACGCCTCAGACCATGGATGGGGGGGCGCACATGGATGGCAGATGCATTCAAGGGCAATGGACTCCATGGAGATGCATCAGCACATAAATCAAAAAGAGATGTTGGCAGTGATACGTGCAATAGAAGCCTTTGGAAAATCTCTTCAGCAAGGTCATCTGCTAATAAGGACAGACAACACCACTGTCATGTGGTACATAAACAAGGGGGCACTCATTCCTACCCCCTCTGCAGACTAACAATGATTCTTTGGGAAAAGTCCCTGAAACTGAACATCTGCTTGCAATCCCAGTTTGTTCCGGGCAAGGACAATGTTCTGGCAGACAGGTTCAGCAGAAATTTCTTGGATCCACACGAATGGATGCTACACCCACGCATTTTCTCACAAATAACATCTGCATGGGGAAGACCAGACATAGACCTCTTTGCATCTCATTTCAATCATCACCTGGAAAGGTTCTGCACAAGGATACACCATCCTCTAGCTTGGAGAACGGATGCTGTTTCCTTCAGCTGGAATGCACTAACAATTTATGCATTCCCTCCTCTACCTTTGCTCACCAAGTTGTTACTGAAGATCAAGGCAGAACAACCAAGAGGAATCTTGATAGCTCCAGACTGGCCAAGGCAACACTGGTATCCACTACTACTGAGCATAACTCACACCAGACCGTGGCTCTTGCCTCAATGGCCTCTGCTCCTGACTCAACACAGTTACAAGACTGTTCATCAGAACCTGCAAACCTTAAAGCTGACAGCTTGGAGAGTTCCATGACTCAGACCCATGACTCCCTCTCCGAAAAAGTTCAGGAAATTTTGCTGGAGGCACGGAATGAGATTCACCATCTGGAATGTCAAAAAGGGCCAGGATGCATCACTGATGAACATACGTCAGATATTAGAATACTTGGCAGAAATGTTTCTCAGTGGCCTCTCATACTCTTCCATCAAAATCCACGCTTCAGCTATCTCAGCACATTACAACTGTGATCCACCTGTGTTTTCGCATCCCTTGCTAAGACAGCTTCTAAGAGGCATAAAGAATATCAAACCTCCAAGGAAGCTACCAATTCCTGCATGGGACCTCAATTACGTCTTGGAAAAATTAACTCTTCCTCCTTTTGAACCAGCAGCATCTTCAGAAATGCAATTTCTCTCTTGGAAAACGGTTTTCCTGTTGGCAGTCACCTCAGCAAGAGTCTCGGAGATACAGGCCCTCATGGCAGTTCCTCCTTTTCTCATCTTTCATCAGGACAGAGTTTCCCTTAGGACCAATCCTTCATTCATGCCTAAGGTGATATCCAGAGTGTCTTTAAACCAAGCAATTCACCTGCCTACTTTCTTTCCTAACCCTCAAAATAAAGGGGAAAAGCTGCTGCATACTTTAGACATTCACAGACAACTACGCTACTACTTGACAGAACAAAGTCCACCAGGAAGTCTGACCAACTGTTTGTAGACTATGCTGCTGGAGTGCAAGGAAAAGCAGTCGTCAAACAAACTATCTCAAAATGGATTGGACACTGCATCAGATTCTGTTATTCTTTTCATGGAAAAAGTGTGCCAGCTAATATTAGACCACACTCCACCAGAGCTATGGCCACATCCACAGCTTTTCTAAGAGGAGTGGCTACAAAAGATATTCTAGAGGCTGCTACACGGAGCTCCATGCATACATTTACCAAACACTACAACCTGCCATTATACTCCAGATCCCGAGCAGGCTTTGCTTCGGCAGTTCTGCAGGGCCTTCTAGCTTCACCATCTCTTGCTTAGTCCTACCAACCCCAGCTTGGCTATGGTATTCAACCCATGTCAGGACTGCAGTTGCATTCTTGAAGGACATAGTACAGTTTTGTACCTACCATAAATGTAGATGTCCGATAGATATGCAACTGCAGTCAGGTTTTCCCTCCCTCCTACCCCTCTGTTTTTCCCCTTTTGGGTCCTTTATCCCCTTACCTATCAGCTGGGGTTATATATTATGGTGTATCTGTTTATTACTGTTGTGCATGTCTGGTTTTATCTGTTTATCCATTCACAAAATTTAGCCTTCCTTGGAGGGCACCTGGCATCTGGGGCAAGAAACACTGAAGAAGATGGCGTTGGCTGATGCCTTTATACTCCAGCCGCTCTGACGTCGGGGAGGAGGCGACATCGGCCGACGCCGGACCCAGACTTTGGAATCTGGCCAACCGAAGGGCTGCCTGAGGCAGGACAACCCATATGTCAGGACTGCAGTTGCATATCTATCGGACATCTACATTTATGGTAGGTACAAAACTGTACTTTTCTTGTCCTGGATGTATGGAATAGTCCCAACTTAGTGACCTTGATTCTAGATGACCGAACAAAATTCCTCTGACCACTCAAAGATTTTGACATTTTGATTCAAACCAAAATAGGCAACTGTTTCTGACATTTAAGACTTGACTTGTGTGCCTGACATACAGTTGCTATTGGTAGCGTAACAGATGCAGATGTTACAGTTCACTGCTATACCTTTTACCTGACTGATTTTGCCAAAAATTTCAAGGCATCCTTTAAAGGCATCAGTGTGTTAGGTCAGAGAGAAATTGCAGGAAAACAAGAGAGACAAAAACTAACGATTGTGGACATTTGCTTTAAGACTCCAAAATTGACCTGTGCCTTGATGCAGAAGAGTCTTAGACAAGTTGAGCAAAGGGATCAGCAGTCTGGCAAGCACTAACACTGCCATACAGTCGGTCAAGCAGATGCCTGCTTAGAGAGAAAAATTCTAGTGAAAAAACAAATACTGCAGTTCTTTCTGGGGACTGCAACAGTCAGTTTTGCCTGAGTACATGTCCATTTGCTGCCTCTCTGGAGGCAGATGTTGGTTCACCTGTTCCGTTATCTTCCTTTAGAGACGATAGTCACACAGGACAAGTAAATATGGATTTTAGTTTCATAGGTAGGTAGAAGGCATATTGTCAAAGAGACTATTGACATGCCTAGTCCAGTTTCCCAAATGTCCCAGAGCGCTGTCAGATAAGAAAATAGAGCTGGAGAGATTCGAACCCTGAGATACAGGAGGCAGTTAATAGCCTTAATACTTAACACTAATTGCCATCATAAACAGAAACTGCAAAAATCCCCTTCCCCAACCCTCCTCGTCTTCACTCGTACTGACAGCATACCATTCCATCATAGTAATACATCAGAAAGAGAAGTCATCAGCCTCATTTGGGACTGTGTAATAAAGACATTCAACCATACCAGATTGGGCCTAGGTATTCACGGGTTTTTGATTATTAAAGAAGCCAAAGAACTTCACAGTAATCTTGGGTCTCACAGGTCTCTACATGTTCACCCACGGTCAAAAAGTTTAGTATGAACTTGCTACAAACTGGTTTTACTGGCTTGCCAAGTGAAGTTCACAAAAGGGGTCAAGAAGGTTTTTAAACTACTGGGTTGAAGCCAGTCATTACTGGTTTAGGCCCTGCTGTTTGTCTCACCACAGCCCCACGGTCTACACCAAAAGTTTGTCTGTGGTTGCATCATGTCAGAGGCTGCAAGGAAGGTGCATCTTTTTGCCTTTATGACTTTCCTCCTAGTGATGCTGACTCTTTAGTGAGTAATTATGATACAAATCTATGTCCCAATTCAAGGGCATTATAGTGAACACTGAAGACCCAGAAATGGCGCCCATTTTTTGTTTGATATTCTTGTCATGCAAAGTCTGTTTATCTGGCAAACAAGCAAGCAGTGGAATACCTTTCTCATGCCCATTGTGCAGGCTACTGGTTATAGTTTCCCAGTTAGGCCTTCATCTCCTGGGTGCTTACATTAAACCCTGTGGGAGATAGACTGAGACAAGTCTCTCTTCTGCCTCTGCAAAAGGAGGTTTGAGGCATGTGTCATTTGTAGTACAAGACTGGAAGGACTGGCTTCCCACTTGCAGCTAATTTCTTGGATATTGAGTAGTAACTGCAACAGAGATCCTTTTACTTCAAAATCTACTGTTATGGTGAGTGTACTCGTATTTCTTGTCATTTACATGTTAAAAATTTGCTTTAGATTAATTGTTGTTTTGCTATTCATTACAAATAGAATTGTGTTAGTATCTGGAGCAGACCTTTTCTGTCCTAGAACAGCGTATGCCTGGCATTACAATATACTGTCCTCAAGTCTGAATACCTCTGTACAGACAGTGGCTTGTCAAACTTTGTTGTAGTTTTTTTTTTTTTTATCTTTGGTAGGTGCAGGCTTCTTGCAATCCACTGCATTAGACTTCAAGGTAATATTTAACTGTGGAGAAAATAACTTCCCAGAGTGGTTAATGTTCAAGTCAAAAATTAGTAACCTCCTGTATGTTGATTAGCAGCATATTGAGTGACTGCAGTGAAAAAATGTCTTAAGAGCCTGAAATAGCAGCTCTGATTGTCTTGGAGTTTGGGTTTTAGTCTGTTGCAGTATTCATACTGTGGGATTTCCAGCCCTCAGGCAACCCGAGGTCAGCTCCTGTACAAAAGCTTAAGCCTGGCTGCCGTAGGTACGTGGGACGTCACACTTAGGGTAATAAATCATGGAGTATAAATGTGACGTCGGCACGCACAGACTTCATAACTCTTCAGCCGCAGATGACAGATTCGACCGCTTCGCTCCTATGTCCGAAAAGATAAGTACCCCTTTGGGGGTCTGCCTTTTTTATTATTGCTTAAGCTTGGTTGTTGTAGTTGTTTCTATTAGCCAATGTGGGAGAAAGAATAAATGCAGTTGCGGGAATAAATGCAGTTGCGGGCGCCAGATTCCGCTCAAAGATTCCCACGACTGCTGTGTCTTTTGCCTAGGTAGAGAGCTCATCCATAAGGCCTGCTCTGTCAATCCTTCATTCCTTACTCAAACGAGTGCAAAACAAAAACTGAATGAAATATGTAAGGAGAAAATACCACTCTGGACACAGAAATAAATATAAAGTTAGCGCTTTCTGAAGAAGTTTATATATTTTATAAACGAAAGCGCTAACTTTATATTTATTTCTGTGTCCAGAGTGCTATTTTCTCCTTACATATTTCATTCATTCCTTACGCAGCTGTCTGGCCACGTTAAATCTGTATTTAGAAAGTCAAAAGCTTAAACGCCTCATGCTTAGGTTGGATCCCAAGTTGGCCACCTAAGCCGAACAACCTAGGAAGAAGGCTAAGGTCTGCAAGCCTTCTCCAGATGCCGTTCTGCATTCAGAGGTTCCACCGACTACCATTCTAGGGGCCGAGTAACATCTGATTAATCCGGTGATTCCTCTGGAAGAGGCCATGTCAGTAGCCACAGAGAGCACATCAGCAGAGTTGATACGGACATCGGCCATAACCATCGTCGAGGGGGTGTCATTGCTTGACCGGCCAACCAAGATTTCTCCTACTCCAGCACAGGCCTCTCTTTCCCTACCTACCCAGACACCCACTACTACAAAAAGGAAACAAAAAGCAAAACACTTGAGCCCAACGCCTCAAGCAGCCCCAGACTGGGAATCCTTCACTTCTTCTTGATGCAGGCCTTTGTGGCACTTAGGCCTACAGGCCCTACTCCCACCAACATTCCTGTGCTGAGACCTAGGCTGGCCTCTGCTTCTTCCCTGCCTTTAACTACTACTCACCAAGTAATTACTCGAGGACCCTGAACAATCTTACTCCTCCTCCTCTGAGGAATCTGTCTCCTATGTCTCTCAGATTGCCTCTTCCATAGATTATTTACTCCCCTGACAAGGATTCCATTGAAGGGACTCCCCACCTGAGGATATTTCATTTGGGGAGACTATTTCAAAAATGAGAGTATTTCACATGGGATGCTACTTTAGTTTCTGAAACCCAGAAGAGATGCATCAAGCTCTTACAGTTTGACTCCCCCTCCCCTTCAGCCATCCCTCCAGTACTACCAGCCTTCTTGGATGCCTTCAGTTCTGTTTCCAAGAACCCAGACTCTCAACCTCCTGCCCCTAAAAGGCCGGATAGGTTTTACAAAGTACCTTATGATCACCAGTTTCTATTACCCCCCCCCCCCCGGCCGACCCAGCGGTTATTGCAGTATCCCCAGACAGACAGTCTAGGCAATTGCCTTCTGCTGCTTTACTGCCATCTGATAAAGACAGCAAAACCATGGACAGGATGGGGGAAAAGGTATACACCTCCTCTACCCTAGTTTTCAGGGCTATAAACTACCAAACACATATGAAGTATTCCTTAAACCTGGTCTTTCAGGCCACCACCTTTAGTGGCTTCCATCTCCCTGACTGTCCAACCAAATAAGACATTACCTCCAAACTGTCCCTTGCCACACATGTAGTCATACACACTATCCATTGCAGTTGTGATGCAGCAGAAGCAGCTGCTAGATCTGCTGCCCCTGTGTCAGCCTTGCGCAGATGCTCCTGGCTCAGAATACAAGCCTCTACCAGATGATTTTAAAGCCCAAATCATGGATACTCCTCTGGATAACAACTTTTTGTTTCACAAAAAATGCTGCAGAACTTTTTAAAAACTTGCAAGAAAAAAGCAAGGAACTGCAGGACATTTAACACTTGCTGGTGTCCCCAGTACCTAGATACTACAGGAACTACCCAGCCAAAACATCCTTTGTCAGAAGGGCTCCTTCTTCCTCTGGTCCTTCTGCTGCAAGACCACATAGGGGACCACGGAGGCAACCATACCCCAGGCTTCCTCAGTCCACCAACAAAGAGCCGTTTCCAGACAGAGTGGGACCTTCCTCCGCGTGACTGCCTTGCCCAAGTGCCCCTGTCCACTCACCTTATCCTATGCCTTCCCTTCTGGAAAACAATCACTTCAGATCTGTGGGTTCTTTCCATCGTCCAAAAAGGAAACTTTCTGTCCTGGAAAGACAAACCCACACCAAAAAAGATACCTTTCCCCTCTAAAAAATCAACTCCCCGTACTTCCTCTCATCCTGCTGGAACTCCTTTCACAAGGAACCATAGAACCAGTTCCATCAGGGCAGGAGGGACTAGGCTTCTACTCCCACCTTTTCTTAGTTCCGAAAAAGGATGGCCCCTGGAGACTAATCCTGGACCTGTCATACCTAAACCTGTTCCTACAGGTCCCCTCCTTCAAGATGCTCTCCCTTCAAATGCTATTACCCCCTCATCCCATCTCAAGCCTTCATGGTCACTCTAGACCTAAAAGCTGTATACTTGCACATTCCAGTCAGACCCTCCCACAGGAGGTTCCTATGCTTCTCTGGGCCCTCTTCTCATTTTCAATTTACTGCACTGCCTTTTGGCTTCTCTACGGCACCCAGAGTTTTTACCAAGTGCTTAGCCCCAGCCATTGCCCATTGCAAAACCAAGGGAGTACAAATCTACCCCTACTTGGACAACATTCTCATTTTGGAAGAATCAGAGTCCACCCTTCTATCGCGTCTTCAATTCGCCATGACCCTATTGCACAAAGGTGGGTTTCACCCTCTACCTTCAAAAATCCTCCCTCCTCCCACAGCAGGACAAGGTTTTTCTTGGGTACAGAATCAGAACAGATCTAATGAGATCCTTCCTCCCACCAGACAAAGTACAGTCCCTCTCCTCCCGTTTTCTAAGCCTATTGACAGAATCGCACCTGACTGGAAGACTGTTTCTGCAAACTATGGGTCTCATGGCTGCCACCATCCCCATGCTCCCTCTAGCAAGGATGCGCATGAGGAAATTCCAGTGGTACTTAAAGAATGTTTGGTCTGAGCCAACAGCCTCTAGAAAACTAATTCCCCTTCTGCCCTGCCTAAAAATAAAGCTGAGGTGGTGGATTCAGCAGGACTCCAGCAACCAGGGAATTCCTCTGCAAATCCCTCCCACTACTTGGTCTATGCATACAGATGCATCAGACCTAGGGTGGGGAGCAACCCTGCAGGGCTACAGGGTACAACAGGGCTGGTCCCCTGCCCTGCAAAAACAGCACGTAAATGTTAGGGAGATAACTGCTGTCCTGCTAGCTCTAAAAGTCTTCCTTCCTTTACTGCAGCCAGGAATACTCCACATTGTGACAGATAACATGACTGTCATGTGGTACCTAAACAAACAAGGAAGGACAAAGGCATACCATTTATGTTGGATAGCATTGCAAGTCTGGGAAATGGCAGCAAAACACAACCTCTTCCTGAAAGGCTCATACATCCCCTCTCAGGAAAACAAGCAAGCAGACTTGCTCAGCAGAACCTACACTCTATAACGCGAATGGATGTTCCACAGGGATGCCTTTCTACACATGGTCCACCAGTGGGGCACACCTCAAGTGGATCTGTTTGCCCCCCCCTCCCCGAACAGAATACTAAACGTATTTTGCAGCAGGACTCGTGCACCACTGACCTGGAGAGTAGATGCCTTCAGCTTTTCATGGCGGGGAGTGTTCCCGTATGCCTTCCCTCCCTTTCCTCTAATTCAGAGTGTCCTCCTGAAAACCAGTAAGGAGCAACCAAAAGTCTTGCTGGTGACCCTGTTGGACAAGGCAGCACTGCTTCCCCCTTCTGTTCTCCCCTAGCCAACGGCAATCACCACAAGTTACCCCACAAGGTGGATCTACTAATGCAGCAGCAGGGATCCCTCCTTCACCTTCACTGCTCCCAACTCTGTGGGTGATCCACTTTTGATCCCATTTAGACAACACTACTCAGACGTGCTATCAGTCCTGAGGGAGGCCAGGAAGTCAACTACTAGAAAAAACTATTTGTCTAAATGGCAGAGATTCTCGAAATGGTGTTCTCTTAGAGACAAAGACCCATTTCTAGTAGATCCACCCCTTGTCCAGAGCTATACCTGTGAGCTCATTAAGGAGGGACTAGCTTACTCTTCTGTCAAAGTTCATCTGTCTGCCATTTCTGCATGCTTGCCTTTACAACCACTATCTCTTTCTAGACTGGACATAAAACCTTTCCTGAGAGGGGTCTTGTACATCAGACCATCAAGAAAGCCCATCTCTCCTCCCTGGGACCTAACTTTGTGCTGGAAAAGCTAACCCCTACCCCTTTTTGAGCCGGCCAGCACAGCATCTCTTCAAATGTGCACATGAAAAAACATTATTTTAGTGGCCATTCCCTCTGCTAGAAGAGTGAGTTGCAGGCCCTAATGGCTTGCCATTCTTACACCACCTTCCACAATGACAGGGTGACCCTTCGCACAAACCCCTCAGTAATACATGAGCTATTCTTAAACCAGTCTATTCACCTACCCACCTTTTTCCCCCTCCCCTACTAACTCCGCTGAGAGGATACTCCATTCCCTGGATGTTCATAGACAACTGAGATTCTATTTGGACAAAACGAAGTCCTTCAGAAAATCTGACCAACTGTTCATTTCCTTTCATCCCAGGGCTATGGGTAAGGCAGTCTCCAAACAAACTATCTCCTCCTGGATCAGGAAATCCATTCTCTTTTGCTACTCTCGTCATAACAAACCACTGCCTCAAGGAGTGCAAGCACATTCTACCAGAGGCATGGCTACCTCTAAGTCTTTCATGAAAAGGCTAGACACAGCCTCCATCATGGAGGCAGGTATCTGGTCTACTGTCCATAATTTCACGAAGCACTACAAGATCGAACTGGTCTCTAGAGCTCTAGATCTAGGTCTCTAGATTTGTGGAATCCTCTACCTCTACTCAAAATAAGAGATGACAGTGAAAGCACAAACTGTTAACCACCAAATTCCACTGTAAAGGCCAATAAGGGGTACAAATTAGAGGAATAAAGGTTTATTGTACAAACCCTGCCCTAACATACACAATACACTAATGCTGTGAAAATCTCCAATACGTTTTCGTTCACACTTCATCAGATGTAAAAAGCAGGGAAATAGCGAAGAATTCATTTTATATTACATTTAAACTGTTGGTTTAAAATAAGAACCAATCTGAACTACTTGTCAATTAATCAATTCCAGCCATGAATATGCATGTCTGAATCTCATGAATATGTAAATTTTAAAACCATGAACTCAATACTTTTTATAAAACCATAAAACAATTTGTTTTATTCTACAAAATTTAAAAAAATTAGTAACGATACATAAACCTAACATGCACATAATTTAATACGTACCCTAATAATACTATAATAAATAATTAATATTGTATTACAATGTTGTGTCTTTCGGCTTTTCCCTGTTAGGGGTCGCCACAGCGGAACTCCTGTCTGCTAATGATTGGCAGTTGATTTTTACGTGCTAAGTTGCCAGCCCTAACACACAACCTTCAACGAAGGTACGCCCATTCACGCATGTCTCCACGCAGAAGATGCTCTAGCTGAGAGTTGAACCGGTCAGCGTCTTATTGTGAGGCGACACCGCTACCGCAGCACCACCACCAATTTATAAAATATGGTACATAAATGCCCTCTAGTGGACTATAGAGTTCATTACAACTTAGCTGATCTTATTGTGAAAACTGGAAGAATGGATAACATATCATTTAAACCTGGAAATTTTGTGGCTTCTAAAACAATTTGCCAGTAAAGCTCACGATACTCCAGTTTTGTTTCCCCACATACTCCCTCTAATTTCCTTAGGAACCACTTCTAAAACAAAAAAAGCTAGGGGACAATTGGATTTATGTCAAAATAAAGCATTGTTAGAATTGGATTTACTTATTTCATACATATGTTGATAAATACGTGTTCTTAGTTTCCTTTCTGTCTTGCCTATATAAAATGAATTGCATATCTTGCATAAAGCAAGATAAACAGTTCCACTGGTGTTACAATTGGCAAAGCATTTACTTGAAAGAGTTCTGTCCCTAACCCTTAATTCTAAAGAAGTATTAACAAGAAAGGGACACTAAGAGCATGCACCACATTTAAAGGTCCCTGCTTTGGTAGTGTTGAAAAATTTTATACAGGAACTGCCATATTCAAAGAGATTTTTAAAGTTAATTTCTTTTCTATATGTAAAGGTTAATGCATTCCTAAAAAGGGGTGACAGGTCGGACATTTCCTTGAATTTCTCCCACTCTTTAGTAATCATATTCCTAATAATACCTGCGCCTCCATTAAAATGTAACACATAAGCTGACTGACCTTCACTTGGATTATTGGGTTGACTAAAAGGAGCATCACCAGGAACATCCACCCCTAATATAGGTGCAAAATCTGCCTGCTCTACCATTTTTGACCTCTGTTATAACTTGTTCAATTAACTGAAAGGGATAGCCTCTCTCCAAAAACATTTGACACACAAACTTACATTCATTGTAGAAATCTTTGTCAGTAGACATCATACTGCTTATTCCCTTTATAAGGTTCTTTTTTTGAAAAAAAGGGTGACCACTGGTGAAATGCAAATATGAATTTGAAAAGGTGTTTTTCTGTATACTTTTGAAATAAATCTACCTGTGTCAAGTGTAATATGTGCATTTAAATAAATTAACTCGTGAATTAATACTATGGGTAAATTCCAAAAATTGTGATGTACTTTTTAAAATGCGAAAATTCAACAAACCTGTCCTTGGTATCCGTCCAAAAAATGACCGTCATCTAAAAAAAAAAAACACTTATAAAGGGACCATCTAAAAAAAAAAAAACACTTATAAAGGGACCAACAACTTTTGAACTCACTATTCAACACGTATGTATTTTCCCACCAAGTTAAAAGAATGTTAGCGTAGCTGGGGGCACATTTGGCCCCCATAGCCACACCTCTAATTTGTTTGTAGAACTCGCCTTCATAAAACATATAGTTATTTTTCAAAATAAGCTCCATTAACAATAAACAAGTGTTAAAGTCACTACCAGAAAGGTGACCATCGGAAGTCATTGCTTGTTCTAACCATTGTAGGCCTATATCATGAGGGATATTCCCAAACAAATCCACTATATCTGAAGTAACAAATAATAAACCATCTTTATAATCAGATTTCAACTGTCTGAGGAAATCCCAAGAATCCTTAAGTACTGCGGGTCCTGATAAAGACAAATTTTTTAACTTTACATCCACAAATTTAGCCAAGGGGGCCATAATGGAACCTTCAGATAAACCATTAAACGAAGTGGGGGATCCGTATTGGAGATTTTCACAGCGTTGGTGTATTGTGTATTTTCAGGCAGGATTTGTACAATAAACCTTTATTGGACTTCTACAGTGGAATTTGGTGGTTAATCCTCTACCTCTGCCACCTCCCAAAATGCCTCCTAACTGTGGTACTCTCCCACAGTATGAATATTGCAACATGGGAATAGAAGGACATAGAATAGTTGTGTAAAATCTTACCATAACCATAGATGTCCTTCTCTTCCATGTTGCAGTATTCCAGCCCTCCCTCCTGTCCCCTGGTATCCTCTGTCTTCTCCGGTGTATCCCCTCCCTGCAGGCCAGTCTTTTCAGCCCTGCAGGGACACTTGCTTTTACTTCTCCTTAGCCTTATTGTCTCTATTCTGGACTTCCAAGTTCTAAGGTCTGTGCGTGCCTATGTCACATTTATACTCCATGGTTTATGGCCCTACGTGTGATGTCCCAGGCACTTACGGCAGCCAGGCTTAAGCTTTTGTATAGGAGCCGACGGGTCGCCTGAGGGCTGGAAATCCAACAATATGAATACTGCAACATGGAAGAGAAGGACATCTATGGTTATGGTAAGATTTTACACTACTATTCTTTTTATGTGTATTATTTTGTCATTTGTATTCACTGTGTGTTGAGACTTAAGTGAAATTGTTTGCATGGTTATTGTGTACCTCATTGTAGTGTTGACACACTTTTGTGATGGGTTGGAACCGTTAACAAATCAGAAGTTGGTCTACCATGCACGTTTTTCATGGCAACGTTCTGCTTGCTTCTGTGTATAGTTGTTACTTTTATTTATGCCGTGCTGAATGGAAATCAAATCTTAAAATGTTTTGTTGCTTCTGTAAAGGAGAGAAGCCCTTCAGTTGTGATCAGTGCAACATGAGGTTTATACAGAAATACCACATGGAGAGACACAAGAGGACACACAGTGGAGAAAAGCCATACAGATGTGATACTTGTCAACAGGTAAACAAGAATGCACAAAAATGGAATGTCAGCAAGATGTTAATGTTTATGGCAGTGTTCCTGCGTCTCAGAAATAACTGTGGTAGTACGCTAATTTTTAAACATGTGATGGCTAAGTAGGCAGACTCATGTGGGTATACTTTCTGAGCCATAACCAGTGATAATAAGTAAAAGAAAAGCAATGAACAAAAGCAAAAGTATGGTTTAACATTTGAAATTGCTGTATACTGTTAATTTGGCTGAACTTGACGGCGCGCACACCCTTAATGAACTTGGTTAACAAGGGCGTTCTAGATCTGGTAACCCAGTGCTTAGACCTGTGCCATGAAGCAGCAATGTTGTTCCTTGCTGATGAGAAATGCTTTTAGTGGGGGGTATTAATAGTCAAGGTGTGCAGTGGCAGTGCATTCTAGAGTTAAGGCATTTACAGAACACCTTATCGGATGTATGAAACTTGTGCATTGGTGTAATGAAGTGTTTGAGATAGTCTTATCCAGACACTGTAACAAAAAGACTGACCACCATGGCAATTGGCAGTGATTCTCTCCATAAGCTTGAACTCCTCCCCTATTCAGTAATTCCCTGCCCTGAAGAGATGCTGCAAATCTTGTTGCCACCATTGCAGCTCTGACATCTCCTGAGCGAGCTTGAGCTGTTGAGGGATAATAAATGTTTGCTTGCTTTTACTTCTCGGACTGATTTAGCAGCCTGTTTTCCTAATTCTTTGATCACTGTATTTTTTTGTTCTTTAATCCATTGTTTTTAGTCTCTTATAGCCTCCATTGTTTAAAAAAAAAAAAAAAAAAACAACTCTAGTTTGCAGTCTGTTTTCTGTACAAGAAATCTTTCTTTTGTGGATTAGTCTGGGGTGCTTTACTACTTGAGTTTGATTCTGGCACTGCTGTATTTGAAGTTGAAGGGCCTGGCTGTGGCAGAAGATCCAAAGCCAGGTTTTAAAAAGTATGTAGACATTGTCAGCAAATCGGAAGTTTGTTGTACCATGCACATTGCAAGAAATGTATATGGCGTTTTTGGCGGTGGGGCATCTGAAAAGCAACAGTCTCATTTGTAAAACCTTTAGTAGCACAACCTTCTCCGAAGGAAAAAAAAAGTTAAGGCTGTTCGTCTTTGACTTGGCGTTAATGAAAGAATCTTCTGTGGATGACTGATATAAGTCATCAACCAGTGTTTATAAGCCTGAGAAAAGAAAAGAGAAACGCAAGCTTGGATGATCCTGATGTAGCTGCTTTTGCTGTATTGACATTGTTTTCCCTAACTAAGGTACCCAGCATATTCTCCTTTGGTGGCTACTCAGAGTAGATCTTCAGCCCTTTGTTAGGAATCTTTATGGGCAACAGACAGGGCACAGAGATGTAGAGCAGGCAGTTTTCCTCGGAAAAAAGAACTGTCCAGGTTATAGTCTTCTCTGTCATCCTGCTCTTCATCTCTTAGATCGTATTGGTCCCTTAGGAGCTGTACCCCTGTTGGCTGACTGGTAGCAGATGTTGGCATTTGTGAAGGCCTAGCTTCTCTATGGTGTCATCTTGGCCCTCTCATTGCCTAGGGCAACTAGAGAAGACTTCCTTTCATCTTTTCTGTGCTATTTCTTCTCTTGCCCCCTTTTTAAAGCAGGCAGGGTTGGAGATGTCAGTAACTATTACTGCTCCTTGGCAGTCATAGGAGTCGAGGCCATCTGCATGAGTACCGCCTTCTGCCCTGACATGGTGTTGACATGAGGGTACCTAAATGTGAAGGCTTTGGGGTCAGTCGTTTGGCACTGGCCTTAACCCTTGTGACATCATAACCATTGTTGGTGTCAGTGGCGTTAGCATTTGATCCTTGGATGCCCATATTTTGATGTAGGGCAGAACACTTCTCATTTTTTTGCCTATGCAAGGCATAGGCATAGGGTGCTTCTGCTGTATTGGAGATTATGCCCCATGATACTGGCAAGGGAGGGGATGCCTATTTTCATCGATACTTCCAGGGATGGAGGACTTTTTAGGCCTATGGAGTAGACATCTCTGGTATCTTTTTCCACAGAGAGTTCAGATGGCTGACCTACCAGTCTGTGCAAGAAAATGACAGGCAAGAGGAAGCACCTGGTCTCTCTCTGAGTCTCCATCCCCAGGTACAGATTTTAATGCAAGGAAGGATGTTCTTCGTGTTTCACTGTTGCAGTCATTACATTTGGGTAATCTGCTGGCAGGTTGCCCTCAGTCGGCCTGAATTCCAAAGTCTTGGGTCCTGCGTCAGTTGCTGTCTCCTCTTCCATGACGTCAGGTTATCAGGGGTGTAAAGCATGCAACTGGCGCCATTTTCTTTAGTCTTTCTTGCCACGCGGTGCCTGAAGCAGAAGCATTTTGCAAGTGCCGGTCAGCCGACTACTGAAATATTCGAGTTTGAGTTTCAGAACCAAAGTCTTCACTAAAGCTAAGTACCCCATTGGGGAAACTTTTTTTCTTGCTTTTTACCGATGTCAGAAAAAGTTAATAATTGTATTACTTGTGGAAAGCAAATACCTCATAAGGATTTCTATCTATACTGTATTCCTTGCCTAGGCCCTGATCACAACGTGCCTGGCTGTCGGTTTTGTGCTAGATTTAACCAACGCACTATTAAGCGTTGGTATATTTTTGCATCAAAGTATTTTGGAAACAGATTTAACTACCCAGAAATGTCGTCTGATAGTAATCCGACTACCGGAGTACATAAAAATGCAAAGAAAAGGCTAGAGAAAGGCAATCGAGATCCAAAACCGACGAAGCTTCTAAGCCAGTCGCCGGTACTCTGTCGCTTTTGCAGCCCCTGATACCCGCTACCTTTGAGTTGCAGGCCTCTACCATCTCCCATGTGGAGTGCGGCATGCCGCAAGATACTCAAGGTATTGGACCGATGGATATATCTCCCTCGGATGGGTCCGGAGCCGCTGAGCAGGCACTGGCTTCTGAGGATGTATTCAGACCTCAACATTTGTATGTCAAACCGAAAGCTGCAAAACCAAAGACAAAAGCAACTTCTAAAACTAAAAAAAATGACGTATGAGCCACATGCACAGGCCTCTATGCCTAAATAACAGATTATCAAAATGGCTGAAGACCTTATTACCTTGATCAGGGGTACCCATCCCCCTCCTGATAAGAGGCCTAGGCAAGACACTGATTATGAATCTTCAGATCAGGTTTCTATTTCTTCTGATTCCTCTTCTGATCAGGAATTATCTTTACCTCCCTATGAGGATTCTGATGCTGAGGAGTCTATTCCATCTGCATCTCCTCCTGGGGATTATTCATTTGGAGAAACCTTGCATACTTTGAGGGAGCATTTTCACTGGGAGAGTCAAGACTTCTCAGAATCAAAAAAGAGGCTCAGGGATTTCCTCCTCCTTCCTCAGCACAGACCTTAAGCCATTCCCCCTGTTTTAGACATTGTGGATGATGTGTTTTCGGAGTCTAGCTTGACCCCTGACTCCTTACCTCCAGCTCCCAGTAAGCCTGATAGATACTACAGGGTCCCTGACTCATAACTTTTTATTTAGAAACCCTGCTGCTGATCCTGAAACTATTTCATAAGGTCTAAAGGGAGTTACAGCCTCAACAGCAAAAAATCCTACCCCCTCTGACAGAGGTTCAGGGGCACTGGACAGATGGGGGAAAAAAGGTTTATACATCTGCAACTTTGGCAATCAGGGCCTTAAACGGTCAATTTAATATGCTTAAGGACCAACATGTTATGGGATTGCTGAAACAGAAAATGTTGATTTCAGAATGTGCAGAAGATAAAGAATTGCAGGAATTAGTGCATGCAGCTGAACAAGTTGGAAAGCATACTTTGCAATATGGTTTTGATTCCTTAGAGGCCTCCTGCAGGGTCGCAGTTACTGGATCTGTGATTAGGAGGCATGCCTGGTTAAAGGAACAAAATTTACCTGATCATGTTAAAGCTAAATTGCTAGATGCACCTTTACAGCATGATTCTCTGTTGGCTATTAAGGCAGAAGAGGTTTTAAAGAAAATGGAAGATAAAGCTAAGTCTATGCAAACTGTTAAAGACTTCTTACAAGTGCAGCCACCAAGATTCAGTAGACATTGGCCTACAAAAAACTGGTCCTTTCCTGTGTCCGACAGAGCTCAAAGGGGTAAATCCAGATGCCCTAAGGGTTCCAGATACCAGGCGCAAGACTCATACAGGTCAAAGCAATGGGGCGCTTCCACCTCCAAATCTGGAGGAGATAAAGCACAAATCTACAGAAAGCAATCCCAATGACTTCCCTCTGCCTACACCAAGCACTTATCTTTTGGCAGCACCCATAGAGGGAAAACTAGCACTTTTTGCTCAACATTGGCAGTTAATAACCCAGGACAATTGGGTACTAAACATCGTGTCACAGGGATACAGATTTCATTTCCACACTCTGCCAATGGCAAATGGTTGGCCAGATCTGCCAAAAAATCAATGGGCAGAGGCACATAAACAGGTTATGCCCCTCATGGATATGGGGGCCATTCAGACAGTACCAGAACAGGAAAAAGGACAAGGTTTTTACTCAACACTGTTCCTGGTACCCAGAAAGGACAAGGCCTGGCGGCCAATACTGGATTTATCGATTTTGAAGACATGCCTGGACATTCCAAAATTCAAAATGCTGTCTTTGCAGCAGCTTTTGCCCATGCTGGCATACCTGCATGTCCCAATAAGACAATCGTGCAGAAGATTCAAGGCTGGCTTATTGCATTACCAATTCTCTGCACTGCCCTTTGGCTTATCTACTGTGCCCAGAGTCTTTACAAAGTGCCTGGCACCAGTGATTGCATTTTGCAGACTAAGAAGTATACAAATATATCCTTACTTGGACGACTGTCTTATTCAAGCAGAGAACAAGGACATTCTTCTTCATCTGGTGTTTGTGAAAAGGCTTCTAACATGCCTAGGGTACACAATAAACGAAAAGAAATCACAGCTGGTACCTTCTCAAACATTCCTAGGTGCAAGCTTGAATACAACTCCCCAGATGGCCTCACGCCAGACAAACAAAGGCAACTGACTACTTCAAACTGATGGCAACAAAAACCCAGTCTTCTGCAAGACAAATTCTGCAAGTTCTGGGCTTCATGGCATCCTGCATACTACTAATTCCATATGCAAGACTGCATATGAGGAAACTTCAATGGTACCTAAAAAGTTTATGGAGTCAACATTCTCAGTCTGGAAACAATTATTCCTCTCATTCCTTGCCTGCAGCAGGAGTTTCTATGGTGGGCAAGGGCATGCCACCAAAACATGGGACGGCCATTCACTCTACCCCCTGCCAGCCAAACCATCACAACAGACGCATCAGATTATGCCTGGGGGGCCCACATGGCAGGAAGATGCATTCAGGGCATATGATCACCAAAACAAATGCATCTGCATATCAACCAGAAAGAGATGTTAGCTGTTCAAAATGCCCTAACAGCCTTTAAGGACTTATTTCATCCAGGATAACTACTGATAGACAACACCACAGTTATGTGGTATATAAACAAGCAAGGGGGCACACACTCATACCCCCTCTGCAGATTAGCCATGACACTGTGGAACACAACTTTGACCTACCAGATGCATCTTCAAGCACAATTCCTGTCAGGAAAACAAAACACTCTGGCAGACGATTTAAGCAGAAACCTTCTGGACCCTCACGACTGGAAACTAAATCCACAAGTCTTCAGCATGATAACAGAGAAATGGGGGGAGCCCAGACATAGATCTATTTGCCTCTCCTCAAAATTATCAATTGAAAAGATTCTGCACGAGGACTTATCACAGACAAGCATGGAAAGTGGATGCCCTATCCTTCAGTTGGAAAAACCTCTCAGTTTACGCCTTTCCTCCTCTGCCTCTTCTCCCCAAGGTCCTCCTAAAAGTCAGACAAGAGAAACCAAAGATGATACTAATTGCCCCGGACTGACCCCGCCAATACTGGTACCCAATCCTAAGGAACTTGTCTCAAAAGGTTCCAATTCAGCAACAGCTCCTCGTGGTCCTGCAGAGTGCTGCTAGCAGCAGAGAGATGAAAAAGAATTACTTCTACCAAGATTTAAGTATATTTTACTGCTGTTACCTGTGCGACCATCTGTTCTCGCCAAAAAGTGAGTTTAATCTGCTCTTTTTCCTATTTTAAGCTTGTTTTTGCAAATTTCATACCTGCACTTTTAAAGTTTGTCTTTTGTTTGAATTTAACTGTTGAGGCTGCTCACTGAAGTGCGCTAGCCTGTGTTAAGTATTTACTGTGCATTTTCTGCTGTTTGTCTTGTAAAAAAAGAAAAAACAAAAAAAATCCTTGTTTCCCGCCTTTCCTGACCTAGAATAGTCCCTAATACAGGCATTGCTGTATTTTGGACTTTAGAGTAGTTTCTGTGTTGCCCATTTCCTTACTTGGATAGAAGGAAGCTTCTTTGTTCACCAGTGGGAGTGGGGAGCTTTGAGCAGCCTATCTGTCCCTGGAGGAGTGATCCGAGCACAAGAATCTTGTAGTTTATTGGCCGTTTTGGGCTAATTTCTAGCTCTTTCAAGTCCCCTGTATAAAAACTCGCTTTAGCGTGATTTTGTATATAGCGCAGCGCCGTTCAGTCGGGGTTAAACCATTCTCGGCTCCACAAAGTCTACTCTTCACTTTTTCCCTTAGATCTGCTCTATCTCTCAAAGTAAGGACCCTACTTTCAACCTAAAACCCAGCACTTGCTCATACAAGCAATTATATAAGTTAGCACTAATAAACTAAAAGCACTACTACCTCAAATACTCCCTTGGAGTACTCGTCCCCTATTGGTCCTTTCGGGTCAGTTATAAAGGAGTTACTTATACTAATCCCGCATGTCCAAAGGTCAGTTGCTGGTTTCCTCTCCAGTCCAGCTGGTGAATATGGGAATCCTGAGGCAATGTTACAACTGCCTCATGTACACAGACAACCCTCTCCTCCTCCCAACAGGTACTAATATATGCGAGAGATGCAACCATATAGCCAAACTGGAGGCTAAGCTCTCTCAACGCAGTACTGGCGCAGGCAGTCAGGAGGAGAAGGTAACCATGCACACCACAAATCCAGTCGCACATAGACCCTACCACATCAGCAAACCAAACACATAAACACACTAAAACATACTCGGAGGCTCTAAATACAAATCTGCCTAAGCAGCAGAGACCTCCAAAGCAGACATCCAAGCAAC
Source organism: Protopterus annectens (assembly GCF_019279795.1). Classification (NCBI taxonomy): domain Eukaryota; kingdom Metazoa; phylum Chordata; order Ceratodontiformes; family Protopteridae; genus Protopterus; species Protopterus annectens. The sequence goes on from NC_056747.1 coordinate 1,323,459,429, forward strand.
CTCTACCCCAAAACAAAACAAGTGTAACACATACTTCACAAAGTCAGTGTGCCAAACAGTCACAGCCCTTAAGGCTAAACAACACACCTGATACACTTGTAATAGGTGACTCTATTGTCAGACACACTGACGTCCCACTCACCAGGCTGAACAAGGAAAAGGTCACGGTGAGCTGCCTGTCGGGCGCCAGGATCCGCCACATAACACAAGCACTCTGGTCACTCCAAAGCAAGTACAAATATGACTCAGTCATTGTCCATGCTGGTGTGAATGACCTGAGACGTACCTCCCTGGACTACATGAAAAAAGACAGAGGAGCTCTCTGATCATGTAGCCCAGGCAGGTATGACCCTGACCTTGAGTAGCATCTTACCCTCACCAAGAATGATGCCACAGTATAAAGAAAGAATTATCAATTTTAACAATTGGCTTAAGTTCTGGTGTCATTCAAAGGGGATCCAGTGTCTGTCAGCCTGGGATGACGTGCTCGACAAGCCACGTTGCTTCGCTAGGGACTGCTTGCACCTATCACCTCTGGGCTTTCGGATACTGGCAAAGGCTCTTGCCAACCCCCATAGTGCCTTTTTTAGGCAAGGCTCAAAAGTAAACCCATCTCCATAGACAACACAAGGAAAAATAAACTAAGGGTAATGCTACTCAACGCCAGAAGTCTAAACCTCAAAATGCAAGCACTCGAAGCTCTCCTCAGTATGGAGAATATAGATGTCTGTGCAGTAACAGAGACCTGGTTCAAGGCTCCCGAGAGCACCCCACCACTACCAGGTTATACCTCATACCATGCTTTTCGGCCCCAAAACTCTGACCGAACCACAAAGGGAGGGGGAGTATCCATATTCATCAAGGATACCCACACCTCCAGGTTGGTGGCACTGCACGAAGCATTGGAGACCATCCATGTGCAGCTAACAGTGGGCAAAACTGCCTTTCAGTTTGTAGCCTGCTACAGACCACCATCCCAAACTCAGGAACCTCACTCTGCTTTCCTGAGAACACTGGCGAATATGAAGGTCTCTCCAAACACCTTTTATATTGGGTGACTTCAACTACCCAAACATAGACTGGGAGCACTACTCAAGCCCCAACACCCTAGCCCAAAGATTCCTACAATTTATAAACTCAAATTCTATGGAACAACTAGTCACCACTCCCACAAGAGGGGAAAACGTACTGGACCTGATCATCACAACCATGGGGACTCTATGCTCCACACCAGTGGTATACCCCTCATTGGTAAGATCGGCCCATAAGTTAATTTCTCTGGACATCCACATCCCGACCCCACCACCAGCCCAGAAAACCACAGTGAAAAACTTCTCGAAAGCTAATTTCACACTTCTCAAAACTGAGGTGAAATCATTCAAAGCCCCCGGGCCAGTGGAATCTACGGCCCAAACTGCAGAATCCTTTATAAATGCATTCTATTGACACCTTCAGGAATGCATGGATCATGCAATCCCAAATAAAACCAAGACCCAATCCACCAAAGGCAGGCATCATGTCTGGTGGACCCCAGCCATAAATAAGCTATACAACAAAAGGAGGAAGCTACCACAGGATAGAGCAAATCCCTAAAATGAAAGGCATCACTGATCAGTACTAGCAAAAAGGTACGGTCCCTCATAAAATCATCCAAGGCCAGCTTCGAGAGAAAAATTGCACAGGACACTAAAGATAATCACAAGTCCTTCTTTAGTTCTATTAGGAACCTGGATGGCAGCTCCCAGATATGTTCGGAGTTAGTCCAAAATGACAAAAAATACACTGAACCCACAGACATTGCCAACATCCTGGTGGACAGGTTCAGTGCAAACTTCTCCCCCCCCCCCCCAAAAGAGCAAATATCTGTCCCAGCAGAGAGTTGTCTCCCTGGCATCTCAGATGCTCAGGTGAGAGCTGCCCTCTCCAAAGCAAAAAACACAGCATCAATAGGACCGGACGGTGTCCCAGGCTGCATCCTACACGAGCTTCAAGAAGAGCTAGAACATCATATAAAGTTACTGTTCAGTCTCAGCCTTACTACAGGATACGTACCCAAGGAATGGCGTACAGCAACAGTGGTCCCGCTCCACAAAGGTGGTGCCTCAACGGACCCGGGAAACTATTGCCCCATAAGCCTGACTAGCCTGGTCTGCAAAGCTATGGAGCGGGGCATCATGGAACTCATAAACAGACATTGGGGACCTACAGACGCAGATCCTACCCAATTTGGCTTTAAGGGCAGATCCTGCCTCTTGAACCTGGTCGACTTCTTCAAAACAGTCACCAAGGCCATAGATGAAGGTAGTCCACACAGCCTACGTGGACCTCGCAAAAGCCTTCGACACCATACCCCCCTCTGGCATCATAAATAAGCTCTCCAGCTTAAATATCAACCCCCTATGTCATAAGATGGGTTGCAAACTAGCTCAAGGACAGAACCCACATGGTCAGAATTGCGGGAGCCATGTCAGAACCGGTTACAAATGGCGTCCCACAGGGCTCAGTCCTGGGACCGCTCTTGTTCGGTATATATTTTTCTGAGGTACAGGCCAACACGGGAGGACTATGGCTGACCAAGTTCGCAGATGACTGCAAACTGGGTGCCATAATCGAGACGCCAGCTGAGACCAGCATCCTCCAAAAGGGTCTCACAGAGACGGATAACTGGTGCAAAGCCATGGCCTAAAGCTAAACGCCAAGAAGTGTATAGTCATCCCCTTTGGGAAAAACAAAGTGCCCATAAATTACCACATAGGCAGTAATCCATTAAGTACGGCGGAAGTAATTAGGGACCTGGAAACCCAAGTTGATAGTAATCTCTCCGTTGACAACCACGTTGCCAAAGTGGTTAGAAAGACCTTCTATATAGCCCACCTTATCATGAAAGGATTCACATCTAAATCAAGGGAGGTCATTGTGCCCCTTTACTCATCACTCATCTGGCCCATAATTGAATAAAATGCCCCATTTGGGATGTACCTTACCCAACACTTGCAGCAACTGGAAAGACCCCAAAAGTACCTCACCAAGGGGATCAAGGGACTCAAACAAATGACCTATGCTGCTCGGTTAAAGAAACTCCAGCTCTACTCAGTTGCATACCGCCTACTTAGTGTGCCTGACGTATAAAGCCATGTCCAACCCAGAATTAATGGACATGCTCCACCTCAAAAAATCCAAATCCACTAGAGCTACGCACTCAAGGGACTATAGGACATGCTGGAGAGAGAGTTTTAATAACCCAGAGGCTCCCAGCACTCTGGAATAGTATCCCAGTGCATATCAGGCAGAGCCCCTCACTGACTCTCTTCAAGAGGAATCTTGACGAGTGGATGAGAGATCGTAGGTTTACCCCGGGGATCACTTCTGTGTCACTACTAGACAGAGGCACAGTAAACCAACTTAAAAAAGGGCATAGTTAAACTCACTTTAAAGGGTGTCGAAAGCCGAACACGCTATGGCTAGGCTGATAAATGCCCTAGGGCATATAGCCTAGTATCAACCTATCAACCTATGAACATATGAATACCCAGCTTGGACCTTGCCTCAAAGACCACAACTTACTGTCCGAGCAAAACAATCAGATCCTGCACAATCAACTGCATACTCTGAACCTGGCAGCATGGCTGATCATGTAGTCATACAAACAACACCTCTCAGTAAAGCTGTGATGGATGTCATTTTGGAAGCCAGAAGGGCTAGTACTAGAAAATCTTATACTGACAAATGGAAGATTCTGTGCTTGGAATCGAGCTCAAGGAACTGATACAGCAGACCCAAATATTCCTCAGATATTGCAATACTTAACTGAGATGCTTGACAAAGGCCTATCGTTTTCATCAATTAAAATCCATGCCTCTGCCATTTCGGCTCATTACAATACAGAGCCACCAATCTTTTCTCATCTTTTACTAAAGCAGTATCTTAGAGGAGCCAAAAATGTAAGGCCTCCTAGAAGATCACCATTGCCTGCATGGGACTTCAGTTGTGTGTTGGAAAAGCTCACCCTGCCTCCATTTGAAGCAGTTGCTACCGCTGATATAAAGTTCTTTATTTATTTTTTATTTTATTTTACATTTGTTGACCGGGAATGTCCGACTGGTTCCACAGAGCCTGTTTTCAGCGGAGGCCTGGGAAGAAATGCTCCAGATGCATGTCTTTGGAATGTGGGAGGAAACGGAGGTACTCAGAGGAAACCCACGCGAACACAGGGAGAACATGCAAACTCCACACAGAAGGCACCCCAGCCGAGAATCGAACCGGAGAACCTCTTGTTGTGAGGCGACAATGTTAACCACTGCACCACTGTGCCACCCGGAAAACAGCTCTGCTAGCAATTGCTTCAGCGAGAAGATTTTCAGAGACACAGGCCCTCATGGCTATAGAGCCTTTTTGTCATATTTTACCAGACAGGGTATCTCTATGGACAAATGCTACTTTTATGCATAAGGTGGTTTCCAGTGTGGCTCTTAACCAATTCATCTGCCAAACTTTTACCCAATTCCGTAGAACAAGGGGGAGAGAATTCTGCATTCCTTGGATGTACACAGACAGCTAAGATTCTACTTAAGCAGGACTAAAGTTCTAAGAAAGTCTGAGCAATTACTAATGACATATCCTGCAGGATCAGAGGGCAAGGCTATTTCAAAGCAGACCGTTTCAAAGTGGATAAGCCACTGCATCCATTTCTGCTACTTACACCTTGGTAAACTTGTGGCCAAGGGCATTAGGTCTCATTCCACCAGAGATGCAGCTACTTCAGCAGCCTTTCTAAGGGGAGTATCAACCAAAGACATTCTAGAGGCTGCTACTTGGAGTTCTGTTCACACCTTTACAAAGCGTTATCATTTGCCTCTTTACTCTAAATCCAGAGCAGGCTTTGCCACTGCAGTTCTGCTGGGCCTTATAGCCACTCCTAATGCTGTTTAGCTCCAGCCCCCCAACCATAGCTTTGGGATTCTACCCAAATGTAATGACTGCAACAGTGAAACACGAAGAACATAGTACAGTTGTGTACACTTACCATAAATGTAGATGTTCGAGTGTATTCACTGTTGCAGTCCAGGTTACCCTCCCAGCATCCCCCTGTCATTCTGGAATTTATCTTTCCTTCTCTATCTTCTACAACCTATGTGGTGTATTTGCATGTAAATGAAGGTAAAGTTTCTAATGGTGTGTGTGTGTGTGTGTGTGTGTGTGTGTGTGTGTGTGTGTGTGTGTATGTATGTATATGTATATATATATATATATATATATATATATATATATATTTTTTTTTTTTTTTTTGCTACCTTTTTTGGGGCACTTGACATCGGGGGCATGAAAAACTAAAGAAAATGGCGTCTGCTGCATTTTTTATACCCCTGATGACCTGACGTTATGGAAGAGGAGACAGCAACTGACGCAGGATCCCAGACTTTGGAATTCAGGCCGACTGAGGGCAACCTGCCGGCAGATTACCCAAATGTAATGACTGCAACAGTGAATACACTCAAATATCTACATTTATGGTAAGTGTACATAACTGTACTTTTCCCCTAAAACCCTTCTGGAGGACACCATATTTGGCAAAAGTCTGGAAAGGGTAAGACGGAGGGGATCTTTTCCCACTAACCTCACCTTCTTGAAGGAAGAAGTCGTGTAGGAGGCCCATCAGTCCTCCATATCAGCAGCTTGGGGAGTTAAACTTCCAGAAAGTTGGCAGGTGTGGTATGCTACTAAGTTTGGAGGAGCCTGATGTTATGGAACCATTTCCCTTAGAGTGCTGCAGACCCCCAGGGGAGAGAGAGAGAATTGGAGTAAGAGCTCTGTTGTGGAATCCGTAGATGTCCTCCTATTCCTATGTTGCAGTATTCTAGTTGTGTAATTTCCTGCTCACGGGCAACTTGTACGTCGGCTGCTATACAAAATCTTCAGCTTGGCTGTTGCAATGTGTGTGGGATGTCCGATGTAAGGCCATAAACCAGGGGCCTTAAATGTGATGTCTGCACGCACAAACCTCAGAACTTTACAGCCGCAGACGACCTACACATCGTACAATTGCTTTTTCACAGACATTGCATCAATAAAGCCAAATAACCCATTGGGTTTCTATTTTTCTTGTTTTGCCAATTGTTATTGCTTAGGCTTGGTTGTTTTGGCCTTTAGCTTGATGTCAGGTAAAAAGGGAAAGTGCCAATGCGGGCGCCAGATACCTCATAAAAGTCGTCCATAATAGGTGTGTTTTTTGCTTAGTCCAGGAGCACAACCATTCCTCCTGGTCAGTTTATCAGTCATTTATGCCAAAGACCTTACACAGCCATCTGGTCGCTTTAAAACATCTACCTAGAAAACCAGCTCCTAAAACGGTTAGGCCTTAGAATGGATCCCACATCAGAGGCCACCCCTGAACTTCCGCAAAAGAAGGCCAAGATTCCTAGGCCTTCCTCGCCTGCTGCTTCGCTTCCCGATGCCCCGCCAACTGTCTAGGAGTTGAGCGATCGACGGATCCGTCTACTTCAGTGATGTCCCTCGAGGGAAGCCGTTGCACAACCGACGACTGGCACATCCTCAGAGCTTGTACAGATGCATACTACTGTCTATGTCGAGGGCGAACCAGTTTCTGTGGTACCTCCAACTTGGATCCAGACTTCGGAAATGATGACTTCAAAATCTGACGCCAGGCCGGTTCCTACCTCCACCCCGGCCAAAAAGAAGCAAAAAGACAAGCATACCTCTTCTCCAGAAGCCTTACCAGACTGGCAGGCTTTCACTTCCTCTCTCATGCAGGCCTTTATGGCCCTTAGGCCTTCAGTCTCAGCCCCCACTACTCTGCCTTTACTGAGCCCTAGACCTGCATCTGCCTCTTTCCTCCCACCCATTACCACTCAAGCTAGGGAGGAAGAGCATGAGTCTTTTCTTCCTCAGAGGTCTCTTTCATATGCATCTCAGATAGCTTCTCCCCAGGAGCATTATTCTCCTGATGAATCTGTGGAAGGGGATTCTCCCCTTTGAGTATATTACCTTTGGTGAGACCATCACCAAGATGAAAGATTACTTCACATGGGATGCTTCCCAAATGAATGACACCCAAAAAAGGTACTTTGAGCTGCTTCAAGTGGAATCGCCCTCCCCTTCAGCTGTTCCTCCGGTGCTAGCTGCTTACTTGGATGCTTTTAATTCAGCTTCTAAGGCCCCAGCCTCTGGCCCCTAAGTTCCCTCACCGCTTCTATAAAGTGCCAGAGGAGCAAAAATTCCTAATTAAACCACCCTTGGCGGACCCAGCTGTTATTGCCACTTCTCCTTAAAAAACGTCTAGACTGCTGTCTTCTGCCTCCCTCCTACCCACTGGTAAAGATAGCAAATATATGGATAGGACAGGAAAGAAGGTATACACATCCACCACTTCGGCTTTCAGAGCCATAAATTATCAGACCTTCATGACTATGTATGCTCTAGACTTAGTGTCTCAAGCCTCCTCCATGCTGGCTTATATGCCTGACAGTCCCATTAAAGCTGACATTGCCTCCGAACTGCCCTTAGCTCAGCAAGTAGCCAGGCAGACAATCAGATGCAGCTATGATGCTGCAGAAGCATCTGCCCGCTCTGCAACATCTGCTTCTGTCCTCAGGATATTCTCCTGGCTGAGACTACAGAATCTACCTGAAGACTTCAAGTCCAAAATCTTGGACACCCCCTGGATCACAATTTTCTTTTTGGAAAACAATCTGCAGACCTCTTCAAGAATCTGCAGGAAAAAAAGTAAAGAATTACAGGACATCATACATCTGCTGGTGTCCCCCATTCCCAAGTATTATAAGAACTACCCTGCTAAAATCACTTTTGTAAGGTGCAACCCTCCTCAGAGAGCTGCCTCCTCTTCCAGATCTAGAAGAGGGGCAAGAAGACCTACTTCATCCAGAACTAATGCACCACCTCCTCAGCCCAGACAACCCTTTCAGGACAGAGGAGATCCCAATAATGCGTGACTGCCTTGCCCACCTTCCACTCTCTGCACGCCTTCCCCACTGTCTCCCCCTCTGGCAGTCCATCACCACAGACCAATGGATCCTATCCATTATCCAAAAAAGGTACTTCCTATCCTGGAAAGAAAAAACACCCAGGAAAAGTATTCCTTTTCCCCAAAAAAACAAATTCATCTCTTAACACAAGTTTTGTCAGAACTGCTAAAACTAGGCATCATAGAACCTGTCTTCTCAGGACAGGAAGGAAAGAGATTCTGCTTGCGTCTCTTCCTGGTCCCCAAAAAAGATTGCCCCTGGAGACCCATTTTAGAGCTCTCCTTTCTAAATCTACATCTTCAGGTATCCTACTTCAGAATGCTGTCACTACCCACTCTGCTGCCTCTTATTCCAGCCAAGGCCTTCATGGCTACCCTGGACCTAAAAGAAGCCTACCTTCACATTCCCATCAGGACTTCCCACAGACCATTCCTGCGTTTCTCTGGACTTTCCTCTCATTTCCAATTTACTGCCTTGCCCTTTGGTTTATCCACTGCTCCCCCCTGAGTCTTTACAAAGTGCCTAGCCCAAGCCATTGCCTTCTGCAGAACTCAGAGAATCCAGATTTACCCGTAGCTGGACGACATCCTAATACTAGCACAGTCCAAACATACCCTCTCAGGGGATCTGCACTTCACCATGTCCCTTCTGCAAAGTCAAGGGTTTACCATCAACCTCCCAAAGTCGTCCTTGAACCCAGGCCAGGACAAGATTTTCCTAGGCTGCAGAATCAGAATGGACTAAATGAAGGCTTTTCTCCCACAGGACAAGGATCTTTCCTTGAGTTCTCACTTCCAGGAAATCCTCCACTCTGAGAAGGTGACGGCAAGGCAATTCCTTAGTCTCCCGGGCTTAATGGCAGCAACCATCCCCATGCTACCACTGGCCAGAATGCATATGCGCAAGCTACAGTGGTACCTAAAAACATTTGGTCCCAACACATACATTACTTACAACAGGATATTCCCCTCCTTCCCTGTCTAAAGAAAGAAATCAGCTGGTGGATCTAGCAAGTCCAACTAAACCCGGGACGTCCTCTGCAACCATCCACCCCAACCCAAACAATGCTAACAGATGCCTCAGATTCAGGTTGGGGTGCAACACTGGCATCCTACAGGGTCCAGGAAAAGTGGCACCCTTCTCTACAGACCAAGCACATCAATGTCAGGGAAATAACAGCAGTCTTCCTAGCCTTAAAGACCTTTATTCCACTTCTGGTCCCAGGGGTGCTCTTGATAGTGACCGACAACACCACGGTTATGTGGTACTTCAACAAACAGGGAGGAAGAAAGGCCTACCAGCTGTGCAAGCTGACCATGCGGATGTGGGACCTAGCCTCTCGCCACAACTTGGTCCTGCAGGCGAACTGCATCCCCTCGCAGGACAACAAGCAAGCAGATCTCCTAAGCAGGACTTCCTGTCCACAGCACGAATGGATGCTGGATGGGGGGGGGTCATCCTTGACATAGTCCACCAGTGGGGGTACTCCACAAATAGACCTGTTTGCCTCCCCCCAGAACAGGCAGTTGCAAATCTTCTGCTTGAAAGACGCACTCCCCTCTAGCTTGTTGAGTGTATGCTTTCAACACCTCTTGGAAGGGGAAGTTTCTTTATGCCACCCTTCCCAATGATTCAGAAAGTCCTCCTGAAAATCCAGGACGACAAACCAAAAATCTTGTTAGTGACACCCTACTAGCCAAGGCAGCACTGGTTCCCCCTGCTTCGCAATCTAGCCAAGGGCAGTCACTACAAATTACCCTTCAAGGTGGACCTACTGACACAAGATTAACTTTCCTTCACCCACACTTGCAGATGTTATCCCTGACTCTGTGGGTGATTGATCCCCCTCAGACACCACTACTCAGAAGACATGCTTTCAGTCCTGAGGGAGACTAGGAAACCTACCACCAGAAAATCTTACCTAAGTGGGAACGATTTGCAAAGTGGTGTCTGGACAAGGAAAGGGACCCTTGCTCGGCAGATGCCCCCCTTATTCTCACTTGTGTGTCAGTTGATTAAAAGTGGACTTTTCTACTCTTCAGTGAAAGTGCACCTGTCTGCTATATCAGCCTGCTTGCCCCTTGATCTCCCTTGCTAGCCAGGCTTGACATAAAGCTCTTCCTTAGAGGGGTCTTACACATGAGACCACCAAAGAAACCTATCCCTCCGCCCTGGGACCTCAACTACATCCTGGAAAAACTAACAGCACCCTTTTGAACCGGCTGGGTCTTCTTCCTTACAGATGTGTACATGGAAAATTGTCCTCCTGGTGGCTATCACTTCAGACAGAAGGGTGTCAGAGTTGCAGGCCTTAATGGCGTGCCCTCCCTACACCACCTTCCACAAAGAGAGTCACCTTGCGAACGAATCCCTTCTTTATGCCCAAGGTGGTCATTGACTTGCCTCTAAACCAATCTATCCACTTACCCACTTTCTTTCCCTCCCCCACTAATGAAGGGGAGAGGATACTGCACTCCTTGGATGTGTCAGGCAACTACGATTCTACCTGGACAAAACCATTAGGAAGTCTAAGCAGCTGTTTGTCTCCTTTCACCCCAGAGCCCTGGCCAAGGCAGTCTCCAAACAAACCATCGCTTGCTTGATCAAGAAAACTATTTGTCTCTGTTGTTCTCGTCATGGAAAAAACCTACCAGTGGGACTAAAGGCCCATTCCACTAGGGCTGTGGCCACCCCCAAGGCATTCGTAAAAGGTCTGGACATGGCATCCATTATAGAAGCAGCCACATGGTCCACTGTCCACACTTTCACCAAACATTACAAATTTGACCAAGTTTCCAGAGCAAGGGCAGGATTCGCCAGGGCCATCCTACAAGGTTTTGTAGAATCCTCTTCAGCATCCACCTCCCTTTCATGCATCTAAGTTGTGGTACTCTCCCACAACTAGAATACTGCAACATAGGAATAGAAGGACATAGAATAGTTGTGTAAAATCATACCATAACCATAGATGTCCTTCTATTCCTTGTTGCAGTATTCCTTCCCACCCACCATTACCCCCTGTTCTTTCTCTTTTAGTCCCGTCTAAGACCTGGACCTACCTATGCTACTGAAGGACACCAAGGACATACACCTGTCCCCACTGGCATTCCTCCTGCTGGGCCTTCTCTACCTGCTGGCCTTCAAGTTCTGAAGACTGTGCGCGCAGATGTCTCATTTAAAGCCCCTGGCTTATGACCTTACGTCTGATGTCCCACGCACGCTACAACAGCCAAGCTGAAGCTTTTGTATAGGAGCTGACGTACGAGTCGCCTGAGGGCAGGAAGTCTCACAACTAGAGTACTGCAAGGTGTAAGAGAAGAACATCTAAGATTTTCACAACTGTTCTTTTCTCTCTCCTGCCCCCAGGAAGGTGTATCTTTGGGGATTCATAAGCCATCCATCCCCCCAGATAGCCTGTCTACCATCCAAGATTATCTAGGCAAGTGTCAATGCAGTCAGAGCTCTAAACTATATAGCAAACATGATCACGTTTCAGTGTGAACTGGTGCAGAAAGCCTCAAATGTCCTTCCTTTGACTACTGTTTCAGTATTCCATTACTTGTGCATTGTCCTGCCAAGGATAACCTGACATCTGGCTGTCCGGTGTACTAAAGCCAAAAATGTTCTTGATGTACCATAACTCTGGTCTTGACTTTACCCTATGGGCGTACAGTTGCGTAAGTGGACGTATGGGCATTAGATCCTCAAACTGTCTTACCACCAGTCTGAATGCAGAAGTTTTGCTAATGTCTGTCTGGCTATTTATTTTATTTGAAATTTGTTTACAGGGAAAGTCTGACTTGGAATGAGCCAATTTTAAATGGAAGCCCAGTGAGAAACGGTCCAGACGCATGTCTTCGTAAGATATGAGGAAACCGGAGCACCAGGAGGAAACCCACATAAACACAGGGAAGACATGCAGACTGTGCACAGAAGGCACCCTAGCCGAGAATCGAACTGGAGAATCTCTTGCTGTGAAGCGACACTGCAAACCACTGCGCCATCCAGATACTGACTACTGTCATTTTGTCACACTGCTAAGGATTTGTCAGAAAATTCCTCCTATGGGGAAACCTCCTCTCTCAGCTGGCATAAACAAATCTTTAAGCAAAAAGGAAGTGCGACCTTGGAAGACAGATTTCTTAAAAAGACCTCTGTTCTGTGTTTGTTTTGCTTGGGTCCGGTATTCTTATAGTAGCTGTAAGATTTGTCAGTCTTTCACCCGTGAAATTCTTAGAACTAGGTTAGGCTCCTGAGAATACCTGTTTGGAGTTCCGGTGTCCCAAGAGCCTCAATCTTAGCAAAATGGCAGCACTGTCTGTCTCTGACATACTGATTGCACCCAAGAAGTACAAATAATTGAAACGTGATAATTCCGACTGTTCATTTCAACTTGGTTGTCCCTCTTAAAATGCAGAAGGAATCCAGTGTGCTGCCATGCTAAAATGCAAAAGGAATCCAGTGTACTGCCATGTGATAGAGGCGGTAGGGCTATGGACAGTTATGACAAAAGTGTATAGCTCTGCCACCCTGGCATTTAGAGCCCTAAAGTAGCAAACACAAATGACTAAATATCTGTTCTGGGAAACCTAAATAAAGGCCATGGCTGAATTGGAGAATTCTGAAATTTAAATCACAGGCAGTGTATGCTCAGCAATGCCACCCACGTAGCCAGACACTCAGTGAACTGCAGTTGTGACACTGTAGAGACTTCCTTCTTGGCTGTGACCATCTGTTCGACCATCCACAGGTTTGCTTGGTTTACTTATATTTTCTCCTTGAAGATGTCAAGGCCAAGCTTCTGGACTCCCCTCTTCATAGGGATCTCTTGTTTGGACCTTCTGCTGCTGAACTTGTCAAAACTCTGCAGGGGAAAAAAAAGGCAAAGTCATGCAGGGTTTTAAGCTGATTTTTTTTTTTTTTTTTTTTTTTACTTCACTCCCAAGTTACTCAAGAAACTACCCCTCCAAATGTGTACTCCCTTTGTCACTAGGGAACAAATGCCCTCTCAAAAAGGTTAAAAAAAAAAAAAAAAAAAAAAAAACGAATATGAAGAGAAACCACAGTGATATTCCAACCCTGGAAAAGTCACTGACTGTCTCCTGCTTCCTCCCTCCCACCTTGGTCTCGGATCCATCTTGTCACAGAGGTTCATTCTTTCCTTCCCAGCAATGGGACTGCATTACTTCAGGTAAATGGGCCTTGTTTACAATGCAAAACGGTTACCGAATGTCTTTAAAAAAACTTCCATCTCTGAAGGGAATTCCTCCCCTTCTTGTAAATCAATCCCATCTCATCCCTCCCTTAGTTCAGGACATGCTGTCCTAGTGGACTGTAAAACCTGTTCCTCCATAGTCCCAGAAAAAGTTTCTACTCAAGAGTATTCCTAGTCCTGTGAAAAGAGAGAGCATGGCTTATTCTAGATTTTATATCTCAACACCTTTTTGGATGAGCTCCGGATGCTCTCTCCAGATTTTACTTCCCTTAATCCTTCTTCAGGCTTTCCTTGTCACTTTGGATTTGAAGAGTACATACTTGCACATTCCTATACAGTCTGCTTGCAGGAAATTTCTCAGTTTTCAGTCTGTTCGGTATACTGTCAGTTCCTTCCTTTACTGTTTGGATTGTCTACAGGTCCAGATGCCTAGCACTATTACCTTTTGCAGAACTCGGAGGATACAAATTTTTCCGTACCTCGATGGACTTTTAATCCAGGCCTTGTCCCAGGAAACTCTTCTGTTACGTCTCTACTTTGTTTTGCTGTGGCTGTTCTGCAAAGACTGTGATTGAGACTGCATCTCAGGAAGTCTCCCTTTACAGTGTCATAAGATATAATCTTCCTAGGTTGAAGACTGAATACACTGTCAATGACGACCTTCCTCCCTCAGCAGAAAAAGTTTTCTTTGACCAGTTGCTTCCAGTCTTTGCTTTCCCTATCTATGACCTCAACAAGAGTGATTTTAAGAGCTCAGTGGTAAATGGCAGCCACAATTCTGATGGTGCCTTTTGTCAGATTTTGTACAAGAAAGATCCAGTGGTACTTAAATTCCAGTTGGTCTCAACACTGTCTCACCATCTGGACTTCCAAATTCCTCTCATGCCCTTTCTTAAGAAGGAGCTGCAGTGGTAGATTTCTTGGCTGGAACTTTATACAAGATTTCCCTTCCTACTGCCCAAACCCACCCAAGACCTCCACACAGATTCGTCCATCCTGGTCTAGGGTGCATTTTACAGGCTGCATTACATTTCAGGAGCAGTGGTCCGCCAGGGAGATTAAGAAACACATCAGTGTAAAGGTGATGAAAGCCATTTTCTATGCCCTGCAGGTACTGTCTCACTTTTGGAGCCCAGACCCCCCCTAAGCATGTTCAGATAGCACACCGGTCATGTGGTACATAAACAAATGGGGGGGGTCACCACATCCTAGTAGCTGTGCAGGATAGCGCTGTCTGCATGGGGTGTGACCAGAAAAAGAAACTTGTCTGTACAGACGGTTAATATATCTTTAGAGGACAGTGTTCTCCCATGCTCCCTCAGCAGGTTTCAAGAAGACCGTTACGAACTGGCACTACACAAGCGTGTTTTATCTCAAAATAGTTGACAAGAAGGGTATCACTGAGATGGATCCTTTTGCCTCCAGATTAAGGGACAGATGTGAGAGTGTTCAATCTCGCCTTTGTTCTTACACATGGGTTCGGAGCCGATCCTCGGCTCCGTGCCGGCCGACTGCAAGCTCTGCATCGAGAAGAAGCTCGAGGACATCTAATACCCACAATCCCCCTCTGCCTTTACCTCAGATCTAGTTTGCCGCTGCTGCATACGCATCGCTGGGGACTAGCTCGAGGCTTTTACAGATAAGAATTTATCTTTCTGTTTAGATTTTTCAAAAAAATTACTTTAAATCTAGTCAATGAAAAGTTAGAGTAGGTGTGTGAGTGGACTTAGATTTCTCGGTTCCTTAGATTAGTTACCTAGTTTAACTAAAGGGTACAGAGTTTTTCGGGGCCTACCACCCCTACTTGGATTACTTTTGACTAAGTATTTGTTGTAGTCTGCTTTATTAAGGATTTGACACATATTACGGATTTGACTTTTTTTCATTGGAAGTGACTTTTACTGGACTGGACTGTCTCTCTTTCTTGTTATTATGTCAGAAAAATTAAAATCTGGCTTCAAACGTTGTCAGTGTGGCCAAAAGATGTCGGTCACAGACAACCACAGTTCCTGTGTCTACTGTCTTGGCCCTCTCCACTTACAAGAGGACTGCTCTATTTGTCACTCTTTTAGTGGGAGGGTCATGACAGATAGGCGCAGGAAACTGATGGACAGAGGATTGCTGAAACCCTCTTTCCAGGAGGCTCTGGATGCTTCAGACCAGGCATCCAAGTCTTCGAAGGTCGAAGGCGCCGGAGCCAAAGTCATCGGCTCCGAGCTCTTCGGTCTAGTTAGATCACCGGTTCCACAGACTTCGGGCCGAGTGTTCAACTGTTGGCAGTTTCGAGCCTCGAGTCTTGGAACCGTGACGGAGCTCCCTCCACCGACTCTGCTGAGGTCGGCTCCGTCTTCGATCCCTTCGACTCGTTCTTCTAGGCCCCTTTCCGACACCGATGTGGACCGTGTGGTGCAGAAACTGATGGAGCATACGTCCCTATCTAAGCTTATCTCGGTCTCCTCTCAGTTGATGTCGAGACTTGAAGGCCTGCCACTATCTCCACCTGTTCCTCCTCCGAGACCTGTCCAGTCTTCGGAGCCGGAAGAAGCTGAACTGATGATTGTGGAGCCCTCGGTGCCAGAACAGTCTTTTTCTCGGTCGGCACCGTTCACCTCGACTCCATCCGATCCGGTACCGGAGTCTTAGGGCCGAAGATCCGTCCTTGGTTCCGGGACCGAGAGTCGGACCGATGTTTCGTTCCGACGCTCCTCGGGCCTCGCACGGATCGATTCGGTTCCGTCCTCGGGGTCGGTGCCTTCGGCTCCTGTTTCGGGATTCTTCCCATTTCTTCGAACCGGGAGATACCTCGACTCGGGACCCGGGGCCTTCGACCTCATGAGGAAGGTGTTGTCTACCCAGACAACCACATCAGCAGGTACAGCTTCTCCTCCCACAAAGGACCGTTATCCTCCTCTGCACCCATGGCCACGCCCAAGCGCCGGGCACCAGTGTCTCAGCCACCCCTGGAGGGTGCCCCTCTTCCTCGGAGGCTTCTTCGGATGCTCCCACGAAGAAGTTCCTAGGAAAAGACTGTGTAAGAGGAGACACTTGGATTCTCCACAAGAATCCTTGACATCTGATACTGACTTAGATGAGTCAGAAGGGTCCCCTAAGTCACCTTCAGAGGATGTCTCTTTTTCTGACATCTTGGAGATCCTAAAACAGAGAGGTGACTGGCAAGCCCTTCCCCCTTCTGAGGATGAGTCAGTTTTGCTGAAGGCATTTGGTGCCCGTCCTTCCTCCTCCTGGGTCACTCCGCCCTTTGATGAGTTAATGGAATTAATTGCTCGAAGGGCGTGGGAGACTCCTGACACGGTGGAACCAGTCCCTAGGAAGCCGAATAAGTACATCACGGCACCACAGGACAAAGCTTACCTCACTAAAGGAGTTCCAGTAGACACCATGGTGGTGGCAGCGGCCACGAAAAAGGAGATGTCGGAGTCTTCCTCATCTGTCCATCCGCCTAACAAAGATTCTAGGACCATGGACAGATACGGAAGCGCATTTTCAGTTCAGCGGCTTTCTATGCGTTCCCTGAACTACTTGACTCATTTTACACGTTTACAGAGGGATCTAGACAAAGAGTTGGGAGATACCCTCCAGGGTGCTACAGATGCCGCTGTCTCAGAGAAAGTTACAGCGCATCTCAACACCCTTACGTCCATTGTGAACTCGTCCATGAGGCTGATATCCTATGCAGCCAAGGATCGAGTAGGGCAGCGGCTTCAGCGATTGCTCTTCGTAGGCAATCCTGGATGCGTTTATGTTCATTTGCGGAAGCCTTCAAGTCTTCCTTTACTAACGCCCCATTTGACGGAGCCACACTTTTTGGCTCTAAAGTAAAGGAGACCCTTACCCGGTGTGAACAGGAGGGAAAGACTCTGTCTGCTGTCGGAGTCCGTTTTTCCACCCCTTCCAGACCGTATCCCAAAGGGCAACGTGGTGGGAAAATGTGGTTTCGAAAACCCCAAGGATCTTTCCCAAACACACAGGGTGATGCCCCCTCTAGAGGCAGAGGGGGGGGCAGAGGTGGAAGACGCCGCCCTGGCGGCAGAGGGGGTCTGCAAAACCAAGGTGACAGGGATAACCTCCCTGGCAAACCTTTTCAGCACTCCTGAGAGGAGGCCCGACTGTCCTGCTCTGGAGGCAGTCGGGGGTCGCTTAGCTTTATACCCTCAGGCCTGGCAAAACCTTTCTTCAGACAATTGGGTAAAAAGCGTTGTTACCAGAGGTTACAAAATCCCATTTCTATCCACCCCCATTCCAAAAAGAAAACTCCCAGATGTACCACCCCATCTGCGAGAGCCAGCAGCTACAGAAATTTCAAAGCTGCTAGAAAAAAGAGTCATCCAACCAGTCCCAGCGGACCAAATAGGATTCGGAACTTACTCAAGGTTCTTTTTAGTTCCAAAGAAAACAGGGGACTGGAGGCCGATTCTGGACCTAAGCCATCTCAATACCTTTGTCAAGAAGGAAAAGTTCTGAATGGTCACGCTTCAATCGATCCTTCCATTCTTACAGAAGGACGACTGGATGTGCTCAATAGATCTGAAGGACGCATACTACCACATCAAAATGGCCAGGGCGTCCAGGGATCATTTGCGCTTCCGGCTGGGAGCCAGTCACTATCAGTTTCGAGCCCTGCCCTTTGGTCTGACCACAGCCCCCAGGGTCTTCACCAAATGCATGGCAGTGGTAGCGTCTCATCTGAGGCGCCTAGGATTCCAAGTGTTTCCGTATCTGGACGACTGGCTCCTGTCTGCCACCACCAGGCATCAACTGGTACAAGCCAGGGATTACACCCTACAACTTTGTACACACCTTGGCATTTCAGTAAATTTCGAAAAATCGTTGCTACAGCCATCACAGCATATCTTATTCATAGGAGCGGAATTAGATACGCGTCAGTTAGTTCTAAAACTTCCTACAGAAAGAATAGTAGCACTTCAATTCAACATTTCCCTTCTGCTGTCGGCCAGAAAATCTCCGGCAAAAATTGTTCTGAAAGTTTTGGGTCTCATGGCAGCTTCTCTCATTGCGATACCATTGGGAAGACTGCACATGAGAGTGCTACAATGGCTTCTATTTGCACAATGGTCATTCCAACAACTTCCACTGACTCACGAAATATTGATAACGAGAACATGCAAATCACACCTAATGTGGTGGTTACAGACTTGCAACCTATCCAGCGGAAGACCATTTGTGCTACCCGCACCTTCTGCGACGATAACCACGGACGCTTCCCTGATAGGGTGGGGGGGCATCTTTCAGGGACAGACAGTCCAAGGCGAATGCAGAGAGGCCGTGAGAATTGGGCAATGGGCAGAGTCCACCGGTCGCTTTCTGATCGCAACGCACATCCCGGGGTCATCCAACGTCATAGCCGACAGGCTGAGCAGGGCAATACTATTGCCTCACGAGTGGTCCCTCAAACAGTCAGTTGCGAGAAGGATTTTTCGCAAATGGGGCCAGCCTTCCTGCGATCTGTTTGCGTCTACAATGAACGCCAAATGCAGGAGCTACTTTGCCCTATTACCCCCTCCAGGGGAAGTCCCCAGGGACGCGCTGGTACACGATTGGCCCCCGGGTCTCCTATATGCTTTTCCACCATTTCCCCTGATTGCAAAGTTTCTACAGAAAGCCAACAACCTTCAGAGGACGATTATTCTCATTGCCCCGTTCTGGCCTCGTCAAATTTGGTTCCCTTTTCTATTGCATCACCGCATTCGAGGACCTTGGATGCTGGACCCAGAGCCAGATCTACTGACTCACTCGTCAGGAGTTCCTCACCCTTCTCTAGAATCTCTCCACCTAGCAGCTTGGCTGCTCCGCTTCCCTTTTTAGCCAGGTCAGTTCCCCTTACATCAGCAGTTCAAGATATTTTAGTAGCTTCTCATAAAGCTTCCACTACAAAGACTTATACCAGTAAGTGGAAACGTTTTGTCTTTTGGGCGGAATCACATCATTTGGACCCTGTTACAGCTCCATTAAATAAGGTTTTAGAGTTCTTGACTGAATTATTTCATGAAGGAGCTTCCCCGGCTACTTTAAGAGTGCAGTTAGCTGCCGTTTCTAACTATCATGTAGAAGAATGTGGTGCGCCTATTATGGCTCACAGACTTTGTAAAGCCTTTTTAAAAGGTTCTTTTCATATCAGACCACCAGTCAGAAGTCCGACATCACCGTGGAATTTAAACTTGTTGCTCTCTAAATTGATGTTGCCACCTTTTGAACCAGCTTCAGGTTGCACATTGAAATTTTTGTCATGGAAAACTTTATTTCTAGTGGCCATTACATCTGCTAGACGAGTGTCTGAACTTCAGGCCCTTTCGATCAAACATCCTTATTTAATATTTCATTCCGACAGAGTATCCCTACGCACTAATCCATCCTTTCTTCCCAAAGTTTGTTCTTCTAGTAATCTTAATCAATCCATTGAATTACACACCTTCTTTAAAAACCACTCTAATAGATTGGAGTATATGTTGCACAAACTGGACGTCCATAGACAACTCAGATTCTATTTGGATAGGACAAAAGATCACAGGAAATCTGATCAACTATTTATAGCTTTTGCTGACAGCAGAAAGGGTCTTGCAGTTACAAAACGAACTCTTTCTAAATGGCTAACTGACTGTATCACATATGTTTATGAAGCTTCTGACCAAACATTATCAGCAAAACCCAAAGGACATTCTACCAGATCAGTGTCTACATCTTTGGCTCACGCAGCTCGCTTACCTTTAGACACTATTTGTGCGGCTGCTACTTGGGCTAAACCACATACATTTATCTCTCATTACAAAGTGGACAGGGTTTCTAGGGATAGGGCAACCTTTGGTTCCACTGTGCTCAAGAACGTTCTCCTTGAGTTCCTCAGGATCATGGAGCTAGGGACGCTACCCATGTGTAAGAACAAAGGCGAGATTGAACACTCTCACATAAAGAAGTTATGTCCTTACCATAACGTTCCATGTGGAGTGTTCATCTCGCTTTGGTTATTACACTCCCACCCTTCCCACCCTTAGGAAGAACGTTCGATTTGGTGCCTGGTCTGGAGTATTCTCCTTCTGCTGTTGCAGTATTACTGTTACTATCATACTCTGGGTATGTTTGTATATATGTACTTTTATGTATATAGTTGGCATGTGTGCGTGCTTTATGTCTGGTTTGCTTGCAAACTAGATCTGAGGTAAAGGCAGAGGGGGATTGTGGGTATTAGATGTCCTCGAGCTTCTTCTCGATGCAGAGCTTGCAGTCGGCCGGCACGGAGCCGAGGATCGGCTCCGAACCCATGTGTAATAACCAAGGCGAGATGAACACTCCACATGGAACGTTATGGTAAGGACATAACTTCTTTTTCAGGCTGTTCTGGTCCTGTACCCCTTGTCACCAGGCCTGGAGGATGGAAGACCAGACTTTCAATGGGGGGGGGGTCCTTTTTTTCTTCCCCCATGATTGCAAAGGTTCTTCTGAAGACCCAGAAGGGCAAGCCTGAAATCTTGCTAGTGACCCAGGCAGCATTGGTTTCCCCCTCCTACTCCATCTCGTCAGGGGCAGTCACTCCAGGTTACTTACTCACACAGAGCAAGGGCTCTCTGACACTCCAGTCTACAAGCTTGCAGACCAGTTCTCATAGGTTCATACTAGGCTATCTGCCCGAGGGCATTTACAAGCCTAGCCTATTGTTTTGTGGCTTACGCCACCCCTTTAGTATGGGGAACTATACCCATTATTTTGCTGTGCCTCTGTCGAGCAGTGACACTGAGGTAATCCCTGGGGTATATCTGCGATCTCCCATCCATTGGTCAAGATTTCTCTTGAACAAGGCCAGCGAGGTGCTCTGCCTCACATATACCGGGATTTTGTTCCACAGCATAGGGAGTCTTTGGGTGATGAATCTATCCCTCCAGCACGTCCTATTAATAGCCGTGTCGAGGTTTAAGTCTCCCGCCCTTGTGGCTCTGACGGATCTAGATTTTTTGAGGTGAAGCATATTCATCAAATCTGGGTTTGACATGGCCTCGTATGTTAGGCAAAGGTCACCTCTGAGCAAGCGGTAAGCGACTGAATAGAGCTGGAGTTCTTTGTCGGGCAGCATAGGACAGATTCTTGAGACCCTTTATCCTTTTGGTGAGGAACATGTTATAAATCTTAATTCTGTTCATGCAGCAGTTTTCAGAGGGCATGCTCAAGGAACTCAAAGAAGCAAGAAAGCCTACCACTAGAAAATCTTGCATCTCCAAGCAGAAAAGATTTTTCCATACTGTGTCAAAAAAATGAGGACCCCTATCGGTTGGGAAAACATAATATTCTGTTGTACATGTACGAGTTACTCAAAAGTGTGTGGCATATTCCTTCAGCAAAGCTCACTTGCCTGCTGCCTCTGCTTGGTTGCCATTAAATCCATCTTTGCTCTCCAGAGTTGAGGTCAAACCGTTTTTAAAAGGCCTCTTTCACATGAACACTCTTAGGAAGGCTATACCTCCACCTTCCTTAACATGAACCGTCCTAGGAAGGCTATCTCTGCACCTTGGGATCTGAATTTTGTTCTGGGAAAACTTAGTTTGCCACTTCCACATCTCCCATTAGGACAAGATTTCCGTAAGGGCTAACCCCTCCTTTATGCCCAGTGTGGTAAATGAGCTGCCTCTGAACCAGTCTGTATTCCAAACTGTTTTCCCTAACTCACAAAACAAAGATGAGAGGATTCTCCGCTTCCTGGCTGTACATTAGAAGCTATGACTCTACATGGAAAAAACTAAAACAATTCAGAAATACTTGACGAATTCTGTTTCCTTCTAGGAGGGTAAGTTGAGAAGTCCTGTTTCCAACTGGATTTTAAGTTCCATCTCCTCCTACTACACTTTCCATGCAAGACCCTGCCAACTAGTGTGAAAGCTGACTCCACTAGAGCAGTCTCCTTTTCTGCTGCTTTCTTCAAAGGTGTTGATTACAGATCTGTCCTTGAGGCTGCCATCTTGACTTCAGTGCACATTTTTCACTAAGCATTAGAGAAGATGCATTTTTCCAGATCTGTAACATTCTTTGCTAGATCTTTCCTATTAGGGCTAGTGTACAGCACTCCTATTTCTATTCCTATCATCCTCATTAAGTGTTAGCTTTGGGAATTCCCCACAAATATTGGAATACCGCAACTGGGATGTAAGGAAGGACACAGTGCAGCTGTGTACGAACGTACCAAAACAGCAGATGCTCCTTTGATCACTATTGCAGTATTGGACCCCTCCCTCCTTCCGCCATCTTTTCTGTACTCCTGTGCTGTGTGGATCAGGGTGGGCAACTACCTTCACAGCTTCTTATCTGGACATTTTTTTCTTAATGCACTCCGTTTTTCTAAGGCTAGATAGCTTAAAGATCTTGTGCTGTATGTCAGTTTATGTAACCCTATACTTGCAGGCTGAGGTCATACCTCAGAGGTACAGTGCATCAAGTTTTTTTGGATTTGGTACACTGGCCAGATGGCATCTTACCCATGTCAAGATGGTTCTATATTACAAGATCGAAGCTTTACTTAATCGAATAAGTAAAGCTTGACCTTATAATCTCAAAACCGTAAATTGTCGAGTGGCCAATTTAACCCAGGGGAAACACTTCCCTTGGCCTTTCTGTGCCCGTTTCTCCAATTTAGAGCGATCTCGGAGTTGGTATATTTAGGTGGGAGGTGAAGCCCCCCACTTGATTTCAGATGTAAAGTCTTTTTTTTGATTCGACCAAGGGAAGTGTTTTCCTTGGTTGAATCGGCCATTCAACAGTTTTAGCTGTAGATATTGCAAGATTGAGCTTTAGTTATTTGATTAACTAAAGCGTCAATATTGTAATATAGACCCAGCAAGGTGACCTATAAATAATAGAATACTGCAGCAGTGATCAGCAGGACATCTATTGTTATTGTAAGTTATAACACGGCTGTACCATACTCTGAAACAGCTTCCGGTGAGGAATCTAAGAACCCAACTGGAAACCCAGAGTGCGACTGTTTCTTTGATATCCTCACCCACCATGTGTCTTATTCATAATGCTCTAGATGGTGCAAACATGAGGAGATGGACCTGGCTGTTTTTTGTCACTGCTCCCTGTGACAGCTTCTCCTTGTTTGGACAGCAAGTGAAAGAAAGACTGTTGCAGTGTGAGCAAGAATGCAAGATGTTGTCAGCTGCTGGGTCAGGCTTTCTGAACTCCAAAGATCTTTTCAACAAAATTAGAAGGGGTCAAAAACTAGTGTTTCATTGATCCTAGCAGTCTCTGGATGAAAAATAGTATGACAGGAGTTCCTTAAGTAGACGGGAATTCCAGTCAAGCTGTTGGCCCCAAAGATGGAGGTGGTCCAAGTAATCCTCTTTCAAGGATCCTTTCGAATATCCTTGCAATGCGGATATCTTTCTGTCCACTTCACCGCATGGTTGAACATAGTAGATAAGGAATGTCTTATCCAGAGGCAACTATATTCTTTCTTTTGAGATGCCCAAGAGCCTGCCCTCTCCCTCCTTCTGTCACTGCAACAAAGGAGGGCAGTGATAAAGGAAGTCCAGTCTCTCCTTCAAAAAAGAAGCATCCATGAAGTCTCACCAGAACAGAAAGGGGCCTGATTCTACTCCAGGTTCTTTTTAGTGTCCCAAGAAGCAACAGGACATCATAGCTATTCTTGATCTGAGTCTATTAAATCAGTACATGAAGAAGTCATTTCTGATAGTTATGGTGCAGTCTGTTCCATCATGTTTGCAGGCAGGGGACTGGATGCAACTTTTTAGGCTTCCAGGATGGATACTTTACATATCAAAGGTGTATAAGCATTGAAGTTCCTGCCCTTCAAGGTGAGAGCCAGTCATTGCCAGTTCCAAGTCCTGCCATTTGGTTTCATTACGGCCCTCCCCAGGGGTGGTGGTCACGAATTGCATGGCTGCAGTCTCATCCCACACCCAAAAGGAGTAACTGTTGAGAGGAAAAGAGAGGTATGAGGAATGAGATTAGCAAGATTAAGACAAGTAAGTCTAGATCCTGAAAAAAAGGGAGGATTGATTGCTGTAGGGTGAGCAAGAAGAAAATGGAGTTAGACTAGCCTGGGGAGTTACAGTGACAAAGCCACTTAGCTTATAGATGTGCTTTTAGAGATTTCTTGAACTGTGCTAAGGACATTGTGGCTGATGTATTAGTAGGCAGAATGTTCCATTTTTTGGCTACAAAATAAATTTGTTCCCCCTATCTGGCTGCATAGTTACTCCACATCTAGTAATGGCCAGAGATCCATTCTTTCCTAGTGAGGTCTGTCTTCTCTCTGCTTTTCAAAAGCAAGTTTACTTAGAAGATATGTATAGAAAAGGTTTGTATTGCGCACATCAGATAGGGGTGTGTAGACCCTACGTCAGCTTCTTTCTCAAGTTCTTGCCTTTTTAGCTAAGCATTTTCAATAAGTGACCAGCTGTTTTGCAATCAAGGGTACATTTAGCACCTGTTTTACCCTTTCATTCTGGTTTCCCATCTTCCTTAGCATCACACACACTATTGAAAAAAGTGTTCGACTCCAACATCCCCTTTCTAGACTGGTTCCCTCATGGGATTTAAATTTTATTTTAGTGAAAACTTAAAACCTCCCTTTGAAGTAGCAGGTTTTCTCTTAAGTTGCTAATGTGGAAAACAATCCTTCTGTGATGGCCATTATCAGAGAGAGAGGATTATTGAAATGTTCTTGCATTGTGCTCCCAATATCCGTATTTGACATTCCTTTCCGACAAGGTTCACTCTGAACTCTCACAAAATTCATGGATAAGGTAGCTTCACAGGCCAGCTTGAACCGGTTTGTTAACCTGCAAGTATTTTCTCCAGGTATGCTAGTAATGGGTATTACCAGTTATATTTTTTGCATGTTCATGGATAACTTTTTATTATCTAAATTTTGCACAGAAGTTTAGATGCAACAAACATTTTATTTCTTTTTTCTCAGTAATGTAAGGCCACATTAGCCAGGTGGTCGTGTATATGTACTTATTGCTCTACTCAGAAGAAATACCTTGAATACCTGACTGAGAGCGGACACACTGAGCCCAAGCTACATCAGCCAAGTTTCTTCCGAATATACCTTTGGAAAATAATGCAACCACTGCTACATGCTCAACCTTGCATACCTTTGCAAAACCCTAAAGTTAGAGCACACTTTTTCAAGGGCTCAGGCCTGCTTTGGAGGCGCTAGTCTCCAAGATTTGCTCTGGTAGGCCCCCAAGGTTATAGCTTAGGGACTCTTGTGGTGTTATATATATATTCTAAGGCACCTGTAGGATCCCTGGGTGCTGGTCTGTTCTAGGGGTTCCATTATAGATTCACTGTGTGGTTGTGCATTCTGGAATGTCAGTATATTGACTAGCTATTTTTAGTCTGTCTGGAGCATCTTCTCAAGGCAGAGAATTATGGAATAGGGAAGGAACTTGAACTTATTGAATATTTGTTGCCAATTAAAAAAAAAAAAATCCAAGACCACCAGTACTTCTATTCCAGTATCTAGACAGATACCAGACAGATCTGTTTTGCTAAGTACATAACTTGGGTTTTAAGCAGGCCTAGGATGACTTTAGGCTTTCCATTTAAGAAACTTTTGGAGAGGAGCTTGAGAGGGACAGCAGTTAACGTGGAATAGCTTGTGTGTGAAAGTTCAAGTAGTACATTTTATGCTTTTGAATAGGTAGCAGTCTTTCTCTTGTGGTGCACTGGTTTTTGTACGTTTTGAAAAGAATGATTTTATAGTGTCTGTCTAAGCATTTCTTGAGGTAATATAGAAAATAAGTAAAAATGCAGACAGCACTCGTTGTAATCATTGTTTGTCAGAACAAGTTATGACAAGTGTAGGCCAATGACAGATATGTCTGTGTTAAGAATGAGCAGTAGACGCAGTGATGCATGGTCAGTGCTTTGTAGGGGAGTATACACCCCTGGACAGGAGAGCCTGATATGAAAAGTACCATTTTAGTGCAAACTGCAACTGCATCCTTCAGGGCATGTGTTATATGGGGCTCATAACTCTGTACCGTTAATCTCCAAGCAACTGGAAGCCAGTGCAAACTTTTAAAGTGCAAAAATAATTTAAACGTGACGTAGTGTGACCATGATGAGCTTAGCTGCATAGTTCTTTACCCTAGGTGATCAAAGTCGACATCCAGGAAGTACTTGGTTTAGTAGCCCCTGAGCAGAAGGCTATGAACTACTGTTGCTAGGTCCCTTGGTGGAGCCAGGTGTTTGATTCAGGCATTGTTAAGATGAAGACATGGCCCGATTTTTATCTCCTGATCTTTAAGTGTCTGTTCATCTGGTACCATAGCCAGATGTTGCACGCTCGACATGCTAGTGTATTCAAAAATGTGAGGGGAAGGACTGGATGTGTCGGGGCCGTTAGAGATAACATGAATTTACAGGATTAAGTTTCAAATATCCCCCTTATCTAGTTAAAGATACCATCTGACTGCCTTGAGAATCTAGCATCATTTACGTAACTGTAGCTCAAATGCCTCTGACATAGATTCATAGGTGTGTACTAGACCTAATGTCTCTGGAACCTTTACAAGCCTAGCCCATAGGATTAAAAAATTCAAGTAGCAAGCTCTAAGGCAAACCAGGATAACGTTTTCACATCAATTTATTTGGTACCTCTGCTTTTCGCCTTCAAGGAATATTCACATTCAGGTAAACCCTTACTTTATACCGCTAACAATTAAGTTAAACCAATTACAGTGAATAAAGTTAAACCTAGATAACCTTATTAAAGGTTAGACATACAGTTTTCTTTTTCCTTTGTAACACTCCGTAATACATTTTCAGAGTGCAATATATTACGTTTCCTACATTCAAACACCTTCTTTATATACAAAAGTAATTGTAAAGTTAGATTGATGTCAATGTTCATGCCCCTAGGTGGTGGTGGTTGTCTTTCGGCTTTTCCCGGTTAGGGGTCGCCACAATAGAACTCCGGTCCGCTAATGATTGGCAGTAGATTTTCACGAATGCTGAGGTGCCAGCTCGACGTTCAACCTTCAACAAAGGCATGCCCATTTATGCATGTCTTTCAAATGCCCACCCAACCGCGGGGAGCACATGCAGACTCCACACAGAAGGCACTCCCTGCACTCCAGTCGAGAATTGAATGGGAGTGATGTTCTAAAATTAATAATCATCCTACATTTTAGTCTATCCAGTTCTTCAAGAATGTATATATGAAGCTAATAACCACCAGGGTCTTTATAAGCCTAGCTGCACAATCCAACCAAATTGTGTCCCCCTGCAATATGAGACATATTACATGTCAGTTGTCAGTGTTTGCAGGGGTATGCTAGCTATTAGGTTGCTAAAGGTTTAGTTGAGGGGGTATGTTATTTAGGGAATATTTACTGTCAACCTTGTCTATCAGAGTCATGAGGTCCAGACCAGGGGTGAATTTTTGATTTTTTACATACAATGATAAAGGTTATGTTTGAATATGGTTAGAGATGGATTCTGCCTCACATGGATGATGAGCCTGTTCCAGAGTGTGGGGATCCTGCGAGAAAAATCTGTCTTGCCAACATGTTCTGTTTGTCCCAAGCCAAGTTTAAATCCTTTACTCTAGTGTTTCTGGTGGTGGTAATTTTGAAGATGTGCAAAAGGTCCATCAGACTGGATCGGAGGATGCCTTATATGCCAGGCATAGACTGCCTCTGAGAAACCTGTAGGAGACTAAATGTAGAGATGGGGCTTTAAGATTTGTATAGGATAATGTGTTAATACCCTAGATTCCTCTTGGTGAGGAACCTCTGTGGGAGGTCCAGCTGTTTGATATGCCTGGCCAGGTACATGCCAGGGGACATTGTACTCTATGATGGGCCTGATAAGGGCCGGGTGTGATGATGCTGCAACTTCCTTGGACTTGGATGCCATGCCCTTACTTTTAAGTTTGGTGACGTCAAATGAATTTCTTACTAACTTGGCTATGTGTTGGTCAAAGCCCAGATTGCTGTCTATATGTGTTCCAGATCTGTAACTACTGGGTCATCTCTAAAGGGTGTCTTATCAGTGGAGTAATTAACCTGGGTGGACTTTTCCCAGAAGCCACTGTAATGCCCTTCTTGGTATTGGGTTGTAATCCATGGCTCTGACATCAATCATTTGTTTGTGTTAGACCCTCTAACAGGATGTTAATGTCATGGGGGAATTACTATGATAGCTCCCAGTTTACAGTTGTGTGCATACTTCGAGTCAAGAGGCCCTTGACCTCCAAGAAGTTGATGCCAAACAGGAGAAGCCCAGCACAGAACCTTAAGGTACTCTGCTGTTGACTGGTCTCTTGGTGGAGGAGGTCTCACCAATCGTGACTTCTTAGGTCCTCTCAGTGAGTCAGCTGGCAATCCAGCGAGTTATGTAGGAAATTATTTTTGCCTAATTTATGAGTTTTGGCAGCAGTACCTGAATGGGATAATGTCGTCCTATTCCTATATTGCAGTATTCTTGGTGTGGGATTTCCCATCTCCGGTGACCTGTACTTTGGCTCCTATACAAAAGCTTCAGCTTGGCTACTGTAGTTGCGTGGGACGTCACATGCAGGGCCATAAACCAGGTACCTTAAATGTGATGTCTACGCACAGTCCTCAGAACTTTTCAGCCGCAGACGACTGTCACATTGTGTGCTTTGCTCTGTCACAACAAGACCTCTAAAAGCTAAATACCCTCTGGGGGGGGGGGTTCTTTGACTTCTAGCTAAAGCTTGGTTTGCTGTATTAACCTTTAGCCGATGTCAGCCTAAAAGGGTAGATACCAATGCGGGCACCAGATACCACATAAAGATGCGCACGACTGCTGCGGTTTTTGTCTAGGCAGAGAGCACAACCATACCGCTTGCACAGTCTGCCAATCCTTTGTACCCAAGACCCTTCGTAGCCATCTGGCTGCCCTCAGTCTATACCTAGAAAGTCAACGACTTAAAAAACTAGTGCTACGGATGGGTCCCATTTCGGAAGTTCCGAATGAACCTCCATGGAGGAAGGCCAAGATTCCTAGGCCAACTTACACTGCCTCTCTGCTATTGGCCGCCCCGCCAGCTGCTGATTTAGGAGTTGAGGGATGTCTGTTTACATCCGTCTACTTCGATCTTCAAGGAAGCCGCTTCTCAGTTGATGACTGGCATGTCCACAGAGCTTAGGCTTTCATGGCCCTTAGGCCCACAGCCTCTTCTCCATCTACTCACCCCCAGGCCTGCTTCTACCAATTGTCTTCCTCCTGCAACTACTCAAGACAAGGAAGAAGAGCAAGAGGCTTATTCATCTTCAGGTGAATCCATCTCATATGCTTCTCAAATAGCCTCTCCTCAGGAATACTACTCCTCAGATGAAGAATCCATTGAAGGGGACTCCCCTCCAGAGGATATCACCTTTGGAGAGACCATTACCAAAATGGAGTACTTAAAATGGGACACCTCGCAAATGTCTGAAACGGAAAGATATTTTGAGTTACTGCAAGTGGAATCTTCCTCCCTCCCCTTCTACCATCCCTCTTGTCATCCCTGCTTACCTAGATGCCTTTTCCTCAGCATCCAAGACCCCAGACACGCAAGCTCCTGCCCTTAAGAGGCTGGACCACTTCTACAAAGTGCCTGATGACCAGAAATTCCTAGTCGAACCATTTCTGGCAGACCCTGCTGTGATTGCAGTATTACCAGACAAACAGTCCAGACTGATTCTGTCTGCCTCTCTTACCTACTGACAAGGTCCGCTAACCTATGGGCAGAATTGGGAAGAAGGGTTGCACTTTTTCTACCCTGGCCTTCAGAGCCATCAACTATCAAACCCATATGACCAAATATGCTCTGGACCTAGTCTCCCAAGCCTCTACTCTACTGGCAGCTACTCCAGACTGCCCCACTAAATCTGAAATAACATCTAAACTGTCTCTGGCTTCCCAAGTAACCAGACATTCCATTTGATGTAGTTGTGAATGTTCTTCGTGTTTCACTGTTGCAGTCATTACATTTGGGTGATCTGCTGGCAGGTTGCCCTCAGTCGGCCTGAATTCCAGTGTCTTGGGTCCTTCGTCGGTTGCTGTCTCCTCTTCCATAACGTCAGGTCGTCAGGGATATAAAACAAGCAGCCAACGCCATTTTCTTTAGCCTTTCTTGCCATGCGGTGCCCAAAGCAGAAGCATTTCGTAAGTGCCGGTCGGCCGACTCCTGAAATATTCGAGTTTGAGTTTCAGAACCGAAGTCTTCACTAAAGCTAAGTACCCCATTGGGGAAACTTTTTTCTTGCTCCATACCGATGTCAGAAAAAGTTAATTGTATTTGTGGGAAGCAAATACCTCAAGTATTTCCATTTATACTGTATTCCTTGCCTAGGCCCTGATCACAATGTGCCTGGCTGTTGGTTTTGTGCTAGATTTAACCAACGCACTGTTAAGCATCGGTATAATTTTGCCACAAAGTATTTTGGAAACAGATTTAACTACCCACAAATGTAGTCTGATAGCAATCCGACTACCGGAGTACATAAACACAAAGAAAAGGACAGAGAGAGAGAGAGACAGTCGAGGTCCAAAACAGACGAAGCTTCTCCTAAGCCAGTCACCGGTACTCAGTGAGGCGCTTTCACAGACCCTGATACCTGCTACTTTCAAGTCGCAGGCCCCTACCGACACCCATGTGGAGTCCGGCATGCCGTGAGATGCTCAAAGTATTGGACCCATGGATGTATCTCCCTCGGATGGGTCTGGAGCTGCTGAGCAGGCACCGGCTTCTGAGGGTGTATTCAGGCCTCAACATTTTTATATCAACCTGATAGCCGCAAAATCAAAGACAAAAGAAACTTCTAAAACTAAAAAAAGACGCATGAGCCACGTGCACAGGCCTCTATGCCTAAAAAAACAGATGATCAAAATGGCTGAAGACCTTATTACCTTGATCAAGGGTTCCCATCCCCCTCCAGATAAGAGGCCTAGGCAAGACACTGATTATGAATCTTCAGATCAGGTTTCTATTTCTTCTGATTCCTCTTCTGATCAGGAATTATCTATTCCTCCCTATGAGGATTCTGATGCAGAGGAGTCTATACCTTCTGCATCACCTCCTGAGGATTATTCATTTGGAGAAACCTTGCATACTTTGAGGTAACATTTTCACTGGGAGAGTCAAGATTTCTCAGAATCAAAAAAGAGGCTCGGGGATTTCCTTCTCCCTCAGCACAGGCCTTTAGCCATACTCCCTGTTTTAGACATTGTGGATGAGGTGTTTTCGGAGTCAAGCTTGACCTCTGACTCCTTACCTCCGGCTCCCAGCAAGCCTGACAGATATTACAGGGTCCCTGACTCTCACAAATTTTATTTAGAAACCCTGCTGCTGATCCTGAATCTATTTCATGGGGTCCAAAAGGAGTTAAGCCTCAACAACAAAAAATCCTACCCCCTCTGACAGAGATTCAAGGGCAATGGATAGATGGGGAAAAAAGGTTTATACATCTGCACCCTTGGCATTTAGGGCCTTAAACTGCCAGTTTCATATGCTCAAGTATCAACAACATGTTATGGGATTGCTGAAACAGAAAATTATTTTGATTTCTAAATGTGCAGAAAATAAAGAATTGCAGGAATTATTGCATGCAGCTGAACAGTTTGGAAAGCATACTTTACAATGTGGTTTTGATTCTTTAGAGGCCTCCTGCAGGGCCGCAGTTACTGGATCTGTGATTAGGAGGCATGCCTGGCTAAAGGAACAAAATTTGCCTGATCATGTTAAAGCTAAATTACTAGATGCACCTTTACAGCATTATACTCTGGTATTGAAAATGGAAGACAAAGCTAAGTCTATGCAAACTTTAAAAGACTTCTTACAAGTGCAGCCACCAAGATTCAGTAGACACTGGCCTACAAAAAAGTGGACCTTTCCTGTGTCAGACGGAGCTCAAAGGGGCAAATCCAGACGCCCTAAGGGTTCCAGATACCAGGCACAAGATTCATACAGGTCAAAGCAATGGGGCTCTTCTACCTTCAAATCTGGAGGAGATAAAAGTGCAAACCTACAGAAAACAGTCCCAATGACTTCCCTCTGCCTTCACCAAGCACTTATCTTTTGACAGCACCCGTAGAGGGAAAATTAGCACTTTTTCCTCAAAATTGGCAGTTAATAACCCAGGACAACTGGGTGCTAAACATGGTATCTCAGGGATACAGATTCCATTTCCATACTCTGCCAATGGCAAACGATTGGCCAGCTCTGCCAAAAAAATCAATGGGCAGAGGCACAGAAACAGGTTACGTCCCTCATGGATATGGGGGCCATTCTGCCAGTACCAGAACAGGAAAAAGGACAAGGTTTTTACTCAAGACTGTTCTTGGTACCCAGGAAAGACCAGGCCTGGTGGCCAATACTGGAATTATCGATTTTGAACACATACCTGGACATTACAAAATTCAAAATGCTGACTTTGCAGCAGCTTCTGCCCATGCTGGGCAAGAATGCTTGGCTGGTGACATTAGACCTAAAAGAGGCATACCTGCATGTCACCAATAAGACAATCGTGCAGAAGATACCTCAGATTCAAGGTTGTCTTAATGCATTACCAATTCTCTGCACTGCCCTTTGGCTTATCTACTGCGCCCAGGGTCTTTACAAAGTGCCTGGCACCAGTAATTGCATTTTGCAGACAAAGACGTATTCAAATATGTCCTTACTTGGACGACTGTCTCATTCAAGCAGAGAACAAGGACATTCTTCTTCAATACCTGGCATTTGTGAAAAGGCTTCTAACATACCTAGGGTGTACAATAAATGAAAATAAATCACAACTGCTACCCTCTCAAAAGATAACATTCCTGGGTGCATGCTTGAATACAACTGCCCAGATGTTTTACCTCACGCCAGACAAGCAGAGGCAACTGACTACTTACTTCAAACTGATGGCAACAAAAACCCAGTTATCTGCAAGACAAATTCTGCAGGTTTTGGGCTTCATGGCATCCTGCATCCTACTAATTCCATATGCAAGATTGCATATGAGGAAACTTCAATGGTACCTAAAAAAGTTTATGGAGTCAATGTTGTCACAGTCTGGAAACAATGATTCCTCTCATTCCCTGCCTACAACAGGAGTTTCTATGGTGGGTAAAGGCATGTCACCAAAACATGGGACGGGCCTTCACTCTACCCCCTGCCAGCCAAACCTTAACAGCAGACTCATCAGATTATGCCTGGGGGGCCCACATGGCGGGAAGATGCATTCAGAGCATATGGACCCCAAAACAAATGCATCTACATATCAACCAGAAAGAGATGTTAGCTGTTCAGAATGTCCTGACAGCTTTCAAAGATTTACTTCATCCAGGACAACTACTGATAAAGACGGACAACACCACGGTCATGTAGTATATAAACAAGCAGGGGGACATGCACTCATACCCCCTTTGCAGATTATCCATGACACTGTGGGGACACAGCTTTGACTTGTACATCTTCAAGCTCAATTCCTGCCAGGAGAGTAAAGCACTGTGGCAGACAATTTAAGCAGAAACCTTATGGATCCTCATGAGTGGAAACTAGATCCACAAGTCTTCCGCATGATGATAAAGAAATGGGGGAGCCCAGACATAGATCTATTTGCCTCCCCTCAAAATTATCAATTGAAAATATTCTGCACAAGGATTTATCAC
Organism: Protopterus annectens; assembly: GCF_019279795.1. Taxonomy (NCBI): domain Eukaryota; kingdom Metazoa; phylum Chordata; order Ceratodontiformes; family Protopteridae; genus Protopterus; species Protopterus annectens. The sequence goes on from NC_056747.1 coordinate 1,323,493,308, forward strand.
AGACAAGCATGGAAAGTGGACGCCCTGTCCTTCAGTTGGAAAAACCTATCAGTTTATGCCTTTCCTCCACTGCCTCTTCTTTCCAAGGTCCTCCTAAAAGTCAGACAAGAGAAACCAAAGATGATACTAATTGCCCCGGACTGGCCCTGCCAATACTGGTACCCAATCCTAAGGAACTTGTCTCACTACCCAGCTTGGACCTTACCTCAAAGACCTCAACTACTGTCCCAGCAAAACAATCGGATCCTGCACAATCAACTCCAGACATTGAACCTGGCATCATGGCTGATCATGTAGTTATGCAAACACCTCTCAGTAAAGCTGTGATGGATGTCATTTTGGAAGCCAGAATGCCTAGTACTAAAAAATCTTATGCTGATAAATGGAAGAGATTCTGTGCTTGGATTCGAGCACAAGGAACTGATACAGCAGAACCAAATATTCCTCAGATATTACAATACTTGACTGAGATACTTGACTGTGATGCTTGACAAAGGCCTATCTTTCTCATCAATTAAAATCCATGCCTCTGCCATTTCGGCTCATTACAATACAGAGCCACCAATATTTTATCATCCTTTACTAAGGCAGTATCTTAGAGAAGCCCAAAATTTAAGGCCTCCTAGAAGATCACCATTGCCTGCATGGGGCCTCAGTTATGTGTTGGAAAAGCTCACCCTGCCTCCATTTGAACCAGCTACTACTGCTGTTATAAAATTCTTATGGAAAACAGCTCTGTTACTAGCAATTACTTCAGTAAGAAGAGTCTCAGAGCTACAGGCCCTCATGGCTGTGGAGCCTTTTATCATATTTTACCCAGACAGGGAGTCTCTGAGGACAAATCCAACATTTATGCCTAAGGTGGTTTCCAGTGCGGCTCTTAACCAAACTATTCATCTGCCAACCTTTTATCCAAATCCACAGAACAAGGGGGAGAGAATTCTGCATTCCTTGGATGTACACAGACGGCTAAGATTCTACTTGAGCAGGACTAAAGCTCTAAGAAAAACTGAGAAATTACTAGTGACATATGCTGCAGAATCAGAAGGAAAGGATATTTCAAAGCAGACTAAAAATGGATAAAGCCACTGCATTCGTTTCTGCTACTTACACCATGGTAAACATGTGCCCAAGGGCATTAGGTCTCATTCCACCAGAGCTGCAGCTACTTCAGCAGCCTTTCTCAGAGGAGTACCAACCAAAAACATTCTAGAGGCTGCTACTTGGAGTTCTGTTCAGACCTTTACAAAGCATTATCATTTGCCACTCTACTCTAAGTCCAGGGCAAGCTTTGCCACTGCAGTTCTGCAGGGCCTTATAGCCGCACCTAATGCTGTTTAGCTCCAGCCTCTCCCAACCATAGCTTTGGGATTCTACTCAAATGTAATGACTGCAACAGTGAAACATGAAGAACATAGTACAGTTGTGTACACTTACGATAAATGTAGATGTTTGAGTGTATTCACTGTTGCAGTCCAGGTTACCCACCTGCCATCCCCCTTTCATTCTGAAGTTTCTTTCCTTGTCTATCTTCTACAACCTGTGTGGTGTATTTGCTTGTAGATGAAGGTAAAGTTTATTTTGATGCACGTATATATATCTTTGCTACCCTTTTGGGGGCACCTGACATCTGGGGCAAGAAAAACTAAAGAAAATGGCGCCTGCTGCTTGTTTTTTTACCCTTGACTATCTGACATCATGGAAGAGGAGACAGCAACCAACACAGTACCCAAGACTTTGGAATTCAGGCCGACTAAGGGCAACCTGCCAGCAGATTACCCACATGTAATGACTGCAACAGTGAATACACTCTAACATCTACATTTATGGTAAGTGTACACAACTGTACTTTATGCAGAGGCCTCTGCACGCTCTGCAGCATCTGCCTCTGTACTTAGGAGATATTCCTGGCTGTACCTACAACACTTACCAGAGGACTTCAAATCGAAAATCTTAGATGCTCTTCTAGACCCTAACCTGTTATTTGGTAAACAGTCAGCAGACCTTTCTAAAAACCTACAAGAAAAGTGTAAGGAATTGCAAGACGTCAGGCACTTTCTTGCGTCTCTTATTCCTAACTTTTGTAGAGATTACCCTGAAAAACCTACCTTTGTCAGAAGAAACCCGTCCTCTTCTGGACCTTCCTCTTTCAGGCACAGAAGAGGGGCCAGAAGCCAAACTTCTTCCAGGCCAGCTGTCTCACAGCTGCCCACTAGAGTCCTTTCAAGACAAAGGTGGACCCAACAATGTGTAATTGCGTTGCCCACCTTCTGTATGCCCACCTCTCCCACTGCGTCCCCTTTTGGAAAACCATCACTACAGACAGGTTCTGGCAATAGTTCAAAAAGTATACTTCCTTTCTTGGAGAGAGGCCCTCTTTAAGGGACATTCCCCCCAGGAAATCAGACACCTCTTCCCTCAGGTTTTATAAGACCTTCTGAACCTGGGAACTATAGAGCCTGTCCCCACTGGGCAGGAAGGAAAAGGGTTTTACTCAAGGTTGTTTCTGGTTCCCAAAAAAGATGGATCATGGAGGCCTATACTAGACCTTTCCTTTCTAAACCTATTCCTAAACGTTCCCATCTTCAGAATGTTCTCTACAAACTTTACTCCCTCTTCTACAAGCCCAGGCTTTCATGGCCACACTCGACTTAAAAGAAGCCTATCTGCACATACCCATACAACCTTCTCACAGAAATTTCTTATGTTTTTCTGGACCCTCCTCTCACTTTTAATTTACTGCATTGCCCTTAAGTTTGTTCACTACTCCCAGTGTGTTCACAAAATGCCTGGCACCTGCCATAGCCTTTTGCAGAACACAAGGGATTCAGATTTACCCTTACCCAGACAACATCCTTATTGTAGCAGAATGCAAGGAAACTCGGCAAAACCATTTACAGTTCACCATTTTCCTGCTTCAAAGACTGGGGTGCACACACAGCATCTCAAAATCATCATTGACCCCAGAACAAGACAAAACATTTCTAAGTTGCAGGATCAGGACAGACATTATGCAAACTTTTCTTCCCCAAGACAGTCAGTTCCTTGTCTACACACTTCAAAATCCTTTTACAGACCCAACAGGTAATGGCAAGGCAATTCCTATGAATCTTGGGTCTAATGGCAGCCACCATTTCCATGCTACCACTAGTCAGAATGCACATGCGAATGCTGCAGTGGTATCTAAAGAAAATGTATGGTCACACCACCAACATCCTTTAGAGCAAGAAATTACCCTCTTGCCCTGCCTAAAATTAGAACTAAAATGGTGGATTCAGCAAATTCAGCTGAACCCGGGCCTTCCACTGCAGTTACCCATCCCAAACCAATGCATGCATACAGATGCATCAGACCTGGATTGGGGAGCTTGAATGTCAAGCTACAGGGTACAAGTGAAGTGGCACCCTTCCCTAAAGAACCAACCTATCAAGATGAGGGAAATGACAGCTGTTCTACTGGCATTGAAAGTCTTCCTTCCCCTTTTACAACCAGGTACTCTCCTAATCCTAACTGACACCACAGTTATGTGGTACTTCAGCAAGCAAGGAGGGACAAATGCCTACCTCCTCTGCAGAATAACCTTAATAATCTGGGACCTAGCCTCTCGGCACAACTTGTCCCTGCAGGCATCCAACATCCCATCGCAGGACAACAAACCAGCAGATGATCTCAGCAGGACATCCTCTCCAAATCACTCACGAATGGATGCTGGACAGGAGTGTCTTCTTGTCCACCAGTGGAACACACCAAGTAGATTTGTTTGCCTCCCCCAGAACAAACAGCAGCAAGACCACCTGCACAAAGAACCACTCTCCACTAGCATGGAGGATAGACGCATTCAGCATTTCATGGAAGGGGTGGTTTCTGTATGCCTTTCCACCCTTCCCACTAATTCAAAAAGTACTCCTGAAAGTCAGGAGAGACTAACCGAAAATCTTGCTGGTGACTCCCTATTGGCCAAGGTAGCACTGGATTATCCTCCTATTCCTATGTTGCAATATTCTAGTTTTGGGATTTCCTGCCCTCAGGTCATTGCCCTCGTACATTGGCTCCTATACAAAAGCTACAGCTTGGCTGTTGCAGCGTGCGTAGGACGTCAGACATAAGCCCATAAACCAGAGGCCTTAAATGTGATGTCTGCACTCACAATCCTCAGAACTTTTCAGCCACAGACGACCTACAATCGCTCCTTCACAGATGTAGCATCAGTATAGCTAGCTAACCCGTTGGGTTTCTATTTTTCTTGTTTTGCTGATTATTGTTGCTTAGGCTCGTTTGTTGTAGCCTTTAGCTAATGGGTAAAAAGGGAAAGTGCCAATGCCACTGCCAATGCGGGTGGCAGATACCCCATAAAGACCCCATGATAGGTTTGTTTTTTGCTTAGGCCGGGAGCACGACCATTCCTCCTGCTCAATTTGTCAATCATTTATCCCGAAGACCCTACGCAGCAGTCTGGCCACTTTAAATGTTTACCTAGAAAACCAGCGCCTAAAACGGCTAGCCCTTAGAATGGATCCCGCATCGGAGGCCGAACATGAACATCCGCAAAAGGTCAAGATTCCTAGGCCTACCTCGCCTGCTGCTCCACTTCCCAATGGCCTGCCATCTGCCGATCTAGCAGTTGATGAGCACTTGGTCGTTCGGTCGACTTTGACCCTTGAAGAAGGCGTTGTACAGTTGATGACTGGCACATCCTCTGAGCTTGCCCAGACACCGACTACCGTCATTGTTGAGGGGGAACCAGTTTCTATGGTACCTCTGACCGGGATCCAGTCTTCGGAAATGTCTTCAAAATCTGACGCCAGGCCGGTTCCTACCTCCACCCCGGCCAAAAAGAAACAAAAAAAAAAACAAGCATACCTCCTCTTCTTCAGAAACCATACCAGACTGGCAGGCTTTCACTTCCTCTCTCACGTAGACCTTCATGGCCCTGAGGCCTTCAGCCTCAACCCCCTCTACTCTGCCTTTATTGAGTCCTAGGCCTGCTTCTGCCTCTTCCCTCCCACCCATGACCTCTCATGTTAGGGAGGAAGAGCATGATTCTTCCTTTTCTTCTTCTGAGGGCTCCATTTCCTATGCATCTCAGATTGCTTCTCCTCAGTATTATTATTATTCACCCGATGAATCTGTTGAAGAGGATTCTCCCTTTGAGGATATTACCTTTGGTGAGACCATCACCAAGATGAAAGGTTCCTTCAGATGGGATACTTCCCAAATGACTGACACCCAAAAGAGGATACTTTAAGCTACTTCAAGTAAAATCACCCTCCCCCTCAGCTGTCCCGGTGCTTTCTGCTTACTTGGATGCCTTTAATTCAGCTTCTAAGGCCCCAGACTCCCAGCTTCCGGCCCCCAAGTGCCCTGACCACTTCTATAAAGTGCCAGAGGAGCAAAAAGTCCTAGTTAAACCTCCCTTGGCAGACCCAGCTGTTATTGCCACTGCCCCTGATAAACAGTCTAGACTGCTGCCTTCTGCCTCCCTCCTACCTACTGATAAAGATAGGATGGGAAAGAAGTTATACACATCCTCCACTTTGGCATTCAGAGCCATAAATTGTCAGACCCACATGACTATGCTCTAGACTTGGTGTCTCAAGGCTCCTCCATGCTGGCTTCCATACCTGACAGTCCCATTAAGGCTGATGTGGCCTCCAAACTGTCCTTGGCTCAGCAAGTAGCCAGACATTCAATCAGATGCAGCTACAATGCAGCAGAAACATCTGCCTGCTCTGCAGCATCTGCTTCTGTCCTCAGGAGATGTTCATCGTGTTACCCTGCGGCAGTCATCACACTTGGGTTATCCTGTCGTCAGGCGGTCCCGAAATTGGCCTGAATTCCGAAGTCTTGGTCCGGCATCTGTTGCTGTCGCTTCTTCCCTGACGTCAGTGTGCCAGGGGTATACAAGAGGCATCCAACGCCATTTTCTTAAGTCTTTCTTGCCACGCGGTGCCCGAAGCAGAAGCAGTTCGCAAGTGCCGGTCGGCTGACACCTGAGATTTTCGAATCGAATTTCAGTACGAAGTCTTCAAAGCTAAGTACCCCGTTGGGGAACCTTTTCTTGCCTCAGTCCGATGTCAGAAAAAGTTAACAATTGCATTTCTTGTGAAGCAAATACCTCATAAGGACTTTCATTCTTATTGTATACCTTGCCTAGGCCCAGACCACAACGTCACTGGTTGTCTGTTTTGTGCTAGGTTCAATAAGCGAACTATAAAGCGGCGCTTTGATTTTGCACGACACTACTTCAGGAAATTTAATTACACTATGCCGTCAGAGCAACCGACTACCGGGGCGCATAAAAAACGCAAAGATAGACAGGCAGCCTAGATCCAAGCCAAACTCCGAGGCCTCGGCTGGGCTGGTCGCCGGTTCTCTGGTTTTCAGTGAGGCGCCTATGCAGCCCCATGGCGACTGCAGAATTGCAACCCCAGACCGCTTTGGATTCTCAAGCAGAGAGTTCTAGGCTGACGCAGCCATTTTCTTTAGGCCCTACCGACAATGTTGCAGAAGGAGAAGCCGGTGCTGTGGAAACACCGGTTACAGAAGGTGTCTTCAGACCGACTACTCTCACCATAAAATCTTATGCTAAGCTTAAGACTCCTCTAAAACCAAAAAAGACTGCACACCAGTCTCCAGTTCAAGGCCCCATGCCTAAGAAACAGATTCTTAAAATGGCTGAACAAGAGGAGAATTATGTCTCCTCTGATCAAGTGTCTATTTCCTCAGGCTCTTCTGAGGAGCAGGATTACTCCTTTCCCCCTTATGAAGATTCTGATGCTGAAGATTCCATTCCCTCAGCTTCTCCCCCTGAAGACTATTCCTTTGGGGAAACCTTACATATTATGAGGGAACATTTCCACTGGGAAGGTCAGGACTACTCTGATTCAGAGAAAAGGCTCTGAGAGTTTCTTTTGCTCCCCCAGCACGGACCACTTGCTATCCCTCCAGTTTTAGACATTGTGGATGATGTTTACTTAGAATCTAGTCTAAATCCAGATTCTCTGCCTCCTGCTCCAGCCAAACCAGACAGAAAGTGCCTGACTCGCACAAATTCCTTTACAAAAGCCCTGTTGCTGACCCAGAGACGATCTTCCAAGGTCCCAAAGGGGCTAAGGCTTCTATGGCTACACCTCAGCTACTCTAGCTATGAGAGCACTAAATTGTCAATTCCACATGCTGAAATACCAGCAATTCCTAATGTCTCAAATAAAACAAAAGATGAGCATGCACCCACAACAGTCTGAATTCAAGGAAATGCAGGATCTGTTGCAAGCAGCTGAACAGGTGGGCAAACATACTTTACAATGTGGATTTGATTCCTTGGAAGCTTCCTGTAGAGCAGCTGTTACTGGGTCTGTTATACGTAGGCATGCTTGGTTAAAGGAACAAACTCTGCCTGATCATGTTAAAGCAAAGTTACTAGATGCACCCTTACAGCAGGATGTCTTATTTGGAGTTAAAGCAGAAGAGGTTTTAAGGAAAATGGAGGATAAGGCAAAATCTATGCAGAGGGTCAAAGATTTCTTACAGGTACAACCCCCATGCTTCAGCAGAAATTGGCCAACAAAAAATTGGTCCTTTTCAGCTTCTGACAGACCACAGAGGGGTAAATACAGACCCCCAAGGGGCAGAGGTCAAGCACAAATCCCTTACAAACCTTGCCAATGGGGCTCTGCAACACAGAAGGGAGGAGAAGACAGGTCCCAAACTACTAGAAGACAAACACAATGACTTAAACCTCAAACTGCCAAGCAAAGCTCTCTTGGCAGCTCCCTTGGGAGGAAAATTAGCACTTTTTGCAGACAACTGGCACATCATCACAAAGGACACATGGGTCCTAGACGTTATCTCACAAGGATACAGATTCCATTTCCACACTTTGCCAATGAAAAAAGGAATGCCAAACCTGCCACAAAATCAATGGGCAGAGGCACAAAAACAAATTACAGCTCTCGTGGACATGAGAGCCATTCAGCTGGTACCTACACAGGAGCAAGGCCAAGGATTTTACTCAAGGCTCTTTCTAGTCCCCAGAAAGGACAGTGCATGGAGACCCATTCTGGACCTTTCGTTTTTAAACACCTTCTTGCAAGTACCCAAATTCAAGATGCTAACACTACAGCAGCTTCTTCCCATGTTGGGCAAGAAAGCTTGGCTAGTAACGTTGGACCTCAAGGAGGCATACCTGCATGTCCCTATCAGACAAAATTGCAGAAGATACCTCCGTTTCATTGCAGGTTCAACCCATTACCAATTCTCTGCACTGCCCTTTGGCTTATCTACTGTGCCCAGGGTCTTCACAAAATACCTGGCACCAGTAATCACATACTGCAGACAAAGAGGAATTCAAATATACCCATACCTGGACAACTGCCTCATCCAAGCAGAAAGCAAGGACATTCTCTTACAACATCTGGCTTTTGTAAAACACCTTCTAAGTTGCCTAGGGTACATAGTAAACGAAAAGAAATAAAAACTAGTGCCCTCACAAAATGTGACATTCCTGGGTGCCAGCTTGAATACAACGGCCCAGATGCCTTATCTGACGCCAGACAAACTACGACTAACTCAATACTTCAAAATAATGGCAATAAAGACCCAACTCCCTGCAAGAAAAATTCTGCACGCCTTGGGCTTCATGGCATCTTGCATACTACTGATACCATTTGCAAAACTGTATATGAGGAAATTACAATGGTACCTGAAAAGCGTATGGACTCAACACAGCCACAGCTTGGAAACAATGATACCTCTCATTCCCTGCCTTCAACAGGAGTTTCTATGGTGGTCACAGGCACGTCACCTCAACAAGGGTCAGCCTTTCACCTTACCCCCAGCCAGGCAAACTATGACAACAGATGCATCGGACTATGCCTTGGGGGGCACACATGGCAGGACAGTGCGTTCAAGGCATATGGACTGCAGATCAAAGAAGTCTGCACATCAATCAAAAAGAAATACTAGCTGTACAGAATGCTCTGACAGCCTTCAAGGACCTCTTACATCCAGGGCAGCTTATAATAAGGACAGACAACACCACAGTAATGTGGTACATAAACAAGCAAGGGGGTACACACTCCTACCCTCTATGCAGGCAAGCAATGACCTTGTGGAACACAGCACTAGCTTACCAAGTTCAATTACAAGCTCAATTCCTGCCAGGAAAAAAGAACACATTGGCAGACGACTTAAGCAGGAACATCATGGATCCCCACGAGTGGAAACTGGATCCACAAGTATTTGCAATGATAACTCAAAAATGGGGGCACCCAGACATAGACCTGTTTGCCAACCCCCAAAATTATCAGCTATCAAAATTTTGCACCAGGACATTTCACCATCACGTTTGGAAAGTGGACACACACTCATTCATTTGGAAAATGCTGACAGTATATGCCTTTCCTCCATTGCCCCTTCTCACAAAGGTGCTGCTGAAAGTCAGGATGGAGAGACCCTGAGTGATGCTCATTGCCCCAGACTGGCCACGCCAGCACTGGTACCCACTACTAAGGAACATGGCCCATGGCCCACCATGGATTTTACCACAAATTCCTCATCTGCTAACACAGCAAGACAGTCAGATTCTACACAGCCAGCTCAAAACCTTAAATTTGGCTGCATGGCAAATCACCTAAGTAACTAGCCAGCTCCTCTTTCACAAGCTGTTATGGATGTCATTCTGGAGGCCTGGAGGCCCAGCACCAGGAAAGCCTACTCAGACAAATGGAAAAGATTTTGCGCCTGGAACCAAGCTAAAGGCCAAAATACCCTTGAGCAGGACATACCTCAGATTCTACTAACTGAGATGTTACACAAAGGACTTTCTTTTTCATCTATTAAAATCCACGCCTCAGCTATTTCAGCTCACTACAACACGGATCCTCCCTTATTTTCACATCCACTTCTAAGGCAGTACCTCAGAGGGGCCAAAAACATTAGGCCTCCCAGGACAGCACCAACACCAACTTGGGACCTCAACTTTGTTCTGGAAAAACGTACGCTGCCACCTTTTGAGCCAGCTTTCTCAGCTGATTTAAAGTTTATATCATGGAAGACTGCCCTGCTGCTAGCAATTACTTCAGCCAGAAGAGTCTCAGAGCTACAGGCACTAATGGCAGTAGAGCCTTTGCTTATTTTTCATCAAGGCAGAGTTTCTCTACGAACTAACCCCTCCTTTATGCCAAAGGTGGTATCCAGTGTGGCTCTAAATCAAACCATCCGTTTACCCACCTTCTTCCCAAATCCACAGAACAAAGGAGAAAGACTCCTGCATTCCTTGGACATTCACAGGCAACTACGTTACTACTTGGATAAAACTAAGATTTTCAGAAAATCTGACCAGCTTTTTGTATCCCATGCTACAGCATCACAAGGAAAGGCTAGCTCAAAACAGACCATTTCCAAATGGATAGGACAATTGCATACGTTTTTGCTACACCCATCATGGAAAACCAGATGTCCTTCAAGGATGCATCTGCAGTCATCACATATGGGTTGTCCTGCCTCAGGCAGCCCTTCGGTCGGCTGGATTCCAAAGTCTGGGTCCGGCGTCGGCTGATGTCGCCCCTTCCCCGACGTCAGAGCGCCTGGGGTGTAAAAGCGTCAGCCGACGCCATCTTCCTCAGTCTTTCTTGCCGCGTGGTGCCCGAAGCAGAAGCAGTTCGCAAGTGCCGGTCGGCCAGCTCCTGTAATTCAGCTAAACCGAAGACTTCAAAAGCTAACTACCCCGTTGGGGACTCTTTCTTGCCTCAACCGATGTCAGATAAAATTAATAATTGCTTAACTTGTGGGAAACAAATACCTCATAAGGATTTCCACTCTTACTGCCTACCTTGCTTAGGCCCAGACCCCACGACGTCTCTGCTTGTTCCACCTGTGCTTCCTTCAACCAACGCACTCTAAGACGTCAGTCGGAGTTTGCAGAGGAATTTTTTGGGGCTAGTTTTGCTTACAAAATGCCGTCAGAGACTCTGACTACACATTTAATACAGAAACGGAAGGACAAGGACCGACACACGCAGTCCGCGGTTTCGGCTGAAACCACGGCCAGGCCTACCCGCGAGTGTCTCGGTCTCGGCTGAAACAGAGTCCTTGGTACTACCGTCCTCCGAAACCGTACAACCGACAACCTCGGTCCCGGAGGCCATTACTGTATCTGTTGTTAATCTCCATTGGAATCTGGTGTCCAGGAACCTTCCGACACCATTCCCTTAGACAAAACTTCACCAGCACATGGTGCAGCCAGGCCTCCTGCATCCATGTCTATTAAGGCATTCTCTAGGGCTAAAGCTGCTAAACACTCAAAACCTATGCCTCCCAGGGTTATCTCTCAGGGACCCACTACAGGTTCTCAGATCCTTAGTCTAGCAGAGGACCTTATTTCATTAATTAGGGGCTCTCAGCCTCATCCGGACAGGGGCTCTCAACCTCCTACAGAAAAAAGGCCCAGGGTTGAGCCCTCTGATCCCCTCTCCTCAGATGAGGCCTCTGATGGCTCTGCTCTCTCGGACTACCAGGAGGAGGCTTTTCCGGCCTACGAGGATTCAGATGCAGAGGAATCTATCCCTTCGGCCTCTCCTCCTGAAGAACTGTCTTTTGGGGAAGCTCTGCACACTATGAGGGAGCATTTCCAATGGCAGGGCCAGGAATTCTCTGACTCCAGGAAGAGATTAAGGACCTTTTTGCATTTGCCTCAACATAGACCTTTGGCTATTCCCCCTGTTTTGAATGTCATTGATGATGTGTACTATGAATCTAGCACAACCCCTGACACTCTCCCTCCGGCTCCTGCCAAACCCGATAGGTACTACAGGGTTCCGGAATCACACCTTTTCCTTTACAAGGCCCACTCTGCTGATCCAGAAACCATCTCCCAGGGCCCTAAAGGGGTTACAGCTGTCACTACAAAAAATCCACTCCCCTCTGAAAGGGAGTCCAGGGCTTTAGAGCGATGGGGTAAAAAAGTGTATACTTCTGCTACCCTTTCTATGAGGGCTTTAAACTGTCAATTTCATATGATACAGTACCAAGAATATTTGTTAGATGAATTGCATAAAAAGCTGTCTTCCCCTGAACCCCTAGATCGCAAATCACTTCAGGATCTGGTACATAACTCTCAACGGGTTAGCAACCATTTCTTGCAGTGTGGTTATGATGCATTGGAAACTTCATGTAGGTCAGCTATGACAGGTGCAGTCATACGTAGGCATGCTTGGCTGAAGGAACAATCTCTGCCAGACCATGTTAAAGCAAAGCTTCTGGATGCTCCACTGGAAATGCAAAAGTTATTTGGCTCCACTGCTCAGGAGGTGTTACAGAAATTTGAAGAAAAGGCAAAATCTGTACAAACAGTCAAAGATTTTATGCAAGTCCAACCACCTAGATTCAGCAGAAATTGGCCTTCCAAGAACTGGTCCTTTCCAGACACAGACAGATTTCAGAGAGGCAAGAACAGGCGTGCCAGAGGTAGAGGGCAAGCTAGAGGCTCCTACAGGAGGACGTCAATGGCAGCATCCCAACCAGAGAGGTAGTGCAGGGCCTACAACTGCTGCACAAGGACAGACTCAATGACTTTACTTTGACACCGCCAACCAGGGCTCAATTGGAAGCACCTTTGGGCGGAAAGCTTTCCTTATTTTCAGAGAATTGGCACATTATTACAAGGGACAAATGGACACTAGAATTAATAGACAAAGGATACAGGTTCCATTTCCACACATTACCGAAAAGAAGAGGCATGCCAGACCTGCCACCAAATCAAAGGGCAGAGGCTTTGAAACAAATCTCCAACTTAATGAAAGCAATAGAAAAGGTTCCTCTCGCAGAATAAGGCCAAGGATTTTATTCCAGACTCTTCCTTGTTCCAAAAAAAGAAAAGCAATGGAGGCCTATTCTCGACTTGTCTGCACTAAATACTTATCTCATTGTGCCAAAATTCAAAATGTTGACTCTACAGCAACTCCTTCCCATGCTGGGCAAGGGGTCTTGGCTGGTAACTCTGAACCTCAAGGAGGCATACCTGCATGTCCCTATCAGACAAAGCTGCAGAAGACACCTCAGATTTCTTGCAGGTTCAGAGCATTATCAATTCTCAGCATTGCCCTTTGGCTTATCTACTGCGCCCAGAGTATTCACGAAATGCCTGGCATCAGTAATTGCACACTGCAGACTTCAGGGGATGCAAATATACCCGTATCTGGATGACTGCCTTATACAAGCGGACAGCCAACAAATTTTGGTAAAACACTTGAATTATGCCATCTATCTTCAGGCCTTGGGATATACAGTCAACCTTCACAAGTCAAGACTTGTACCATCCCAAAGAATAACTTTTCTGGGTGCGGATCTGGACACAACCACCCAAATGGCTTTCCTCACAGAAGAAAAACAAAACATACTACCGGATTACTTCAAAAACCTGTCAAGACAAACTCAGCTGACTGCAAGGAAAATCCTGCAGGGCCCTGGGTTACATGGCTTCTTGCATTCTTCTGATTCCTCAAGCAAGGCTACATATGAGGAAACTCCAATGGTACCTCGGGAGTTTATGGACTCAGCACAGTCACAGCTTGGAAACTTTGATACCACTCATCCCATGCCTTCAAAGGGAATTTCTATGGTGGGCTCAAGCAGGCCAATCACAGGGGTTTACCCTTCAGCAAACCAATAGCCAGCCAAACCCTTACAACGGACGCTTCAGACCACGGATGGGGAGCGCACATGGAAGGAAGATGCATTCAAGGACTATGGTCACAAAAAGAGCTACACATGCACATAAACCAAAAGGAACTGCTGGCAGTGATACATGCAATCGAGCCCTTCAAGTTATTTCTACATCAAGGCCACTTGTTAATAAGGACAGACAACACTACAGTTATGTGGTAAATAAACAAGCAAGGAGGCACCCATTCCTACCCTCTTTGCAGACTGGCAATGAATCAATGGGAACTTTCCCTGACTCTCAATATACAGCTGCAATCCCAGTTTGTACCAGGAAAGGACAATATACTGGCGGACAGCTTAAGCAGGAACATCATGGATGCACACGAATGGATGCTGCACCCAGACATCTTCCATCAGATAACACAATCATGGGGGACACCGGACATAGACCTCTTTGCCTCCCCACACGATCATCAGCTGGGCAAATTCTGCACAAGGACATACCACCCACAAGCATGGAAAGTGGACGCCCTCTCTTTCAGCTGGAGAGCTCTAACAGTGTATGCATTCCCACCTCTTCCATTAATGACCAAGGTCTTACTGAAGATCAGGGCAGAGCAACCAAGAGTGATTCTGATAGCTCCGGACTGGCCAAGACAGCACTGGTACCCATTGCTAAAGAGCATGTCACGGACAAAACCATGGCTTCTGCCACAATGGCCGCTTCTCCTGACACAGCACAATTACAAAACTCTGCATTCCAACCTGAGAACATTACAGCTAGCTGCCTGGAAAATACCTTGACTCATCACCAGGATAAGCTATCCAAGAGAGTGAAGGATATCATCATGGAAGCTCGCAGGCCTTCCACAAGAAAAGCATACTCAGCAAAATGGAAAAAATTTCACACCTGGAGCACCTCAAAGGGCCTAGATGCAACAGTTATGAACATGGCACATATCCTGGAATATTTAGCAGAAATGCTCCACAAGGCCTGTCTTGCTCTTCCATTAAAATTCATGTTTCAGCAATTTCAGCAGAGTACAATACTGATCCACCTGTCTTCTCTCATCCTCTGCTAAGACAGTTTCTAAGAGGAATTAAGAACATCAATCCTCCAAGGAAACCACCACTGCCTACTTGGGACCTTAACTTCGTGTTGGAAAAACTAACACTGCCTCCCTTTGAGCCAGCAGCATCTGCAGAACTACAGTTCCTCTCGTGGAAGACTGCCTTCCTTCTGGCCATAACTTCAGCAAGAAGAGTATCTGAGTTACAGGCCCTCATGGCAGTGCAGCCATTTCTTATTTTTCATCAAGACAGAGTCTCATTGAGAACCAATCCTTCATTTATGCCAAAGGTATCTAGGGTCTCATTAAACCAAGCTATTCACCTGCCTACCTTCTTTCCAAATCCACAAAACAAAGGGGAAAAGCTTCTGCACACCCTGGACATACACAGACAGTTGCGCTACTACTTGGACAGAACTAAAAATTACAGAAAAACTGACCAGTTGTTTGTAGCATATGCTGCTGGTGCACAAGGAAAAGCAATTTCAAAACAGACAATTTCAAAATGGATAGGGAATTGCATTTGTTTCTGTTACTCCTTTCATGGAAAAACTGTGCCAGCTAACATTAGGCCTCATTCGACCAGAGCCACAGCCACCTCCACAGCCTTCTTAAGAGGGGTGGCTACCAAGGACATTTTAGAAGCTGCTACATGGAGCTCCGTGCATACATTTTCCAAGCATTACAACTTACCTTTATATTCCAGATCCAGAGCAGGCTTTGCTACGGCAGTCCTGCAGGGCATTTTAGCTACACCATCCTTTACATAGATCCTCCACCCCCAGTTTGGCTATGGTATTCTACCCATATGTGATGACTGCAGATGCATCCTTGAAGGACATAGTACAGTTTTGTACCTACCATAAATGTAGATGTCCGATAGGTATGCATCTGCAGTCAGGTTTACCCTCCCTCCTTCCCCTCTGTGGTATTTCTTGGGTACATTCACCTCTCATAGCTAGCTGGGGTTATCTATTACGGTGTATTTGTTTTTATATATGTATATATTTTTGTGCATGTTTGGAATTTATTGCATTTCTCCAAATTTAGCCTTTCTTAGAGGGCACCTGGCATCTGGGGCAAGAAAAACTGAGGAAGATGGCGTCGGCTGACGCTTTTATACCCCAGGCGCTCTGACGTCGGGGAAGGGGCGACATCAGCCGACGCCGGACCCAGACTTTGGAATCCGGCCGACCGAAGGGCTGCCTGAGGCAGGACAAACCCATATGTGATGACTGCAGATGCATACCTATCGGACATCTACATTTATGGTAGGTACAAAACTGTACTTTCCTGCAAGTATAAGGCCCCACTCCACCAGGGCAGCAGCTACATCTACAGCCTTCCTCAGGGGGGTGCCAACCAAGGATATTCTGGAAGCTGCAACTTGGAGTTCAGTACACATCTTCACCAAACACTATCACTTACCACTTTACTCTAAGTCTAGAGTTGGCTTCTCCGCTGCAGTTTTGCAGGGCCCTCTAGCCTCCTCTAACCCTGTTTGACTCCACCTCCCATCTTTAGCTTTGGGATTCAACCCAAGTGTGATGACTGCAGCAGGGTAACACGATGAACATAGTACAGTTTTGTACCTACCATAAATGTAGATGTTCGAGTGTATACCCTGCTGCAGTCTAGGTTACCCTCCCTCCATCCCCTCTGACCTAACTGAAACCTTTCAATACCTTAAAATCTGATACAACCTTTGTGGTGTATTTGCTTATAGCTGGAGGAATGTTTTGATTGTGCTAAACTTTTATTACTGGTACTACCTACTGATCACCTTTTGGGGGGGCACCTGACATCTGGGGCAAGAAAAACTGAAGAAAATGGCGTCTGATGCCTCTTGTATACCCCTGGCGCACTGACGACAGGGAAGAAGCGACAGCAAGTGACGCCGGACCAAGACTTTGGAATTCAGGCCGATTTGCGGGACCGCCTGACGACAGGATAACACAAGTGTGATGACTGCAGCAGGGTATACACTCGAACATGTACATTTATGGTAGGTACAAAACTGTACTTTACTCCTGGCTAGGACTTCAGAATCTACCCCTGAAGACTTCAAGTCCAAAATCTTGGATGCCCCCCTGGATCACAATTTTCTTTTTGGAAAACAATCTGCAGACCGCTTCAAGAATCTGCAAGAAAAAAGTAAAGAATTACAGGACATCAAACATCTGTTGGTGTCCCCCATTCCCAAGTATTATAGGAACTACCCTGCTAAAACCACTTTTGTAAGGTGCAACCCTCCTCGGACAGCTGCCTCCTCTTCCAGATATAGAAGAGGGGCAAGAAAACCTACTTTGTCCAGACCCTAATGCACCACATCCTCAACCCAGACAACCCTTTCAGGATAGAGGAGGTCCCAATAATGCGTGACTGCCTGGCCCACCTACCACTCTCTGCATGCCTTCCGCACTGTCTTCCCCTCTGGCAGGTAATCACCATGGACCAATGGGTCCTATCCATTATCAAAAAAGGGTACTTCCTTTCCTGGAAAGAAAAAACACCCAGGAGAAGTATTACTTTTCTCCCCAAAAAACAAATTCATTTCCTACCACAAGTTTTATTAGAACTTCTACAGCTAGGCACCATAGAACCTGTCCGCTCAGGACAGGAAGGAAAGGGATTCTACTCTCGTCTCTTCCTGGTCACCAAAAAAGATGGCCCCTGGAGATCAATTTTAGATCTCTCCTTTCTAAATCTGTACCTTTCAGGTACCTGCTTTCAAAATGCTGTTACTACCCACTCTGCTGCCTCTTATTCCAACCAAGGCCTTCATGGCCCCCCTGGACCTAAAAAGAAGCCTACCTTCACATCCCTATCAGGACTTCTCACAGGCAATTTTGTACGTTTCTCTGGACCTTCCTCTCATTTCCAGTTTACTGCCTTGCCTTTTGGTTTATCCAGTGCTCCTCGAGTCTTTACAAAGTGCCTAGCCCCAGCCGTTGTCTTCTGCAGAATGCAAGGAATCTAGATTTACCCATATCTGGACGACATCCTAATACTAGCAGAGTCAAAAGATACACTATCAAGGCATCTGCACTTTACCATGTCCCTTGTACAAAATCTAGGGTTTACCATCAACCTCCCAAAGTCCTCCTTGAACCCAGGCCAGGACAAGATTTTCCTAGGCTGCAGAATCAGGACGGACAAAATGAGGGCCTTTCTCCCACAGGACAAGGTTCTATCCCTCACTTGCCACTTCCAGGAAGTCCTCCATTCCCAGAAGGTGACAGCAAGGCAATTCCTGTGTCTCCTGGGCTTAATGGCAGCAACCATCCCCATGTTACCAGTAGCCAGAATGCATATGTATAAGCTAGAGTGGTGCCTAAAAAACATTTGGTCCCAACACCTACATCACTTAGAACAGGATATTGCCCTTCTTCCCTGTCTGAAGAAAGAAATCAGCAAGTCCATCTAAACCAGGGACATCCACTGCAACCACCCAACCTAAACAGTGCATACAGATGCCTCCAATTCAGTTTGGGATGCAACTTTGGCATCCTGCAGGGTCCAGGGAAACTGGCACCCTTCGCTACAGAGCAAGCACATCAATATCGGGGAAATGACAGCAGTCTCCCTAGCTTTAAAGACCTTTATTCCCCTTCTGGTCCCAAGGGTGCTCCATATAGTGACCAACAACACCACGGTTATGTGGTACCTCAACAAACGGAGGAACAAAGGCCTACCAGCTGTGCAGGTTGACCCTACTGATATGGGACCTAGCCTCTCGCAGCAACCTGGTCCTGCAGGCTACCTACATCCCCTCGCAGGACAAGCAAGCAAGCAGACTTCCTAAACAGGACCTCCTCTCCACAGCACAAATGGATGCTGGATGGGGGGGGGGGGGTCTTTCTAGACGTAGTCCAGCAGTGGAATACTCCACAAATAGACCCTTTTGCCTCCCACCAGAAAATACAGCTGCAGACCTTCTTCTCAGACACACTCCCCTTTAGCATGGAAAGCGGACACTTTCATCATCTCTTGGGAGAAGACGTTTGTTTGTACCCCCCCCCCTTCCAATGATTCAGAAAGTCCTCCTGAAAATACAGAAGGACAAACCAGAAATATTGTTAGTGACACCCTACTGGCAAGGCAGCACTGGTTCCCCCTACTTCTTAATCTAGCCAAGGCTAATCACTACAAGTTACCCTACAAGTTGGACATACTGACACAAGACAAAGGAACTGTCCTTCATCCACACTTGCAGATGTTATCCCTAACTTTGTGGGTGATAAACCTGTGATCCCCTTCAGACACCACTACTCAGAGGACGTGCTTTCAGTCCTGAGGGAGTCAAGGAAACCTACCACCAGAAAATCTTACCTAGCTAAGTGGGAAAGATTTACTAAGTGGTGTCTGGACAAGGGAAGGAGAGCCTTGTTCAGTGGATGCCCCCCTTGTTCTCACTTGTTTGTGTCAACTGATTAAAAGCGGACTTTCATACTCTTCAGTGAAAGTACTTCTTTCTGCTATTTCAGCCTTCTTGCCCCTGGACCCCCCTCCCTTGCTAGTCAGGCTTGATGTAAAGCTGTTCTTTAAAGGGGTTTTGCACGAGGCCACCAAAGAAACATATCCCTTTGACCTGGGACCTCAACTACATCCTGGAAAAACTAACCCAGCACCCTTTTGATCCGGGTGGGTGGTCTTCCTTACAGATGTGTATATGGAAAACCGTCCTGCTGGTGGCTGTTACTTCAGCCAGAAGGGTTTGCGTTGCAGGCCTTAATGGCGTGCCCTCCCTACACCATCTTCCCCAGAGAGTCAGCCTGCGAACTAATCCCTCCTTTATGCCCAAGGTGGTCAATGACTTGTCTCTAAACCAATCTGTCCACTTACCCACTTTCTTTCCCTCCCCCACTAATGAAGGGGAGAGGATACAGCACTCCTTGGATGTGCACAGGCAACTTACATTCTACCTGGACAAAACCAAAACCATTAGGAAATCTAAGCAGCTCTCTGCCTTGCCCAGGGCTCTGGGGTGAAAGGAGACTGTCTCCAAACAGGCCATCGTTTGCTGGATCAAGAAAACTGTGTTTCTCTGTTACTGTCACCATGGGAAAAAAAACAGTGGTAGTAAAGGCCCATTCCACTAGGGCTGTGGCCACCTCCAAGGCCTTCATGAAAGGTCTGGACAAGGCATCCATCATGGAAGCAGCCACATGGTCCACTATCTATACTTTCACCAAATATTACAAACTGGACAAAGTTTCCAGAGCTGGGGCAGGATTCGCCAGTGCCATCCTACGGGGCTTTGTAGAATACTCTTCAGCATCCACCTCCCTTTCATGCATCTAAGCTGTAGTACTCTCCCACAACTAGAATACTGCAACATAGGAATAGAAGGAAATAGAATAGTTGTGTAAAATCTTACCATAACCATAGGTGTCCTTCTCTTCCATGTTTTATAGTATGTCTTCCCACCCAACAGTACCCCCTATACTTTCTCCTTCAGTCCAAACTAAGTCCTGGATCTGCCTAAGCTACTGAATGACACCAAGCCCACACACCCGTCCCCACTGGCAATTCCTCCTGCTGGCCTTCAAGTTCTGAGGATTGTGTGTGCAGACGTCACATTTAAGGCCCCTTGTTTATGGCCTTACGTCTGATGTCCCATGCATGCTGCAACAGCCAAGCTGAAGCTTTTGTATAGGAGCCAATGTACGAGTCTCCTGAGGGCAGGAAATCCCACAACTAGAATGCTGCGACATGGAAGAGGACATCTATGGTTATGGTAAAATTTTACACAACTATTCTTTCCCCCTACTTCTCTCTCAAGCCAAGGACAATCACCACAAGTTACCCCACAAGGTGGACCTTGTTGTACAACGAAAGGGAACCCTCATTCACCCACACTTGCAGATGCTGGCTCTGACACTGTGAGTGATAAACTTTTAATACCTTTTAAGCACCACTACTCAGAGGACATGCTTTTATTCCTGAGGGAGGCCAGGAAACCTACAACAAGAAAATCTTGCTCATCTAAATGGGAAACATTTTCCGTATGGTGTGTGTGCAAGGGAAGGGATCCATATCATGCAGATCCACCCCCAGTTCTTGCCTTTGTCAACTCATCAAGACTGGACTTTCATACTCTTCAGTGAAAGTCCACCTTTCAGTTATTTCAGCCTGCCTGCCACTAGTTCCTCCCCTACTAGCCAGACTCTGTTAAACTATTCTTAAAAGGGGTCTTGCACATCAGACCACCAATAAAACCCATCCCTCCACCCTGGGACCCCAACTTAATTCTGGAAAAATTCATGCAGTCCCCATTCAAACCAGCTAGTACTGCTACTCTGCAAATGTGCACATGGATGACCACTGCTAGTGGCTGTAACTTCAGCCAGAAGGGTATCAGAGTTGCAGGCCCAAATGGCCTGCTTTCCATGCACTACCTTCCACAAGGATAGGGTAACCTTGCGGACCAACCCTTCCTTTATTCCTAAGGTGGTCAATGATCTGTCCTTGAATCAATATGTTCATTTACTCACATTCTTCCCCTCTCCCACCAGTGAAAGTGAGAGGATACAGACAGCTAAAGTTTTAGCTAGACAAAACCAATTCCGTAAGAAAATCCAGTCGGCTTTTTGTTTCCTTCCACCTCAGAGGCCGGGGCAAGGCAGTCTCCAAACAAACCATCTCATGTTTGATACCAGGGCAGTGGCAGCCTCCATAGCCTTCCTAAAGGGCCTGGACACTGCATCCATCCTGGATGCAGCTACATGGTCCACCATTCACACTTTCACCAAACACTACAAGCTAGACAAGGTCTCCAGAGCACAAGCAGGATTTGCCAGAGCAATTCTGCAGGACTTTGTGGAATTGGCTACTTCTACCTCATCCCCCCTTCCTTCCAACTAAGCTGTGGTACTCTCCCACACCAAGAATACTGCAACATAGGAATAGAAGGACCTTACATAGTTGTGTAAAATCTTACCATAACCATAGATGTCCTTCTCTTCCATGTTGCAGTATTCCTTCCCACCCACCCAACTCCCACTACTCGCTCTCTCACTATTGACCTGTCTAAGGTCACCTGTTGGTTATACTCTACACTACGGCCAATTCAGCCACCAAATGGCACTTTAATCTTATGGTTGACTCACTTGCTACTCTATTTCGAACAGTCCTACTGGGCTTTCAAGTTCTGAGGTCTGTAGGTGCAGATGTCACATTTAAGGCCCCTGGTTTATGGCCCTGCATGTGACATCCTACACAACTATAGCAGCCAAGCTGAAGCTTTTGTATAGGAGCTGATGTACGGTTCACCTAAGGCAGGAAATGCCACACCACGAATACTGCAACATGGAAGAGGACAACTATTCTTTGTATCAAGTGCCCTAGCTGGGTCTAGATAGGTGGTGTACACCATTTTTTCCCTAATCCATTGTCATGTAGGCATGACCTTCCTTTGACAAAACCAAACTGGGACGGGTCCAGTATCTCTTGTTTCCCGGTGGCTTTGTTCATTTCCATAATAATTTGTTTAGTGGTTTTGTGTATTAGACTAGTCAAACCAAGGAGTTAATAGTTTCTGGGGTTGGTTGAGAACCACAGCAGTCTTCCTTCACTCACGTGGTATTTAGCGTGTTTTGAGGCTGTAGTTAAACATTGACCCAAGTGGTTCTGAAAAGCAAACAAAAATTCTGCTAGCACTGCATAAACTGCCGAGGAATAGAAAAACAGAAAGGACTTGGTAGACTCTTTGGCAGAACACCACGGCTGTATTTTCAATAGCTGGAAAAACTTGCGCATCTCCACAATTCAGCAGCATAAAAACTTAAATAACGCACAAAAAATAATAGATAAAAACCGAATACAGATAACTATGGT
Source organism: Protopterus annectens (assembly GCF_019279795.1). Classification (NCBI taxonomy): domain Eukaryota; kingdom Metazoa; phylum Chordata; order Ceratodontiformes; family Protopteridae; genus Protopterus; species Protopterus annectens. Next base: position 1,323,515,879 of record NC_056747.1, read on the forward strand.
TCATAGGTTCATAGATTAGTACTAAGCTAACTGCCCTTGGAGCCATTTTAAGCCTAGCCAATTATTCCTTGTGAGACTCGAACCCTGCACCTTGTGCTTGCAAGGCAAACACCTTAACCATTAGGCCACCCTCCCAACCTTTCAGTTAATAGCCTTCATCTGATCGTAATACCCATTCTGTATAAACACTATTAAAAAGATGATATTTAATCAAAAATCGATTTTCATTAAATTCGACCAATTATAGTGCATTTCCTGGTGTTTGTATAATAGCCAATCAAGGGCATAGAAAGCAAATTACCCTCTGGTTTAATCCAATAGAAATACTGCAAGTCACAGGCTACTTTATAAATTCTAAACCAATTATCTTTCTGGAACAGATCTAGAGAACAAACAGTAATGTATTCTTGTATAACGGAACAAGCCCCCTTAGTATGGTCTGTCCAGTTACTTCCTGATAACACCACCAATCAGTACCTGTTTAATGAATCAGACAGGAGGGGCCAAAGGCTGGCTTTGTTCCATGTATATCTTCAAGAACAGTTGTACAAAAGGTCTAACTTTCTGTCCAACTTTCTGTCCAAATTGCAGTTCCAGTCGTAATAAAATAATTTAAAAAGTTGATTTTGTGCAACATATAAATTAATATGACTGAACAGCAATGTATTCTTGTATAGCGGAATGAGCCCCCTTAGTATGGCTTATCCAGTTACTTCCTCATATGAAGAACACCAATCAGTACTTGTTTAATAAATCAGACAGGAGGAGCCAAAGCCTGGCTTCGTTCCGTGTATATCTTCAAGAACAGTTGTATAAAAGGTCTAACTTTGTTCAAATTACAGTTCCAGTCATATAATAAAAATAAAAAATTTAAAAAGTTGATTTTATGCAACATGTAAATTAATATGACACAGATATTCCAATTATAATTCTGTGAACCCTAATTGTAAACAGAAAGTTTGAGATAAAAAGAACATCAAACTGGCATGTATTCCCATGAGAAAAGGCATATAAAACACCTCAAGGATGTATTAAAAGTAAGATAACTTCCCATCATTGGACTTGATGTACTCAAACACTCATCATTAATTATATACGATCTATTGATAAAGCTTAGTCTGGCAGCTAATTCATAGTTCTAAAAACTCAAAACATTAACATTGTTTTGTCTTTCGGCTTTTCCCAGTTACGGGTCGCCACAGCGGAACTCCGGTCCACTAATGATTGGCAGTTTGTTTTTTTTTTATGGTGTCAAGTTGCCAGCCCAACCTTCAACGAAGGCACGCCCATTCAACGCATGTCTTTCGAACGCCCACTCGACTTTGGGGAGAACATGCAGACTCCACACAGAAGGCACTCCCAACCCAAGCTGAGAATCAAACGGGAGAACCGCTTGCTGTGATGCAACAACACTGCCGCTGCACCACCGTGTAATCAAAACATTTAGTCGGACAGTTAAACATGTTGACAGGCTGCTCATCCGATGGAAGCACGGAATAACGTCCAATCCCAGCAGATGGTGATCATTAGTATTGCTAATAGCACTTCAGCCTATCACGTTAGGGCTTACTGTTTCAGCAGTATGTGAACAATAATTCTAGGTCTAGGCATCCTATTGTAAAATATGAGCCAATTCATATGCATTTTATCAGGAAAAAATCTATTCACATAGATACCATAAGCTACTATGTCATTCATTTACGTTTGGTAGCGAACCACTTACCCAGTATATAAGCAGAACACAAATATCATTATTCAGCATTCCTAAAAGTAAAACCTATACTTTTAATGTATTTGCCAACTGTAACGCACAGAATTTGGTTTATTTAGCAACCTGTACCATCTGCAAAGTTTTCTACATTGGCAAGACTAATCAGCACTTTAAAGATCGGATTTTACACCATTTGCATTATGTTAGGAATGCTGATCCTTGCACATAGCCCTTCCTTTCCCAACCATAATTTCAAATTTAAAGCTGTGGAATGTATATACCAAACCAAAAGAAAAGGTGATATTGCGAATCGTACAGAAATCCGAGAGATTGCGTGGACTGTGAATCTGAGAGCCCATTGCTCACCATTTTTAAATGTATTTCCCTTAAAACCCATTTTCAAAGCAAAAAGATTAACAATAGGCTGATTTGCAGGGTACTTGAACTGCATGCATTTTATATGATGGTTAACTACTTTACTAATAGTGAAATTCTATTTTGACCAACTAGTCTTGCCTATTTCACAGAAGCATTATTGATAAGTTTAAGTACATACGAAAGGTTTGACGATTGGTGTTCCAGGAAATATCCTCTCTTTTGATTATCTTGATTATTTTATTATTTCTGTATAGTTTTTTTTACTTTGTTTATACAGATATTAGATGTTGAATATTTATTCTGAACAAGTTTTTTGCTATTTAGATTTTGCCAATGAGATTTTCACCTCATAGTGCGAGTTTAATATTTAAATTCTTACATCAGAATTTTATACATATTCTTCTCTAGCAGGACATGCATTATCTGACAATATTGAGGGACGTTTCTGCTTCACGGAATGGATGTTAGATCAATGTTTCTGTTTGCTCTAAGTGGTTTATTTGTTTTAATTTTAATTCATTAATTTGGCTTTTCAGACTAGTCTCGTAGATTGAGTGCTATATTATATTTAATGTAGACAATAGCGTTGAGCTCTCCGATCTCAATATTCAATATGATTGGAAGTTGTATGATTGGAAGTTGTATGATTGGTTGTTAAATAGCTAGTAGCACCAAAGATTTGTTATCCAATCCCATCGTGATTTGTTATTGTGCTGCTTGGCAGTGATGAAGTGTCCTATCATCAAGACTAAAGTTCCATTCACTCGACCTTTTTTGCAGCTATTCAGATTCCTTCTTATTTATATATGTTTGATTTATTTTATATATATTTGATTACTTTATAGCTGAAACATTAAAAATCATGGTCTGTAGTCTGTTATAAGAAATCAGTTTCCAGAAAATTTCTACACCTCAAGCAAGATGTATAGCTCTTTTATATTGTTCCTTCAACACGTTCTGTATTGTATAGATTCAGCTAAAACCTGTTAATTTAAAAATTTTAACATTGATGCCGTTGGATAGGCGTTACCAGATGGGCATATTAAGTCATAGATAATTGATATTTGTGATTGGTTGATACCTTACCAGTAGTGTAATTGATTTGCTATTTAATCTCCTTACTTCTTTTTAATGGTGGTTCTGCTTATGTACCAGGTAAGAGGTTCGATACCAAAAGTTAATGATTGACATAGTATCTTATGATACCTGTGTGAGTTTTTCCTGATAAAATACATATAAATTGGCTCATATTTTATGATAGGATCCTTATACCTGGAACTATTCACGTACTGCTGATACAGTAAGCTTAGAGAATAGCCCTAATATGGTAGGCAGCTGTGCTGTTAGCAGTATTAATGACTGGTCTTGTAGCTTTACTATCTGCTGGGATTGGACGCTACTCTGTTAAAACCTGATAATCCAAAATTTTGACATTAATGCTGTTGGATAGGAATTACCAGTTGGGCATATGAAGTCGTAGATCATCGATCTTTATGATTGGTTGTTACCTTATCAGTAGCATAATTGATTGGCGATACAATTTCCTTCCTTCCTTGTTAATGATGGTTGTTCTGCTTATATACTGGGTAAGTGGTTAGCTACCAAAAGTAAATGAGTGACATTGTATCTTATGGTATCTGTGTGAATAGACGTTTTTCCTGATAAAATGCATATGAATTGGCTCATTTTTTACGATAGGATGCCTAGACCTGGAATTATTGTTCACATATTGATGAAACAGTAAGCCCAGAGAATAGCCCTAATGTGATAGGCTGAAGTGCTGTTAGCAACACTAATGATTACCATCTGCTGGGATTGGACGTTATTCCGTGCTTCCATCGGATGAGCAGCCTATCAATATGTTTAACTGTCCGGCTAAATTTTTTGATTACTGAATGTTTGTTTTAGTTGAGATTTTACAACTATGAATTAGCTGCCAGACTACGCTTTATCAATAGATTGTATATCAAAAAGCAAAAAAAGTCCACAAACAAGCGAACAAAGGGCTTCGAGCCAAAGCAAGAGACCTTCACCAAAAATGTCCTTAACGCAAATTTATTAACATACAAGAAGACAGCGTTTTCGCTACTCTAACGAGGTAGCTTCTTCAGAGGTTGTAAAAAGCGCGAGATCAGCGCTCTTTTAAACTCCACACAATCAATGCAATTACAACACTTCCTACACGTGTTTTTGTAAGTAAATCATCTGGTACATTAAATAACAATTTAATACAATATAATGGCCAAGCTAGATCATCACAGTCAATATACACAAAACGCCACTCATTTCAAACAATTAATTAAAAATGCTAAATATACAGCTAAGCCTACAATAAGGCACTTATGAACTCTAATTTAAAAATAATTAAGCTCAGTGTACAATACTTATGGGAGGAAGTAAATGCATATTCAAAGGATGGCTAAACATTACTCACCCCAGGTTTAAAACCTATATGCTTATGTGTCATCCCCCACATAAAAAATGTACATAATTACACATAAAAACAAATATAACATCCAAGTGGAAATATAAAATTGCAGAGAACATTTCTATACTCAGTTCTAGTCAACTAGTTAGTTGAGAACATTCTGCTGACTCAATTTTAGACCGTAAAATCAACAGGAAATATATGTGTGTAAATTAAAAAATATATAAAAGTAAAAAACTCTAAAATTACTAGGCAAAAAATCATTGACAGACAAATAACATTTGTTAACTTATAAGAGTTAAGGACCTTCATCTGGGTGTCGATCTCAAGTAAGATTTTTACATTACAAGTGACTTAAATAAAAAAACGAAAGTTGTAATATAGCCTCTTTTTTAAAACTTAAATCCTATATGAGGTGATAGTTAATAGATGCAACGCTTTTTATTACTGAGCTTAATTATTTTTAAATTAGAGTTCATAAGTGCCTTATTGTAGGCTTAGCTGTATATTTAGCATTTTTAATTAATTGTTTGAAATGAGTGGCGTTTTGTGTATATTGACTGTGATGATCTAGCTTGGCCATTATATTGTATTAAATTGTTATTTAATGTACCAAATGATTTACTTACAAAAACACGTGTAGGAAGTGTTGTAATTGCATTGATTGTGTGGAGTTTAAAAGAGCGCTGATCTCGCGCTTTTTACAACCTCTGAAGAAGCTACCTCGTTAGAGTAGCGAAAACGCTGTCTTCTTGTATGTTAATAAATTTGCGTTAAGGACATTTTTGGTGAAGGTCTCTTGCTTTGGCTCGAAGCCCTTTGTTCGCTTATCAATAGATTGTATATAATTAATGACAGATTGAGTACATCACGTCTAATGATGGGAAGTTACCTTACTTTTAATACATCCTTGTGTTTTATATGCCTTTTTCTCATTGGAATAAATGCCAGATTTATGTTCTTTTTGTCTCAAACTTTGTTTACAACCAGTTAGGGTTCACAGAATTCTAATTGGAATATCTGTTTTATATTAATTTATATGTTGCATAAAATCAACTTTTTAAATTTATTTTTATTATATGACGAACTGAAATTTGGAACAGAAAGTTAGACCTTTTGTACAACTGTTCTTATAGATGTACACGGAACAAAGCCAGCCATTGGCCCCTCCTGTCTGATTTATTAAACTGGTATTGATTGGTGTTCTTCATATGAGGACGCAACTGGATAGGCCATACTAAGGGGGCTCGTTCCGCTATACAAAAATACATTACTGTTTGGTCATATTAATTTATATGTTGCACAAAATCAACTTTTTAAAATGTTTTTATTTTATTATATGACTGGAACTGCCATTTGAGCAGAAAGTTAGAGCTTTTTGTACAACTGTTCTTGAAGATATACACAGAACAAAACTAGCCTTTGGCCCCTCCTGTCTGATTCATTAAACGGGTACTGATTGGTGTTCTTATCAGGAAGTAACTGGATAGGCCATACTAAGGGGGCTCGTTCTGTTATACAAGAATACATTACTGTTTGTTCTCGAGATCTGTTCCAGAAAGATAATTGCTTTAGAATTTAGAAAGCCTGTGATTGGCAGTATTTCTGTTGGATTAAACCAGAGGGTAATTTGCTTTCTATGCCCTCGATTAGCTATTATGCAAACACCAGGAATGCATTATAATTGGTCAAATTTAGTGAAAATCTATTTTTGATTGGATGTCATCTTTTTAAAAGTGTTTATGCAGAATGTGTATTACGATCTGATGAAGGCTATTAACTGAAAGCGCTTATCGTAGATGTTTATCGTGCATACAGCTGCAGTCATAACAGATGGGTTCTCCTGCCGTCAGGCGGGTCCTCGGTCGGCCGAATTCCAAAGTCTAGATCTGGCGTCGGTTGTCGTCGCTTCTTCCCTGACTTTAGTGCGACAGGGGTATAAAAGAACCAGCCGACGCCATTTTCTTCAGTCTTTCTTGCCGCGCGGTGCCCGAAGCAGAAGCAGTTCGCAAGTGCCGGTCGGCCAGCTCCTGAGATTACAAAAAAATTTGGAAACCGAAGTCTTCTTAAAAGCTAAGTACCCCGTTGGGGAAACTTTTCTTGCCTCAGACCGATGTCAGACAAAGTTAATAATTGTATTTCTTGTGGGAAGCAAATACCACATAAGGATTTCCATTCCCTCTGTATACCTTGTTTAGGCCCAGACCACGACGTCTCGGTCTGTCACTGTTGTGCTACATTCAACAAACGCACTATTAAGCGTCAGGCGGAATTCGCCCAGCATTTTTTTGGGAAAGCATTTAACTATACCATGTCGTCGGATACTCCGACTCCGGTTTTGTCTAAAAAAACGCAAAGACAAGGACCGACACACGAGGTCCGCGGCCTCTACCGACACCACGCCAAAGCCGACTACACGTGGTCCGGTTCTCAGTGAGGCGCCTACGCAGCCCCTGATTACCGACGACACATCTTTGGCGGTGTCTCCTGTACCCAAGGTCACAGGCTCCTCAGCCCACACCCCGACTACAGATACCGAAGCCACTCTTGGCGTTGAAAAACAGAATGTGGACAGGTCCACCTACACTCAAGGTGTCTTCAGACCTTCCTCTTCTTTCTCCATCAAGGCTTTCACCAAGTCTAAAGCAACCATGCACCCTAAGAGACCAGTTACACAGGGCCCATCTCCAGGCCCCATGCCTAAGAAACAGATGCTTAAAATGGCTGAGGATTTAATTACTCTAATCAGAGGTTCTCAGCCACCTCCGGACAAAAGGCCCAGAGTGGAGGAAGATTTCCCCCTCCTCTGATCAGGGCTCCATTATTTCAGAACACTCTGATGATCAGGAACAGTCTTACTCCCCTTTTGAAGACTCTGATTTAGAGGAGTCTATTCCTTCTGTATCCCCCCCTGAGGATTACTCTTTTGGGGAAAATTTGCATACCTTAAGGGAACACTTCCACTAGGAAGGCCAGGATTATTCAGATTCCAAGAAAAGGCTCGGGGAATTTCTTTTGTTACCCCAGCACAGGCCTCTGGCTATACCTCCTGTCTTGGACATCCTAGATGATGTTTACTTGGAGGCCTGCCTTAACCCGGACTCTCTACCTCCAGCTCCAGTTAAGCCTGACAGGTACTACAGGGTTCCTGACTCACACCAATTTCTTTACAAAAGCCATGCTGCTGACCTAAAAACCATCTCACAGGGGCCCAAGGGAGTTAAGGCTTCCATTGCCAAAAATCCGTTGCCTTCCGAGAGAGATTCCAGATCCTTAGAAAGGTGGGGAAAAAAGGTATATACCTCGGCTACTTTAACCATGAGGGCCTTAAACTGTCAGTTTCATATGCTAAAATACCAACAGTTTCTGTTATCTCAGTTGAAAAGTAAAGTGTCACAACCTGAACAATCAGACTTGAAGGAGTTGCAGGATTTGATGCATAGTCCAGAACAAGTGGGTAAACATACCTTACAATGTGGTTTTGATGCTCTAAAGGCCTCATGTAGAGCTGCTGTTACAGGCTCAGTCATACGCAGGCATGCCTGGCTCAAGGAACAAACCTTGCTTGATCATGTCAAAGCTAAATTACTAGACGCCCCTCTTCAAAAGGATGTACTATTTGGGGCAAATGCTGAGGAAGTATTACGGAAAATGGAGGAAAAAGCTAAATCAATGCAAACTGTGAAAGCATTTCTGCAGGTTCAACCCCCACGTTTTAGTAGAAATTGGCCTTCCATAAACTGGTCCTTTCCTGCCACAGACAGACCCCAAAGAGGCAGATACAGGCGCCCGAGGGGCAGAGGACAATCACAAGGATCGTACAGAGGCAGACAATGGAAGCTCCTACACAAAGAGGTGGTGAGAACAACTCACAGTCTTTCAGAAAGCAAACCCAATGACTTTCCCCTTTGCAGGCCAACCAGGTCTCAAATGGCAGCCCCCTTAGGAGGAAAGCTGGCACTATTCTCAAAAAATTGGCATGTTGTCACAAAGGACAAATGGATCCTGGACATTATAAACAGAGGCTACAAATTCCATTTTCATACCCTTCCAAAAATGAGAGGCATGCCAAAACTGCCACACAATCAAAGTACAGAGGCACAAAAGCAAATTTCAGATCTTATAAACATGAAAGCTATTCAAGAGGTACCTACAGACGAACAAGGTCAAGGTTTTTATTCCAGGCTATTTCTGGTGCCAAGGAAGGGAAAAGATTGGAGACCTATTTTGGATCTTTCCATCCTAAACACATTCCTACTCGTACCAAAATTCAAGATGCTCACTCTACAGCAACTTCTTCCCATGCTGGGCAAGGAGTCTTGGCTGGCAACATTGGACCTCAAGGAGGCATACCTGCATGTCCCAATCAGACAAAATTGCAGAAGATACCTCAGATTTCTTGCAGGTTCAACCCATTATCAATTCTCTGCATTGCCCTGCTTATCTACTGCGCCCAGAGTATTCACGAAATGCCTGGCATCAGTAATTGCCTACTGCAGACTTCAAGGGATACAAATATACCCTTATTTGGACGACTGCCTGATCCAAGCGGACAGCAAGCACATTCTTCTGAAACATCTGGCTTATGTAATCATGTTATTAAACTCTCTGGGATGCACAGTCAACATAGAGAAATCAAGGCTAATACCCTCTCGGAATATAATTTTCCTGGGTGCCAATTTGGACACAAACACCCAGATGGCCTACCTCACGCCAGAGAAGCAGGGGCAACTAATTCAATATTTCAGAACACTGGCAAATTGCACCAGGCTGACTGCAAGGAAAATCCTGCAGGCTCTGGGATTCATGGCATCTTGCATCTTACTAATCCCATGTGCAAAGCTGCATATGAGAAAACTACAATGGTACCTAAAAAACATATGGTCTCAACACAGCCACAGTTTGGAAACAATAATACCACTACTTCCATGTCTGCAAAAGGAATTTCTGTGGTGGGCTCAAGCATGTCAAACAAACATAGGTTTTCCATTCAGCAAGCCTCAAGCAAATCAAGTCATCACAACAGACGCCTCGGACTACGCCTGGGGGGCTCACATGACAGACCAGTGCATTCAGGGCAAATGGTCCCAAAAAGAAATGCTAGCAGTACTAAATGCTATTATAGCTTTCAAGGACCTTCTACAACCAGGTCAACTATTGATAAGAACGGACACCACCACAGTTATGTGGTACATAAACAAGCAGGGAGGAACACATTCCTATCCCCTATGCAGACTGGCCATATCACTTTGGAACATGGCCATGGACTTACAAATGGAACTACAAGCACAGTACTTGCCAGGCAAGGAAAACACACTGGCAGACAACCTAAGCAGGAATATGACAGATCCACACGAATGGAAGTTGCATCCAAAAGTTTTTACAGAAATAATCCAAGAATGGGGAAGGCGAGACATAGATCTTTGTCTCCCACAAAAATCATCAATTGACAAAATTCTGCTCGAGGACCTTCCATCCAAAGGCCTGGGGAGTGGACGCTCTCTCTTTCAGTTGGACATCAATGACAGTTTATGCCTTCCCGCCTCTTCCTCTGCTCCCCAAAGTCCTATTGAAGACCAGAGCAGACAGACCAAAGATGATCCTCATTGCTCCGGACTGGCCAAGGCAACACTGGTACCCACTCTGAGGACCATGACGCATTCCCCTCCATGGACCCTGCCTCTAATACCTCTTCTTCTGACTCAGCACAGCTTCAAAACTCTTCACTGTCAGCTAAAAACACTCAATCTAGCCGCATGGAAGATTCCTTAGCATCACAGCAGGCCCTACTCTCCAAGGAGGTGCAGGATGTCATTTTGGAGGCCAGAAGGCCATCAACTAGAAAAGCTTACTCCGCAAAATGGAAACGTTTTTGTGTCTGGAATGAGAAAAGGGGCCAGAACCCTGGAAAACTGAATTTACCTCAAATACTACAATATTTGGCTGAACTGCTAAGCAGTGGACTTTCGTTCTCCTCCATCAAAATCCATGCCTCAGCCATTTCTGCAGAATACAACACTGATCCTCCTTTATTCTCTCACCCTCTTTTTAGACAGTTCCTCAGAGGGGCTAAGAATTTAAGACCTCCAAGGAAACAACCAATACCTGCTTGGGATCTTAATTTCATTCTGGAAAAACTGACTTTGCCTCCTTTTGAGCCAGCTGCCTCATCAGATTTGCAGTATTTGTCCTGGAAAACAGCTTTCCTTCTGGCTATCACTTCAGCTTGTAGAGTTTCAGAACTACAGGCTCTCATGGCTGTCCAGCCTTTTATCATCTTCCATCAGGACAGAGTTTCCTTACGAACCAACCCGTCCTTTATGCCTAAAGTGGTATCCAGGGTAGCTTTAAATCAGGCCATACATTTACCTACTTTTTATCCCAATCCTCAAAACAAAGGGGAGAGATTACTACATTCCTTGGACATCCACAGGCAACTGCGTTATTATTTGGACAGAACAAAACCTTTCAGAAAATCAGAACAGCTCTTTGTGGCCTATGCGGTAGGAGCTCAAGAAAAGCCAATTTCCAAACAGACAATCTCAAAATGGATAGCCCACTGCATACGCTTTTGCTATTCCTTTCATGGCAAAACTGTTCCTACAGGCATTAGAACTCATTCCACCAGGGCCACAGCCACCTCTGCAGCCTTCCTCAGAGGAGTTCCTACCAAGGATATTTTGAAAGCAGACACTTGGAGTTCTGTGCATACCTTCTCCAACCACTACAACCTACCATTATACTCCAGATCCAGAGCAGGCTTTGCCACTGCAGTCTTGCAGGGCATTTTGGCTCCTCCTAGTTCCACCTAATGCCTACCACCCCTTTCTTAGCTTTGGGATTCTACCCATCTGTTATGAATGCAGCTGTATGCACGATGAACATAGTACAGTTTTGTACCTACCATAAATGTAGATGTTCAAGTGCTAATACAGCTGCAGTCCAGGTTTCCCTCCCTCCTTCCCCTCTAGGGGTCTTCTTTTATGGTGTATTTGCTTGCAGCTACTGTTTTTTGATTATATTGCATTGCATTACTACATAATTTTATGTATTGCCTTCCTTCTGGAAGCACCTGACATCTGGGGCAAGAAAAACTGAAGAAAATGGCGTCGGCTGGTTCTTTTATACCCCTGTCACACTGACGTCAGGGAAGAAGTGACGACAACCGACGCCGGACCTAGACTTTGGAATTCGGCCGACCGAGGACCTGCCTGACGGCAGGAGAACCCATCTGTTATGACTGCAGCTGTATTAGCACTCTAACATCTACATTTATGGTAGGTACAAAACTGTACTTTATCTGTATTCGTTTTTTATTTATATTTTTTGTATGTTAAAAGTTTTTACGCTACTGAATTGTGGAGATACATGAGTTTTTCCAGCTATTGAAAATACAACCGTGGTATTCTGCCAAAGAGTCTACTACGTCCTTTCTGTCAAGTGGTTCTGAAAGGTCATGTTTCAGGTTATTTAGGAGGCAACCCTGGGATATTGTTTGGACCTATTGAGGCTTTTTATTCCCTTTGCAAGTGCCTACAATGAGCTGCATGTTAATAGTTTGGGGGGGTATGCTTATAAGAATTTCACAGGGGGAGGCAGGGGTGAAGGAGGGGTTGAAGTTAGAGCTGAATTTGTTAGCCAGCAAACTCTCTGTCACTCTGCTTGGCAAAGGTGGTACTGTTTACCACCATTTTGCCACACTGCTGTATGTTACCTTTAAGGTTTTAGACATAGCTGTAGAAGGCCTTGTGATTGTCTTTGGCCTGAGTGGTTATCATGACCTCATAATTGGCCTTGTTGCATTTATTTGTTCCTCTTAGTTTCCTGTTGAGTTTAATTAGTGATCTCTTGCTATTAAGTGAATTGTTCTTTGATTTTGGCCATGACTTTATTTCCCTTTTTTATATCAACTGTTAAGGTTAGGACCCCATTAGGGTGGTTTGTTTTTCGGAATTGTTTTGGTCTTACTTGTGGTAGGTACAACAGCCTCTGTGCAGCCATTTATATGGTTGTAGAGGGTTTCTTTGAAGAATTCCATGTAGGTTGTTGTGAACTCTCTCTTGTTTGGAGGAGCACTACGTTTTGACTGTCACTTAATAGGATGTAGTTTTCTTTAGAATAGTTATCAACTGTTACAGGTTATGCTTGGTTTTCTGTGTTCATTTGTATTTAGAAAGGGAGAAATTTGTGGTCCGACTTCACTAGTGCAGGCTTGAATCAGGGGGGGTTTGCAGAGCTCCCCCATATTGGTGAGTAGTAGGCCTAGTATGTTTTGAACTTCTGGTTGGTCTGGTAAAGGGCATTTGTATTAAAGTCCAGGAATCGGGCCTGCAAGTTGGAGGCAGTGTATGATTCCACTCTGTAGAAGGGTAGTTGAAGTTTTCCATGAATAGGGCGTTTGGCTGGATGGTGAGTGCCTTCAGCAGTCTAGGTACGAGTTATGGGACTTTATCCGTGGTGATTTGCACACTGAACTCCAGGGCATCATCCCGTTTAACCAACTTAGAGGTATATTTGTTGCTAATGCAGATTGAGGCACCTCCACCTTCAGTCCCTGTCTGTGTAGCTGATGTTCTAAATGTGTGGAAGGCAGTGGTATCTCCAAAAGACTTTGTGTTAATGCGTTCGTTGAACAAATTATCCAACTTCTTCAGACACAAAATGCAAATAATCCATTCCTTTTAAAATGTTTCAACAGGAAATGACATCAAACAATAAGTGACATCACAAATCTAATTACTCATAAAAATATAGACTTGTAAGATGCAATATTTATATAAAACTAATATAAATAATTTCATATAAAAATCGTTATAAATATGAAAATCAATTTATGCAGAAATTGCCTCCCAAACAAAAGGCAAAAGTAAAATCAACTTTTTACCTTTTAAGTGCTTTCAACTTTAAAATGCATTTCAAAGAGCAATTCTCATTGAGACCAGGAAAAACAGAAGCATTTAATTTAAGTTGCCAATATAATTCTCTATTTTCTAAAAAATAATTGCCATGGACTACCCCTTTTGACACAATTTATCATTTGAAAGGCAGATTTAATTGAGAATGTTGGGCGGTTTACATTGCCTTATGCCAGTGCTGTGCTTCTTTTTATATTGGAAAGACTGAGAGGCACCTTAAAGGTAGAATTTATGAACACCAGTAAAGCATAGGCAGGCGCAATGCTAATAATGCCTTGGCTAGACATGTCATGGAATATGAAGGTCATTCCTTTGAATATATGGTTGTTGAGCAAGTAATAAAAAACAAAAGGGGGGTGGTCCATGGCATTCATGATTATTCAGTACAGGAGTCTGGTCACTATTGGTAATTAAATTTCTGCACTGGGCCATTTTCAGAGGCTGGAACTCCATGTGTTGATCTGTTTCAGATGTGACATGGCCAGGAAACAAGCTTCTTGTGTAATTCTGAAATGACCGCACCTGTGTAAGGATAACGGCAGGTGAACGCCATGTTTAATGAGTAGCAGACATAGTACCTTGAATTGTGAATAGAATGATCTCTTGCAGTAGTACCCCTTTCTTCATATCAGTTGTCAGTCACCAAGAATGAATCATTTTGGTGACTCGGTACTTAAGGAATATATAAGCTGTTGTATAAAAACTTTCCAGTTACCAGATGATGGACAAGAATGCACTTTGCTCCTGACTTGTAGACATACTCCGAAGTTGATTGTGCCTTTAGGAATATGAACTGTTGGATATGATGTAGCTTGCTTATCCCTTCACACCATCCTAACTGACTGTCCTCTGTATGTCTGCAGCACTGGTTAATGGAGACACCAGTAGTCAAATCGCCATCATACAGGAGGCAGTGGAGGGCAGAGTTCTTGAACAGCAGTGTTGCTGAAATAAATGGTCTTTGTCTTGCAGCACATTACAAAGTATGCCATGCTTATGGGTAGAAACTGCTTTTGTCAGCAGTGCTTTGTAGATGTTTTTCGTGTTTCACTGATGTCCTTCAAGAATGCAACTGCAGTCATAACATGTGGGTTGTCCTGCCTCAGGCAGCCCTCGGTCGGCCGGATTCCAAAGTCTGGGTCCGACGTCTGCTGATGTCGCATTTCTCTCCGACATCAGTGCGGCTGGAGTACATAAGCATCAGCCGACACCATTTTCTTCAGTCTTTCTTGCCGCGCGGTGCCCGAAGCAGAAGCAGTTCGCAAGTGCCGGTCGGTCAGCTCCTATACTCTTCAAATCTGAAGTCATCAAAAAAGCTAAGTACCCCGTTGGGGACCTTTTCTTGCCTCAGCCGATGTCAGAAATTACTGAAAAAGTTAATAATTGTCTGTCTTGTGGTAAACAAATACCTCATAAGGATTTCCACTCTTATTGTCTTCCTTGCCTTGGCCCAGACCACGACGTCTCGGCCTGTGTCGCCTGTGCTCGCTTCAACAAGTGCACTCTCAGGTGCCGGGCGGAGTTCGCTGAAGACTTTTTCGGCGCAAAATTTGCGTATACAATGCCGTCGGAGCTTCCGACATCGCAAACACCCAAGAAACGAAAAGACCGGGACCGACATCCTCGGCCTGCGTCTACCACCGACTCCACGCCAAAACCTACCGCAAGTGCTCCGGTTCCCGCTGAGATGGTTTTTCCACCGCTCCGAACCAAAGACACCGCAATACCGACGACTCCGATACCAGATACCACTCCTACGCCAGTTATAGATTTTCCTCCGGATGCTGAAACCGAGGAAATGCCAGAGACCATTGCTGTAGATAAGGTCACTCCTGCACGTGGAGCTGCCAGGCCTCCTATGGCCATGTCTATTAAGGCCTACACCCGGGCTAAGGCAGCCAGCAAGACTAAGCACCTTACAGCAAAAACCTTGACTCAAACTACTCCTGAGAAACAAATCATGTCTATGGCCGCAGACTTAATTTCCATGATTAGAGGTTCACAGGCCCATCCTGAGAAAGCATCCCAGCCTCCTCCAGATAAGAGGCCCCGGGTTGATTCCTCTGAACCTATTCCTACAGATGAAGACTCTGAGGACTCTATCCACTCTGAGGGACAGGAAGACCTCTTTCAGACCTGTGAGGACTCTGATGCAGAGGATTCCATCCCTTCGGCCTCCCCTCCTGAGGATATTTCTTTTGGGGAAGTTCTGCCTACCATGAGGGAACATTTCAAGTGGCAAGGCCAGGAATATTCTGATTCCAGAAAGCGCCTTCGAACCTTCCTTAAAAAGCCCCAGCACAGGCCCCTAGCTATTCCTCCTGTGCTTGATGTTTTGGATGATCTATTTTCTGACTCCAGTGTTACCCCTGATTCCCTTCCTCCTGCACCACCCAAACCAGACAGGTATTACAGGGTCCCAGACACACATTCCCATTTGTTCAGGGCCCATACTGTGGATTTAGAAACTATTTCTCAGGGACCTAAAGGTGTTTCAGCTTCCACTTCTAAAAATCCCTTGCCTTCCAACAGGGAAGCTAGATCATTAGAGAGATGGGGAAAAAGGTGTACACCTCCACCACTTTATCTATGAGAGCTTTGAATTGCCTTTTTCATATGTTACAATATCGGGATTACCTGTTAGATGATTTACAGAAAACTTTGGCTTCTCCTGATCCTTTAGACAGGAAGTCTTTGCAGGAAGCTGTACATAACTCACAGCAAGTCAGCAATCACTTTCGGCAGTGTGGATATGATGCACTGGAAGCTTCATGTAGGGCAGCTATGACAGGGGCAGTCATTCGCAGACATGCATGGTTAAAAGAACAACCTCTACCAGATCAGGTTAAGGCAAAACTTCTGGATGCACCCTTGGAAAAGAACAAGCTTTTTGGTGCTAATGCTAAAGATGTGTTAAAGTCCATCGAGGAAAAAGCAAAATCAGTTCAGACGGTCAAAGATTTCCTCCAGGTTCAGCCCCCCAGATTCAGCAGGAATTGGCCTTCAAAGAACTGGTCCTTTCCTAACCCTGAAAAAATTTCAAAGGGGTAAAAAACAGGCGTGGCCGAGGAAGAGGACAATACAGAGGTTCTTACAGGGGACAGCAATGGCAGCCAGCAAACCAAAGAAGTGACACAGGGGTCTCCCCCACCCCTCAGACACAATCTCAATGACTTTCATCTACAACCGCCAACCAAGGAGCAAACAGAGGCACCCTTGGGCGGAAAATTATCTCTGTTTTCAGACAATTGGCACAGATTGACAAAAGACAAATGGATTTTGGACATTATAGACCAAGGTTACAGGTTTCATTTTCACACCTTACCCAGAAAAAGGGGCATCCCAAACCTACCACAAAACCAGAGGGCAGAGGCTATCAAGCAAATTTCTCTTCTGGCTCAGATAAAAGCAATAGAAAGAGTACCACAACAAGAACAAGGCCAGGGGTTCTACTCAAGACTGTTCCTTGTGCCAAGAAAAGAAACACAATGGAGACCAATACTGGACTTGTCCGCATTAAACACTTTTCTCATAGTACCAAAGTTCAAAATGCTGACTCTACAGCAACTCCTTCCCATGCTGGGCAAGGGGTCTTGGCTGATTACTCTGGACCTCAAGGAGGCATACCTGCATGTCCCTGTCAGACACAGCTAAAGAAGATACCTCAGATTTCTTGCAGGGCCAGAGCATTATCAATTCTCAGCATTGCCATTTGGCTTATCTACTGCGCCCAGAGTATTCACAAAATGCCTGGCTTCAGTAATTGCTCATTGCAGGCTCCAGGGGATCCAAATTTACCCTTACCTGGACGACTGCCTTATACAAGCGGACGACAAACTGATGTTGACAAAAAACCTGAACTATGTCATACAATTACTTCAGGCTCTGGGATACACAGTCAACTTTCAAAAGTCAAGACTTCAACCATCCCAGCAAATAACCTTCTTAGGAGCCAATCTGGACACAGCCTCTCAAATGGCTTACCTGACAGAAGACAAGCAAGAGAAGTTAACTCATTATTTCAAGGGTTTGGCAAAACTCACCCAGATGACTGCAAGGAGAATCCTACAGGCCCTGGGTTACATGGCATCCTGCATTCTCCTGGTTCCATTAGCAAGACTACACATGAGAAAACTTCAATGGTACTTAAAAAGTCTATGGTCTCAGCACAACAACAACTTAGAGGCAACCATACCGCTCATTCCATGCCTGCAAAAGGAATTCCTATGGTGGGCCTCGGTAAGCCAGGCAAACACAGGTATGTCATTCAAAAAACCTCAGATAACACAGACCATGACCACAGACGCCTCAGACATTGGATGGGGGGCGCATATGGAAGGCAGATGCATACAAGGACAATGGTCTCCAAAGGAAACACATCTGCATATAAACCAAAAAGAAATGCTGGCAGTAATGCATGCCATCGAGGCCTTTCGACAACAACTTCAACAAGGCCATTTACTGATACGGACAGACAACACCACTGTGATGTGGTACATAAACAAGCAAGGGGGCACCCATTCCTACCCCCTCTGCAGACTGACAATGAATCTTTGGGAAAAATCACTGAGCCTGAACATACACTTACAATCACAGTTTGTTCCAGGCAAAGACAATGTACTGGCAGACAGCCTAAGCAGGAATTTCATAGATCCTCACGAGTGGAGCTTACACCCAAGGATCTTCACACAACTCACTTCGATATGGGGCAGACCAGAAGTAGGCCTATTTGCCTCTCACCTCAACCATCATCTGCAAAAATTCTGTTCAAGGACATACCATCCACAAGCTTGGAAAATAGATGCTCTTTCATTCAACTGGAACTCTCTAAAAATATATGCATTCCCACCTCTGCCACTGATGACCACAGTACTACTGAAGATCAAAGCAGAGAGACCCAAAGGGATCCTAATAGCTCCAGACTGGCCAAGACAGCACTGGTACCCGCTACTAAGGAGCATATGTCACAACAAGAAGTGGGCCCTTCCCCAATGGCCCCTACTTTTGACTCAGCACAACTTCAAAACAGTGCATCCAAACCTTCAGACACTGCAGCTAACAGCCTGGGAGATTCCCTGAATAATCTTAATTTTTTTCTCTCCAAGGAAGTCCAGCGGATACTAACAGAAGCTCGAAGACCATCCACCAGAACGGTTTACTTGGCAAAATGGAGGAGATTCAGCATTTGGAACACCAGCAAGGGTCATGATGCATCACTATTGAACATCCCACTCATCCTGGAATATTTGGCAGATATGCTTCAGAATGGACTCTCATATTCTTCCATAAAGATACATGCTTCAGCTGTTTCAGCTAAATATAACACTGATCCACCAGTGTTTTCACACCCTTTGCTAAGGCAGTTCCTTAGGGGAATCAAGAACATTAAGCCACCAAGAAAGGCTCCAGTGCCAGCTTGGGACCTCAACTTTGTTCTAGAAAAACTAACTCTACCTCCTTTTGAACCAGCAGCTTCAGTGGACTTACAATTCCTCTCATGGAAGACAGCTTTCCTGTTGGCAGTTACCTCAGCAAGAAGGGTTTCGGAACTACAGGCCCTAATGGCAATACCACCATTCATAATCTTTCACCGAGACAGAGTCTCCTTAAGAACCAACCCTACTTTTATGCCCAAGGTGGTATCTAGGGTTTCTTTAAATCAAGCTATTCATCTACCTGCTTTCTTCCCCAATCCTGAAAACAAAGGGGAAAGACTGTTACACACCTTGGACATTCACAGACAACTTTGCTACTACCTGGATAGAACCAAGACCAGTAGGAAGTCTGATCAACTTTTTGTAGCTTACGCCCCTGGAGTACAAGGAAAAGCAATTTCAAAACAGACTATTTCAAAATGGATTGGACATTGCATCAGATTTTTTTATTCCTTCCATGGGAAGACTGTTCCAGCCAATGTCAGACCACACTCCACCAGAGCTACAGCCACCTCTACAGCATTCTTAAGAGGGGTGCCTACAAAGGACATTCTAGAAGCTGCTACATGGAGCTCCGTGCATACATTCTCCAGACACTACAATCTCCCTCTATACTCCAGATCCAGAGCAGGCTTTGCTTCGGCAGTCCTGCAGGGTTTGATTGCCACACCATCTCTTTCCTAGAGCATTCCTCCTCCCCCAGCTAAGCTATGGTATTCTACCCACATGTTATGACTGCAGTTGCATTCTTGAAGGACATAGTACAGTTTTGTACCTACCATAAATGTAGATGTCCGATAGATATGCAACTGCAGTCGGGTTTTCCCTCCCTCCTTCCCCTCTATGCCTAGGGTCCACTCCTATCCCTGTTATCCTTAGCTGGGGATATCTGTTATGGTGTATCAGTTTATTGCTTATTTATTTGTCTGGAAACCTGTTTTATCTTCCAATTTGATTACAGCCTTCCTTGGAGGGCACCTGGCATCTGGGGCAAGAAACACTGAAGAAAATGGTGTCAGCTGATGCTTATGTACTCCAGCCGCACTGACGTCGGAGAGAAATGCGACATCAGCCGACGTCGGACCCAGACTTTGGAATCCGGCCGACTGAGGGCTGCCTGAGGCAGGACAACCCACTTGTTATGACTGCAGTTGCATATCTATCGGACATCTACATTTATGGTAGGTACAAAACTGTACTTTGCAGTCATTACACTTGGGTAATCTGCTGGCAGGTTGCCCTCAGTCAGCCTGATTAACAAAGTCTTGGGTCCTGCATCGGTTGCTGTCCCTTCTTCCATGACGTCAGGTCATCAGGGGTATAAAACATGCAGCCAATGCCATTACATCAGTCTTTCTTGCCGCGTGGTGCCCAAAGCAGAAGCAGTTCGCAAGTACCAGTCGCCGACTCCTGAAATTATCGTTTTTGAGTTTCAGAACCAAAGTCTTCAACTAAAAGCCAAGTACCTCGTTTATTGTTTTTAACGGATATTTCATGTTTGAATTACTTTACTATCAAAGCATATTGGTGAAGTAACTACCCTGGCTTTTGAGTTGTGCTATGGTCGCCTCTTAGCTAATACCATTGGATGTCCTTCAAGAATGCAACTGCAGTCATAACATATGGGTTGTCCTGCCTCAGGCAGCCCTCGGTCGGCCGGATTCCAAAGTCTGGTCTGACATCGGCTGATGTCGCATTTCTCTCCGACGTCAGTGCGGCTGGAGTATATAAGCATCAGCCGACGCCATTTTCTCCAGTCTTTCTTGCCGCGCGGTGCCCGAAGCAGAAGCGGTTCGCAAGTGCCGGTCGGTCAGCTCCTGTATTCTTCGATCCGAAGTCATCAAAAAAGCTAAGTACCCCATTGGGGACCTTTTCTTGCCTCAGCCGATGTCAGAAATTACTGAAAAAGTTAACAATTGTCTGTCTTGTGGTAAACAAATACCTCATAAGGATTTCCACTCATACTGTCTTCCTTGCCTTGGCCCAGACCACGACGTCTCGGCCTGTCACCTGTGCTCGCTTCAATAAGCGCACTCTCAGGCGCCGGGCGGAGTTCGCTGAAGACTTTTTCGGCGATAAATTTGCTTATACCATGCCGTCGGAACTTCCGACATCGCAGACTCCTAAGAAACGAAAAGACCGGGACCAACATCCTCGGCCCGCGTCTTCCACCGACTCCACGCCAAAACCTACCGCGAGTGCTCCGGTTCCCCCTGAGACGGTTATTTCACCACCCAGAACTGAAGACACCGCATTTCCGATACCAGAGGCCACACCGACGCCAGTTATAGATTTTCCTCCGGATACTGAAACCGAGGAAATGCCCGAGACCATTGCTGTAGATAAGGTCACTCCTGCACGTGGAGCTGCTAGGCCTCCTATGGCCATGTCTATTAAGGCCTATACACGTGCTAAGGCAGCCAGCAAGTCCAAGCACCTTACTGTTAAAGCCTTACCTCAGCCTACTCCTGAAACCCAAATCATGACTATGGCCGCAGACTTAATTTCCATGATTAGATGTTCACAGGCCCATCCTGAGAGAGGATCCCAGCCTCCTTCAGATAAGAGGCCCCGGGTTGAACCCTCTGACCCTATCCCTTCAGATGAAGATTCTGAGGACTCTGTTCACTCCGATGGCCAGGAAGAGCTCTTCCAGACCTATGAAGACTCGGATGCAGAGGACTCCATTCCCTCGGCCTCCTCTCCTGAGGACATTTCTTTTGGGGAAGTTCTGCATACCATGAGGGAACATTTTAAGTGGCAAGGCCAGGAATATTCTGATTCCAGAAAGCGCCTTTGAACCTTCCTTAAAAAGCCCCAACACAGGCCCCTGGCTATACCTCCTGTGCTTGATGTTTTGGATGACCTTTACTCTGATTCCAGTGTTACCCCGGATACTCTTCCTCCTGCTCCAGCCAAGCCAGACAGATATTATAGGGTCCCAGAAACACATTCTCATTTCTTTAGGGCCCATGCTGTTGATTTAGAAACTATTTCTCAGGGACCTAAAGGGGTTTCAGCATCCACCTCCAGAAACCCTTTGCCTTCCAACAGGGAAGCTAGGTCATTAGAGAGATGGGGGAAAAAGGTCTACACCTCCACTACTTTATCTATGAGAGCTCTGAATTGCCTCTTTCATACGTTTCAATATCAGGATTACCTGTTAGACGATTTACAGAAAACATTGGCCTCTCCTGAACCTTTAGACAGGAAGTCTTTGCAGGAAGCTGTACATAATTCTCAGCAAGTCAGCAATCACTTTCTGCAGTGTGGATATGATGCACTGGAAGCTTCATGTAGGGCAGCTATGACAGGGGCGGTCATTCGTAGACATGCATGGTTAAAAGAACAACCTCTACCAGATCATGTTAAGGCAAAACTTCTTGATGCACCCTTGGAAAAGAATAAGCTTTTTGGTGCTAATGCTAAAGATGTGTTAAAGTCCATCGAGGAAAAAGCAAAATCAGTTCAGACGGTCAAAGATTTCCTCCAGGTTCAGCCACCCAGATTCAGCAGGAACTGGCCTTCCAAAAACTGGTCCTTTCCTAATCCTGAAAGATTTCAAAGGGGTAAAAACAGGCGTGGCCGAGGAAGAGGACAATACAAAGGTTCTTACAGGGGACGACAATGGCAACCAGCAATCCAAAGAGGTGACACAGGGGTCTCCCCTGCCCCTCAGGGACAATCTCAATGACTTTCCTCTACTTCCGCTGACCAAGGAGCAAAAAGAAGCTCCTTGGGAAAATTATCTCTGTTTTCAGACAATTGGCACAAATTGACAAAGGACAAATGGATTTTGGACATTATAGACCAAGGTTACAGGTTCCACTTTCATACCTTACCAAGAAAACAAGGCATGCCAAACCTACCACAAAACCAGAGGGCAGAGGCTATCAAGCAAATTTCTCTGCTTGCTCAGATCAAAGCAATAGAAAGAGTTCCACAACAAGAACAAGGCCAGGGGTTTTACTCAAGACTGTTCCTTGTTCCAAGAAAAGAAACTCAGTGGAGACCAATTCTGGATTTGTCCGCATTAAACACCTTTCTCATAGTACCAAAGTTCAAAATGCTGACTCTACAGCAACTCCTCCCCATGCTAGGCAAGGGGTCTTGGCTGATTACTCTGGACCTCAAGGAGGCATACCTGCATGTCCCTATCAGACACAGCTGCAGAAGATACCTCAGATTTCTTGCAGGGCCAGAGCATTATCAATTCTCAGCATTGCCATTTGGCTTATCTACTGCGCCCAGAGTATTCACAAAATGCCTGGCTTCAGTAATTGCTCATTGCAGGCTCCACGGGATCCAAATTTACCCGTACCTGGACGACTGCCTCATACAAGCAGACGACAAACTGATTTTGACAAAAAACTTGAACTATGTCATACAATTGCTACAGGCTCTGGGATACACAGTCAACTTCCAAAAGTCAAGACTTCAGCCATCCCAGCAAATAACCTTCTTAGGAGCCAATCTAGACACAGCCTCTTAAATGGCTTACCTGACAGAAGACAAGCAAGAGAAGTTAACTCATTATTTCAAAGGTTTGGCAAATCTCACCCAGATGACTGCAAGGAAATTCCTACAGGCCCTGGGTTACATGGCATCCTGCATTCTCCTGGTTCCATTAGCAAGACTACATATGAGAAAGCTTCAATGGTACCTAAAAAGCCTATGGTCTCAGCACAGCAACAACCTACAGACAACCATACCGCTCATTCCATGCCTACAAAAGGAATTCTTATGGTGGGCCTTGGTAAGCCAGGCAAACACAGGTATGTCATTCAAAAAACCTCAGATAACACAGACCATGACCACAGACGCCTCAGACCTTGGATGGGGGGCGCACATGGAGGGCAGATGTATACAAGGACAGTGGTCTCCAAAGGAAACACATCTGCATATAAACCAAAAGGAAATGCTGGCAGTAATGCATGCCATCGAGGCCTTTCGACAACAACTTCAGCAAGGCCATCTACTGATACGGACAGACAACACCACTGTGATGTGGTACATAAACAAGCAAGGGGGCACCCATTCTTACCCCCTTTGCAGACTAGCAATGACTCTTTGGGAAAAGTCCCTGACACTGAACATCTACTTGCAATCCCAGTTTGTTCCGGGCAAGGACAATGTTCTGGCAGACAGGTTGAGCAGAAATTTCTTGGATCCACACGAATGGATGCTACACCCACGCATTTTCTCACAAATAACAACTGCATGGGGAAGACCAGACATAGACCTCTTTGCATCTCCTCTCAATCATCATCTGAAAAGGTTTTGCACAAGGATTTACCATCCTCTAGCTTGGAAAACGGATGCTCTTTCCTTCAGTTGGAATGCCCTAACAATTTATGCATTCCCTCCCCTACCTTTAATCACCAAGGTGTTACTGAAGATCAAGGCAGAACAACCAAGAGGAATCTTGATAGCTCCAGACTGGCCAAGACAACACTGGTACCCACTGCTACTGAGCATTACTCACACCAAACCGTGGCCCTTGCCTCAATGGCCTCAGCTCCTGACTCGGCACAACTACAAGACTGTTCATCCGAAGCTGCAAACCTTAAAGCTGACGGCTTGGAGAGTTCCATGACTGGGATCCATGACTCCCTGTGCAAAGAAGTTCAGGAAATTTTGTTGGAGGCGCGCAGACCTTCCACCAGAAAAACCTATTCGGCCAAATGGAAGAGATTCACCATCTGGAATGTCAACAAGGGCCAGGATGCATCCCTGATGAGCATACCTCTGATATTAGAATACTTGGCAGAAATGGTTCACAGTGGCCTTTCATACTCTTCCATCAAAATCCACGCTTCAGCTATCTCAGCACATTACAACTGTGATCCACCTGTGTTTTCGCATCCTTTGCTAAGACAGTTTCTAAGGGGTATAAAGAGTATCAAACCTCCAAGGAAACAACCAATTCCTGCATGGGACCTCAATTATGTCTTGGAAAAATTAACTCTTCCTCCTTTTGAACCAGCAGCATCTTCAAAAATGCAATTCCTATCTTGGAAAACAGTTTTCCTGTTGGCAGTCACCTCAACAAGAAGAGTCTCGGAGATACAGGCCCTCATGGCAGTTCCTCCTTTCCTCATCTTTCATCAGGACAGAGTTTCTCTTAGGACCAATCCTTCCTTCATGCCTAAGATGATATCCAGAGTGTCTCTAAACCAAGCAATTCACCTGCCTACATTCTTTCCTAACCCTCAAAACAAATGGGAAAACCTGTTGCATACTTTAGACATTCACAAGCAACTACGCTACTACTTGGACAGAACAAAGTCTACCAGGAAGTCTGATCAACTGTTCGTAGCCTATGCTGCTGGGGCACAAGGAAAGGCAGTCACCAAGCAAACTATCTCAAAATGGATTGGACACTGCATCAGATTCTGTTATTCTTTCCATGGAAAAAGTGTGCCAGTCAATATTAGACCACATCCACAGCCTTTCTAAGAGGAGTGGCTACAAAAGATATTCTAGAGGCTGCTACATGGAGCTCCGTGCATACATTTACCAAACACTACAACCTGCCATTATACTCCAGATCCCGTGCAGGCTTTGCTTCGGCAGTCCTGCAGGGCCTTCTTGCTACACCATCTCTTGCTTAGTCCTACCACCCCCAGCTTGGCTATGGTATTCAACCCATATGTCAGGACTGCAGTTGCATTCTTGAAGGACATAGTACAGTTTTGTACCTACCATAAATGTAGATGTCCGATAGATGTGCAACTGCAGTCAGGTTTTCCCTCCCTCCTACCCCTCTGTTTCTTTCCCTTGGGTCCATTTCCCCCCTTTTTCCTATAAGCTGGGGATATCTGTTATGGTGTATCTGTTTATTACTGTTGTGCATTTCTGGATTTTTTGTTTATCCATTCACAAAATTTAGCCTTCCTTGGAGGGCACCTGGCATCTGGGGCAAGAAACACTGAAGATGGCGTCGGCTGATGCCTTTATACCCCAGCCGCTCTGACGTCGGGGAGGAGGCGACATCAGCCGACGCCGGACCCAGACTTTGGAATCCGGCCGACCGAAGGGCTGCCTGAGGCAGGACAACCCATATGTCAGGACTGCAGTTGCATATCTATCGGACATCTACATTTATGGTAGGTACAAAACTGTACTTTCCTGCTACCATTAGATCCCACTCTACCAGGGCAACAGCTACCTCTACAGCCTTTCTCAGGGGGGTTCCAACCAAGGAAATTTTAGAAGCTGCAATTTGGAGTTCAGTACACACCTTTACCAAACACTATCACTTACCTCTTTACTCTAAGTCCAGGGCAGGCTATGCCACTGCAATTCTGCAGTGCCTTATTGCCTCCACTAACCCTCTGATACCTCCCCCCACCTTAGCTTTGGGATTCAACCCAAGTGTGATGACTGCAGCAGGGTAATACGATGAACATAGTACAGTTTTGTACCTACCATAAATGTAGATGTTAGAGTGTTCACCCTGCTGCAGTCCAGGTTACCCTCCCTCCATCCCCTCTGAACTTCTGGAAGAATCTCTTCTATGCCTTACTGATGTATTTGCTTATAGCTGAAGGGATTTTGTGTTTGTGCAGTGTTCTCTCCATTTGGTAATAATTCTGACCACCTTTTTGGGGGCACCTGACATCTGGGGCAAGAAAAACTGAAGAAAATGGCGTTGGTTGCATTATATATACCCCTGGCGCACTGACGTCAGGGAAGAGGTGACAGCAACTGACGCCGGACCAAGATTTTGGAATTCCGGTGGACTGCGGGACCGCCTGACGACAGGATAACCCAATTGTGATGACTGCAGCAGGGTGAACACTCGAACATCTACATTTATGGTAGGTACAAAACTGTACTTTGTGTACACTTACCATAAATGTAGATGTTCGATTGTATTCACTGTTGCAGTCCTGGTTTCCCTCCCTCCAGCCCCCTGGCTTCTGTCTCTCTCTAATCTCTCTATGGCTATTACCCCCTCGGGGGTATTGGTATTTACTTTTTACTGGTGGTGTTTTCCCCACCACAACTTAGCTCCCTTTTGGGGGGGCTTCTGACATTTGGAGCAAGAAATACTGATATAATGGCGTTGGTTGCCTGGTTTTATACCCCTGACGACCTGACATCCGTCCTGGAGCGACAGCATCCGATGCAGAAATACCAAGTCTCTGTTATTCGGGCCGACTGAGGGCTACCTGCAGGCAGATAACCCAAGTGTGATGACTGCAACAGTGAATACACACGAACGTCTGTATTTATGGTAAGTGTACACAACTGTACGTTTGTGCATCAGATAAGTATGCCTTAAGTCCCCCCCCCCCCCTTTTCTGGCTATTGTGTTGTTTTTTTTGCTGTGAGTACGTCACTAGTGTTAGTTTGGTCCACACAGATTCCCACGAGCTTTGCTTATTTTTCTTAGGCCCAGATCATGATCACACATCCTGCTATATCTGCAAGGCCTTTGTTCCTAAAACACTCCTTAGCTGCCTAGTGTTCATTAGGTTATATTTGAAGAATCAGCATCTGAAGCATTTAGCTCGAGACATGGAACTGGTGTTGGGCCCTTCAGAAGAGCCATAACTCAAAAAGCCAGGAACCCTTGGTCTGATCTAAAGCTGCTCCCTCTACTAAGGGCGTCCCTTCCGAGACTGATGTAGGCCCAGAGGCCGCTGCGGAATCTGCAGATCTGCTTTCTACGAGTAACTTGGTGGAAGCCATCAAGAAATCTGTAGGCATGTCCCAGAGGGATTTGCAGGTGTCTGACTCTGGCACCGGGGGGGGGGTGACCACAACAGGTTATCTTTGAAGGCCCGTGCGGCGTGATGCAGATTGTTGTTCATGGGAATATTCTTACAGACGTTGTGGAATGCTGCCAGATGTCAGGCCCTTCTACCTTTCATTGCCTGGCTTCTGAGGCTCCAAAGGAGGAAAAACTAAAACTAAACCTGTTTCCCTGGCTCCTCAAGTTTCTGATCAAACTCCTGACTGGCAGGCCTTTACCTAAGGCCTCTTTAATGCCTTACTGGCTGTCTGCCAGATGTCAGCCCCTTCCTTTCCGACACAGGCCCTTTCTCCTTCTACCCCTTTGAAGAGGCCTGAGAAGCATGTTTGTTCTGAAGAGGATGATTCATCAGCGGGTGAATCTCTTGCCTGCTCTACTCAGATTGCTTCTCCTTCTCCTCTGTGTTATGGATTCCGCTGGGGAGGATATTTCCTTTGGTGAGACCATTTTGAAGATGGTCTTTAAGTGGGATTGCTGCCAGGTTTCTGAGATTTAAGAGGTACTATGACCTCCTACAGATGGAATCCCCTAATCCTTCAGCCATCCCTACAGTTCTGCCCAGCCTTCTTGGATGCCTTCACTGCAGCTTCAAAGTGCCCAGACTGCCAGACTCCAAGCCCCCTGACAGATTTTACAAGGTGTCTGAGGATGCCAAGTTCCTTTTTAAGGCATCCTCGGCTGACCCAGCTACTGTACCAGTGGCAGCAGATAAAGCTTCCAAACGTTTACCCTCCACCTCCCTGCTTCCTTGACCTTTAGAGCAATGAATTACCAGACTCACATGGCCAAATATTCCCTGGCTGTTATGGCAGATGTAGGGAAATTCCTGTCAGAGGTTCCAAATTCTCCCAACAAAGCCAAGCTTTCCAGCATTCTTAATTCCTGCTCCCAGGTTACTAGGCTGTCCATCAGATGTAGCTATGATGTAGTGGAGGCTTCAGCTAGGGCTGCTGCTATGGCACCTGTCCTGAGAAAGGTATTCATGGCTTAGATTACAACTCTTACCAGAAATCAAAGCTAAGCTAATGGATGCCCCTCTGGACAACAAGACCTTATTTGGCACTGCAGCTGCAGAACTATTTAAAATTCTTAAGGGAAAGGAACTTCAGGATTGATAACACTTTTTTTCTCTCTCCTGCCCCCACTTCCAGAGAAACTACCCAGCCAGAACCACCTTGTTTAGGACAGCAACTAAATTTCTCCCACCAAAAAGTTGAGGGATGCTAGGAGACGGGCTTTTTCTAAGTCTGCTTCCTCTCCATCCTCTCAGAAACTGCCCTTTCATGCCAGACCTGGTAGTCTCTGACTTTCAGGTCCCAGACCCATCTGCCCCTTTTCTCTTTGCCTCTTCTCTTTCCCTCCCAGCTTGGAAACAAATAACCTAGGACCCTCTTGCGTCCTCCTCTTCTTCATCGACCAAGGTTACTTCGTGGTATGGGAAACCCATCATACCTTCAAGAGAATCCCACAACCCCCACAGGACCAAATGGAATTCTTTCCACTAGTCCTCTCCTTTCTTCTTTCTCAGGGCAGTATCCAAGAGGTTCCACCCAACCAAAGGGGAAAAGGGTTTTACTCAAGGATGCTTTTGGTCCCAAGAAAGGATGGCCCGTGGCAGCGCATCCTAGACCTGTTTAAGTTAAACACCTTTCTAAAAGTTCCCACCTTTTGCATGCTGACTGCACCTACTCTGCTCCCTCTGATTCTTCCCCAGGCCTTCATGGTGTCACTGGACATAAAAGATGCCTACCTTTACATCTCCATTTACCAATGGTTCAGGAGATTTCTTTGCTTTTCTGTGGCTTCCTGACATTTTCAGTTTTGTGCTTTGCCCTTTGGTCTATTTGCAGCACAGAGGGTATTCACAAAATGTTTAGCCCCTGTTATAGCCCACTGCAGACTGCAGGGCATACCGATATTTCCATATTTGGATGACCTGGTCCTCCAGACCCCATCACCAGAAATTCTCCTGGACAATCTTTCTTACACAACGTCCCTTCTGAGAAGGCCAGGGTTTACCATCAACCACCTAGTCCACCAGGTCTTCTCTGACCCCCTCGCAGGATCACGTCTTCCTGGGGTGCAGGATCCTGACAAGCACAGTGATGGCTTGTTTACTCCCAGAAAAGATCTGGTGTCTCACCTTATATTTCCAGGACCTAACACCACTTCAATCCCTGACCGCCAGGGAGTTCCTATTCCTCCTGGGGTTCATGGCCTCAGCTATTCCAGTGCTTCCGTATGCCAGGCTACTCATGTGGAGATTTCAGTGGTTCCTGAGAATAGTTTGGAAGCAACACACTGACCCTCTGGAATTTGTTGTTCCTCTCCTACCCTGTTTGACAAAGCAGTTAGAGTTGTGGATTTTCTAGGTCTTTAGAAATCCAAGCTTTATCCCTTTAACCACTTCCAAAGGATCTGTACACTGATGCATCAGATACAGGATGGGGTGCAACTGTAGGAAACTGGAAGGTCATGGGTGTGTGGTCCTCTCCTCAGATAAAATAATATGTCAATGTAAAGGAAATGAGAGCTTTGATCTTTCAAAATCTTCAAGTCCAGGATTTTACTAGGGGTCCTAAGGTGGTTCGCAGACAGTACCACAGTCCTCTGGTACATCAGCAAGCATGGAGGGAAGACTGGTATTATATGCCTGGGAGATAGCCCAGCAGAGTCAGGTTTCCCTTCATGCTGTTTATATTCCCTCAGCTCAGAATCTGATGGCAGACTCTCTCTAAACAGGTCCATGGCTCAATCCCATGAGTGGATGTTTAACAGGGATGTGATGTCCTTCAAGGATGCATCTGCAGTCCTTACAAATGGGTAGTCCTGTCGTCAGGCAGCCCTTCGGTCGGCCGGATTCCAAAGTCTGGGTCTGGCTTCGGCTGGTGTCGCACTTCACCCGACGTCATAGCTGCAGTTTTTCGGGTATAAAGGCATCAGCCGACGCCATCTTCCTCAGTCTTTCTTGCCGCGTGGCGCCCGAAGCAGAAGCTGTTCTTCAAGTGCCGGTCGGTCAGAACCAGAGATTACTTCCGAATACTACTTCGAAGACTTCTAAAAAGCTAAGTACCCCGTTGGGGACTCTTTCTTGCCTCAGCCGATGTCAGAAAAAGTGAATAACTGTTTAACTTGTGGGAAACAAATACCTCATAAAGATTTCCACTCTTACTGCTTACCTTGTTTAGGCCCAGACCACGACGTAGCAGCTTGTCTAGCCTGTGCTTCTTTTAACCGACGGAAGCTTAGACATCGGTCAGAATTTGCAGAACAGTTTTTCGGCCCTGATTTTGCTTATATCATGCCGTCGGACCCTCTGACTTCACAAATTACCAAAAAACGCAGGGAAAAGGACCGACACTCGCGGTCCATGGTTTGACGAAACCGGTTAAGCCAACCACGAGTGTCTCTGTTTCGGCTGAAACCGAGCAAGCGGTTCTTCCCCCGGCCGAAAACATGCCTTCTACCGAGGCCTCTTCCAGCCTGGTGGAATCGGCTTCTGAAATCCAACCTTCTGTTGCGGCTTCTCAGGAATTATCAGACACTATTCCCTTGGATATTTCAACCCCTGCACGTGGAGCTGCTAGGCCTCCTGCAGCCATGTCTATTAAGGCCTTTGCCAGGGCTAAAGCAGCCAAAGCTTCAAAAACGGTGCCTGTTAAACCCCCCTCTCACAGGCCCAGCACCAGTTCCCATATGCTTTCTTTGGCTGAGGATCTCATTTCTTTAATTCGTGGATCCCAGCCTCATCCAGACAGGGCCTCTCATCCACCTCCAGAGAAGAGACCTAGAGCAGAGCCCCCTGAGCCAGTATCCACAGATGATTCCTCTGATCAGAACATACAGACCCTCCTGAGGCTCCTTATTCCCCTTACGAAGACTCTGATGCTGAAGAGTCCATTCCTTCAGCCTCTCCACCTGAGGAATTTTCCTTTGGGGAAACCTTGCATGCTATGAGGGAACAATTTCAGTGGCAGGGCCAAGATTTCTCAGACTCCAGAAAAAGGCTTAGAACCTTTCTACATTTGCCACAGCATAGGCCTTTAGCTATACCTCCAGTTCTTTCTGTTGTAGATGATGCATTTAATGATGCTTGCACTGCTCCTGATTTACCCCTGCTAAGCCCGATAGGATGTCCTTCATGGATGCATCTGCAGTCATAACAAGTGGGTTGTCCTGTCGTCAGGCAGCCCTTCAGTCGGCCGGATTCCAAAGTCCGGGTCCGGCTTCGGCTGATGTCGCACTCCACCCGACGTCATCTCTGTTGGTCTTCGGGTATAAAGGCATCAGCCGACGCCATTTTCCCCAGTCTTTCTTGCCGTGGCGAAGCAGAAGCTGTTCGCAAGTGCCGGTCGGTCGGATCCAGAGATTACTTCTACCGAATACTACTTCGAAGACTTCTAAAGCTAAGTACCCCGTTGGGGACTCTTTCTTGCCTCAGCCGATGTCAGAAAAAGTTAACAATTGTTTAAACTGTGGGAAACAAATACCTCATAAAGATTTCCACTCTTACTGTCTGCCTTGTTTAGGCCCAGCCCACGACGTAGCAGCCTGTTCGGCCTGTGCTTCTTTCAACCGACGAACGCTTAGGCGTCGGTCGGAGTTTGCAGAACAGTTTTTCGGTTCTGATTTTGCGTACATTATGCCGTCGGATCCTCCGACTACCCAATCTAGCAAAAAACGCAAAGATAAAGACCGACACTCGCGGTCCGCGGTTTCGGACGAAACCATGGTCAAGCAAACGCGAGTGTCTCGGTTTCAGCGAAACCGAGAAAACTGAACAAAGTACAGCTGAACCTATTCCTACAACTGAGGCCCCTGCTACAACTCTTGCAACGACCTCAGAAATTTTACCCACTACGGTGGTTGACTTATCAGACACCATGCCCTTGGATGTTTCTACCCCAGCACGTGGTGCTGCTAGGCCTCCAGCAGCCATGTCCATTAAGGCCTTCGCCAGGGCTAAAGCAGCCAAGACTACTAAAACAGTGCCTGTTAAACCACCCACATCCAGGCCCTCTTCTAGTTCTCAAATGCTTACTTTGGCAGAAGATTTAATTTCTTTAATTAGAGGATCTCAATCTCACCCAGACAGGGCCTCTCAGCCCCCAGAGAAGAGACCTAGGGCAGAGCCCCGAGCCAGTGTCCTCTGATGATTCTGCTGATGAATCAGACATAACTGACCAGCCAGAGGCTCCTTCTCCAATTTTGAAGATTCTGATGCTGAAGAATCCATCCCAGCTGCTCCCCCACCAGAAGAATTCTACATTGGGGAAACCTTGCATGCCATGCAGAACAGTTCCAATGGCAGCAACAGGATTTTTCAGACTCCAGAAAAGACTTAGGACTTTTCTGCATCTCCCACAGCACAGGCCCTTAGCTATACCCCTGTTCTCTCTGTGGTGGATGATGCTTTCAATGATGTTTGCTCGCTCCAGATTCTTTACCCCAGCCCCTGCCAAACCGGACAGATTTTACAGGGTGCCAGATACTCATCACCACCTTTACAAGGCTCCACTTGCAGACCCAGAAACTATATCCCAGGGCCCAAGGCAGTAGCGACCATAGCTAAAACCCTATTCCTTCTGAAAGGGAAGCAAGGTCATTAGACAGATGGGGTAAAAGGTCTACACTTCAGCTACTCTCTCAGCTAGAGCTTTAAACTGTCAGTTTCACATGATACAATACCAAGAGTTTATGCTGGATCAGTTAACTAAAAACTAACCACTGATGAATCTCTTGATAAGAAATATGTATTAGAGATGGTAAATAACATACAACAGGTTAGCAACCATTCCTTAAAATGTGGCTATGATGCACTGGAGGCTTCATTTAGATCAGCCATGACAGGCACAGTGATAAGAAGGCATGCATGGCTAAAGGAACAAGCTTTACCGGATCATGTTAAAGCTAAGTTGCTAGATGCTCCTATGGACAAGACAAGTTTGTTTGGTACATCTGCCCAGCAGGTTATGAAGAAAATGGAAGAAAAGGCAAAATCAGTTCAAACTGTTAAAGATTTCTTGCAGGTTCAACCCCCAAGGTTTAGCAGGAACTGGCCTGCCAAAAATTGGTCCTTTCCTGACTCCACAAAATTTCAAAGGGGCAGGAATAGACGTTCCAGAGGCAGAAACCAATCCAGAGGAGGTGCCTACAGAGGAAGACAGTGGCAAGGTAACAACAGAGGCACAGACACAGCCACTGCCACTACATCAACACAACCACAGTGACTTAACCTAAATCCGCCTACCAGGGAACAAATAGCAGCTCCTCTAGGCGGAAAGTTAACCTTATTTTCAAAGAACTGGCACTACATAACAAAGGACAAGTGGATTTTACAAACCATAGATCAAGGTTACGGTTTCACTTCCACACTTTTCCAGTCAAAGAGGAATGCCAAATCTACCTCCAAATCAAAAAACAGAGGCTCTACGCCAGATAATGGAGTTAGCAAACATGAGAGCTGTGGAAAGAGTGCCAACAGCAGAGCAAGGAAAGGGGTTCTACTCCAGACTATTCCTAGTTCCAAGAAAGGAAAAAGTTGGAGACCAATTCTCGACCTGTCCACCTTAAATACATACATCATTGTCCCAAAATTCAAGATGCTGACCTTACAGCAACTTCTTCCCATGCTGGGCAAGGAGTCTTGGCTGGTAACTCTAGATCTCAAGGAGGCATACCTGCACGTCCCCATTCGACCAATCTGCAGAAGATACCTCAGATTTCTTGCAGGATCAGAGCACTATCAATTCTCAGCATTGCCTTTTGGCTTATCTACTGCGCCCAGAGTATTCACAAAATGCCTGGCATCAGTAATCGCCCATTGCAGACTTCAGGGAATTCAAATTTACCCATACCTGGACGACTGCCTGCTACAAGGGGACAACAAAAGCAAGCTGACAACAGATTTACAAAGGGTCATTTACTTGCTACAAGCACTGGGATACACAGTCAATTTACAAAAGTCAAGGCTGATACCATCCCAAACAAGGACATTCTTAAGCTGAATTGGACACAGTAAAACAAATGGCATTCCTAACTACAGAAAACAAAAAGAACTCCTCTATACTTCTTGGCACTAACAAAACTGAACAAGTTAACAGCAAGAAAAGTACTGCAGGCCTTGGGCTTCATGGCATCATGCATAATCTTGGTTCCATTTGCCAGACTACATATGAGAAAACTACTGTGGTACCTAAAGAATTTGTGGTCCCAACACAGACACAGTCTAGAAACAGAAATCCCACTAATTCCATGCTTAAAACAGGAGTTCCTATGGTGGGCTCAGGCATGCCAGTCAAACCCAGGCCTACCCTTTCGCAGATGTCAAGCAAGCCAGACCATCACAACAGACGCTTCAGACCTAGAATGGGGGGCCCACATGCTGGACAAATGCGTGCAAGGATTGTGGACACAGGATCAACTTCAACTGCACATCAACCTAAAGGAAATGCTGGCAGTAAAACTGGCAATCCAAAAGTTCAAACCATTTCTCAAAGAGGGCCAGTTGATGATAAGGACAGACAACACCACAGTAATGTGGTACATCAACAAACAGGGAGGCACTCATTCATACCCCCTATGCAGAATGACCTTGGAGCTGTGGACCCTGGCACTCAGCTACAACATCCAGTTACAGGCAATATTTGTACCAGGGAAAGACAATACCCTAGCAGACATATTAAGCAGAACCACTTCGGATGCCCACGAATGGAAGCTTCACCGGACATCTTCAAGACCATCTCAAAGAAATGGGGAATGCCACAGATAGACCTATTCGCATCACCTCTCAATCACCAGCTCAAAAAATTCTGCACAAGGACATTCCACCCATTAGCATGGAAAGTGGATTCACTCTCTTTCAACTGGAAAGGCTTAACAGCATATGCATTCCGCCTCTTCCTTTGATACACAAGGTACTACTGAAAATCAAGGAAGAACGTCCAAGGATAATCCTGATAGCTCCAAACTGGCCAAGACAACACTGGTACCCACTACTGAGGAGCTTGTCTCAGAACAATATGTGGACAATTCCCTGATGCCTTTGATGTTAACGCAGAACAACTACAGCATCATACATCCAAACCTAAAACCTTGCAACTGACTGCATGGAACATCACATAACAGCAGCTATTCCAGAACTTTCCCAAAGAGTTAAAGACATTATTCTTGAAGCACGCAGACCTTCAACAAGAAGGAACTATGCTGGAAAATGGAAAAGGTTTGTCATCTGGAGTACGGAAAGAGGAAAAGATGTGTCAAACATAGATATGCCTAACATTCTGGAGTATCTGGCGAACTTCTTCATTCAGGCCTGTCCTACTCCTCCATCAAGATACATGCATCAGCTATTTCAGCAGAATCCAGCTTTGATACACCTGTTTTTGCACCCTTTGCTCAGGCAATTCCTCAGAGGAATCAAGAATGTAAAACCTCCAAGGAAACCACCATTACCAGCTTGGGATTTAAACTTTGTGCTAGAAAAGTTGACACTAGCACCCTTTGAACCAGCAGCAACAGCAGACCTACAACACCTGTCATGGAAAACTGCTTTCCTACTGGCAATTACTTCAGCAAGGAGGGTTTCAGAACTACAGGCCTTAATGGCAGTGCAACCCTTCCTAATCTTCCACCAAGATAGAGTGTCCATGAGGACTAATCCTACATTTATGCCTAAGGTGGTATCCAGAGTGTCTTTAAACCAGGCAATCCACCTACCTACCTTCTTTCCCAACCCACAAAATAGAGGGTAAAGAATACTGCATACCTTGGACGTACATAGACAGCTACGCTACTACTTGGACAGAACAAAAAATAGCAGAAAGACTGACCAACTTTTTGTAGCCTATGCAACAGGAAGGGAAGGAAAAGCTATTTCCAAACAGACAATCTCCAAATGGATAGGAAATTGCATACGATTCTGTTACTCCTTCCATGGAAAACCAATTCCACAGAACATAAGACCTCATTCTACAAGGGCAACAGCCACTACCACAGCCTTCTTACGAGGAGTGGCAACCAAAGACATTATTGAGGCGGCTACTTGGACCTCCGTGCATACATTTGCCAAGCATTATAATTTGCCTCTATATTCCAGATCCCGAGCAGGGTTTGCCACTGCTGTACTGCAAGGGATCCTAAACACACCATAATCTACTTTTATCCTCCTCCCCTAGTTGGCTATGGTATTCTACCCACTTGTTATGACTGCAGATGCATCCATGAAGGACATAGTACAGTTTTGTACCTACCATAAATGTAGATGTCCGAACTGGATAGCATCTGCAGTCAGGATTACCCTCCCTCCATCCCCTCTGTGGTACTCCTAGGTTGTTTACCCTTCTAATAGCTAGCTGTTGGGGGGGGGGTCTTTTATGGTGTATTTGTTTGTGTATATGTACATACTTGCTTATTGTTGTGTTTACCTCTATCTATTTGGAAACATTGGCATCTATCCAAATTTTAGCCTGCAAGAGGGCTACTGGCATCTGGGGCAAGAAACACTGAGGAAAATGGCGTCGGCTGATGCCTTTATACCCGAAGACCAACAGAGATGACGTCGGGTGGAGTGCGACATCAGCCGAAGCCGGACCCGGACTTTGGAATCCGGCCGACTGAAGGGCTGCCTGACGACTGGACAACCCACTTGTTATGACTGCAGATGCTATCCAGTTCGGACATCTACATTTATGGTAGGTACAAAACTGTACTTTCTACAGGGTCCCGGACACTCATCACCATTTATACAAGGCTCCTTTTGCAGATCCAGAGACTATCTCCCAGGGCCCTAAAGCTGTAGCAACTACATCTACTAAAAAACCCCTCCCCTCTGAAAGGGAATCCAGATCCTTAGAGAGATGGGGTAAAAAGGTTTACACTTCTGCTACTTTGTCAGCTAGAGCTTTGAACTGCCAGTTCCATATGATTCAATATCAAGAGTTTATGCTTGACCAGTTAACTAAAAAGCTGTCCTCTGAAGAATCTTTAGATAAAAAATATGTTCAGGAAATGGTACATAACATACAGCAGGTTAGTAACCATTCTTTAAAATGTGGCTATGATGCACTGGAGGCTTCCTTTAGATCAGCCATGACTGGCACAGTTATCAGGAGACATGCATGGTTGAAAGAGCAGGCATTACCAGACCATGTCAAATCTAAGCTTTTGGATGCACCCATGGACAAAGTCAATTTATTTGGTTCCCCTGCACAGCAGGTACTAAAGATGATGGAAGAGAAGGCGAAATCTGTACAAACAGTGAAAGATTTCTTACAGGTTCAACCTCCAGGGTTTAGCAGGAACTGGCCCTCCAAAAATTGGTCCTTTCCGGACTCCTCTAAGGCACAGAGAGGCAGGAATAGGCGTTCAAGAGGTAGAAACCAATCCAGGGGTGCCTACAGGGGACGCCAGTGGCTAGGTAACAACCAGCGAGGCACGGACGCAGCCACCACCACTACAACAACACAATCACAGTGACTTGGATGTGGCACCGCCTACCAGGGAACAACTGGAAGCACCCTTAGGCGGAAAACTAACCTTATTTTAAAAAACTGGCATTGCATTACAAGGGAAAAATGGATTTTGCAAACTATAGACCATGGTTACAGGTTCCATTTCCATACTCTACCA
The DNA here is from genome assembly GCF_019279795.1 of Protopterus annectens. Lineage (NCBI taxonomy): Eukaryota > Metazoa > Chordata > Ceratodontiformes > Protopteridae > Protopterus > Protopterus annectens. The sequence goes on from NC_056747.1 coordinate 1,323,554,139, forward strand.
AGCAAAAGAGGAATGCCAAACCTGCCACCTACTCAAAGGACAGAAGCTCTAAAGCAAATATCTCCATTATTAAGAATGAGAGCTGTGGAAAAGGTACCATCTATGGAACAAGGAAAGGGATTTTACTCCAGACTCTTCCTGGTACCAAGAAAAGAGAGCAAATGGAGGCCTATTCTCGACCTGTCCGCTTTAAACACATTCCTCATTGTTCCAAAATTCAAAATGCTGACCCTACAGCAGCTTCTTCCCATGCTGGGCAAAGGAGTCTTGGCTGGTAACTCTAGATCTCAAGGAGGCATACCTGCACGTCCCCATATGACCAATTGGCAGAAGATACCTCAGATTTCTTGCAGGATCAGAGCATTATCAATTCTCAGCATTGCCCTTTGGCTTATCTACTGTGCCCAGAGTGTTCACGAAATGCCTGGCATCAGTAATTGCTCATTGCAGACTTCAGGGGATCCAAATTTATCCCTACCTGGACGACTGCCTGATTCAAGCGGACAACAAAAGCAAGCTAACAGAAGACTTACAAAGAGTCATTTACCTACTGCAAGCCCTGGGATATACAGTCAATATAAAAAAGTCAAGGCTGACTCCATCCCAAAGAATAACCTTTCTGGGTGCAGAGCTGGACACATCAAAACAAATGGCATTCCTAACTGCAGAAAAGAAAGAGCAACTACCTCTCTACTTCTTGGCATTAACAAAGCAGAACCATCTAACTGCAAGAAAAGTACTGCAAGCCCTAGGCTTCATGGCATCCTGCATAATTCTGGTCCCTCATGCCAGACTGCATATGAGAAAGCTACAGTGGTACCTAAAGAATTTGTGGTCCCAACACAAGCACAGCCTAGAAACCAAGATTCCAATAATCCCATGCCTGAAACAAGAGTTCCTATGGTGGGCTCAGGCCTGTCAATCAAACAAAGGATTGCCCTTCTGCAACAGTCAACCAAGCCAAGCCATCACGACAGATGCCTCAGACCTCGGTTGGGGGGCACACATGCTGGACAAGTGCATACAAGGCTTATGGACTCAAGACCAGCTGCGCCTGCACATAAATCTAAAGGAAATGCTGGCAGTAAAATTGGCAATCCAGTCATTCAAACCATTTCTTCAAGAAGGTCAGTTGATAAGGACAGACAACACCACAGTTATGTGGTACATCAACAAACAGGGAGGCACACATTCATATCCTCTATGCCGGCTGGCACTGGACCTATGGGATGTGGCTCTGAGCTACAACATTCAGTTACAAGCAATTTTTGTACTGGGAAAAGAAAACATTCTAGCAGACATATTAAGCAGAACTACCACAGATGCCCACGAATGGATGCTGCATCCGGACATCTTCAAAGCCATCACAAGAGAATGGGGATTACCACAAATAGACTTATTTGCATCCCGACTCAATCACCAGCTAAAGAAATTCTGCACAAGGACGTACCACCCACTTGCTTGGAAGGTGGACTCCCTATCTTTCAGTTGGAAAAGCCTGACAGCTTATGCATTCCCACCACTTCCTTTGATGCACAAGGTGCTTTTGAAGATCAAAGAGGAACGTCCAAGGATCATTCTGATAGCTCCAGACTGGCCAAGACAACATTGGTACCCATTGCTGAGGAGCATGGCTCGGGAACAAATATGGGCACTGCCCCTGATCCCATTGCTGTTAACACAGAACTACAACATCCTGCATCCAAACCTGAAAACTCTGCAGCTAACTGCCTGGAACATTACATAAGAACAATTAACCCAAATTTATCCCAAAGGGTTAAAGACATAATCCTTGAGGCTCGTAGACCTTCAACAAGAAAGAATTATGCAGCAAAATGGAAAAGATCTCTCATTTGGAGTACTGCAAAAGGAGAAGATGTGGCACTGGTAAACATAGCCAACATCCTGGAGTACTTGGCAGAGCTCTTCCATGCAGGCCTGTCCTATTCTTCCATCAAGATACATGCATCAGCTATTTCAGCAGAATACAGCTTGGATCCTCCTGTCTTCTCTCATCCTCTACTCAGACAGTTTCTGAGAGGAATTAAAAATGTAAAACCTCCCAGGAAACCACCATTGCCAGCATGGGACTTGAACTTTGTGTTAGAAAAATTGACACTTACCTCTTTCGAACCAGCAGAAACAGCAGAATTACAATACTTATCTGGAAGACTGCTTTCCTGCTGGCAATCACCTCAGCAAGAAGGGTCTCTGAACTACAGGCATTAATGGCAGTGCAACCCTTCCTGATCTTCCATCAAGATAGTGTCCATGAGAACAAATCCCACATTTATGCCTAAGGTGGTATCCAGAGTGTCTTTAAATCAGGCTATCCACCTACCTACATTCTTCCCCAACCCACAGAACAGGGGAGAAAGACTGTTGCATACCTTGGATGTACATAGACAATTACGCTACTACCTGGACAGGACCAAGTCCAATAGAAAAACTGACCAGCTTCTGGTAGCATATGCAACAGGAAAGGAAGGAAAACCAATTTCAAAACAGACAATCTCCAAATGGATAGGAAATTGCATTAGATTTTGTTACTCCTACCATGGAAAGAAAACTCCAGAGAACATCAGGCCTCACTCCACAAGGGCTACAGCCACTACCACAGCTTTCTTACGAGGAGTGGCTACCAAGGACATTATAGAGGCTGCTACTTGGACCTCCGTGCATACATTTGCCAAGCATTACAATCTACCTTTATACTCTAGATTCCGAGCTGGTTTTGCCACTGCTGTTTTGCAAGGGATCCTAACTACACCATAATCTCTACTTTTTTCCTCCTCCCCTAGTTTAGCTATGGTATTCTACCCATTTGTAAGGACTGCAGATGCATCCTTGAAGGACATAGTACAGTTTTGTACCTACCATAAATGTAGATGTCCGATAGGAATGCATCTGCAGTCAGGATTACCCACCCACCTTCCCCTCTGTGGTACTCCTAGGGTATTTGCCATCCTTCAGCTAGCTTGGGGGGGATCTATTATGGTGTATTTGTTTGTATATATGTACATACATGCTTATTTTATGTGTTTGCTCTCTACTATTTGGAAACATTGGCATTTATCCAAATTTAGCCATCCAAGAGGGCACCTGGCATCTGGGGCAAGAAACACTGAGGAAGATGGCGTCGGCTGATGCCTTTATACCCGAAAAACTCCAGCTATGACGTCGGGTGAAGTGCGACACCAGCCGAAGCCAGACCCAGACTTTGGAATCCGGCCGACCGAAGGGCTGCCTGACGACAGGACTACCCATTTGTAAGGACTGCAGATGCATTCCTATCGGACATCTACATTTATGGTAGGTACAAAACTGTACTTTTCTGGACTTTGTCCATCAATCAGGTATCCCTCAGATCTTTGTTTCCCCCATAAACAGACAGCTTCCCAAGTGTTGCGCCAGGACTACACATCCTGGAACATGGAAGGTGGATGCACTATCCTTTCCATGGAATGGGATGTTTCTGTGCGCATCCCCCCCCCCCCCTTCTCACTCATTCAGAAGGTTCTGCTGAAAATTCAGCGTAAACAGACAAAAGTCTTGCTGGTTGACCCCCTTTTGGCCAAGATAGAATTGGTTCCCCCTTCTACATTTAGTCAAGGGCAGTTGCCACAAGTTACCCCACAGTATGGACCTACTCACACAGGACAAGGGAACTCTAATACATACACAAATGTTGATGGGTGATGGGGCTTTGACTCACTTTAGACACCTTTACACTGAGGGCGTGCTACAAGTTCTGCAGGAGGCCAGAAAACCCACTACTAGGAAATCCCGTCTCCAAATGGAAGAGGTTTTCCTTCTGGTGTCTTAAAAAAACACTTGTGACCACTGTCTGTAGAGGTGCCAGTGGATATTCATGTTACACTGCTGTAGTCATCACACTTGGGTTATCCTGCCGTCAGGCGGTCCCGCAGTCAGCCAGAGTTCCAAAGTCTTGGTCCGGCGTCGGTTGCTGTCGCTTCTTCCCTGACGTTAGTGCTCCAGGGGTATATAAGAGGCATCCAACGCCATTTTCTTCAGTCTTTCTTGCTGCAAAGTTCGCAAGTGCTGGTCAGCCGACTCCTGAGATTTTCAAATCGAATTTCACACCGAAGTCTTCAATAAAGCTAAGTACCCCGTTGGGGAACCTTTTCTTGCCTCAGTCCGATGTCAGAAAAAGTTAATTGCATTTCTTGTGGGAAGCAAATACCTCATAAGGACTTTCATTCTTATTGTATTCCTTGCCTATGCCCAGACCACGACGTCACAGGTTGTCTGTTTTGTGCTAGGTTTAATAAACGAACTATTAAACGTCTGTTTGATTTCGCCCGACATTACTTTGGTAGGAAATTTAATTATACCATGCCGTCAGAGCAACCGACAACCAGATTGCATAAAAAACGCAAGGATAAGGACAGGCAACCGAGACCCAAACTAGACTCAGAGGCCTCTGCCGGGCCAGTCGCCAGTTCTCCGGTTTTCAGTGAGGCGCCTACGCAGCCCCTGACGACCGCTGATTTAGAACCTCAGACGGCTTCCGATTCCCAAGCGGAGATTATTAGGCCTCCACAGCCTTCATCTTTAGCCCTTTCCGACTCCAGTGCTGAAGGAGATTCCGGTGCAGTTGAAACGACTTCAGTTGCAGAAGGTGTCTTCAGACCGACTATACTCACCATTAAATCCTATGCAAAGCTGAAAACTCCTTTAAAAGCAAAAAAGACTGTACAGCAGACTCCAGTACAAGGCCCCATGCCTAAGAAACAGATGCTTAAGATTTCTGAAGAATTAATTACCCTAATCAGGGCTTCCCATCCCCCTCCTGATAAAAGGCCAAGACAGGAGGAGGATTACGCTTCCTCTGACCAGGTCTCAATTTCCTCAGATTCTTCTGGGGAACAGGAATACTCTTTTCCCCCCTTATGAAGATTCTGATGCTGAAGAGTCTATTCCCTCAGCATCTCCCCCAGAAGACTACTCTTTTGGGGAAACTTTACATACCATGAGGGAACATTTCCACTGGGACGGCCAGGATTACTCTGATTCTAAGAAAAGGTTCCGAGAGTTCCTTTTACTACCCCAGCACAGATCACTTGCTATTCCACCCATGTTAGACATTGTGGATGATGTTTATTTAGAATCTATCAAAAAAACTTGTACAGATGCTCGTAGAACCCTCTTGCACTGCAATAGAAGGCAGAGTCCACAAAACGAAGCCAGCAAGATAGGAAGGTGTAATAAAAGGTTTATTAAACCCAAAGGACAAATCCAATGGGTTATAAAAGTAGAATAAATCCAAACCGGTTTCGGCTCAGCAGAGCCTTCTTCAGTGGACACACATAAAAATAAAAATAAGAGCAATACATTTCAAAGACAACTCATTATATATGTATGTGCACACCTAATACTTGACAGCATAGCCAATCACAGTAGTTACACAATAAACAGTTAATCATACAATTAGAATTGGTCATTAAGACCAGGTGGAAACAGAGCTCCCAGTTTTACTATCCATTTCCTTTCTTTAAAGTGACTCATGCCAACTATCTTTATCTTTGCAAATCCCATTAATGTGGTCAATAATGACAAATTTGAAAAAAGCAGTTGTATGCTTTAGAGTATGTTTAAATAAAGCATTATTGGGACGTTTATTCTTAATGCCACTAAGATGTTCACAAATTCTCAAGCGAAAAGCTCGAGAAGTTTGTCCCACATAAAATGCTGAACATGTACAGGTCACCAAATAGATGAGCCACTTGGTACTACAGTTGGCCCACATCTTTATTTCAAAAATCTCAGAGGTATTTTTACTGGTAAATTCACGGGTATTAGAAACCCGCATACAATATGCACAGTGACCACAAGAAAAACATCCTACTATGGGACCCCTGTCAAGGAAATTTGATTGCAAACTATAGGACTTGAAACAGACTTTTTATAATGGCTAAGTCTAGAACCTATAGTGCATCCCCTTCTAAAGGAGAAAAAACATCTATCCCTGAGAAAGGGATGCAATCTCTCTTCGGCCAACAAGACATTCCAATGTCTCTGAATAATGTTAATGAAACCTTGAGTGTTACGTCCATAGGTGGTGACAAGGCGTAAAGGCTGTATGTCCCCATTATTGTTGTGATGTTTGTAACGTAATAGGTCTTGATGTTTGTAACGTAATAGGTCTTGCCTATTAAAATTAGCAGCCCATTGTTTAGCCTGGTTAATAGTCCCTGGACGATAACCCCTCTCTAGAAATCTGCAGGCCAAATCATCACGTGTTTTTACATAAGATACTTGGTTGGAACAGATCCTCTTTGCTCTTAAAAATTGCGATTTGGGTATATTTTGGATGATATGTTGTGGGTGGAGGCTGGAAGCATGTAGTAAGGAGTTATATTCAGGAAATTATGAAGATTCTGATGCTGAAGAGTCTATTCCCTCAGCATCTCCCCCAGAAGACTACTCTTTTGGGGAAACTTTACATACCATGAGGGAACATTTCCACTGGGACGGCCAGGATTACTCTGATTCTAAGAAAAGGTTCCGAGAGTTCCTTTTACTACCCCAGCACAGATCACTTGCTATTCCACCCATGTTAGACATTGTGGATGATGTTTATTTAGAATCTAGCCTTAACCCAGACTCTCTACTTCTGCTCCAGACAAACCAGACAGATATTACAGAGTCTTTGACTCACACAAATTCCTATATAAAAGCCCTGTTGCTGACCCAGAAACCATTTCCCAGGGTCCCAAAGGGGTTAAGGCCTGTATTGCTAAAAATCCTGTACCCTCTGAAAGGGATTCCAGAGCACTAGACAGATGGGGAAAGAAAGTATATACCTCAGCTATTCTAGCTATGAGGGCTTTAAATTGCCAGTTTCACATGCTGAAATATCAGCAATACCTGATGTCTCAAAACAAAAAATGATCACACATTCAGAGCAGCCTGATTTCAAGGAAATGCAAGATTTGTTGCATGCAGCTGAACAAGTGGGAAAGCATACTTTGCAATGTGGATTTGATTCATTGGAGGCTTCCTGTAGAGCAGCAGTGACTGGGTCTGTCATACGTAGGCATGCTTGGTTAAAGTACAAACCCTACCTGATCATTTTAAAGCAAAGTTATTGGATGCACCTTTACAGCAGGATGTTTGATTTGGTGTAAAAGCAGAAGAGGTTTTAAAGAAAATGGAGGATAAGGCAAAATCTATGGAGACGGTCAAGGATTTTTTTTACAGGTTCAACCCCCTCGTTTCAGCAGAAATTGGCCAACAAAAAAACTGGTCCTTTCCAGCTTCTGACAGACCACAGAGGGGCAAATACAGACGCCCAAGGGGCAGAGGTCAGTCACAAGGCCCTTACAAGCCTCGACAATGGGGTACCACAACCCAGAAAGGAGGAGAAGACCGGTCCTAAGCTATCAGAAGACAAACACAATGACTTAACCCTCAGATTGCCAAGCAAATCTCTCTTGGCAGCTCCCTTGGGAGGAAAATTAACACTTTTTGCAGACAAACTGGCACATCATCACAAAAGACAAATGGGTCCTAAATATTGTCTCACAAGGATACAGATTCCACTTTCACACTTTACCAAGGATAAAAGGAATGCCAAACCTGCCACCAAATCAATGGGCAGAGGCTCAAAAGCAAATTACAGCTCTCATGGACATGAGCCATTCAACAAGTACCTACACAAGCGCAAGGACAAGGATTTTACTCAAGACTCTTTCTAGTCCCCAGAAAGGACAAAGCCTGGAGACCCATTCTGGACCTCTCAATTCTAAACACTTATCTGCAAGTAACCAAATTCAAGATGCTAGCACTACAGCAACTTCTTCCCATGCTGGGCAAGAAGGCTTGGCTAGTAACGTTGGATCTCAAGGAGGCATACCTGCATGTCCCTATCAGACAAAATTGCAGAAGATGCCTCTGGTTTATTGCAGGTTCAACTCATTATCAATTCTCTGCACTGCCCTATGGCTTATCTACTGTGCCCAGGGTCTTCACAAAATGCCTGGCACCAGTAATTGCATACTGCAAAGAGGAATTCATATATATCCATACCTGGACGACTGCCTTATTCAAGCAGAAAGCAAGGACATTCTTTTAAAGCATCTGGCGTTTGTCAAACACCTATTAAGTTGCCTAGGGTACACAGTAAACGAAAAGAAATCAAAACTAGTGCCCTCACAAGACATAATATTCCCGAGTGCCAGCTTAAATACAACGGCCCAGATGGCGTGTATCACGGCAGACAAGCAAGAACTGACTCAATACTTCAAAATGATGGCAACAAAGACCCAACTCCCTGCAAGAAAAATTCCGCAGGCCTTGGAATTCATGGCATCTTGCATACTACTAATACCATTTGCAAAACTGCATATGAGGAAATTACAATGGTACCTGAAAAGCGTATGGAGTCAACACAGCCACAGCTTGGAAACAATAATACCACTCATTCCCTGCCTTCAACAGGAGTTTCTATGGTGGGTTTAGGCATGTCACCTCAACAAGGGACAGCCTTTTATCTTACCCACAGCCAGGCAAACTATAACAACAGATGCATCGGATTATGCCTGGGGAGCACACATGGCAGGACAGTGCATTTGGGGCAAATGGTCTGCAGATCAAAGGCATCTGCATATCAATCAAAAAGAAATGCTAGCTGTACAAAATGCCCTAACAGCTTTCAAGGACCTCCTACATCCAGGACAACTAATAAAGACAGACAACACCACAGTAATGTGGTACATAAATAAGCAAGGGGACACACACTCCTACCCCCTATGCAGGCAAGCAATGACCTTGTGGAACACAGCACTGACCTACCAAGTTCAACTACAAGCACAATTCCTGCCAGGAAAGAAAAACACATTGGCAGACGATCTAAGCAGAAACATCATGGATCCTCATGAGTGGAAACTAGATCCACAAGTATTTGCAGTGATAACTCAAAAATGGGGGCGCCCAGACATAGATCTGTTTGCCAACCCCCAAAACTACCAACTTCGGAAATTTTGCACAAGGACATACCATCCACTAGCTTGAAAAGTGGACGCCCTCTCATTCAGTTGGAAAACAGTAACAGTGTATGCCTTTCCTCCACTGCCTCTTCTTGCAAAGGTGCTGCTAAAAGCCAGATTAGAGAGGCCACAAATGATACTCATTGCTCCAGACTGGCCACGCCAACACTGGTATCCAATACTAAGGAACATGGCTCAAGGCCCACCATGGATTTTGCCTCAAATTCCTCACCTGCTCACTCAGCAAAACAATCAGATTCTACACAGCCAGCTCAAGACTTTTAAATCTGGCTGCATGGCAAATTACCTAAGCAACCAATCAACACTTCTCTCTAAAGCTGTTATGGATGTCATTCTGGAGGCCAGGAGGCCCAGCACCAGGAAAACCTATTCAGACAAATGGAAAAGATTTTGCACCTGGAACCAGGCTAAAGGCCAAAATCCCCTTGTTCCAAATATTCCTCAGATTCTACAATATTTAACTGAGATGTTGCACAAAGGACTTTCTTTTTCATCTGTTAAGATCCACGCCTCAGCAGTTTCAGCTCACTACAACACGGATCCCCCTATATTTTCACATCCACTGCTAAGACAGTACCTCAGAGGGGCTAAGAACATAAGACTGCCCCGGAGAGCACCAACACCAACTTGGGATCTCAACTTTGTTCTGGAAAAGCTTACACTGCCGCCCTTGAACCAGCTTTTACAGCTGATTTACAGTTTCTATCATGGAAAACTGCCCTGCTGCTAGCAATAACTTTAGCACAAAGAGTCTCAGAGCTACAGGCGCTAATGGCAGTGGAGCCTTTCATCATTTTTCATCAAGACAGAGTCGCTCTATGAACTTAACCCTTCCTTTATGCCAAAGGTGGTATCCAGTGTGGCCCTAAACCAAACCATTCATTTGCCCACCTTTTTCCCAAACAAAGGAAAAAGGCTCCTGCACTCTTTGGACATTCACAGGCAATTACGTTACTACTTGGATAAAACTAAGGCTTTCAGAAAATCTGATCAGCTCTTTGTATCCTATGCTGCAGGATCACAAGGAAAAGCAATCTCAAAACAGACCATTTCAAAATGGATAGGACATTGTATCCATTTCTGCTACACACATCATCGGAAACCTGTACCTGCTAGCATTAGGTCCCATTCCACCAGGGCTACAGCTACATAAACAGCCTTTCTCAGAGGGGTAACAACCAAGGATATTTTGGAGGCTGCAACTTGGAGTTCAGTGCACACCTTCACCAAGCACGATCACTTACCTCTATACTCTAAAACCAGAGCTGGCTTTGCCACTGCAGTTCTGCAGGGCCTACTAGCTTCTCCAAACCCTGTTTAGTTCCACTGCCAGTCTTTAGCTTTGGGATTCAACCCAAGTGTGATGACTGCAGCAATGTAACACAATGAACATAGTACAGTTTTGTACCTACCATAAATGTAGATGTTCGAGTGTTCACACTGCTGCAGTCCAGGTTACCCTCCCTCCATCCCCTCTGACCTAGCTGAACGTTTCTATACCTTTCTATCTTGTACAACCTTTGTGGTGTATTTGCTTGTAACTGAAGGTATTCCTTTTATTTCCTTTACATGTTTAATTAGCAATATGTATTGCCTACCTACTTGGGGGCATCTGACATCTGGGGCAAGAAAAATTGAAGAAAATTGCGTCGGATGCCTCCTGTATACCCCTGGAGCACTGACATCAGGGAAGAAACGACAGCAACCGATGCCGGACCAAGACTTTGGAACTCTGGCCAACTGCGGGACCGCCTGACGGCAGGATAACCCAAGTGTGATGACTGCAGCGGTGTGAACACTCGAACATCTACATTTATGGTAGGTACAAAACTGTACTTTTTGTCTTACCTGTGTGAATTAATGAAGATTTCCTGGTCTTATCCCTCAGACAAGGCACATCTGTCTGCCATCTCAGCATGCTTACCTCTGCCTTGGCTTCCAGGTTGGAAGTCGAACTGTCCATAAAAGGCATCCTTCACATTAGACCACCAAGGAAACCAGTGCTGCCTCCTCTTCGTGTTTCACTGTTGCAGTCATTACATTTGGATAATCTGCTGGCAGGTTGCCCTCAGTCGGCCTGCTTAACAAAGTCTTGGTTCCTGCGTCGGTTGCTGTCCCTTCTTCTATGACATCAGGTCGCCAGGGATATAAAACACACAGCTGACGCCATTATATCAGTCTTTCTTGCCACAAAGTGCCCGAAGCAGAAGCAGTTTGCAAGTGCCGGTCGGCCGACTGCTGAAATTTCATTTTTGAGTTTCAGAACTGAAGTCTTCAACTAAAAGCCAAGTACCCCGTTGGGAAAACTTTTTCTTGCTCCTTACTGATGTCAGTAAGAGTTAATAATTGTATTACTTGTGGGAAGCAAACACCTCATAAGGATTTTCATTTGTACTGTATTCTTTGCTTAGGCCCTGACCACAACTTGCCTTGCCGTTGGTTTTGTGCTAAATTTAATCAACGCACTATTAAACGTCGGTATATTTTTGCTTCTAAATATTTTGGTTCAAGATTGAACTATCCAGAAATGTTGTCGGTTAGCAGTCCAACTTCTGGAATACCTGAAACATGCAAAGAAAGACAGTCAAGGTCCAAAACTGATGACGAAGCTTCTCCTAAGCCAGTCGCCAATTCGCCGGTACTCAGTGAGGCGCTTTCACAGCCTCTGATACCAGCTACTTTTGATTCGTAGGCCTCTACTGAGACCCATTCGGAGTCTGGTATATCACGAGATACGTTTAAGTATTGAATTTGTGGATGTCTCTACCTTGGATGGGTCCAGAGCCGCTGAGCAGGCACCGGCTAAGGGTGTTTTCAGGCCTAAAGATCTGTATATTAAACAGACGCCGTCTTCAAAATTAAGGTAAAAAACTACTTCTATGTCTAAACTAACACATGGGCCACGTGTACAAGCCCCAATGCCTAAAAAACAATGATCAAAATAGCTGAGGATTTAATTACCTTGAGTCTGTGTTTCTGGAGGCGTTTGACGCAGGCCCATCTACCTCTTGGGTGTCCCCTCCCGCCGATCCCCTGGTAGATCTGATCACTACCAGCGCATGGAAGGAACCAGACACTGTGGAGCCCATACCAAAGAGACCAGACAAAATCCTCAGCCCACCCACAGATAGGACGGTTTGGAGCAAGGGTGCTCCGGTAGATGCCATGTTGGTGGCGGCTTTCACCAAGAAGGAACTAGCCCAGGAGAGTTCCTTGGTCCACTCTCCCGACAAGGAGTCTCGGACGGTGGACCGCCTAGGGAAGTGGATGTTCACTTCAGCTACCTTGTCCGTAAGGTCGCTGAACTATATGGCACATGTGATACGACTCCAGCGGAATCACATCAAGGAATACGCCGGGTTGCCCCCAGAGTCCATGTCGGCCGAGGATAAGAAAACATTCTCTGCTTGAATGGCCACTCAAGTCCATTTTGAACACTTCTATGCGTCTTCTTTCCCATGCTACGGAAGGATCCGCTAGAGCTAGCGGAGCGGGCATTGTCTTTCGACAGCATGCTTGGCTCCGTCTCTGCGACTTTGCAGAACCCTTCAAGGCGTCCTTCGCAAATGCCCCTTTTGATGGTTCTTTGCTGTTTGGCAAGACCGTCCACGACACGCTGGTCCATAGCGAGAAAGACAGGAAGACGTCTACTGTTGGGATCCGCGTCTCGGCTCCCCAGAGGTCCTTCTCCAGGAACCAAAGGGGACAAAAGAAGATGTGGTTCCAGAAATCAACAGTCCCGATGTCCTTGAAGGATGCATCTGCAGTCCTAACAAATGGGTTGTCCTGTCCTCAGGCAGCCCTTCGGTCGGCCGGATTCCAAAGTCTGGGTCTGGCCTCGGCTGATGTCGCACTTCACCCGACATCATAGCTGCAGTTCTTCGGGTATAAAGGTATCAGCCGACGCCATTTTCCTCAGTCTTTCTTGCCGCGTGGTGCCCGAAGCAGAAGCTGTTCGCAAGTGCCGGTCGGTCAGAACCAGAGATTACTACTACCGAAGACTTCTAAAAAGCTAAGTACCCCGTTGGGGACTCTTTCTTACCTCAGCCGATGTCAGAAAAAGTGAATAACTGTTTAACTTGTGGGAAACAAATACCTCATAAAGATTTCCACTCTTACTGCCTACCTTGTTTAGGCCCAGACCACGACGTAGCAGCTTGTCTAGCCTGTGCTTCTTTCAACCGACGGACACTTAGACGTCGGTCGGAATTTGCTGAGGAGTTTTTCGGCTCCGCTTTTGCTTACAACATGCTGTCGGAAACTCAGACTTCGCAATTAACTAAAAAGCGCAAGGAAAAGGACCGACACTCGCGGTCCGCGGTTTCGACCGAAACCGCGGTTGTCAACCGCGAGTGTCTCGGTTTCGGCTGAAACAGAGTCCATGGTCCTTCGGCCGAAAGCTTGCCTCCTACCGAGGCCTCATCCAGCATGGCTGAATCTGCTACTGAAATCCCACCTGCTCTTGCAGGTTCACAGGATTTATCTGATACTATTCCTTTAGATATATCTACTCCTGCACGTGGAGCTGCTAGGCCCCCTGCATCCATGTCGATTAAGGCTTTTGCCAGGGCTAAAGCAGCAAAATCAACCAAAAATGTGCCTGCTATAAGACCCCCTCTCACAGGCCTAGCTCTAGTACTCAAATGCTTAGTCTAGCAGAGGATCTTATTTCTTTGATAAGGGGATCCCAACCTCACCCTGACAGGGCCTCTCACCCACCTCCAGAGAAGAGGCCTAGAGCAGAGCCCCCTGAGCCAGTTTCTTCAGATTACTCCTCTGATGATTCAGAAAATACAGACCCTCCAGAGGGCCCTTATTCTCCTTATGAGGACTCTGATGCAGAAGACTCCATTCCTTCTGCCTCTCCTCCTGAGGAATTTTCTTTTGGGGAAACCTTGCATGCTATGAGGGAACAATTTCAATGGCAGGGCCAGGATTTTTCAGACTCTAGGAAAAGGCCAGGATTTTTCAGACTCTAGGAAAAGGCTTAGGACCTTTTTGCATTTGCCACAGCATAGGCCTTTAGCCATTCCCCCAGTACTTACTGTTGTAGATGATGCATTTAATGATGCTTGTACTGCTCCTGATTCACTTCCTCCGGCCCCTGCTAAGCCCGACAGGTACTACAGGGTTCCGGACACACATTATCATTTGTATAAGGCTCCTTTTGCAGATCCTGAAACTATTTCTCAGGGACCCAAGGCAGTAGCAGCTACCTCTGCCAAAACCTCCCTCTGAAAGGGAATCTAGGGCCTTAGAGATGGGGTAAAAAAGTTTACACTTCTGCTACTCTTTCGGCTAGGGCCTTAAACTGTCAATTCCACACGATTCAGTATCAGGAATTTATGTTAGATCAGTTAACTAAAAAACTGTCCTCGCCTGAACCATTAGACAAAAAATCTCTTCAGGAAATGGTACATAACATTCAGCAGGTCAGTAATCATTCCTTAAAATGCGGCTATGATGCACTGGAGGCTTCCTTTAGATCAATGACTGGTACAGTGATCAGAAGGCATGCATGGTTAAAAAAGCAGTCCTTACCAGACCATGTTAAATCAAAGCTTCTAGATGCTCCCATGGATAAGCTCAATTTGTTTGGCTCCCCTGCACAGCAGGTGCTGAAGAAGGTGGAAGAGAAAGCAAAATCTGTCCAGACAGTCAAGGATTTCTTACAGGTCCAGCCTCCAAGGTTTAGTAGGAACTGGCCTTCCAAGAATTGGTCCTTTCCAGACACCACCAGAGCACAGAGAGGCAGGAATAGGCGCCCAAGAGGCAGGGGTCAATCCAGAGGTGCCTACAGGGGACGTCAGTGGCAGCCTAACAACCAGCGAAGTACTGCCACAGATCCAGCCACTACCACTTCCACAGGACAATCACAGTGACTTTGCTCTGAGACCGCCTACCAGGGAACAACTAGAAGCACCCTTAGGCGGAAAACTAGCCTTATTTTCGGAAAACTGGCATCACATCACAGGAGACAAATGGATTTTACAGACAATAGACCAAGGTTACAGGTTTCGCTTCCATACTCTACCAAGGAAGAGAGGAATGCCAAACCTACCTCCAAATCAAAAGACAAAAGCTCTAGAACAAATAGACCACTTAATAAGGATGAGAGCTATAGAAAAGGTACCGTCTATGGAACAAGGGCAAGGATTTTACTCCAGACTTTTCCTGGTGCCAAGAAAAGAAAACCAATGGAGACCTATTCTCGACCTGTCCGCTCTAAACACATATCTCATTGTTCCAAAATTCAAAATGCTGACCCTACAGCAACTTCTTCCCATGCTGGGCAAGGAGTCTTGGCTGGTAACTCCTAGATCTCAAGGAGGCATACCTGCACGTCCCCATACGACCAAATTGCAGAAGATACCTCAGATTTCTTGCAGGATCAGAGCATTATCAATTCTCAGCATTGCCCTTTGGCTTATCTACTGTGCCCAGAGTATTCACGAAATGCCTGGCATCAGTAATTGCTCATTGCAGGCTTCAGGGAATTCAAATTTACCCTTACCTGGACGACTGCCTGTTACAAGCGAACAACAAAAACAAATTACAAAAAGATTTGAAAAAGGTCATTCATCTACTACAAGCCTTGGGATACACAGTCAATATAAAAAAGTCAAGGCTGATACCATCCCAAAGGATAACCTTCTTGGGTGCAGAACTGGACACATCAAATCAAATGGCATCCTTCACAGCAGAAAAGCAGAAGCACCTTCCTCTCTATTTCATGGCATTAACAACGCAGAACCAGCTAACAGCAAGGAAAGTCCTGCAAGCCCTGGGTTACATGGCATCCTGCATAATATTGATTCCACATGCCAGACTACATATGAGGAAGTTGCAATGGTACCTAAGGAATTTATGGTCTCGGCACAAGCACAGCCTAGAAACCCAAATTCCAATAATTCCATGCCTGAAGCAAGAATTCCAATGGTGGGCTCAGGCCTGTCAATTGAACAAGGGACTGCCCTTCCACAGTCCTCAACCAAGCCAGACTATCACCACAGACGCCTCAGACCTTGGTTGGGGGGCACACATGCTGGACAAGTGCATACAAGGCCTATGGACTCAAGACCAGCTGAACCTACACATAAATCAAAAGGAGATGCTGGCAGTAAAACTGGCAATTCAGGCATTCAGACCGTTTCTTCGACAGGGTCAATTGCTGATAAGGACGGACAACACCACAGTTATGTGGTACATCAACAAACAGGGAGGCACACATTCATACCCTCTATGCCGGATGGCAATGGACCTCTGGAATGCGGCCCTGAGCTTCAACATTCAGCTACAGGCAATATTTGTACCAGGAAAAGAAAATATACTAGCAGACATCCTAAGCAGAACTACCACAGATGCCCACGAATGGATGCTGCATCCAGACATCTTCAAATCCATTACAAGGAAATGGGGACTACCAGAAATAGACTTATTCGCATCCCCACACAACCACCAATTGAAAAAATTCTGCACAAGGACATACCACCCACTTGCTTGGAAGGTGGACTCCCTATCGTTCAGTTGGAAAAACCTGACAGCATATGCATTCCCACCTCTTGCTTTGATGCACAAGGTGCTACTGAAGATCAAAGAGGACCGGCCAAGGATCATCCTGATAGCTCCAGACTGGCCGAGGCAGCATTGGTACCCATTACTGAGGAGTATGTCTCGGGAACAAATATGGCCTCTGCCCCTAGTTCCCTTACTGCTAACACAGAACAACTTCAAAACCCTGCATCCAAACCTGAAAACGCTACAGCTAGCTGCCTGGAACATTGCATAAGACAAAATAACCCAGATTTATCTCAAAGGGTTAAGGACATTATCTTGGAGGCTCGCTGACCCTCAACAAGGAAAACTTATTCAGCAAAATGGAAAAGATATCTCATTTGGAGTGCAGCAAAAGGAGAAAATGTGTCACTGGCAAACATAGCTAACATCCTGGAATACTTGGCAGAACTTTTCCACAATGGCCTGTCCTATTCTTCCATTAAGATTCATGCATCAGCTATTTCAGCAGAATACAACATGGATCCTCCAGTCTTCTCACATCCTCTACTCAGGCAGTTTCTGAGAGGAATTAAAAATGTAAAACCACCAAGGAAGCCACCATTGCCCGCTTGGGACTTGAACTTTGTGCTAGAAAAGTTGACACTCCCTCCTTTTGAGCCAGCAGCAACAGCAGAATTACAGTACTTATCATGGAAAACTGCTTTCCTGCTTGCAATCACTTCAGCAAGAAGGGTTTCTGAATTACAGGCATTAATGGCAGTTCAGCCCTTCCTTATCTTCCGTCAAGATAGTGTCCATGAGAACTAATCCTACTTTTATGCCAAAGGTGGTCTCCAGAGTATCTTTAAACCAAGCTATCCACCTGCCTACATTCTTCCCCAACCCACAGAACAGGGGAGAAAGGCTATTACATACCTTGGATGTACATAGACAATTGCGCTACTACCTGGACAGAACCAAGAGCAATAGAAAAACTGACCAGTTACTGGTAGCATATGCAACAGGAATGGAAGGAAAAGCAATTTCAAAACAGACAATCTCTAAGTGGATAGGAAATTGCATTAGATTTTGTTACTCTTACCATGGGAAGACAACTCCAGACCTCATTCCACAAGGGCTACAGCCACTACTACAGCTTTTTTACGAGGAGTGGCTACCAAAGACATTTTAGAGGCTGCTACTTGGAGCTCCGTGCATACATTTGCCAAGCATTATAATCTACCCTTATACTCCAGATCCCGAGCAGGTTTTGCCACTGCTGTTTTGCAAGGGATCTTAACTACACCATAATCTTATTATTACCTCCTCCCCCAGTTTGGCTATGGTATTCTACCCATTTGTTAGGACTGCAGATGCATCCTTGAAGGACATAGTACAGTTTTGTACCTACCATAAATGTAGATGTCAGAGAGGTATGCATCTGCAGTCAGGATTACCCTCCCTCCTTCCCCTCTGTGGTACTCCTAGGTATTTGCCCATCTTCTAGCTAGCTGGGGGAATCTATTATGGTGTATTTGTTTGTATATATGTACATAGATGTTTATTTTTATTTGCTCTCTGTTATTTGGAAACTTTTACATTTATCCAAATTTAGCCTTCCTAGAGGGCACCTGGCATCTGGGGCAAGAAACACTGAGGAAAATGGCGTCGGCTGATACCTTTATACCCGAAGAACTGCAGCTATGACGTCGGGTGAAGTGCGACATCAGCCGAGGCCAGACCCAGACTTTGGAATCCGGCCGACCGAAGGGCTGCCTGAGGACAGGACAACCCATTTGTTAGGACTGCAGATGCATACCTCTCGGACATCTACATTTATGGTAGGTACAAAACTGTAGTTTTCGCTCCAGACCCCTCGTCCTTCAGAGGCAGAGGAGGACAGGGTGGACGCTGGCCCAGTGGCAGAGGGGGACCGAAGAATTTCGGGTCGAGAGAACCCTTTTCGGATCTGCCCGCACAGCAGCCCTGAGGGGTTACCCGACTGCTCCACTCTGGAGGCAGTCTGGGGCATTTCTCGAGGCACCTAGCAGTTTGGGAGTCCATTACAACGGATCGCTGGGTGCTTTGAATCGTATCCAAAGGTTACACTATCCCCTTTCTGAATCTCCCTCTCAGACCCCTGAGCCTCCCCGATGTCCCACCCAATCAAAGGGAGGCAGCAGCCACAGAAATAAAGCAGCTGCTAGAAAAAAGAGCAATCCAGCCCGTCCCCCAAGATCAATCCGGATCAGGCTTTTACTCAAGGTTCTTTCTGGTGCCAAAAAAGACGGGGGACTTAAGGCCAATCCTCGACCTGTCCACTCTAAACCTGTCTGTTGCCAAAGAAAAGTTTTGGATGGTCACCATTCAATCCATTCTCTCACTCCTGTAGGAGAATGACTGGATGTGCTCTATAGATCTCAAGGATGTGTACTACCACATTTTGATGGACAGATGATCCAGAAGGTTTCTCCACTTTCGGCTGGGAGCCAGCCACCATCAGTTCAGGGTCCTCCCCTTTGGTCTCACCACAGCCCCCAGGGTGTTCACCAAAGATGTCCTTCATGGATGCATCTGCAGTCATAACAAATGGGTTGTCCTGTCGTCAGGCAGACCTTCGGTCGGCCGGATTCCAAAGTCTGGGTCCGGCTTCGGCTGTTCACCAAAGTTATGGCAGTTGTAGTGACCCACCTGAGGCTTCAGGGAGTACAGGTCTTTCAGTACCTAGATGACTGGCTCCTGACCGCCCCCACCAGGCATCTACTAAGTTCAGCCAGGAATTACTTCCTTCACTTGGCCTCTCATCTGGGAATCTGTCAGTCTCAAGAAATCCTCCCTTCAACCAACTAAAATCTTGGATTTCATAGGGGCCAGGTTAGACACAAACCTGTTGAGGGACTAACTCCGGACAGGCTTCGAACTTTGACACTCTATGTGCTGGCCCTCCTACAATCCCCGGCTCCTCCAGCGGAATTGGTCCTGAGGGCACTAGGTTCCATGGCTGCGGCCATCAATCTGTCACCTCTAGCTCGTCTAAACATGAGGGTCCTACAATGGACTTTGCAGGTTCAATGGTCCATCCTGCAACATCCACTAAGTGCATCTATCCCCCTCAGCAAAGTTTGCAGGAAATCCCTGCTCTGGTGAATCCAGTCCTCTGATCTCCAGGAAGGGTGCCCCTTCTCAATGTCCCCACCCCAAGCCACGGTGACCATGGATACTTCTCGCCTCGGGTGGAGGGGGCACTGCATGGGCAGAACCGTCCAAGGCACGTGGACCCATTCGGAGACCTTGTTGCACATCAGTGTCCTAGAGATGAGGTCGGTGCTTTTAGCGTTGCAAGCACTCCAGGCCCTTCTTCCCTTAGGGACAATTGCAATTCAGACAACATGTCAGTAGTCTGGTATGTCAACAAACGGGAGGAACCAGATCCTATCCGCTTTGTCGAGAGGCCATGAGAGTTTGGGAATGGACGATCGCCACCAACCGCTTTCTCGTAGCAACGCACATCCCAGGTCGGTCGAACATTTTGGCAGACAGGCTGAGTCGAACCATCCTCTCACCATACTAGTGGTCTCTGAATCCGAGAGTAGCGAAGCAAATCTTCCTTGAGTGGGGTCAACCTTGCTGCGATCTCTTCGTGTCCCCTTCGAACGCAAAGTGCAGTGAGTACTTCGCTCTACTTCCCCCACAAGGGGAAATCCCCCAGAGACGCTCTAGTGCATGTTTGGCCATCCGGTCTACTTTATGCTTATCCGCCTCTTCCTCTAATGGTAAAATTCTTGCAGAAAGCTCGTCAGTTAGGGAGCAGAGTGATCCTCATAGCCCCATTCTGGCCTCGTCAAACGTGGTTCCCTTGCCTATGGTCTCATCTAGTGAATCCTCCATGGATTTTGGATCCCACTCCGGATTGGATATCTCGCCCCCTAGGGTTGACAACCCCAAACCTGGACAATCTGAAGCTCACAGCTTGGTTGATCCAGTTCCAGTAATAGCTAGGACTCCCGGCATCTCCTCTTCTGTTAAGGCTATTTTAGTAGGCACTCATAAACCTTCTACTTTGATGGTCTATAAGAGCAAATGGAACCATTTTTTGATATGGGCGGAAAATAGAAATTTGGACCCCTTTACAACCCCGATACCACCTGTATTAGATTTTTTGTCATATTTATTTGACCAAGGTGCCAGCTCCTCTACGGTCAAAGTCCAATTAGCAGCGATTTCCCACTTTCATGTGGGAAGTGATCTCGGTCCTTTAGCTTCTTCTAAGATCTGCAAGACTTTCTTAAAAGGTACTTTCTTGTTAAGGCCTCCTGTTAAGGATGCAGTCCCTCCGTGGGATTTAACCCTTGTTCTCCAGGCTCTTACTGGCCCTCCCATTGAACCTGCAGCTTCGGTGGATCTAAAATATTTATCTTGGAAAACGGCCTTTCTCATTGCTATCACTTCGGCTAGAAGGGATTCGGAGCTTCAAGCCCTTTGTGCCAAACCTCCATACCTGGTCTTTCATAAAGACAGAGTTTCCCTCAGGACCAATCCCTCCTTTTTGCCTAAAGTTGCCTCTGAGTCCAACATTAATCAGTCTATCAATTTACCGTTGTTTTTTTTCCCCAAATTATGATAACAAAGGTGAATACAAATTACATTCTTTGGACGTGCACAGACAATTGAGGTTCTACTTGCACAGGACTGCTGAACAAAGGAAATCTGAGCAACTCCTTGTATCCTTTGCAAAACCTTTTTTAGGTAAACCTGTGTCAAAAGCTACATTGTCCAGATGGATTTCCCAATGTGTACTTCTCGCATATAAGAGTTCTGGCTGACCTGAACCTGTCTGAGTTCACACCCATTCTACTCTATCGATTTCTACTTCTGCTGCGTTTTGGTCCAGAGTGTCCTTGGATGACATTTGTTCAACAGCCACTTGGGCTTCATCCCATACTTTTATTACCCATTACAAGTTGGATATAATTTCCAGAGGGAGGGCATCCTTTGGCTCTGCAGTGCTCCGGAATATTCTTCCATGAGGACCTCCCAAGTTTTTGGTAGCTGGGGACTCTGTCCCACAGGTTGATGAACAAATTAAGTTAACTACTTCAGATAAAGAAGTTATGTACTCACCGTAACGTTCCATCTGAGTAGGTAACTTAATTTGTCAGCAACCACCCCCCCGTCCCCCGTCCCCCTAACCTGTAGTTCGTCCTTTTAGGATCTGTGTGCTTCCTTTTCCAGATGACATCAGGTTAGGTTGTTTAGCTGATCCTTTGTTTTTGTAGTATTCTATGATACTATAGCAAACTCGATCTGAGGACAGAGAGGGATGGCAGGGGATTATGGGTAAGGGGGAGGAGCTTGGAGCTCGGATCTTAGCTGAATAAAGCTGCCGGCTCGGATCCGATTCGGATCAGATACCTACAGGTTGCTGACAAATGAAGTTACCTACTCAGATGGAACGTTATGGTGAGTACATAACTTCTTTTTTTAGTGCATGCTTTTATAAGCAATGTTTTTTAGCCTACCCTTTTGGGGGCACCTGACATCTGGGGCAAGAAAAACTGAAGAAAATGGCGTCTGCTGCATCTTTTATACCCCTGGCGCACTGACGTCAGGGAAGAATCGACAGCAACCGACGTTGGACCAGTACTTTGGAATTCAGGCCGACTGCTGGTAGCCTGCCAGCAGGATAACCCAAGTGTAATGACTGCAACAGTGAATACACTCTAACATCTACATTTATGGTAGGTACACAACTGTACTTTTTTCTCTTACTATACCTCTCTTTTCTTTTACTATGCTTAAAAGCCTTTTTGGTGTATTTGCTTTTGTTTGGAGGTATATTTTTTGTATTTTATATTGTACACGTGTATATATATATTATATATATATATATATATATATATATATATATATATATATATATATATATATATATTTTTTTTTTTTTTTTTTTTGCTCCATTTGGGGGGCACCTGACATCTGGGGCAAGAAAAACTGATGTAATGGCGTCAGCTGCATGTTTTATACCCCTGACGTCATGGAAGAAGGGACAGCAACCAACACAGGACCCAAGACTTTGTTAATCAGGCCGACTGAGGGCAACCTGCCAGCAGATTACCCAAATCTAATGACTGCAACAGTGAATACACTGGAACATCTACATTTATGTAAGGGTACACAACTGTACTTTACTAACTAAAGCAAGCCACTATTAATGTGAATGAGTGTCTTGTCCGGTCCAAGAACAGTGTGTGCACATCTCTCATATCTCACTAGTATGCAAATACAGATGTTAAGTTGTCAATCTCGCCTTCATTCTTGCTGGATGGGTTCGGAGCCAATCCTCGGCTCCGACTCGGCACTTGCTTAGCTTGAGAACTCCTTTTACCAGCTCGAGGCAACCCTATATCCCATGATGCAAGGCGGGACTACCTCAGATCTCGTTTGCCGCTTTGCGAAGAGGTCTCCTTCTTGCCAGCTGAGGTAAGTTTGAGTTTTTCAAACAGCTTAGTCAGGGTTTATCTTTCCCTTTTCCTTTTTTATAGTGTGTAGTGTTCATACAATCCACCCTATTCCCCATATAGTTAAAAACTTTTACTTTTTATAAAAAGTTTAAAAATTTTCAGTTAGGCCTAGGCCTCCTTTATTAATCCCTATCTGTGTGTCTGTATTTGTGGGATTAATTGTGTGACTGTTTTGGGGTGTGTGTGTGTGAGTATTTTTGTTACTCTTTTTCTTGGACGATGTCTAAGGAAGTAAAGGTCTCGGGCTTCAAGAAGTGTGACTCGTGCTGTCAGAAAATGTCTCTGACAGACGGTCACACTTCTTGTGTTTACTGCCTGGGACCTTTACACCTGCAGGACTCCTGTGCTTTGTGTCACTCTTTTAGCCAGCGAGTCCTGCAAGAAAGGAGGAATAAATTAATCCTCCATGGCTTACTAAAGCCGGAAGGTTCACCCACTAAACCTGGGTCCAGTAAACCTTCCAAGCCATCTAAGGGTCAGGCTACAGCTTCCAAGCCTTCCCCAGTGGCTCCGACTCCTTCGGAGTCTAGATCAGCTCCGGCCGGAGCCGATCTTTCTTCTTCTCAGGTAGCAGGGTCGGTTCCGATCGGTTCCGACACCCAATCTGCTGTTGCCTTGTCGGCTCCGGCTGGAGCCGACATATTATCCAGTATCGGAGTCGAGAAGCCTTCGGCTCCATCTGGGACCCAGAGGACGTCGGCTCCGATGACTTCATCCAAGAAGAGATCTCGGTCCCCTTCTTTGGAATCTATCCACTCGGCTCCGGGGTCTCCTCTTTTGTCGGAGCGGAGTCATCGGAGCCGATATTCGAGATCTTCCAGGCTGTCTGACCACGATTTAGAGAGGGTGGTAAGCAGGCTGTTGAAGTCGCAGGCACTGGCCCAAATGCTCCATAGCCCGTCTCAGCAGACTTCGGCTATTGCTTCACCCCTTGAACTTCCTCCTCCGACTCCCCACCAGAGTTCGGAGCCGGAGCTTCTCGGGACAGCGACTGTGTCGGCGCCGGAGCCGATACATCCTTTTTCGGCTCAGTCATCTTCGGCTCCGATCTCCTCCATGAGACCTTCCTTGGAGGGATCCGGTCGTCGAGTTTCCCTTGTCGGCTCCGAGGGGGCTAGTGGCATCGGACCCTTGTCCGACCCCGCTCTCCCTCTTGGGGCTTCGGCTTTGTTAAGCTCGGCACCGACATCGGCCTCGGAGCCTTCCCTCTCAGTGGAGCCGGGAATTCCTATTTCCTCGGAGCGGGAGTATTCCGGCCTCCCGGGGAGGGGAGCCTTTGAGGTGATGATGAGTGTCCTGGCACCTGAGCCAGGTCAGCGGTCCATCCCTTTAGCTCCTCCCTCTTTGGTGCCTGTAGACGCCTCTTGCCAGCCTCTTGCTCTCAGGCCCAGGGATCCATCGCCCCAGGTTTCCCCATTGGGAATATCTTCCTCTTCCAAGGTTTCTCCTGACCCTGCAGGGGAACCCTCTCGGAAGAGGACGTGTAAGAGGAAACACACAGACTCCCCTGAGTCTACTACATCTGATACCGACTTAGATGAGTCGGAGGGTTCCCCACGATCCCCCTCTGAGGATGTCTCCTTTTCAGACATCCTTGAGCTCCTCAAACAGAGAGGGGAATTGGCCCTCCATTGACCCCTCCGAGGATGAGTCTGTATACCTGGAGGCTTTTGGATCCTGACCCTCCACCTCCTGGGTGTCTCCGCCTTTCGACCCACTTATGCAGGTAGTGGCTCGGAAGGCGTGGGCAGCTCCAGATTCTGTGGAACCTGTCCCCAGGAGACCATCCAAATTTATTACGGCCCCTACAGACAAGCAGTTTCTTTCCAAGGGCGTCTCTGTGGATGCTATGGTGGTGGCGGCCACCAAGAAGGAACTTGCGGATCCTTCAGTACCTGTCCATCCTCCTAACAAAGATTCTCGGACCATGGACAGGTATGGAAAGTGGATGTTTTCTTCAGCGACCTTTGCTATGCGTTCGCTGAACTACCTTTGTCACTTCACCAGGCTTCAAAGAGATATTCTCAAGGAACTAGGTGAAGTGGTCCAGGATCCTTCTGCTGCTGGGGCTCAAGAAAAGATTGCCTCACAGCTAGCAATCCTGAATTCCTTAACCAACTCCTCCAACTCCTCCATGCGGCTCATATCCTATGCAGCCGATGGAGCGAGTAGGGCCGTAGGCACAGGAGTGGCTCTTAGACGTCAAGCCTGGATGCGGCTTTGTAATTTTGCAGATCCCTTTAAGGCGTCCTTCACCAATACCCCCTTTGACGGTTCGGCTTTGTTCGGACCTCAGGTGAAGGAAACCTTGACCAGGTGTGAGCAGGACGGCAAAACTCTTTCTGCCATTGGAGTCCATTTTTCCACCCCTTCTAGACCCTATCCCAAGGGTCAGAAGGGAGGGAAGATGTGGTTCCGCAAAGCCCAAGGAGTTGCGCCGGACACACGTGGTCAGTTTACCCCCAGAGGCAGAGGGGGTAACAATAATAGACGCCGCCCTAGGGGCAGAGGGGGTCCTCAGAACCAGGGCAACAGGGAGTCTCTTCCTGAGAAGCCCTTTCAGCACCCCTGAGGTGTTGCCCGACTGTCCACCCTTGGAGGCAGTCGGGGGAAGGATTTCGCTGTACCCAGTAGCCTGGCATTCCCTTTCACAAGATATGTGGGTACAGTCGATCATATCTGAGGGTTACAAAATCCCCTTCGAAAGGTATCCCGTACCTCAACAATCCCTTCCAGACATCTCACCCGGTCAAAGGGATTTGGCAGAACAGGAGGTTTCAAAGCTCCTAGAAAAAAGAGCCGTCCAGACTGTTCCGGCAGACCAAGTAGGATCCGGCGTCTACTCGAGATTCTTTTTGGTCCCCAAAAGGACGGGAGATTGGAGACCAGTATTAGACCTGAGCAGTCTAAACAGATTTGTCAAGAAGGCAAGATTCCGGATGGTCACGCTTCAGTCCATTCTGCCCTTTCTGGGCAAGGACAACTGGATGTGCTCGATAGATCTTCAGGACGCGTACTATCACATAAAAATCCACAGGCGCTCCAGAAGGTTTCTCCGCTTTCGGCTAGGGACCAGTCATTATCAATTCAGAGCCCTGCCCTTTGGCCTCACTTCAGCCCCCAGAGTGTTTACTAAATGCATGGCAGTGGTCACAGCTCATCTGAGACGTCAAGGATTCCAAGTGTTTCCTTATTTAGACGACTGGCTCCTCTCCGCCACCACCAGGTGTCAGCTTCTTCAGACCAGAGACTACACTGCAAGAGTTTGGGAATTTCAGTGAATTTCGAAAAATCTTCTCTGCGGCCTTGCCAATCTATCACCTTTATAGGCACAGAATTAAACACCGTCAAAATGTTAGCCAGACTAACAGATCAGAGAATTCTGGACATCCAAAAATACGTTCGGATTTTATTGCAGAGCAGCAAAGTCAAAGCCAGACTGATACTAAAGGTTCTAGGTCTTATGGCTGCAGCCATTGTTCTTCTACCACTGGCTCGCTTCCACATGCGTCTTCTGCAGTGGATGTTATTCACTCAGTGGTCGTTCCACAGTCTTCCGATGAGTCACGAAATCTTAGTCACACAATCGTGCAGGACTCATCTGAACTGGTGGATATCTTCCCCTCTTCTTCATCAGGGCCGACCATTTGTTCCCCCTCCTCCGGTTGCCACAGTTACTACAGATGCCTCTCTGATCGGATGGGGGGGCACTATCAGGGCAGGATGGTCCACGGGACGTGGCAACCCATAGAATACCATCTGCACATAAATGTCCTGGAGATGAGAGCGGTGCTTTTAACGTTGCAAGCCCTCAACGACTTTCTTCCCGCGGGGACTATTGCAGTGCAAACGGACAACATGTCCATGGTCTGGTACATCAACAAGCAGGGCGGGACCAGGTCCTATCCGTTGTGCCGAGAAGCTCTCAGACTTTGGCAATGGGCAATCTCCTCTCATCGGTTTCTGATAGCAACGCATATCCCCGGCAGGTCCAACCTCTTGGCGGACAGGCTGAGCAGAGCCATTCTCATGCCTCACGAGTGGTCTCTCAATCAATCTATAGTGGACCAGATTTTTCTGAAGTGGGGCACACCTTGTTGCGATCTTTTTGCTACACCCCAAAACAACAAGTGCCCCGACTTTTTCACCATCTTTCCCCTACCAGGCCAACTCCTGAGAGACTCTCTAACCCAGGATTGGCCCCGGGGACTTCTGTACGCTTTTCCTCCTTTTCCCTTGATTCCACAAGTCATTCAGAAAGCCACCGTTTTGAGGGCCAAGTTGATTCTCATTGCCCCTTACTGGCCTCGACAAATTTGGTTTCCGTCTCTGCATCGTCACCTCCTGGTGCAGCCCTGGCATCTGGACCTAGTTCCGGATCTTTTGATCCACCAGTCAGGTCAACAGCACCGGGCCATTCATTCTCTCAACCTCACTGCTTGGTTGCTCCACTTCCTTCCCTAGCCAGGCTTCCTATGATCTCTGATCCGGTCAGAGATATCTTAGTGGCTTCTTTGAAGTCATCCACCAGAACCGTTTATGCTAGCAAGTGGCGACGTTTTTCTATTTGGGCAAATTCCAGAAATATTGATCCCTTTACTGCTCCTGTGCATTCTGTTTTAGATTTCCTGGCTGAAGTTTTTCAGTCAGGATCTTCTTCATCTACAGTAAAAGTTCAACTGGCTGCTATTTCCAAGTATCATGTTGGCTTGCAAGATCATAACATTATGTCACATAGACTATGCAAGGCCTTTCTGAGAGGAGTGTTTCTCCTGAAGCCGCCAATAAAACATCCTCCTCCACAATGGGATCTGAATTTAATGTTAGCATCCTTGATGTTACCACCCTTC
The DNA here is from genome assembly GCF_019279795.1 of Protopterus annectens. Classification (NCBI taxonomy): domain Eukaryota; kingdom Metazoa; phylum Chordata; order Ceratodontiformes; family Protopteridae; genus Protopterus; species Protopterus annectens. The sequence goes on from NC_056747.1 coordinate 1,323,582,039, forward strand.
GAACCGTCTGCTTCATGTTCATTGAAATTATTGACCTGGAAAACTATATTTTTACTGGCTGTCACTTCAGCAAGAAGGGTTTCCGAGATTCAAGCTCTCTGCATCCGTTCCCCTTACTTGGTCTTTCACAAGGACAGGGTATCCTTGAGAACAAATCCGTCCTTTCTTCCCAAAGTTGTTTCTCAAACTAATATTAATCAATCTATCGATTTACCAGTCTTTTTCCCTAATTATTCTGACAAAGCGGAGCAAAAGCTTCATTTTTTGGATGTCCATCGTCAGCTCAGGTACTATTTGCATAGAACTAAACAATTTAGGAAATCAGACCAATTATTTGTCTCCTATGCAGAAAACAGGAAAGGTCTTCCGGTATCAAAAGTGACCTTATCCAGATGGTTGTCTTCCACCATTTCTTACGTGTATTCGCTCAGAGGCAAGCAACTACCTTCTAAACCGAAAGCACACTCAACTAGGAGTCTATCCACTTCTGCAGCTTTTCAGGATAGACTACCCATTGATACCATTTGTGCAGCAGCTACTTGGGCCACTCCTCATACCTATGTCTCTCATTACAAATTGGATTTGGCCTCTAGGGACAGGGCCAGTTTTGGTTCCACAGTTCTCAAGAGTCTGTTCCATTGAGCCACCCGGGATACAGGTGCTAGGGACGCGGTCCCATCCAGCAAGAATGAAGGCGAGATTGACAACTTAACATTTAGAAGTTATGTACCTACCATAACGTTCCATGTTAGTTGTCTTCTCTCGCCTTCTTTCTTGCATCCCTCCCTCCTTCCCCCTGGCCTGGACAGATCTTGAAGAGTTTCCTCTTCTCAGGTTGTTTCCTCCTGAGCCTTCATTAGAGGAGTCCTTTATTATGAACTTGGTTTTCCTAGTTATATTAGGTTAGTCCTTAGCAGGGTATGTTAGCTACCAAACGAGATCTGAGGTAGTCCCGCCTTGCATCATGGGATATAGGGTTGCCTCGAGCTGGTAAAAGGAGTTCTCAAGCTAAGCAAGTGCCGAGTCGGAGCCGAGGATTGGCTCCGAACCCATCCAGCAAGAAAGAAGGCGAGAGAAGACAACTAACATGGAACGTTATGGTAGGTACATAACTTCTAATTTCAGTGCTGGCTACAGAATGACATCACATCTGGTCACCTGACGCTTTTGTTCCCACACTATTCAACTAGAAATTGAGCCAGTATCTGGCACTGATGTGTCACAATATGCACACAACTTTAGCTAAGGTTCATTACAGCACCTGGAAACTGTAGAACAATTCCAACACTTCCACCCTTCCTGCAGAAACTAACAAGCTATTCTCTGGAACCCCAGGGTAGCAATTAATTCACCACTAAAAACAGTAGAACAGGATCCCAGCCCAGGCTTTTGCTAACCAAGTAATTTAATTTCATGCTGTTTTCTTAAGGTTAGCTGGGTTAAGTTTAACCCCTTCCCTTCCATTGTTCTGTCTTAAAATACATGCATTTCATCGGGTACAGCAGTACAGTCTGATGTACACGTATATTTCTTTTCTGTCCAGCAGAACCCACTGTTACATTAACACAGGCAACTTTACAAATACATTTTTAACACAAGCATCTCTACAAATTAGTTTGATATTCAAATGGCAGACAATTCTTTACAAAATTTCAGCTAGCTATGCTGGTGTCAGTTACACATGCACTGTCCTACTCCTCTTGGCACAATTGGCACTACCTCACATCATCACAACTAGATGTATCTTTAATCACATCTTTACCAAACGTTAAAAATTGGATGTAATTTCCAGGGCCAAGGCAGGTTTTGGCATGGCTGTCCTTCATTGGTTTGTCCATTGGTCTGTTTCCTAGTTTGGGAATCCTATCACTTCAGGCAAATGCTTCTTGTGCATCATCCAACATGGCTACAAAACGTCTTGGAATTCTCCTCTTTGAAAGGACCCACACACCCACGCACACACACACACCCACCCACCCACACACTCCAGCCCAATCAGGCACACCTCCTGCCCGTAGTTCAACATCTTTTCACACAGGGGACTGTAAAACTCTACCATTCCTAGGCTTAAGTTTTTTTATTCAAGACTCTTCCTGGTTTCCAGTAAGGGGGGTACTTGGAATCCCATACTGGACTTCTCATCTCTGTACCTTTCTGGTAGTGCCATCTTTCAAGTTGCCCTGCTTACAAACTCTACTTTTCTCCTATCACAAGCTTTTCTAATGTCCCTTTACTTGAAGGATATTTTCTTGCACATCGCTTTTTGCCCCACCTGCAGGAAGTTCTTCAGGGTCTCTGTTTTACTGTACTTTCAGTTCTCTGCTTAACCCTTTGGGCTATCTCTTGCTCCCAGGATATTTACAAAGTCTCTCTCTCCAGCCATTGCCTTTTGCTGAACCCAGGAAATGCATATATTTCCCTACATGCACAATCATTCTGTCCAGGCCTCATATCCAGGCCTTTTCCCAGGGCACACTGCAGCTGCACCTCAGCTTCACAGTGTTGCTTCTAGAAAGACTACACACTCAAGCTCAATGAGTCTTCTCTAACCCCCTCCCATGATCTGGTCATCTTAGGTTGCAGACTGAATACCCATTTGATCACAGCCTTTCTCCCCCAGAAGAAAGTCTTTCCCCCTCACCTACTTCTAGTCCACGCTTTTCTTGAACTCCACTTCTGCAAGAGAAATTCTGAGAAATCTGGGATACATGGCAGCCACTGTACATATGGTGCCATTTGCCAGCGTATACATGAGAAAGATCCAGTGATATCTGAAGTCCCTTTGGTCTCAACACTGTCACTCACTGGACTTCCAAATACCTTACTTGTCCTTTTTAACATAAGAGTTATAGTTGTGAGTTTCAAGTTCATATAACTCCAAGACCTCCCTTCTGCCCACCCAGCATCTCCATACAGATGTGCTAGATCTGGTTTGGGAGGTGTGGTCTGATCCCACAAGAGTTCAAGGCCAGTGGTCATCAAAAGAGGTAATAGAACACGTCAGTGTGAAAGAATCATTATTAACATCAACCCCCTTTATCCTATTTTTTCAGGGGTTGGGGTATTGTCAACTGCTGCCATCTCTCTCTCCAATGCCACTTTCCTGCCTTCTTTGACACTCATGTCTGACTTTCACAGGTCTTCTCTCACATAATCCATCCACCTCTTTGCTGGATGCCCTTGTTTCTTCTTGCCTTCTTCCTCTCTGTCCCAAATCATCTTCACTAGATTGTCTTCTGCTTTTTTGCACGTGCCCAAACAATCTTAATCTGCTCTCTGACCTTTTCTGCCGTTGGAGCTACTTTGGCTTCTGCTCTCATGTCCTCCTTTCTTCGTCTGTCCCACATCCTACTACCTGCTTCAGGCACTTTTCTTTCCATCGTCTCTAGATTCCTCAGCTGCTCAGGTTTTCATGCCATACAGTAGTACTAGTCTCACCACCATTTTGTACACCTTACTTTTCAGATTCCTTGGCATTTTTCTGTCGTATACTAACCTGATTCTGTGCCAGTTGGCTGCAGCCCTCTGAGTCTAGCTTTGACCTCCTTAGACTTCCCTTCTCCCCAATCATCCCTCCCATATACTTGAAGCTGTTAGCCTGTTCAACTCTTTTACCCCCTATTTCAATTCTCAGCTTCTTCTGAACTCCCAACATTTGCTGCCATTACAACTGTCTTGTCTGTACTGAGTTTCGTTCCAGGTGCCTACAGGTTTACATTCCATTCCCCTATCCTTTGCTGAAGTTCTTGTTCTGGGTCTTCCTGTAATGTCACATTCTCTGCATACAGCAACTTTGTTCATCTGTCAGCTCCGACCTGTTAACTAATGTAGTCCATCACCGATATGGACACCATTAGGTTTAGAGCTGGACCCTGGTGCACTCCCACTGGAAACCCTACTGTAAGATCAACCCTACTGTAAGACCAAACACTGTGCTTGAGTCATAAGGTCCTTGTACATAGCTTGCATTACTAATCTTTCTGGGACTATTTGGCTGTTACTGGGACAGCTGGGATTTTGTGCTGTTGCTGACTTAATGCTTTATTACTGTCTACTCTGCTAAAGTGGTAAATTTTTGCATATCTGTTAAAATGTTACACTGCTTTTGTACTGTGCGACTGCACACACTTAGATGTTCTTCTATTCTGATGTTGCAATATTCATAACAGTAGGGAGTAGCTGCCTGTAGCGCCACTGTCTGGCCAGTATACCAAAGTCTTTGTCTTGGAGGGTACGTGTGACATCTGCTACGAGGGCCATAAACCGGCATTGGGTGTAAAGGTGACATCTGCACGTACCCTCCTCAGAATTTTTCTGCCGCAGTGATCATCGGATGCCCATTCGCCAGTTCTACCTTACTTCACGTTTTGTCAGACTACAGTTACGAGTATCGAGACCAGATGACCATTTGGACCATTCAGATAAGTGCCCACTAGGGTTTTCTCTTACTTGATATCCTTCAAGGATGCATCTGCAGTCCTAACATATGGGTTGTCCTGCCTCAGGCAGCCCTTCGGTCGGCCGGATTCCAAAGTCTGGGTCTGGCCTCGGCTGATGTCGCACTTCACCCGACGTCATAGCTGCTGTCAATTGGGTATAAAGGCATCAGCCAACACCATTTTCCTCAGTCTTTCTTGCCGCGCGGTGCCCGAAGCAGAAGCTGTTCGCAAGTGCCGGTCGGTCAGAACCAGGGATTACTACTACCGAAGACTTCTAAAAAGCTAAGTACCCCGTTGGGGACTCTTTCTTGCCTCAGCCGATGTCAGAAAAAGTAAATAACTGTTTAACTTGTGGGAAACAAATACCTCATAAGGATTTCCACTCTTACTGCCTTCCTTGCTTAGGCCCAGACCACGACGTAGCAGCTTGTCTAGCCTGTGCTTCCTTCAACCGACGGACACTTAGGCGTCGGTCGGAGTTTGCAGAGGAGTTTTTCGGCCCCGCTTTTGCTTACAACATGCCGTCGGAGACTCCGACTTCACAATTAGCTAAAAAGCGTAAGGAAAAGGACCGACACTCGCGGTCCGCGGTTTCGGCCGAAACCACGGTTAAGCCAACCGCGAGTGTCTCTGTTTCGGCTGAAACCGAGTCCGCGGTTCTTCCTTCGGCCGAAAGCATGCCTCCTACAGCCGAGGCCTCACTCAGCATGGCTGAATCTGCTACTGAAATTCCACCTGCAGTTGCAGGTTCTCAGGATTTATCAGATACTATTCCTTTAGACATATCTACTCCTGCACGTGGAGCTGCTAGGCCCCCTGCATCTATGTCTATCAAGGCTTTTTCTAGGGCTAAAGCAGCTAAATCTTCTAAGGCCTTGCCTACTAAAACCCCCTCACACAGGCCTACCTCTAGTTCACAAATGCTCAGCCTGGCAGAGGATCTCATTTCTTTGATCAGGGGATCCCAACCTCACCCTGACAGGGCCTCTCACCCCCCTCCAGAGAAGAGGCCTAGAGCAGAGCCCCCTGAGCCAGTATCAACAGATTATTCCTCGGATGATTCAGAAAATTCAAATCCTCCAGAAGGCCCTTATTCTCCATATGAGGACTCTGATGCAGAAGACTCCATTCCTTCTGCCTCTCCTCCTGAGGAATTTTCTTTTGGGGAAACCTTGCATGCTATGAGAGAGCAATTTCAATGGCAGGGCCAGGATTTTTCAGATTCAAGGAAAAAGCTAAGGACCTTTTTACATTTACCACAGCATAGGCCTTTAGCCATTCCTCCAGTACTAACAGTTGTAGATGATGCATTTAATGATGCTTGTACTGCCCCTGACTCTCTTCCCCTGGCCCCTGCTAAGCCCGACAGATACTACAGGGTCCCAGACACACACTTTCACTTGTATAAGGCTCCTATTGCAGATCCTGAAACTATTTCACAGGGCCCCAAAGCTGTAGCAGCTGCCTCTGCCAAAAACCCCCTCCCCTCTGAAAGAGAATCTAGAGCATTAGAGAGATGGGGTAAAAAAGTTTATACTTCTGCTACGCTTTCGGCTAGGGCCTTAAACTGTCAATTCCACATGATTCAGTATCAGGAATTTTTGTTCAGTATCAGGAATTTTTGTTAGATCAGCTAAATAAAAAACTGTCTTCTCCTGAACCAATAGACCGTAAGTCCCTTCAGGATTTGGTACATAACACTCAGCAGGTCAGTAACCATTCCTTAAAATGCGGCTATGATGCACTGGAGGCTTCCTTTAGATCAGCTATGACTGGCACAGTGATCAGAAGGCATGCATGGTTAAAAGAGCAATCATTACCAGACCATGTGAAGTCCAAGCTCCTAGATGCTCCCATGGAGAAACAAAGTTTGTTTGGCTCCCCTGCACAGCAAGTGTTAAAGAAAGTGGAAGAAAAAGCAAAATCTGTCCAAACAGTCAAGGATTTCTTACAGGTCCAGCCTCCGAGGTTTAGTAGAAATTGGCCTTCGAAGAATTGGTCCTTTCCAGACACCTCCAGAACACAGAGAGGCAGAAATAGGCGCCCAAGAGGAAGAGGTCAATCCAGAGGTGCCTACAGGGGACGTCAGTGGCAGCCTAACAACCAAAGAAGTACTGCCACAGATCCAGCTACTACCACTACCACAGGACAGTCACAATGACTTGGCTCTGATACCGCCTACCAGGGAACAACTGGAAGCACCCTTAGGCGGAAAGCTAGCCTTATTTTCAGTAAACTGGCATTGCATTACAGGAGACAAATGGATTTTACAGACAATAGACAAAGGCTACAGGTTCCACTTCCATACTCTACCAAGAAAGAGAGGAATGCCAAACCTACCACCAAACCAAAAAGCAAACGCTCTAGGACAAATCAACCACTTACTAAGGATGAGAGCTATAGAAAAAGTACCGTCTATGGAACAAGGACAAGGATTTTACTCCAGACTTTTCCTGGTACCAAGAAAAGAAAACCAATGGAGGCCTATTCTCGACCTGTCCACTCTGAACACATATCTCATTGTTCCAAAATTCAAAATGCTGACCCTACAGCAACTTCTTCCCATGCTGGGCAAGGAGTCTTGGCTGGTGACTCTAGATCTCAAGGAGGCATACCTGCACGTCCCTATACGACCAGATTGCAGAAGATACCTCAGATTTCTTGCAGGATCAGAGCATTATCAATTCTCAGCATTGCCCTTTGGCTTATCTACTGCGCCCAGAGTATTCACGAAATGCCTGGCATCAGTAATTGCTCATTGCAGGCTTCAGGGAATTCAAATTTATCCATACCTGGACGACTGCCTGATACAAGCGGACAACAAGATCAAATTAACAAAAGATTTGGAAAAGGTTATTCACCTACTGCAAGCCCTGGGATACACAGTCAACATAAAAATGTCAAGGCTGGTACCATCCCAAAGGATAACATTCTTGGGTGCAGAACTGGACACACCAAATCAAATGGCATTTCTCACAGCAGAAAAGCAAAAGCAACTACCACTCTATTTCATGGCATTAACAACGCAGAACCAGCTTACAGCAAGAAAAGTCCTGCAAGCCCTGGGTTACATGGCATCCTGCATAATATTGATTCCACATGCCAGACTTACATATGAGGAAGTTGCAATGGTACCTAAGGAATTTATGGTCTCAGCACAAGCACAGCCTAGAAACCCAAATTCCAATAATTCCATGCCTGAAGCAAGAATTCATGTGGTGGGCTCAGGCCTGTCAGTTGAACAGAGGACTGCCTTTCCACAACCCTCACCCAAGCCAGACTATCACCACGGACGCCTCAGACCTCGGATGGGGGGCACACATGGTGGACAAGTGTATACAAGGCCTATGGACACAAGACCAGCTGAATCTGCACATAAATCAAAAGGAGATGCTGGCAGTGAAACAGGCAATTCAGACCGTTTCTTCAACAGGGTCATTTGCTGATAAGGACGGACAACACCACAGTCATGTGGTATATCAACAAACAGGGAGGCACACACTCATATCCTCTATGCCGGATGGCAATGGACCTGTGGAATGTGGCCCTGAACCTCAACATTCAGCTCCAGGCCATATTTGTGCCAGGAAAAGAAAATATACTAGCAGACACCTTAAGCAGAACTACCACGGATGCCCACGAATGGATGCTGCATCCAGACATCTTCAAATCCATAACAGAGAAATGGGGGCTACCAGAAATAGACCTGTTCGCATCCCCACACAACCACCAATTGAGGAAATTCTGCACAAGGACATACCACCCTCTTGCTTGGAAGGTGGACTCCCTATCCTTCAGTTGGGAAAACCTGACAGCATATGCATTCCCACCTCTTCCTTTGATGCACAAAGTGCTACTGAAGATCAAAGATGATCACCCAAGGATCATCCTGATAGCTCCAGACTGGCCGAGGCAGCATTGGTACCCGCTACTGAGGAGTATGTCTCGGGCACACGCATGGCCTCTACTTCTAGTTCCTTTACTGCTAACACAGAACAACTTCAAGATCCTACATCCAAACTTGAAAACTCTGCAGCTAGCTGCTTGGAATATTACATAAAACAAAATAACCCAGTTTTATCTCGAGAGGGTTAAAGACATTATCCTGGAGGCTCGCAGACCCTCCACAAGGAAAACTTATTCAGCCAAATGGAAAAGATACCTCATTTGGAGTACAGCAAAAGGAGAAAATGTATCATTAGCAAACATAGCTAACATCATGGAATATTTAGCAGAACTTTTCCACAATGGCCTGTCTTACTCCTCCATTAAGATTCATGCATCAGCAATTTCAGCAGAATACAACATGGATCCTCCAGTCTTCTCTCATCCTCTACTCAGGCAGTTTGAGAGGAATTAAAAATGTAAAGCCTCCAAGGAAGCCACCTTTGCCTACATGGGATCTTAACTTTGTGCTGGAAAAGTTAACACTTCCCCCTTTTGAACCAGCAGCAACAGCAGAATTACAGTTCTTATCTTGGAAAACTGCTTTCCTGCTTGCAATCACTTCAGCAAGAAGGGTTTCTGAATTACAGGCTTTAATGGCAGTACAGCCCTTCCTTTTCTTCCATCAGGATAGAGTGTCCTTGAGAACTAACCCTACTTTTATGCCAAAGGTGGTCTCCAGGGTATCATTGAACCAAGCAATCCACCTACCAACATTCTTCCCCAACCCACAGAACAGGGGGGAAAGACTACTACATACCTTGGATGTGCACAGGCAATTGCGCTACTATCTGGACAGAACCAAGAACAATAGAAAAACTGACCAGCTTCTGGTAGCATATGCAACAGGAATGGAAGGAAAAGCAATTTCAAAACAGACAATCTCAAAATGGATAGGAAATTGCATTAGATTTTGTTACTCTTTTCATGGAAAGACAACTCCAGAAAACATCAGACCTCACTGCACAAGGGCTACAACCACTACTACAGCTTTCTTACGAGGAGTGGCTACCAAAGACATTTTAGAGGCTGCTACTTGGAGCTCCGTGCATACATTTGCCAAGCATTGTAATCTACCTTTATATTCCAGATCCCGGGCAGGTTTTGCAACTGCTGTTTTGCAAGGGATCTTAACTACACCATAATCATCTTAGTGCCTCCTCCCCCAGTTTGGCTATGGTATTCTACCCATATGTTAGGACTGCAGATGCATCCCTTGAAGGATATAGTACAGTTTTGTACCTACCATAAATGTAGATGTCCGAGAGGTATGCATCTGCAGTCAGGATTACCCACCCTCCTTCCCCTCTGTGGTACTCCTAGGGTATTTGCCCATCTTTTAGCTAGCTGGGGGAATCTATTATGGTGTATTTGTTTGTATATATGTATATACTTGTTTATTTTTGTTTGCTCTCTACTGTTTGGAATCATTTGCATTTATCCAAATTTAGCCTTCCTAGAGGGCACCTGGCATCTGGGGCAAGAAACACTGAGGAAAATGGCATCGGCTGATGCCTTTATACCCAATTGACAGCAGCTATGACGTCGGGTGAAGTGCGACATCAGCTGAGGCCAGACCCAGACTTTGGAATCCGGCCGACCGAAGGGCTGCCTGAGGCAGGACAACCCATATGTTAGGACTGCCGATGCATACCTCACGGACATCTACATTTATGGTAGGTACAAAACTGTACTTTTTGCTTGCTGATTTAGATTTACATGTCAGTTAGGAAAGGGAAGTGTGCTTGTTGGAGACATATTCCTCACAAGGGCATGCAAGATGTGTTTTTTCTGTCTAGGCGAGGCCCAAGACCATAAATCCTGTTCTATCTGTAAGTCATTCATCCCCAAAACACTTCGTAGCCATCTAGTGGCTTTAAATCTTTACCTCGAGAATCAGAGACGGGCATGGAGGGAGGAGTAGGCCTATCCAACGAGCCACCTTGGAAGACAGCGAAGAAACTTAGGCCTGAATCTGAGGCTGCACCTCAGGTGTCCGAACCGGCTATAGAGGCGATAGCAGACCCGGAGTCCGTTCAGATGATGGTCTCCAAAGCAGGCTGGGAACCACAATTGAAGCTGGGGTGCGGGATACCGAAGGTACATCCACTGAGGTATTTCAGCCATCAGAGTCTGGCGGAGGGGAACCACGGCTTACCCTTCTCGGAAGCCCCTTCTCCTCTTGCTAGGCTGTCTGTTTCTCCCTTGTCTACCACACCCTTGAAAATGAAACGGAAGTCCAAACACATTGAACCCCCTCAGATGTCAAGACTTTGACTCCTTTTCCCAAAGCCTCTTTAAGGCCTTTCAATCCCAACAACTCCCACCTGCTCTCACTCCTCAACCAACCCATGTGTCTGAGGAGGAATATTCATCCTCTGAAGAATCCTTCTCTTATGAGACTCAAATTGAATCCCCCAAGGAGTTCATTACTCCAGACGAAGAGGACTCTATTTCTCCAGACTCCCCAGGGAAAGAGTTTAGTTTTGGGGATCCTGTTTCCCTTATGAGGGAACACTTCAAGTGGCAGGCCTCTGAGGTCTCAGATTCTGAGAAAAGATATGTTGACCTTCTACAAATATAGCAGCCCGCTCCCTCAGCTGTGCCCCCTTTACTACCTGCATTTCAAGATGCATTCTTAGCTGCTTCTGCCTCTTGACTCCCAACCTCCAGCAGCTAAATGACAAGACATTTTATAGGGTCCCCCAGGACACCCAGTTTCTTTACAAGAACCCTCCTACTGACCCAGCTGTTATAGCTGATTCTGCAAACAGTACCTCCAGACAGCTTCCTTCCTTTGTTCTTTATCCAACTGATAAACTGATAAGGACAGTATTTTTATGGACAGGACAGGTAAAAAGGTCTACACATCTTCTAATCTGGACATTAGGGCCCTGAACTGCGAAACCCACATGGCAAGGTTTGTACTTGATACCATTTCTAAGGCCTCCAGCCTCCTTTCTGAGGTTCAGGACTCCCCCACCTCCAGCCTTCTTTCTGAGGTTCAGGACTCCCCCACCAGAGTACAATTAAACTCTCTCCTCTCAACAGAATCACAAGTGACCAGGCACTCGATTAAGTGCAGCTATGATGTTGTGGAAGCTGCTTTCAAAGCTACTGCTTCTAGATCAGTGCTGCGTCGGTACTCCTGGGTTACTGCTAGAACCCCTCCCCATGGATGTTCAGACCAAACTTCTGGATACTCCGTTGGACAATAAGGCACTTTTTGGACACGCCTCTGCTGAGCTTCTCAAATCCTTCCAAGAGAATGGAAAAGAGTTGCAAAATCTAAAACTCCTTGTGGTGTCCTCCATTCCTAGATATAGAAACTACCCTCAAAAACCATCCTCTGTACAAAGGGAATAATTTCCCTCAACACAACAATCCAAGGGACGTAGGCAGCAGAGAAAGACTTCTACCCCAAGACAGTCCTCTAGATCTTCCCTTTCAGAGACGGCCTGTCCATCCCAGACCCCCTCCACTGGGACTCGCCCACCCTGCATCCAGAAACTCCCCTATCCCTCCATCTCTCACTCTCCCTCCCCTTCTGGCAGAAACTTACAAAAGAACGATGGGTCCTCTTCATCATCCAGAGAGGATATTACATGACTTGGTGGATGCTCCCACCCTTTCAGGGCATTCCACAACCACAAAAAAAAAGATTCACCCATTTCCCACCTATTATTCAACAACGCCTTAACCAAGGCACCATAGAATCCGTTCCAACCCCTCAGAAGAACTCTGTGTCCTACTCCAGAATGTTCCTGGTCCCCAGGAAGGAGGGTCCCTGGAGACCTATCCTAGATCTTTCCTTTTTCAGTCTTTTCCTTCTCATACCCAGCTTCAAAATAACCTTACCTATTCTCCTGCCTGCCTCTACTCCCCCCCCCCCAAGCCTTCATGGTGGCTCCAGATCTCAAGGATGCCTACCTACACATCCCCATTCATCCGGATTACAAGAAATTCCTCAGATTTTTTGTAGGCTCCTGCCATTTTCAATTCTCTGCTTTGCCCTTTGTCTATCCACAGCCCCCAGAGTGCTCACCAAGTGTCTAGCCTCTTTCATTGCCCATTGCAGGACTCAGGGTATACAAATATATCCCTACCTAGACGACTACCTCATCCTGCACCAAGACCACCAACTCCTACTCCTAAATTTGCAGCAGGTGTCGCACACCCTCTCTATTCCAGGATTTACTATAAATGTAGAAATATCTCGCCTGACTCCTTCTCAAGACATGATTCTTCCGGGATGCAGACTATGCACGGACTGTATGAAAGCCTTCATACCGGACCAAAGGATTCAGGAACTTGGTCTGTACTTCAACCAGATCCTTTCCCGAACCTTTCTGACAGCTCGGGAATTTCTGAAACTAAATCCCTGGTGGTGGTGCTGCGGTTGCGTTGTCACCTTACAGTAAGATGCTGTCCATTTTGTTTCTCAGAGCGTCTTCTGCGTGGAGACATTCATGAATGGGCGTACCTTCTTTGAAGGTTGTGCGTCAGGGCTGGCAACTCGGCACGTAAAAATCAACTGCCAATCATTAGCAGTTCGGAGTTCCGCTGTGGCAACCCCTAACTGGGAAAAGCCGAAAGACACAACAACATTAGGCCACATGGCATTCCTTATACACATGCTGCCTTTTGACAAGATTACACATCCGCAAAATTCAGTGGGTACTGAAAAATCTGTGGAACCAATATTCCCAACCCTTGGATGTGCCCCTCCTACGCCTCCCCTGCTTAGAGGGAGATCCAATGGTGGATATCTGCAATACAAACCAACCCAGAGCTCCACCTTCGGACCCCAGATCCACTTCAATACCTTTACATCGATGCTTCAGACCTGGGATGGGGGCAGTGTTGCAAACAAATCGACAACACCTCTCAGCACAAGGCAAATAAAGGACCACATCAGCATCAAGGAAATGAGAGGCTTGCAGTTAGCCCTACTAACATTCCAACCCGCTATCCTGCCAGGAACGTTAAAGGTAATCGCAGACAACATGACAGTTCTGTGGTACATAAACAAGGAGGGATCCGGTCCTACCCTCTATGCAGACTGGTCATTCAGATTTGGAATGTAGTAGACTCCCTCAAGAGTACACCTGTTGGCCATGTTTATCCCCTCCCAACAGAATGTGATGGCAGGCACTCAGCAGACCTTCAGCTCCTTCTCACAAATGGATGCTACAGAGGGAGGTTTTCCTAGACCTGTTGCACAGGTGGGGTATCCCACAAGCAGATCTCTTTGCCTCTTCAGACAGCAGGCAGATGCCCAACTTCTGCACAAGAAACCCACACCCACAAGCTTAGAAAGTGGATGCCTATTCTTTTCACTGGGGGGGTGATGATGTTCCTGTATGCCTTCCCCCTTTCACTCTGATCCAGAAAGTCCTCCTGAAAATTCAAAGGGACAAACCAAAAATCCTAATGTTGACCCCATTTTGGCCAAGACAGCATTGGTTTCCCCTCCTTTTTTCTGTAGCCAAGGGCAACCATGACAGGTTACCCCACCGGATAGACCTACTCACACAACACAAGGGGTCTTTGCTACACCCAGAGGTGAACAATCTAAAACTGACCTTATGGGTGATAGAATTCTAATACCTTACAGACACCTTTATTCAGAGGACGTAATGTTATGCAGGAGGCCAGAAAACGCAGCACTAGGAGAGACTATGTGGCTAAATGTCTCTGGATTCTCCATTTGGTGTCATAGGAACAAACAGGACCCCCTCACTACCTCCATCCCTAGGGATCTGTCCTATTTGTGTGAGCTACTCCAAACAGGACTGACATATTCCTTGATCAAAGTCCACTTATCTGCCATCTCTGCCTGTCTATCCATTTCACCTCCCCTGGCATCCAGATTGAAAGTCAAAACTCTTAAGAGTCGTCCTCCACATCAAACCCCCACGGGAAACCCCATCCCTCCTCCGTGGGATCTAAACTTTGTATTAGAAAAGCTAACACGATCTCCTTTTGAACCAGCACATTCTGCTTCTCTGAAATTTTGTACATTCAAAACAGTAGTTCTAGTTGCCCTCACTTCCGCCAGGAGGGTTTCGGAGATCCAAGCCCTGATGGCCACATCCCCCCACCTAGTCTTTCACAGGGACAGAGTGGTGTTCAGGACCAACCCCTCTTTCATGTCAAAGGTAGTTAATGAACTTTCATTGAATCAAACCATTAACGTACCTGTCTTCTACCCCCATCCTCAAAATGCTTCAGAGAGGACCCTTCACTCCCTGCGTGTGCACAGACCACTAAGATATTACCTTGACAGAACAAAAAACATCAGAAAATTGGAACAGTTATTTGTTTCCTTCCATCCCAGAGCACTAGGGAAAGCTGCATCTTAACCAAACCATTGCCTCATGGATCTCCAAGTCCATCTCCTTCTGCTACTCCCACCATGGAAAAACCTTACAAGGCAGTATCAAACCACATTCCACCAGAGCAGCTGCCTCCTCTTCTGCCTTTTTCAAAGGCATTGATTCCCCTTCTATTTTAGAGGCAGCCACTTGGATCTCTGTGCACACCTTCACCAAACACTACAAGCTGGACATGCCATCCCATGCTAGAGCCGGTTTTACCAAGAACTATCCTACAGGGTCTACTGGACCATGGAAACCCTTCCTCATCCCAGGATCTTACTTAAAGCTCTGGTACTCTCCCTACTGTTATGAATACTGCAACATCAGAATAGAAGGACATAGAGTAGTTGTGTAAGACCTTACCATAACCATAGATGTCCTTCTCTTCTGTGTTGCAGTATTCAGTCCCACCCTCCTACCCCCTGTTTCTTGCTTCTGCTATAGCAGGTATTTTATGAACATCTGTGGCAATCTTCTTGCCCAAGTCTCTACCTACATAGCCTCATTACTGCCCTGGCTCTAGCAGGCATGCAGTCTAAGGGTCTCAGGACCCTCCTGAAAAACCTCAGGGGCACTAGTATATGCAGCAGAAGCTATTCTGAGTAGGGTATGTACAGACGTCACCTTTATACCTAACACCGGTTTATGGTCCTCGTAGCCGACCTCACTCCAAGACAAAGACTTTGGTATACTGGCCGGACAGCGGTACTGATGTCCTTCAAGGATGCATCTGCAGTCATAACAAATGGGTTGTCCTGTCGTCAGGCAGCCCTTCGGTCGGCCGGATTCCAAAGTCTGGGTCCGGCTTCGGCTGATGTCGCACTTCACCCGACGTCATCTCTGCTGGTCTTCGGGTATAAAGGCATCAGCCGACGCCATTTTCCTCTGTCTTTCTTGCCGCACGGCGCCCGAAGCAGAAGCTGTTCGCAAGTGCCGGTCGGTCAGATCCAGAGATTACTACTACCGAATACTACTTCGAAGACTTCTAAAAGCTAAGTACCCCGTTGGGGACTCTTTCTTGCCTCAGCCGATGTCAGAAAGTCAATAACTGTTTAACTTGTGGGAAACAAATACCTCATAAAGATTTCCACTCTTACTGCCTGCCTTGCTTAGGCCCAGACCACGACGTAGCAGCTTGTTCGGCCTGTGCTTCCTTCAACCGACGAACGCTTAGGCGTTGGTCGGAGTTTGCTGAACAGTTTTTCGGCTCAGATTTTGCGTACATTATGCCGTCGGATCCTCCGACTACCCAAATTGTTAAAAAACGCAAAGAAAAAGACCGACACTCGCGGTTTCGGCCGAAACCACGGTTAAGCAAGCCGCGAGTGTCTCTGTTTCGGCCGAAACCGAGAAAACCGGTCAATCTTCAGC
Organism: Protopterus annectens; assembly: GCF_019279795.1. Classification (NCBI taxonomy): domain Eukaryota; kingdom Metazoa; phylum Chordata; order Ceratodontiformes; family Protopteridae; genus Protopterus; species Protopterus annectens. The sequence continues at coordinate 1,323,598,174 of NC_056747.1, forward strand.
CGAATCCACGACTACTACTGAGGCTCCTGCTACCTTAGTTGAATCGGCCTCAGAAGTTCTGCCTACTACTGTGGTTCCTAGTGATTTATCAGACACCATTCCTTTGGATGTCTCTACCCCAGCACGTGGTGCTGCTAGGCCTCCTGCAGCCATGTCTATTAAGGCCTTTGCCAGGGCTAAAGCAGCCAAAACTGTTAAATCAGTGCCTGTTAAGCCCCCCTCACACAGGCCCACTTCTAGTTCACAAATGCTTACTCTGGCAGAGGATTTAATATCCTTAATTAGGGATCCCAATCTCACCCAGACAGGGCCTCTCAGCCCCAGAAAGAGACCTAGAGCAGAGCCCCGAGCCAGTGTCCTCTGATGATTCTTCGGATGACTCCGACATTACAGATCAGCCAGAGGCTCCTTTTCTACTTATGAAGATTCCGATGCTGAAGAATCCATTCCATCTGCCTCTCCACCAGAGGAATTTTCCTTTGGGGAAACCTTACATGCCATGAGAGAACAATTCCAATGGCAGGGACAAGATTTCTCAGATTCAAGAAAAAGGCTTAGGACATTTCTGCACTTACCACAACATAGGCCCTTAGCTATACCTCCAGTACTGCCTGTTGTGGATGATGCATTTAATGATGTTTGCACTGCTCCTGATACTTTACCTCCAGCCCCTGCCAAACCAGATAGATTTTACAGGGTGCCAGACACTCATCACCACCTTTACAAGGCCCCACTTGCAGATCCTGAGACTATATCCCAGGGGCCTAAGGCAGTAGCCTCGACCTCGACAAAAAACCCTATTCCTTCTGAAAGGGAATCCAGGTCCTTAGAGAGATGGGGGAAAAAGTTTACACCTCTGCTACTCTCTCAGCTAGAGCTTTAAACTGTCAGTTTCATATGATCCAATACCAAGAGTTTATGCTTGATCAGTTAACTAAGAAGCTGTCCACTGATGATTCCTTAGATAAGAAATATGTTTTAGAAATGGTGAATAACATTCAGCAGGTTAGTAACCATTCTTTAAAATGTGGCTATGATGCACTGGTGGCTTCATTTAGATCAGCCATGACTGGCACAGTGATAAGAAGGCATGCATGGTTGAAAGAACAGGTCTTGCGGATCATGTTAAAGCAAAGCTGTTAGATGCTCCTATGGATAAAGCCAGTCTATTTGGTACACCTGCTCAGCAAGTAATGAAGAAAATGGAAGAGAAGGCAAAATCTGTACAAACAGTTAAGGATTTCTTACAGGTTCAGCCCCCAAGGTTTAGCAGGAACTGGCCTGCCAAAAATTGGTCCTTTCCAGACTCCTCAAAATCTCAGAGGCAGGAATAGACGCTCTAGAGACAGAAATCAATCCAGAGGAGGTGCCTACAGAGGACGACAGTGGCAAGGCAATAACCGAGGCACAGACACAACCTCTGCCACTGCAACAGGACAATCACAGTGACTTGGCTCTGACACCGCCTACCAGGGAGCAAATAACAGCACCTTTAGGCGGAAAGTTAGCCTTATTTTCGAAAAATTGGCACTATATCACAAAAGACAAGTGGATTTTGCAAACCATAGACCAAGGTTACAGGTTCCACTTCCACACCTTACCAGTAAAAAGAGGAATGCCAAACCTACCTCCAAATCAAAAAACAGAAGCTCTAAAGCAGATAGCGCAATTAATAAAGATAAGAGCTGTGGAAAGAGTACCAATAACAGAACAGGGCAAAGGATTCTACTCCAGACTCTTCCTAGTACCAAGAAAAGAGAAAAGTTGGAGACCTATTCTCGACCTGTCCGTCTTAAACACATACATCATTGTCCCAAAATTCAAAATGCTGACCCTTCAGCAACTTCTTCCCATGCTGGGCAAGGAGTGTTGGCTGGTAACTCTAGATCTCAAGGAGGCATATCTGCACGTCCCCATACGACCAAATTGCAGAAGATACCTCAGATTTCTTGCAGGATCAGAGCATTATCAATTCTCAGCATTGCCCTTTGGCTTATCTACTGCCCAGAGTATTCACAAAATGCCTGGCATCAGTAATCGCTCACTGCAGGCTACAGGAATCCAAATTTATCCATACCTGGACGACTGCCTGTTACAAGCGGACAACAAAAGCAAGCTGACAACAGATTTACAAAGAGTCATTTGCTTACTACAAGCCCTGGGATACACAGTCAATTTACAAAAGTCAAGACTGATACCATCCCAAACAAGAACATTCTTGGGTGCGAAATTGGACACAGCAAAACAAATGGCATTCCTAACTGCAGAAAAACAAAACAACTCCCTCTTTACTTCTTGGCATTAACAAAGCAGAACAAACTAACAGCAAGAAAAGTACTGCAGGCCTTGGGCTTCATGGCATCATGCATAATCTTGGTCCCACATGCCAGACTGCATATGAGAAAGCTACAGTGGTACCTAAAGAATTTATGGTCTCAACACAGGCACAGCTTAGAAACCGAAATCCCACTAATCCCATGCCTGAAACAGGAGTTCCTATGGTGGGCTCAAGCATGCCAGTCAAACCCAGGCTTGCCCTTCCACAACTTTCATGCAAGCCAAACCATCACAACGGACGCCTCAGACCTAGGCTGGGGCGCACATGTTGGACAAATGCCTACAAGGATTGTGGACTCCAGACCAGCTGCACCTGCACATAAACCAAAAGAAATGCTGGCAGTAAAACTAGCAATCCAGAAATTCAGACCATTCCTCAAAGAAGGCCATTTAATGATAAGGACAGACAACACCACAGTCATGTGGTACATCAACAAACAGGGAGGCACTCATTCATACCCCTATGCAGAATGACTCTGGACCTTTGGAATATGGCTCTGAGCTACAACATCCAGTTACAGGCAGTATTTGTGCGGGAAAAGAAAACACCCTAGCAGACATGCTAAGCAGAACCACCTCGGATGCTCACGAATGGATGCTACACCCGGACATCTTCAAGGCCATCACAAAGAAATGGGGAATGCCACAAATAGACCTATTCACATCCCCACTCAATCACCAGCTCAAAAATTCTGCACAAGGACATACCACCCACTTGCATGGAAGGTGGACTCTCTATCCTTCAGTTGGAAAGGCCTGACAGCATATGCATTTCCACCTCTTCCTTTGATGCACAAGGTACTACTGAAAATCAAAGAGGAACGCCCAAGGATAATCCTGATAGCTCCGAATTGGCCAAGACAACACTGGTATCCATTGCTGAGGAGCATGTCTCAGGGAGAATGTGGTCAATACCCTGATGCCTTTGATGTTAACTCAGAACAACTACAACATCATGCACCCAAACCTAAAAACCTTGCAACTGACTGCCTGGAACATCACATAGCAGCAACTAACCCAGACCTATCCCAAAGGGTTAAAGACATTATCCTTGAAGCCCGCAGACCTTCAACAAGAAGGAACTATGCAGGAAAATGGAAAAGATTTGTCATTTGGAGTACTGAAAGAGGAAAAGATGTGTCGAACATAGATATTGCTAACATCCTGGAGTACTTGGCAGAGCTTCTACATACAGGCCTGTCCTATTCCTCCATCAAGATACATGCATCAGCTATTTCAGCAGAATACAGCTTGATCCACCTGTCTTTTCATCCTCTACTCAGGCAGTTCCTCAGAGGGATCAAGAATGTAAAACCTCCTAGGAAACCACCATTACCAGCATGGGACTTGAACTTTGTGCTAGAAAAATTGACACTCCCTCCATTTGAACCAGCAGCAACAGCAGATCTTCAACACCTATCATGGAAAACTGCTTTCCTACTGGCAATTACTTCAGCAAGGAGGGTTTCGGAACTACAGGCCTTAATGGCAGTACAACCCTTCCTAATCTTCCATCAAGATAGGGTGTCCATGAGAACTAATCCTACATTTATGCCCAAGGTGGTATCCAGAGTGTCTTTAAACCAGGCAATCCACCTACCTACCTTCTTTCCCAATCCACAGAACAGGGGGGAAAGACTGCTGCATACCTTGGATGTACATGGACAGTTACGCTACTACCTGGACAGAACCAAAGGTGACAGAAAAACTGACCAGCTTTTAGTAGCCTATGCAACAGGAAGGGAAGGAAAAGCAATTTCAAACAGACAATCTCCAAATGGATAGGAAATTGCATAAGATTCTGTTACTCCTACCACGGAAAACCAATTCCACAGAACATAAGACCTCATTCTACAAGGGCTACAGCCACTACCACAGCTTTCTTACGAGGAGTGGCAACCAAGGACATTATTGAGGCGGCTACTTGGACCTCCGTGCATACATTTGCCAAGCATTATAATTTACCTCTATACTCTAGATCCCGAGCAGGGTTTGCCACTGCTGTACTGCAAGGGATCCTAACTACACCATAATTCTTCTTCCTCCTCCCCTAGTTTGGCTATGGTATTCTACCCATTTGTTATGACTGCAGATGCATCCTTGAAGGACATAGTACAGTTTTGTACCTACCATAAATGTAGATGTCCGAACAGGATAGCATCTGCAGTCAGGATAAGCCACCCTCCTTCCCCTCTGTGGTACTCCTAGGGTATTTACCCTCCTAATAGCTAGCTGGGGGGGAGTCTCTTATGGTGTATTTGTTTGTATATATGTACATACATTGTTATTTTTTGTGTTTGCCTTCTACTTTTTTGGAAACATTGGCATTTATCCAAAATTTAGCTTATCAAGAGGGCAACTGGCATCTGGGGCAAGAAGCACTGAGGAAAATGGCGTCGGCTGATGCCTTTATACCCGAAGACCAGCAGAGATGACGTCGGGTGAAGTGCGACATCAGCCGAAGCCGGACCCAGACTTTGGAATCCGGCCGACCGAAGGGCTGCCTGACGACAGGACAACCCATTTGTTATGACTGCAGATGCTATCCTGTTCGGACATCTACATTTATGGTAGGTACAAAACTGTACTTTGAGTATTGCAACAGAGAAGAGATGGGCATCTATGGTTATGGTAAGGTCTTGCACAACTGTTCTTTCTCTCAGGTAGATTTAGCAAGGAGAGCTGTTAAGGTGAATGTACTTTCTTGAGCTGTAAGGATTGAACAGATGATTGTAGTATTACAGTAAAAGAAATTTGTTTAGTGTTTTTATGTCGGTCTGTGGGAATGATCATTGTCTTAAAGTTTGGAGCCTTCATCTAAAAACAGTTTGATTGCTTTATCCTCAGTACAGGTGCTGTAATTTAGTGGCCAACAAATAGTGGTGTTTGGGCTCTATCCTCATTTCTTTTAACAGCCTACTTCCAGAAATATCTTCTGTGAACAGATAGTCACTAAAGTAACAGTCATATTTAAATCAGACAATTGTGTTATTTTAATTATGGTAGCAGTACTTCACTTAAATGTCTGAAAGTGTTAAGGTTCAACTTAAGTTATCTGGGTGTTTAAAAATTTGACATGAGTAAACAAAAAGTTTGGCATATAAAATTCTTATGTTCCCTATGCTGTACTGCATTGATTCATTAATGCTTCATTAATCTAAAGAGTTTAAGGCTGCAGTGAATGTAACAGTTGACCTGGAATGTTTTTGGGGAGGTGTGTTTGATGGTGTAAAACCAGTATTTAACATTGTATTTTTTTTTTTTTTTAACAGTATTTTTCAAGAACTGATCGACTGCTGAAGCACAAGCGATCATGTGGTGAAGCCATAAGAAAAGTTGAGTCGGGTATGGAACCTGGGCCTTCAGACCAGAACAGCATTGATAATGGTGACAGCAGCTTTCAGCTAACTCAGGGACACACAAGTGCTTCTATAGTACGCAAGAAAAAATCAAAGGCAGCATCAGGTGATAAAGAACGCAAGAAGGATAAAAATGTTGAGTCCGACATTTCAAGTAGTCTGAACATGCAGAACTATGCTGTTGAGATTCCCATGGTGTCTTCCAGTAACAATTTAGTAGGCACTAGTACACAGCAGGTACAGGCCCGGGTGCCAAAACTGGTCTTCAAGAAAGTACATAGAAAAAGTCCAGAAAAGACTGACTTGAACTTGATATCACAAGGGGCATCAGATTTGGTTAACCAGAAGTTATTACCTGGGAAGGAAGGCTCTCTAGAGCTGCCAAACAGCACAGGTATGGAAAATCTTGGCCTTCTTCACAGTACTGATAACAAGCCCAATCAAACCAGTAGTAATTATGATGATGCCATGCAGTTTTTAAAGAAAAGACGTTATCTACAAGCTGCCAATAATAATGATTATGCTGTAAATGTGGGTCACATGGCTTCTCAGCAGTCTGTAATACAGGCAGCAGTCGCCAGTGTGATGGACAGTGATACGTCACTTAGTCTTCTAGACTCCTCTTCTCTAAATACTGACATTAAAAGTTGCCATGATAAGTCTGGAATCCCTGATGAAGTTTTACAGAGCCTTTTGGAACACTACCACAAGTCTGAAGGTCACCCTGATGTTTCTTTTGACATGACTGAGCAACATGTGAATTTACACCCAACGGGTGGCAACTCTGAGCTAGAGCAAGATGACAGTGTTTGTACAGACTCGCATGCCCCTTCTGGTGATAAAAATAATATGTTGCACGAGTATTCTAAATACCTCCAACAGGCCCTAGAGAGAACAAGTCACAGCAGTGGTTTTGCTCTGGGACCCAGTTTGCAGTTCGTCAGTCTTACTTCAACTCTCACCAGCCATACTTTGTTTCCGGACAAGCAAATGTACACTACATCTCCACTTGAGTGTAGCTTCAGCCAATCTGTTACCTCAGTGTTACCAGCCGCACTACCAAAGTCACATTTTGGGATGTTGGTTGGACCTTCCCAGTCAGGATTTCCTTTGACTGCACTGGATGCTGCTCATCAACAGCTGACCCCATCTCAGGAGTTAACTGACCAGATAGAACAGCAGAAGAACTTGGAGCCCTCTTCTAATTACCAGTTAACATCTCAGGAGCTGACAAGCCAAAAGGAACAGCAGAAGAGTTTGGAGCCCTCATCAAGTTACCAGCTGTCATCTTCTCAGGAGTTGTCTAGCCAGTTAGACACTCAGAAGATCTTAGATCAAAGAGCAGTCTACCAGATAGAGAACTTTGCCCAGGCATTTGGCTCACAGTTCAAGACAGGTAGCAGAGTTCCAGTGGCCTACAGCACTAACTCCAATGGGGAGGTTGACCATAGGATAAGGACTCAAGTGTCAGAATTCTCAGGGTACACTAATTTGTTGTCTGATGTCAGTGAAACAGTTAGTACAAGAGCAAAGACCCCAACCAGCCAGAGTTACAGGTGAGGTCCATGGGTCTGACCAGGCTGGAGGAGTCTTGATGTTTATTTTTATTTTATTTTATTATTTTTTTAATGATAACACTGCCATTAGAATGTTTCTACACAGTTGTACTAAGAATAATGTAAGTGACGCCCTTTCAATGCAACCTTTTGTATTTAGTCTGCTCTTTATGTTAGTATAATATTAGGTCAGTTTATATTATAAATTTTAAGCAGAGTAGATAGCAGAAAAAGATAGTGGCCAAACCATTTTTTGTTCCATTCAACAGATGAAATGTTTTAGCAATCTTACAATTGCAGATGTCAGGGAATAGCCCAGAACTGAAATTGCAAAAAAGAAAAAGAAAAAAAATTGAAGTATTTGTTAATAAGGATCAGATTGTTTAACTCAGGAAAGCTTAAAGTACCAAGGGGAGTTCAGTGTAGATGCAACATTTTACCATTTTAGAAATGTCTTCTTTATGAAAGTATGTGCCGAGATTCGGAAGGATCTGCATATTGCTGCCTAAATATTGAAAGTTTAAAGATGTTTGTCTAATCAGAGAATTTGAAGACTCCAGAGAGTGACTCTTCTTACCTGCTTCCGTGGATTGTAGTTTGACACTGCTCAACAGTAGGCAGGTCAAGACTTTAAAAAAGACCCCATATTTTAAACCTGACATGGTAGCTTTAAGACTGCAAGGTTGTATTATAATAGGGAACAATGCTCTGATCTTTCAAATTATGTGTGTAAAGATATTAAATTAGGCTAACCTTTGATATACCTCATTTTACTGCTTGAACAAAATAACCAGGGACACATTTATCTATCTGTAGCTGAGATATAAAGTATGTATTAACGTTGTATAAGAGTATTACACCTGTTATGTAAGCAGTGTTTACAAAACTATATGGAATGGCAAAGTGAAAGTAAAAAAACACTTGTTCCAATATACCATTAATTTGAAGTGGTGAGTAGCTTATTTCTACGCGCATGTCTAACTAATTTCTATTTGTTCATGCCACTACATTGAAAAATAGACTGATGCCCTTCCAAGAGGCTGCCTTAGATACTGAAGTGAAGTGTCAGTAAATTGCCTGTGATTGAACTTCTTTATGGTAAAAAACGTTTAGTATTATACTGTTTGTCATTCATTCATTTTTTACTTGGAAAGTTCTGTGTGCTGTGCAGTTAATTTTAATTGTTCAAATTCAGTATGTTCATCATAGTAATTAGTTGTAGCAGCATTCTTAAATGGAAGTTTGCCTCAGGTGGATGTCTGCCTGTGTGACCTGACTTCCAGAATTTTGGGCATTACTTACACAGACTGGTCTCCCCATGCTGGAGATATCAGACTGACATTGGGTAGAAATGCTAGAATAGTTCATGTCGTCTTCATTTCTTATTGACACAATTGATTATCTGTACTGCTAGTCTCATCAAGGTGATTTCCAGTGATATGTGGCCCTTTTAGGGATGCTTTATCCTTTTGCTGCTTATAGATTTGTGGTTATTGTTAAAATTGCGTGTGTGTTGTGGAATGTATGTTGCTTAGGGATTTCAAGACTGATGATGACCACCAAGGAGAAAGTTAGCAAGCATCCCTGTGGTAGATGGATCATGGCAAAGTATTTCCTCCTCCAGTGCCTCTTCTGTCTTATGGAGCATATGGAAACCTGCGAAGAGTGCTGTTTCTAGTTAGAGAATGTACAGGCCTTCCTGGACCACTAGAAACTGGCATCCTTAAGCCAAGGGGGGATGGCTATCTCCTCAGTTTTATCTGCATAGACTCTCTTTCACAGAGATTCTAAAAAAATTGAAAAATAAAGCACCATCATAAAGTTAAAAAGCTTCAGAACATTATTAAGGGAAAGAGTAGATTGTGTGTGGCTACAGAGACTTCCATCAGACTTGCACAGGCCAAGGGGCTGTGGTTCAGCTTAGGTGACAGCATGTTTGGAGACATGGCATCTCTTCTACAGCCATTTGTACATACATTTTGTGGAGAGTGGCAGTGAACTAATGTTTTCTGTGAGTGACCAGGCCTCATCCTAAAATTTTGTTCCTTCACCTTCAGGTTGGCTACCAGACATCCACATTGGACAAGTTTGCAGCATAGTTCATGTTAAGAATGCGTTTCAGATATTCCTGCTTTTCTTACTGAGCAGCCATTCATATAATTACTATTGTTTATATATTGTGCTGACCATTCATCTCCCCAGTCATTTAGGCATTGTCATCTTTGGCTTGGGTATGTCCCATTGATGTTTTCCTTGGCTTTATTTATAGGAACATTCCAAAGAGTACATTGCATAGGGCAAGTAGAAGTGGAACCCAACACCTCTAACAGCTCTGACTCAGCAAAGTGAAAAAGTATTTCTTTGGTTAAACTGTCATCTAGCTTGGATGTCAGAGAGAGAGGATCAGGATCTGATCTGTGCTTCTGTGAGGTACTGTCCATTGGGTTATAACAGATTTGGTGATGAATCAGTCTCCTGGTTACCAGCAGAGGGCATCTGTTCTGGAGAGACTCTTGACCAGATGTGTGAACATTTTAAGCTTGTTCAGAAGAGAAATTGGACACCCACAATGAATTATCTTAAAATGGTGGTTGTTTCGATAGCTGTAGCCGTAGACCTGACTACTGTGATTTTTACAGCAGAAGGCCAGGATATCTGTTTAATGTCCAGAGCTCAGAATCGTTCCCTCTTGAGGTGTGGCAGAGACTCCCTCTTCTCTTGGAAGTTGGGGCATCTCTAGTATTGGCACATGCCATATGTTATATATTCATTGTCAAAGTTTGCAGTGCTTTCATTTCAGTGTGAAAGCATTTTCTGGAGGGGTTTGGTCTGCTCCAGAGCTCAGAAGTGACAGCTACCCCATTGGGGGTACACCCTTATCCCTCTTTCTAGTTATGTAGTTTTTGTCAGATTAAAATATAGCTCTAATGTTTTTTTCTACCGTTCCTCAACTGTTGAGTTTTGGATCTGACCTCAGCCACTTCTCAGACTGTGGATCCGTCGCTCAAGCTCCTACCCTTATTCATAATCCCCTCCAAATCCACATTACCTCAGATCTCATTTGCCTCTTCCAGAGATCAGCGATAGTTGACATAGCTCGGGCTATTTTTCAGATAAATGAAATATTTTGCCTTCAAGGTAAAAAAGAAAAAAAAACAAAAAAGGTTACACCTTGTAATCCTCGTGCCCCCCCCCCCCCCCCAGTTTTTCTTGCTCTAGCTTTCTACTAAGCAACTAGTTGGTATTTCTTCTTCTGTAATTTATAGTCTTCTTTACTATTGCTGGTATTTTTTCTTGCTTTACCCTTTCTCGTCCATCTGTGGCTGCTTTAACTAGTATACTGTTGGTAGTAATGACTGGGAAAACTATTGGGTTTAAGAAATGTTCCTCTTATGAGCATATGTTTCCCAACTCTGGTATCCATTCAGAATGTGTTTACTGTTTTGGAGGTGGGCATGCATCTGGATGTTGAATGCGAGATCTGTTAAATCCAACAAAGTCACTGGAATCACAAACCAAAGTGCTAAAATAACTTTAATCCAATATCAATGCATGTTGATATTGGATTAAAATCATTTTAGCATTTTGGTTTGTGGTTCTAGTGACTTTGGAATTAATTTTGTTTTCTTGAAGTTCCATTGGATTTGCTTAAGTTGCTGGCTCTTTTTCTTATAAGTTTGAATGGAAGATTTCAGCAATGCTGAACCATAGACTGTTAGTTGAACACAGGAATAAGTGCTGAAAGGGTTGCTGCATTCATGCTTTTCTTCACTATCTGGAGCTTCTTCCTCTGCCAATAAGCCAGCAGAGAAATCTAAAGGGGGAACAGCAGAAAAAGTCAAAGAAAAACCTAAGGAGTCAAAGTGCTCCCCCAATCGGTCCTCATTCAGTTTCAGGGTCAGCTCTACCTGCAAAAGTTGCCAAATCTTTAGATCTTTGTGATGTCCTTCAAGGATGCATCTGCAGTCCTAACAAATGGGTTGTCCTGGCCTCAGGCAGCCCTTCGGTCGGCCGGATTCCAAAGTCTGGGTCTGGCCTCGGCTGATGTCGCACTTCACCAGACGTCATAGCTGCAGTTCTTTGGGTATAAAGGCATCAGCCGACGCCATTTTCCTTGGTCTTTCTTGCCGCGTGGCGCCCGAAGCAGAAGCTGTTCGCAAGTGCCGGTCGGTCAGAACCAGAGATTGCTACTACCGAAGACTTCTAAAAAGCTAAGTACCCCGTTGGGGACTCTTTCTTGCCTCAGCCGATGTCAGAAAAAGTGAATAACTGTTTAACTTGTGGGAAACAAATACCTCATAAAGATTTCCACTCTTACTGCCTACCTTGTATAGGCCCAGACCACGACGTAGCAGCTTGTCTAGCCTGTGCTTCCTTCAACCGACGAACACTTAGACGTCGGTCGGAGTTTGCAGAGGAGTTTTTCGGCTCCGCTTTTGCTTATATCATGCCGTCGGAGACTCCGACTTCACATTTAGCTAAAAAGCGTAAGGAAAAGGACCGACACTCGCGGTTTCGGCCGAAACCGCGGCTAAGCCAACCGCGAGTGTCTCGGTTTCGGCTGCAGCCGAGTCCGCGGTTCTTCCTTCGGCCGAAAGCATGCCTCCTTCTACCGAGGCCTCTTCCAGCATGGCTGAACCTGCTACTGAAAATCCACCCCGCTCCTACAGTTTCTCAGGATTTATCAGATACTATACCCTTAGATGTATCTACTCCTGCACGTGGAGCTGCTAGGCCCCCTGCATCCATGTCAATTAAGGCTTTTGCCAGGGCTAAAGCAGCTAAATCTTCAAAGGCCGTGCCTGCTAAAGCCCCCTCTCACAGGCCTAGCTCGAGTACTCAAATGCTTAGTCTAGCAGAGGATCTCATTTCTTTGATCAGGGGAACCCAGTCTCACCCTGACAGGGCCTCTCACCCACCTCCAGAGAAGAGGCTTAGAGCAGAGCCCCCTGAGCCAGTTTCTTCAGATTATTCCTCTGATTCAGAAAATTCAAATCCTCCAGAGGGCCCTTATTCTCCATATGAAGACTCTGATGCAGAGGATTCCATACCTTCTGCCTCTCCTCCTGAGGAGTTTTCTTTTGGGGAAACCTTGCATGCTATGAGGGAACAATTCCAATGGCAGGACCAGGAATTTTCAGACTCTAGGAAAAGGCTTAGGACCTTTTTGCATTTACCACAGCATAGGCCTTTAGCTATTCCTCCAGTACTTACAGTTGTGGATGATGCATTTAATGATGCTTGTACTGCCCCTGACTCACTACCTCCGGCCCCTGCTAAGCCCGACAGATACTACAGGGTTCCGGACACACATTATCATTTGTATAAGGCTCCTATTGCAGATCCTGAAACTATTTCACAGGGCCCCAAAGCTGTGATAGTTGCCTCTGCCAAAAAAACCCTCCCCTCTGAGAGAGAATCTAGGGCATTGGAGAGATGGGGTAAAAAAGTTTATACTTCTGCTACTCTTTCGGCTAGGGCCTTAAACTGTCAATTCCACATGATTCAGTATCAGGAATTTCTGTTAGATCAGCTCACTAAAAAACTGTCCTCTCCTGAACCTTTAGACCGTAAGTCCCTTCAGGATTTGGTGCATAACACTCAGCAGGTCAGTAATCATTCCTTAAAATGCGGCTATGATGCACTGGAGGCTTCCTTTAGATCAGCTATGACTGGTACAGTGATCAGAAGACATGCATGGTTAAAAGAACAATCCTTACCAGACCATGTAAAGTCAAAGCTTCTAGATACTCCCATGGAAAAGCACAGTTTGTTTGGTTCCCCTGCACAGCAAGTTTTGAAGAAGGTGGAAGAAAAAGCTAAATCTGTCCAGACAGTCAAGGATTTCTTACAGGTCCAGCCTCCGAGGTTTAGTAGGAACTGGCCTTCCAAAAATTGTTCCTTTCCAGACACCACCAGAGCACAGAGAAGCAGAAATAGACGCCCTAGAGGCAGAGGTCAATCCAGAGGTGTCTACAGGGGACGTCAGTGGCACCCTAACAGCCAGAGAACTACTGCCACAGATCCAGCCACTACCACTTCTACAGGACAATCACAGTGACTTGGCTCTGCAACCGCCTACCAGGGAACAACTGGCAGCACCCTTAGGCGGAAAATTAGCCTTATTTTCAGTAAATTGGCATTACATTACAGGAGACAAATGGATTTTACAGACAATAGACAAAGGCTACAGGTTTCACTTCCATACTCTTCCAAGGAAGAGAGGAATGCCAAACCTACCTCCAAACCAAAGGATAAACGCTCTACAACAAATAGACCACTTACTAAGGATGAGAGCTATAGAAAAGGTACCGGCTATGGAACAAGGACAAGGATTTTATTCAAGGCTTTTCCTAGTACCAAGAAAGGAAAAACAATGGAGACCTATCCTCGACCTGTCCGCTCTAAACACATATCTCATTGTTCCAAAATTCAAAATGCTGACCCTACAGCAACTTCTTCCCATGCTGGGCAAGGAGTCTTGGCTGGTGACTCTGGATCTCAAGGAGGCATACCTGCATGTCCCCATACGACCAAATTGCAGAAGATACCTCAGATTTCTTGCAGGATCAGAGCATTATCAATTCTCAGCATTGCCTTTTGGCTTATCTACTGTGCCCAGAGTATTCACGAAATGCCTGGCATTAGTAATTGCTCATTGCAGGCTTCAGGGAATTCAAATTTATCCATACCTGGACGATTGCCTGTTACAAGCGGACAGCAAAGACAAATTAACAAAAGATTTGAAAAAGGTTATTCACCTGCTGCAAGCCCTGGGATACACAGTCAACACAAAAAAGTCAAGGCTGATACCATCCCAAAGGATAACCTTCCTGGGTGCAGAACTGGACACATCAAACCAGATGGCATTCCTCACAACAGAAAAACAGAAGCAGCTACCACTCAATTTCATGGCATTAACAACGCAGAACCAGCTTACAGCAAGGAAAATCCTGCAAGCCCTAGGTTACATGGCATCCTGCATAATATTAATTCCACATGCCAGACTACATATGAGGAAGTTGCAATGGTACCTGAGGAATTTATGGTCTCAGCACAAGCACAGCCTAGAAACCAAAATTCCAATAATTCCATGCCTGAAGCAAGAATTCCAGTGGTGGGCCCAGACCTGTCAATTGAACAAAGGATTGCCCTTCCACAGGCCTCACCCAAGCCAGACTATCACCACGGACGCCTCAGACCTCGGTTGGGGGGCACACATGGTGGACAAGTGCATACAAGGCTTATAGACTCAAGACCAGATGAACTTGCACATAAATCAAAAAGAGATGCTGGCAGTAAAACAGGCAATTCAGACATTCAGACCATTTCTACAACAGGGTCATTTGCTGATAAGGACGGACAACACCACAGTTATGTGGTATATCAACAAACAGGGAGGCACACATTCATATCCTCTATGCCGGATGGCAATGGACCTCTGGAATGTGGCCCTGAGCCTCAACATTCAGCTCCAAGCCATATTCGTGCCAGGAAAAGAAAGTATACTAGCAGACATCTTAAGCAGGACCACCACGGATGCCCACGAATGGATGCTGCATCCAGACATCTTCAAAACCATCACAAGGAAATGGGGACTGCCAGAAATAGACCTGTTCGCATCTCCACACAACCACCAATTGAAAAAATTATGCACAAGGACATACCACCCACTTGCTTGGAAGGTGGACTCCCTATCCTTCAGTTGGGAAAACCTGACAGCATATGCATTCCCCCCTCTTCCTTTGATGCACAAAGTGCTACTGAAGATCAAAGAAGATCACCCGAGGATCATCTTGATAGCTCCAGATTGGCCGAGGCAACATTGGTACCCGCTACTGAGGAGTATGTCCCGGGAGCACGCATGGCCTCTACCCCTACTACCTCTACTACTAACACAGAACAACTTCAAAATCCTGCATCCAAACTTGAAAACACTGCAGCTAGCTGCTTGGAACATTACATAAGGAAAAATAACCCAGATTTATCTCAAAGGGTTAAAGACATTATCTTGGAGGCTCGCAGACCCTCAACAAGGAAAACTTATTCAGCAAAATGGAAAAGATATCTCATTTGGAGTGCAACAAAAGGAGTAGATGCAACATTGCCAAACATAGCTAACATCCTGGAATACTTAGTAGAGCTTTTCCACAACGGTCTGTCTTACTCCTCCATTAAGATTCATGCATCAGCAATTTCAGCAGAATACAACATGGATCCTCCAGTCTTTTCTCAACCTCTACTCAGGCAGTTTCTCAGAGGAATTAAAAATGTAAAGCCACCTAGGAAACCACCATTGCCTACATGGGACTTGAACTTTGTGTTAGAAAAGTTGACACTCCCCCCTTTTGAACCAGCAGCAACAGCAGAATTACAGTACTTATCTTGGAAGACTGCATTCCTGCTTGCAATCACTTCAGCTAGAAGGGTTTCTGAATTACAGGCATTAATGGCAGTACAGCCCTTCCTTATCTTCCATCAGGATAGAGTGTCCATGAGAACTAATCCTACCTTTATGCCAAAGGTGGTCTCCAGGGTATCATTAAACCAAGCAATACACCTACCAACATTCTTTCCCAACCCACAGAACAGGGGGGAAAGAATTGCGCTACTACCTGGACAGAACCAAGAACAATAGAAAAACTGACCAGCTTCTGGTAGCATATGCAACAGGAATGGAAGGAAAAGCAATTTCAAAACAAACTATCTCAAAATGGATAGGAAATTGCATTAGATTTGTTACTCTTTTCATGGAAAGGCAACTCCAGAAAACATCAGACCTCATTCCACAAGGGCTACAGCCACTACTACAGCTTTCTTACGAGGAGTGGCTACCAAAGACATTTTAGAGGCTGCTACTTGGAGCTCCGTGCATACATTTGCCAAGCATTATAATCTACCTTTATACTCCAGATCCCGAGCAGGTTTTGCCACTGCTGTATTGCAAGGGATCTTAACTACACCATAAACTCTTAGTGCCTCCTTAGTACTTCCTCCCCCAGTTTGGCTATGGTATTCTACCCATTTGTTAGGACTGCAGATGTATCCTTGAAGGACATAGTACAGATGTTCTTCATCCCACATTGCTGCAGTCCTAACACTTGGGTAGTCCGCTGTCCCTCGGTCGGCCCGAATATCAGAGTATAAGGCTGACGTCGGTCAGGGCGCATTTGACTGACATCAGAACGTCAGGGTACAAATGCGCATGACCGACGTCATATCCTCAGTCTTTTTTGCCGCATGGTCCGATGCAGAAGCAGTGTTGCAAGTGCCGTTCGGCGTTCTGAAATTTTTCGAATTCGGAGTTTCAGACCGAAGTCAGAGTTGGTTAAGTACCCCGTTGGGGAATATTTTGGTTTTTTCTTGCCTCAGTGGTTTACCGGATGTCAGAAAAAGTGAATAACTGTATTTCTTGTGGGAAACAAATACCGCATAGGGATTACCATAATTTGTGTATACCTTGTTTAGGACCTGAGCATGACGTTGTTGGATGCCGCTTTTGTGCTAGGTTTAATAAACGCACTATAAAGCGGAGGTTGGATTGTGCTAGGTTGGTCTTTGGGAAGCGGTGTAATTACAAAATGCCGTCGGATGCTCCGCCGGCTTCCTCTAAGAAGCGCAAGGACAAGGCAGGTAAACCTAGGTTAGAGGAGTCGTCCGAACCGGACGTCAGTTCTTTAGAGGCATCAGTGGAACCGGTGGTTCCGGCGGAGCTCTCTGGAGTCCCAGGGAGAACCTTTGATTTTACAGGATGTGGCCTCCCAGGAGGCAGGACAGGCTGTAGGGGCTTCTCAAGTAACTGTACTCCCCTCCCTTCCTAAGGGGTCTAGGCCTTCTCTTTCTGCTTCCAAGGCTTCTCCTAGAGGCAGGTCTAGTTTAGCTTCTGTGGGTGTCGCTCCCAGTTCTTCAGGTGCTGTGCCCAAGAAGCACATGCTCAAAATGGCAGAGGATTTAATTACTTTAATTAGAGGCTCTATGCCCCCTCCTGACAAGAGGCCTAGGATGGAACCTGTGTTGGGGGATTATGAGCAGGCTTCGGATGTGTCTGAGTCTTCGGCTGAAGACTTGCAGGAGTATTCTCATTATTCTGATTCTGATGTGGATGATTCTACTCCTTCTGCTTCTCCTCCTGAGGATTTTTCTTTTTCAGAGACCCTTCACTCTATGAGAGAGCATTTTAAATGGGAAGGTCAGGATTTCTCTGATTCCAGGAAAAGGCTTAGGGAATTTTTGTTTTTACCCCAGCATAGGCCTTTAGCTCTACCTCCTGTTTTGAATGTGGTGGAAGATGTGTTTGCAGAGGCTTCTCTTAATCCTGACTCTTTGCCTCCTGCTCCTGTTAAGCCAGATAGGTATTACAGGGTGCCTGAAGCTAATAAGTATCTTTTTAAGAGTCCTAGAGCAGACCCAGAAACTGTTAGCCAGGGGCCTAAGGGTGTTAAGGCTTCTGTTGTCAAGAATCCGGTTCCTGCAGATAAAGAGGCCAGGGCCTTGGATAGATGGGGAAAGAAAGTTTATACTTCTTCCACTTTAGCCATGAGAGCTTTGAATTGCCAGTTTCACGTGTTGAAATATCAAAATTATCTCCTTTCTCAATTGAAATCTAAGGTTGATGCTCTGGCGGAAGGTATTGACTGTAAAGAGTTACAAGATTTAGTGCATGTTTCTGAACAGGTGGGTAAGCATTCTTTGCAATGTGGTTTTGATGCTGTACAGGCCTCGTCTAGGGTGGCTGCCACTGGGTCAGTTCTTCATGAGGCATGCCTGGCTGAGGGATCAAAATTTATCTGACCATGTGAAAACTAGAATTTTGGATGCCCCTTTGCAATCTGATGTCCTATTTGGTTCTCCTGTTGAGGCAGTTTTAAAGAAAATGGAAGACAAGGCTAAGTCTATGCAGACTGTTAAAGATTTTTTGCAGGTTCAGCCTCCAAAGTTTAGTAGAAATTGGCCTACTAAAGGGTGGACGTATCCTTCTTATGATTCCCAGTCTAGGGGTAGATCTAGACGTGGCAGGGGCAGAGGTCAGGGCTCTTTCAGGCCTAGAACAGGGAGTTCTCCTGCACAGTCTGCAAGTGAGGGCAGGGGTCAGTCCTTTCGTAAACAGACCCAATGACCTACCTTTTCAGCTGCCAGATGCTTCTCGACTGGCAGCACCTTTGGGAGGAAGGTTGGCACTTTCCAAAGAAAATTGGAGTTTGATTACCCAAGACAAATGGGTACTGGATATCATACATCACGGTTACAGGTTTTATTTCCATACCTTGCCTCCTTTCAAAGGCATGCCAGACATTCCTCCTCAACAAAGAATAGAGGCTCACAAGCAAATTTCACTGTTAGGAAGGTTGGCACTTTTCAAAGAAAATTGGAGTTTGATTACCCAAGACAAATGGGTACTGGATATCATACATCACGGTTACAGGTTTTATTTCCATACCTTGCCTCCTTTCAAAGGCATGCCAGACATTCCTCCTCAACAAAGAATAGAGGCTCACAAGCAAATTTCACTGTTACTCCAAATAGGGGCCATACAGCCGGTTCCTATGCCAGAAAGGGGCCTAGGATTTTATTCTCGCCTGTTCCTAGTCCCAGTTCCTAGTCCATATTCATAAAGGATACTCACACCTCCAGGTTGGTGGCAACGCATGAAGCTTCGGAAACCATCCAGGTGCAACTAACCATAGGCAAAACTGCTCTACAAATTGTAGCATGCTACAGGCCACCCTCTCAAACTCAGGAACCCCACACAGCCTTCCTGAAGACACTGGAGGGTATAAATGTATCTCCAAACACCATCATATTGGGTGACTTCAACTACCCGAATATAGACTGGGAACATTACTCAAGCCCTAACTTTCTAGCCCAACGGTTCCTGGAGTTCATAAATTCAAATGCCATGGAACAGCTAGTCACTGTTCCCACGAGAGGAGAAAATATACTAGATCTCATTGTCACAAACATGGGGACAAAATGCTCCACAACGGAAGTATATCCCTCATTGGTGAGATCTGATCATAAACTAATCTCACTGGAAATCCACATCCGCCCCACCCCAAACAAAAAGACCATAGTGAAGAACTTCTCTAAAGCAAACTTCACACTACTCAAGACTGGTGTGGTATCCTTCAAGGCCCCTGAGTCAGAGGAAACCACAACCCAAGCTCGGAAGCCCTTACAAATGCCTTCTATGAACACCTCCAGGACTGCATGGATCAGGCAATCCCAAATAAAACCAAGACTCTTTCCACAAAGGGCAAGCGTCCAGTCTGGTGGACCCCAGCCATTAACAAACTTTACAATAAGAGGAGAAAGCTATTACATGATAGAACAAAATCCATAAAGGAAGTCACCCTGATCATTATTAGTAAAAAATCGAGCACTCATAAAATCAACTAAGGCCAATTTTGAGAGAAAAATTGCCATGGATTCAAAGGACAATCATAAGGCCTTTTCAGCTATGTTAGGAACCTGGGTGGAAACTCACAGATATGCTCAGAATTAGTCCAAAATGATACAAAAATCACTGAACCCACAGACATTGCCAACATACTGGCAGACAGGTCCAGTGCAAACTTCACCCCTCTCCCCTAAAGGAGAGATAACTATCCCAGCCGAGTGTAGCCTCCCGGACATCTCAAATGCGCAGGTGGAAGCTGCTCTCTAAAGCTAAAAACACAGCATCAATGGGACGGATGGTGTCCCCGGCTGTGTGCTACACGAGCTAAATGAGGAATTAAACGCACATAAGGCAGCTGTTTAATCTCAGCCTTACCACAGGATCGTGCCCAAGGAGTGGCGTGACGGCAACTGTGGTCCCACTCCACAAAGGTGGCCCACGGACCCTGGTAATTACCGCCCATAAGCTTAACAAGTCTAGTCTGCAAAGCTATGGAGAGGATCATAATGGAGCTCATAAACAAAGATATAGGGGACTTGCAGACATTGGACCCGACCCAGTTTGGCTTTGTCAAGGGAAGATCATGCCTTTTGAACTTGGTCGACTTCTTCAAATAGTCACCAAGGCCATTGATGAGGGAAAGGCAGTCCATACAGCCTACCTTGACCTTGCAAGCTTTCGACACAATACCCCACTCGGTATTGTAGAAAACTTACCAGCTTAAATGTAAACCCATATGTCACAAGATGGGTTGCAAACTGGCTTAAGGACAGAACCCACAGGGTTAGAGTTGCTGGCGCTGTGTCAGACTCCAAGCCGGTCACAAGTGGTGTTCCACAGGGCTCGGTCCTTGGCCCCCTATTGTTTGGCATCTACTTCTCAGAAGTACAGGCCAACATGGGAGGACTTTGGCTGACAAAGTTTGCAGATGACTGCAAACTGGGCGCCATAGTGGAAAGTGCATCGGACACGGATATCCTTCAGAAGGGACTCACTGAAACAGATAGCTGGTGCCAGAGCCGTGGCCTGAAGTTAAACGCCAAAAATGTATAGTCATACCCTTCGAAAAACAAGGTAACCCCAAGCTACCATATAGGTGGCAATCCACTAAGCACAGAAGAGGTTATCAGGGACCTGGGGACCCAGGTTGACAGTGGCCTTTCTTTTGACACTCACATTGCTAAAGTGGTTAGAAAGACCTTCTACATTGCCCACCTGATCATGAAGGGATTCACATCCAGATCTAGTGAGGTCATTGTTCCCTGTACTCTTCACTTATCAGACCAATGATCGAGTACAATGCCCCATTCGGGATGTATCTCACCCGACATCTGCAGCAATTGGAGAGACCCCAAAGTTCCTCACCAAAAGGATAAGGGACTCCAAAATCTGTCATATGCTGCCAGATTGAAGAAACTCCAGCTCTATTCAGTCGCATACCGTCTGCTCAGAGGTGACATGTGCCTGACATACAAGGCCATGTCCAACCCGAATTAATGGACATGCTCCACCTCAAAAATCCAAATCCACCAAAACCACTAGAGCAAGCGACTTAAACCTTAGCACGGATATAAATAGGACGTGCTGGAGGGATAGATTTATCACTCAGAGACTCCCTATGCTGTGGAATAAAATCCCGGTCCATGTGAGGCAGAGCACCTCGCTGACTCTGTTCAAGAGAAATCTAGACCTGTGGATGGGAGATCGTAGGTTTACCCCGGGAATCATCTCTGGGTCACTGCTGGACAGAGGCACAACAAACTAATGGGCACAGTATTTTTTCATATAAGGGGTGGCGTAAGCCACAATAATTTGGGCTAGGCTTATAAATGCCTTAGGGCAGATAGCCTAGTATAAACCTATGAACCTATAAGAAGGGGAACACGTGGAGACCAATTTTGGATTTATCTGTCCTCAATACTTATCTGGACATTCCCAAGTTCAAAATGTTGACGTTGCAGCAGCTTTTACCTCTGCTGGGCAAAAATCATTGGATGGTAACTTTGGATCTCAAGGAGGCTTACCTTCATGTTCCTATCAGCCTAACGTGCAGGAAGTATCTGCGTTTTCGTGCTGGGACTTCTCACTATCAGTTCTCTGCATTGCCCTTTGGCTTATCTACTGCGCCCAGAGTGTTCACGAAAGTTCTGGCTCCAGTGATAGCTTTCTTCAGGCTAAAAGGGATACAGATCTATCCTTATTTGGACGACTGCCTGATTCTGGCTCAAGGAAGGGAAGAGCTTCTTCATCATTTGGAATATGTGATAGCAGTGCTAAGATGCCTGGGGTATTCTGTGAACGAAATAAAGTCCAGTCTAGTACCCTCTCAAGACATGTGCTTTTCTGGGTGTGAGACTGAATACAGCATCCCAGATGGCCTTTTTAACCCCGGACAAACAAAAGAGTCTATCCCTTTACTTTCTATCTCATCAGTCCGGGCTGACTGCAAGGACAGTCCTTCAAGCCTTAGGGTTCATGGCATCTTGTATTCTGGTGCTTCCCAATGCCAAACTGCATATGAGGAAGCTACAATGGTATCTCAAAAATGTATGGACACACTGCCAGGATCTGGACACTGTCATTCAAATAATTCCTTGCATTCAAAAGGAATTTTTATGGTGGGCTCAGGAATGTCACCTAAACAAGGGACTCTCTGTGACCCGGCCAGAGGCGAGTCAGATTTTAACAACAGATGCCTCAGACATAGCTTGGGGAGCTCATCTAAATGGAAAGTGGATACAAGACAAGTGGCCTGCCAGACTACAACATCTACATATCAACATGAAGGAGATGTTAGCAGTCCAGTTTGCATTAATAGCTTTCAAGGATTTACTTCTTCCAGGGCAGGTGTTGATTCTAACAGACAACACAACTGTCATGTGGTACATCAACAAGCAAGGGGAACACATTCTTATCCTCTATGCAGGCAAGCAATGATTTTGTGGGAGACTGCTCTCAGTTTACAACTAACTCTTCAGGCAAGGTTTCTGCCGAGCACAGAACTCCTTAGCAGACGTGTTAAGCAGACAAATCATGGATCCCCACGAGTGGAAACTGGATCTTCATGTATTTCAGAAATTGACAGTGTCCTGGGGAACTCCAGACATAGATCTGTTCGCTTCTCCTCTAAACCACCAGCTGCCAAGGTTTTGCACAAAGCGGTTTCATCCCGCAGCTTGGAAAGTGGATGCTCTTTCTTTCAGTTGGAAAAATCTTCATGTGTATGCCTTTCCACCGCTGCCTCTCCTCCCAAAGGTACTTCTGAAGGTCAGACAGGACAAGCCAAGGATGATTTTGATAGCTCCAGATTGGCCTCGACAGCACTGGTACCCACTTCTGAGAAGTCTAGTACGGAAGCCTCCATGGCCTTTGCCTTTGATTCCACATCTGTTGTCCCAGGAGGACAGTCATTTGATCAGTGTCAAACTTCACTCTCTTCACCTAACAGCATGGCATATTCTGTTTTAAAACATAAAGGGTCTCAACTTCCACAACAAGTTTTGAATGTGATTTTGGAAGCCAGAAGGCCTAGTACAAGGAAAGTGTACGCTGATAAATGGAAGAGATTTTTATTTTGGAGTGCAGCTAAGGATTTGGATGTTTCTGAGCCTGATTTAAGTGTGGCTCTGCAATACCTTACTGAGTTATTGGACAAAGGTTTGTCCTTCTCTTCTATTAAGATTCATGCTGCAGCAATTTCAGCTCACTATGATTGTGACCCTCCTTTGTTTTCTCATCCTTTATTCAAGCAATTTCTTAGAGGGGCAAAGAATATAAGACCCCCTAAGAGCTCCTACTCCTGCTTGGGATCTCAATTTTGTGTTGGAGAAACTCACTCTACAACCTTTTGAGCCTGCAGCTACTGCTGAGTTGAAATATTTGTCATGGAAAACTGCTTTTTTGTTGGCCATTACCTCTGCAAGAAGGGTTTCTGAATTACAGGCCCTTATGGTAGTTGAGCCTTTCTTAATTTTCCACAAGGATAGGGTATCTTTACGTACAAATCCTTCCTTTATGCCTAAAGTGGTTTCTAGTGTGGCTTTAAACCAAACTATTCATTTGCCTACTTTTTATGCAAATCCCCAAACTAAAGGGGAAAAGATTTTGCACACTTTAGATGTACACAGGCAGTTGCGATATTATTTGGACAGAACTAAAGGGTTCAGACAATCTCAGCAGTTATTAGTTTCTTTTGCTTTGTGCTCTCAGGGCAAGCCCGTGTCAAAACAAACTATTTCTAAGTGGATTGGATTTTGCATTGCTTTCTGTTATTCCCATCATGGCAAAGAGATTCCAGCTGGGATTAGACCTCATTCCACTAGGGCTACTGCCACTTCAACAGCTTTTTTGAGGGGGGTGGCTACTAAGGATATTTTGGAGGCAGCCACTTGGAGTTCAGTGCATACCTTCTCTAGGCATTACCACCTTCCTTTGTACTCTAAATCCAGGGCTGGTTTTGCCACTGCTGTGTTGCAGGACATTTTGGCAGCTCCTGCTTCATTATAATTTAGCCATCCTCCCTTACCTCTGCTTTGGGATTCTACCCAAGTGTTAGGACTGCAGCAATGTGGGATGAAGAACATAGTACAGTTTTGTACCTACCATAAATGTAGATGTTCGAGGATCCACATTGCTGCAGTCCAATTTACCCTCCCGCCTTCCCCTCTGCTGTTTGAGGTGGTTGTGTGGGTTGGGTTATCCATCTGAGGTATATGGTGTTTATTGTATATATTGTATATATTGTACATATTTTTGGTGTTAGGCTGGTTGTTTAGCTGTTGCCTAGGGGTTTTGACCTTTTTCTTTAGGGTCTTCTGACATCTGGGGCAAGAAAAGACTGAGGATATGACGTCGGTCATGCGCATTTGTACCCTGACGTTCTGATGTCAGTCAAATGCGCCCTGACCGACGTCAGCCTTATACTCTGATATTCGGGCCGACCGAGGGACAGCGGACTACCCAAGTGTTAGGACTGCAGCAATGTGGATCCTCGAACATCTACATTTATGGTAGGTACAAAACTGTACTTTTTGTACCTACCATAAATGTAGATGTCCGAGAGGTATGCATCTGCAGTCAGGATTACCCACCCTCCTTCCCCTCTGTGGTACTCCTAGGGTATTTGCCCATCTTGTAGCTAGCTGGGGGAATCTATTATGGTGTATTTGTTTGTATATATGTATATACATGTTCATTTCTATTTGCTCTCTATTGGAAACATTTGCATTTATCCAAATTTAGCCTTCCTAGAGGGCACCTGGCATCTGGGGCAAGAAACACTGAGGAAAATGGCGTCGGCTGATGCCTTTATACCCGAAGAACTGCAGCTATGACGTCGGGTGAAGTGCGACATCAGCCGAGGCCAGACCCAGACTTTGGAATCCAGCCGACCGAAGGGCTGCCTGAGGCCAGGACAACCCATTTGTTAGGACTGCAGATGCATACCTCTCGGACATCTACATTTATGGTAGGTACAAAACTGTACTTTTTTTTGCTGTCCATAGTCTGCAAAGGTTTTCACTGGAGCCAATACCATCAAGGTTGCATCCTCCCTTCTTTTTTTGTAGGAGACAACACAGTTTCTAGACCTTCATCCGTCTGGTCTGTTAGGAGCCTTTCTGAAGCTGGTGTGGACAGAGTGATAAAATTTCTCAGGACCCAGATTTTTTGGGGAGTTGTCCTATCTCTGTCTTTCATTGGAGCCGTGAGCTTTGCACCATCCCGGGCAATGATGTTTACTCCTGCTTCAGTCTGCTACTTGGTTTCTGGGAGATTGGATCCATGATTCCAGAGTTTGTCCATGTTGGATCGAATCAACCTTGAAAACGTCTCTGATCCAACCGGCCCCAATGATTTCAGAATTGGAGGGATCTTGGATTTGTAGCTTTGGCACCGGTTCTAGGGCCAGGGGTTGGACTCCAAGGTTGTCAGAGCCCTCCTTTCTCTTGAGCTTCAGCATTAGATAGCTTATACCCATCTTCTGCTTCGAGGCCTGGTCATGGGATTCCTGAGCTTCCCTGGTCAAGTGGCTTTGATTTCTGCTAGGGTAGATGTTCTTCGTGTTTCACTGTTGCAGTCATCACATTTTGGTTATCTGCTTGCAGTAGCCCTCAGTTGGCCTGATTAACAAAGTTTTGGGTCCTGCGTCGGTTGCTGTCCCTTTTTCCATGACGTCAGGTTGTCAGGGGTGTAAAACATGCAGCCGACGTCATTACCTCAGTCTTTCTTGCCGTGCGGTGCCCGAAGCAGAAGCAGTTGGCAAGTGCCGGTCGTCTGAGTCCTGACATTTTCATTTTCGAGTTTCAGAGCCG
This sequence comes from Protopterus annectens, assembly GCF_019279795.1. Taxonomy (NCBI): domain Eukaryota; kingdom Metazoa; phylum Chordata; order Ceratodontiformes; family Protopteridae; genus Protopterus; species Protopterus annectens. The sequence goes on from NC_056747.1 coordinate 1,323,624,134, forward strand.
AAGTCTTCAACTAAAAGCTAAGTACCCCATTGGGGAAACTTTTTCTTGCTCTAAACCGATATCAGTAAAAGTAAATAATTGCATTACTTGTGGAAAACAAATACCTCATAAAGATTTTCATTCATACTGCATTCCTTGCCTAGGCCCTGACCACGACGTACCTCACTGTCAGTTTTCTGCCTGATTTAAACCACGAACTATCCGTCGTCTGTATATTTTCACTTCTAAATATTTTGGTGCTTAGTTCAATTATCCTGATATGTCTTCGGTAAGCCATCCAACATTCCGAAAAAACGCAAAGATAAAGACGAGACAGGCCGCCTAGGTCCAGAGTTCCCGACCGCGCTTCTCCTAAGCCAGTCGCCAGTTCGCCAGTACTCAGTGAGGCACTTTCACAGCCCCTGATACCCGCTACTTCAGATTCGCAGGCCTCTGCTGAGACCCATTCAGAGTCCAGTATGCCACGAGATGCTTCAATTGTGGAACCTGTGGATGTCTCTACCCTGGATGGGTTCAGAGCCGCTGTGCAGACACCAGCTTCTGAGGGTGTATTCAGGCCTACTGACTTGCATATTACACCAGCGCCTTCTTCTTCAAGGCCTAAAACTCGAACCATGCCTAGAAAACTGACACCCAGACCGCATGGTCAGGCCTCTATGCCTAAAAAACAAATAAGAATGTCTGAAGACCTTATTACTTTAATCAGAGGAAGCCAGCCTTCCCCCTCTGAGACCTAGGACTGAGTTTGCTTATGATACTTCTGACAAGGATTCTGAATTTTCTGTTTCCTCTGATGACCAGGATTTACCCTTATCTACCTATGAGGATTCTGATGCTGAGGACTCTGTTCCCTCTGCCTCCCCCCCCCCCCCCCCCAGAGGATTTCTCTCTTGGTGAAACCTTGCATTCTCTCAGGGAGGATTTTCATTGGGAAAGTCAGGATTTCTCTTATTCTAAGTGGCTTAGGGATTTCTTACTCCTGCCCCAGCACAAGGCCTTTAGCCATATCTCCTGTACTAGACATTGTTGATGCCTTTTCAGAATCTAGCTTGGCTCCTGAGTATCTACCTCCTGCTCCCAGAAACCTGATGGATATTACAGGGTCCCTGACTCTCACAAGTTCCTTTTTAAAAATCGTACCGCGGATCCTGTGACCATTTCACAGGGACCCAAGGGCATTAAAGCTACTACTGCCAAAAATCCTACCCCCCTCTGATAAAGACTAAAGGGCGCTGGATAGATTGGTTAAGAAGGTGTACACTTCTGCAACTTTGGCCATTAGGGCCTTAAACTGCCAGTTTCATATGTTAAAGGATCAGCAGCATATTATTGGATTGCTTAAACAGAAAATGATGTTGATTCCTGATCGTGATGAAAGTAAGGATTTACAGGATTTACTGTATTCAGCTGAACAAGTTGGAAAACATACTTTGCAATGTGGTTTTGATTCACTAGAGGCATCTTGCAGGGCTACTGTAAACTGGGTCTATACTTAGAAGGCATCCTTGGCTTAAGGAACAATCCTTGCCAGATCATATAAAAGCGAAATTACTGGATGCTGCCTTAAACCAGGACTGCCTGTTTTGCAACAAGGCAGAAGAAGTTCTTAAAAAGATGGAGGAAAAAGCTAAATCTATGCAAACTGTTAAAGATTTTTTTACAATTACAACCTCCAAGGTGTTTAGTAGGCATTGGCCTTCCATGAATTGGTCCTTTCCTGCCTCTTCCAGATCTTCAGTCCAAACTCAGACCCAGCAGAGCTCCCAGGCTTCAGTCCCAGGGTATGCACTGGACTAAGCAGTGGGGGGCCTCCACTTCCAAATCTGGGAGTAATAAACCCCCCCCCCCCCATGGCAAACTGTCTCAATGACTTCTTTTTAAAACTTCTAAGCACTTCTTAACTGACTGCCCCTTTGGGGGGAAAGATTGCTCTTCATGCAAAGAACTGGGAAGTCATTACCCAGGACAAATGGGTTTTAAATATAGTGTCCCAGGGATACAGCTTTCACTTTCACAAGTTACCAACACCAAGTGGGTGGCCAGATCTACCCCAGAATCAGTGGGCGGAGGCCCAAAAGCAAGTACTTTTTCTCTTAAGCATGGGGGCTACTCAGTTGGTACCAGAAGAGGAAAAGGGACAAGGTTTCTACACAAGACATTTCCTGGTACCCAGAAAAGGCAATTTGTGGCGTCCTTTCCTGGACCTGTCTACTCTAAACACCTTTTTGGTGATTCCAAAATTCAAGATGCTGACTCTTCAGTTGCTCCCTATGCTAGGCAAGGACGCCTGGTTGGCAACACTAGATTTAAAGGAAGCATACCTGCACATCCCAATCAGGAAATCTTGCAGAAGATACCTACACTTCAAAGCACGCTACACACACTATCCGTTCTCTGCACTGCTGTGTGGCTTATCTACTGCGCCCAGGGTATTCACAAGGTGACTAGCTCCAGTCATTGCATTTTACAGGCAAAGAAATATTCCAATATACCCATACCTGGACGATTGTCTAATTCAGGCAGAAAGCCAGGACATTTGAATCATCTGGCCTTTGTACAAAAGGTGCTAACTAGTCTGGGGTACACCATAAACAAAAAGAAATCACACGTGGTACCCTGTCACCAAATTATATTCCTGGCAGCAAGCTTGAATGCAACTTCCCAGATGGCTTTCCTCACGCCAGAGAAACAAATTCATTTGACAACCTACTTCAAACAAGTGGCCACAAAACCCTGCTATCTGCAAGGCAAATACTACAAGCCTTGGGGTTCATGGCCTCCTGCATTCTTCTAATTCCATATGCAAGACTGCATATGAGGAAATTAGAATGGTATTTAAAAAGCCTATAGTGTTAACATTCTCAGGATCTAGAAGCAATGATTCCTATCATGCCTTGCCTACACCTAGAGTTCCTTTTGTGGGCAGAGGCCTGCCACCAAAACAAGGGACTACCATTCACACTACCCCCTGCTGTCCAAACCCTAACACTCATCAGACTGTGCATGGGGAGCTCACCTGGCAGGGAAGTGCATTCAGGGCAAATGGAACCCAAGTAAAATGCACCTGCATATCGATCAAAAAGAAATGTTAGCTGTACAGAATGCTGTGACAGCCTTGAAGGACCACATTCTTCCAGGACAATTAATGGTAAAGACGGACAACACCACTATGTGGTACATTAACAAGCAGGGGGTACACATTCTTACCCTTTCTGCAGACTAGCCATGGCATTGTGGAACATAGCCCTGAGCTACCAAGTGCATCTACAAGCTCAGTTCCTGCCAGGAAAACTAACTACAGTGGCAGATAAACTAAGCAGAAACCTCATGGACCCACATGAGTGGAAAATGGAACCAAGGATTTTCAACATGTTGACAAGCAAATGGGGGGAGCCCAGATATAGAACTGTTTGCCTCCCCCCAGAACTATCAGTTGGACAAATTTTGCACAAGGACTCCCCACGAACAAGCTTGGAAAGTGGATGCTCTGTCCTTCAGCTGGAAAAACCTATCAGTTTATGCTTTTCCTCCTCTGCTCTCCAAAGTACTACTAAAGGTCAAACAGGACAAACCAAGGACGATTTTGATTGCACCAGACTGGCCACGCCAACACTGGTGTGTACCCCCTCTTGCGCAGTGTCACTGTTGGCCCCATGGCACCTGCCGCAGACCCCTACCCTATTGTCTCAGCAGGAGAACCAGATTTTACACCCTCAGCTTCAAACACTGAACCTAGAAGCCTGGCTAATTACCTAATCTCACCTTTACCATCCCTCAGTAAACCAGTGATGAATATTTTAGAGGCAAGGAGGCCTAGTACTAGAAAATCTTATGCTGAAAAATGGAAAGGATTCTGTGCCTGGAACCATTCTCAAGGGATGAGCACAGCAGTGCCCAATTTACCTAAGATTTTACAATACTTAACTGAGATGCTTCACAAGGGCCTGTCTTTCTCCTCCATCAAAATTCACGCTTCAGCCATTTCAGCTCATTATAACACAGAACTTCCTCTCTTCTCTCATCCATTGCTCAAGCAGTTTCTCAGAGGGGCCAGAAATTTGCAACCACCCAGGAGAGCTCCAACTCCAGCCTGGGACCTTAACTTTGTATTGAAGAAAAACAAACTCTTCCTCCTTTCGAGCTAGCTACTACTGCAGACTTAAAATTCCTTTCTTGGAAAACAGCTTTCCTTTTAGCAATCATTTCAGCAAGAAGGGTGTCTGAATTACAGGTCCTCATGGCAGTGGAGCCTTTCATCATCTTTCATGCGGACAGGGTGGTCACTCAGGACCAATCCTTCATTCATGCCAAAGGTGGTATCCAGTGTGGCCCTTAATCAGTCCATTCATTTGCCAACCTTCTTTCCTAATCCACAGAGCAAAGGGGAATGGATACTGCACTCCTTAGATGTGCACAGACAACTTAGATTCTACTTGGACAGAACTAAACCTCAAAGGAAATCTGACCAACTGCTGGTGGCATTTGCTGCAGGGGCAGAGGGGAAGGCTATTTCAAAGCAAACCATTTCCAAATGGATAGGCCATTGTTTTAATTTATGCTACAAGCACCAGGGAAAACCTATCCCACAGGTGACCAGACCCCACTCAACCAGGGCTGCATCTAGCTTACAGCCTTTCTCAGAGGCGCTCCTACCAGGGGCATTCTAGAAGCTGCTACCTGGAGTTCTGTACATACTTTCACCAAGCATTACCATCTGCCAGTTTTCTCTAAATCCAGAGCTGGCTTTGCCACTGCAGTCTTGCAGGGCCGTATAGCTGCTCCTAATGCTATCTAAATTCCTCCTCCCATCCTTAGCTTTGGGAATCTACCCAAATGTAATGACTGCAATAGTGAAACATGAACATGTAGATGTTAGAGTGTATTCACTGTTGCAATCCTGGATGTTCGTTTTTTCACTGTTGGTCATTACATTTGGCCTGATTAACAAAGTCTTGGGTCCTGCATTGATTGCTATCCCTTCTTCCATGACGTCAGGGGTATAAAACATGCAGCCAACGCCATTACATCTGTCTTTCTTGCCACGTGGTGCCCGAAGCAGAGGCAGTTGGCAAGTGCCGGTCGGCTGACTCCTGAAATTTTCATTTTAGAGTTTCAGAACCGAAGTCTTGAACTAAAAGCTAAGTACCCCGTTGGGGAAACTTTTTCTTGCCCCTTACCAATGTCAGTAAAAGTTAATAATTGCATTACTTGTGGGAAGCAAATACCTCATAAGGATTTTCATTTGTATTGTATTCCTTGACTTGGCCCTGACCACAACGTGCCTTTCTGTCGGTCTTGTGCTAAATTTAATAAATGCACAATTAAATGTTGGTATATTTTTGCTTCTAAATAGTTTGGTTCAAGATTTAACTATCCAGAAATGTCATCGGTTTGCAATCCGACTACAGGAATACCTAAAAAACACAAAGAGAAAGACAGAGACAGACCGTCTAGGTCCAAAACAGACGACGCTTCTCCTAAGCCAGTCGCCGGTAGTCAGTGAGGTGCTTTCGCAGCCCCTGATACCCGCAAATTCTGATTCGCAAGTCTCTACTGAGACCCATTCGGAGTCCGGTATGCCGCGAGATGCTTCAATTATGGAACCCGCGGATGTCTCTACATTAGATGGGTCCGGAGCCGCTGTGCAAGTACCGGCTTCCGAGGGTGTTTTCAGGCCTAAAGATTTGTATATTAGACTGATGCGATCTTTGAAATTAAGGTCAAAATCTAAATCTATGTCTAAAAAATAGATGCCTGGGCCCACATGTACAGGCCCCTATGCCTAAAAAACAAATGATCAAAATGGCTGAAGATTTAATTACTCTGATCAGATACATGAAGGAAGGATTGGTCCTTCTAAGAGGCCTAGGCAAGACATTATGAATCTTCTGAACATGATTCTATTTCTTCTGAATCTTCTAATGAACAGGATTTGTCTATTCCTAATTATGAGGACTCTGATGCAGAGGATTCCATTCATTGTGCCTCTCCCCCTGAGGATTTTTCTTTTGGGGAAACTTTGCATGCTTTAAGGGAGCATTTCCACTGGGAAAGTCAGGATTTCTCTGAATCTAAAAAGAGGCGTAGGGATTTTCTTCTACTTCCTCAGCATAGGCCTTTGGCTATACTTTCCTGATGTCCATCGTATTTCACTGTTGCAGTCATTACTCTTGGGTTATCTTGCTGGCAGGCTGCCCGCAGTCGGCCTGAATTCCAAAGTCTTGGTCCAGCGTCGGTTGCTGTCATCTCTTCCCTGACGTCAGTGCCCAGGGGTATAAAGGATGCAGCCGACGCCATTTTCTTCAGTCTTTCTTGCCGCGCGGTGCCCAAAGCAGAAGCAGTTTGCAAGTGCCGGTCGGCCGACTCCTGATATTTTCGTGTTCGAATTTCAGATCCGAAGACTTCATTTAAAGCTAAGTACCCCGTTGGGGAAACTTTTTTTCTTGCTCCAATCCGATGTCAGAAAAAGTTAATAATTTTATTTCTTGTGGGAAGCAAATACCTCATAAGGACTTCCATTCTTATTGTATTCCTTGCCTTGGCCCTGATTACGACGTTGCTAATAGCAGGTTTTGTGCTAGATTTAACCAACGCACTATTAAGCGTCGGTATGATTTTGCATTTCATTACTTTGGCCGAAGATTTAATTACATGATGTCGGATAGCCATCCGACTACCGCAATTCAGAAGAAACTCAAGGAAAAGGACAGGCATCCGAGGTCCAAAACTGATGAGGCTTCTTCTAAGCCAGTCACCGGTTCTCAGTGAGGCGCTTTCGCAGCCCCTGACGCCCACTACCTCAGAGCCGCAGGCTGCTTCCGACTCCCACGTGGAGCAGACTAGGCCACTGGAAACTCAAGGTATTGGACACTTGGAAAATATTCCCTCAGGTGGGCCTGGAGCCGCTGAGCAGGCATCGGCTACTGAGGGTGATGTTAATCGTGTTACACTGCTGCAGTCATTACACTTGGATTATCCTGCTGTTAGGCGGTTTCCCAGTCGGCCTGAGTTCCAAAGTCTTGGTCCGGCGTCGGTTGCTGTCGCCTCCTCCCTGACGTCAGTGCGACAGGGGTATATAAGATGCAGCCGATGCCATTTTCTTCAGTCTTTCTTGGCGCACGGTGACCGAAGCAAAAGCAGTTCGCAAGTGCCAGTCGGCTGACTCCTGAGATTTTCATTCCGAATCCAGAACCAAAGTCTTCTACAAAGCTAAGTACCCCGTTGGGGAAACTTTTTCTTGCCTCAGACCGATGTCAGTAAAAGTTAATAACTGTATTTCTTGTGGGAAGCAAATACCTCATAAGGATTTCCATTAATATTCTATCCCATGCCTAGGCCCAGACCACGACGTCACTGGTTGTCGGTTTTGTGCTAGGTTTAACAAGTGCACTATTAAACTTCTGTCTGATTTTGCCCGACATTATTTTGGCAGAAAATTTAATTACACCATGCCGTTGGAACTTCCGACGACCGGAATACATAAAAAGCGCAAAGACAAGGAGAGGCATCCGAGGCCCAAACCTGACGACGAAGCCTCTTTTAGGCCGGTAGCCGGTTCTCCGGTTTTCAGCGAAGCACCTTCGCAGCCCCTGACGACCGCTTCTGCAGAACCACAGGCCACCTCCGACTCCCACATGGAGATGGCTGGGCCTTCGGACGCACAAGTTTTTCAGCCTTCCAAGGCTAACCATTGAGGGATCCGGAGTAGCTGAGCAACCCGAAGCTTCAGAGGGTGTTTTCAGACCTATTCACTTAACCATTAAAACCCCCTGCTAAGTCTAAGCCTCCTTTAAAAACAAGGAATCAAATACTGCATTCTCCAGGACAGGCCTCCATGTGTAAGAAACAAATGCTCAAAATGGCCGAAGACCTAATCACTCTGATCAGGGGGTCCCATCCCCCTCCTGATAAAAGGCCCAGACAGGATGCAGACTATGACTCATCCGACCAGGTGTCCATTTCTTCAGATTCATCTTCAGACCTAGGATATTCTTTACCCCCTTATGAGGACTCTGATGCTGAGGACTCAATTCCATCAGCCTCTCCGCCTGAGGACTACTCCTTTGGGGAAACCTTACATACCATGAGGTTGCATTTCCATTGCGAAGGCCAGGATTACTCTGAATCGAAGAAAAGGCTCAGAGTCTTCCTTTTATTACCTCAACACAAACCCCTTGCTATTCCGTCAGTGTTAGACATTGTGGATGATGTGTTTACTGAATCCAGCTTAAATCCTGACTCTTACCTCCAGCCCCAGTTAAACCTGACCGATACTACAGAGTCCCTGACTCTCACAAATTTTTGTATAAAAGCCCTGTTGCTGACCCTGAAACTATTTCTCAAGGACCCAAAGGGATTAAGGCCTCATCAGCAAAAAATCTAGTCCCATTTGACAGAGATTCCAGAGCATTGGACAGATGGGGAAAGAAAGTATATTCGTATGCAACATTAGCAATGAGAGCCTTAAATTGCCAGTTTCACATACTAAAATATCAGCAGTGTTTGATGTCTCAGTTAAAACAAAAAAATGCTTCCAGATTCAGATCCTCCTAATTTTAAAGAAATGGAGGATTTATTGCTTGCAGCTGAACAAGTGGGAAAGCATACTTTGCAATGTGGTTTTGATTCTTTAGAGGCCTACTCTAGAGCAGCAGTTACAGGCTCTGTCATTAGAAGACATGCTTGGTTAAAAGAACATACGTTACCAGATCATGTTAAAGCAAAATTATTAGATGCACCTTTACAGCAGGATGTGTTATTTGGAGTTAAGGCAGAAGAGGTATTAAAGAAAATGGAGGATAAGGCAAAATCTATGCAAACGGTAAAGAATTTCTTACAGGTTCAGCCACCAAGATTTAGCAGAAATTGGCCAACAAAGAATTGGTCCTTTCCGGCTACAGACAAGACCCCAAAGGGGCAGATACAGACGTCCGAGAGGTAGAGGTCTTCCACAAGGTCCTTACAGGCCTCAACAATGGGGTGCACCAGGCCAGAAAGAAGGGGAAGACAGGCCCCAACCATATAAAAAGCAGCCTCAATGACTTCCCATTACAGCTGCCAAACAACTCTCTCTTGGCAGCCCCCTTGGGAGGAAAACTAGTAGTTTTATATCACAATTGGCATTGGATCACCAAAGACAAATGGGTTCTCAACATTGTATCTCAAGGTTACAGGTTCCACTTTCACACTCTACCAAGGTTAAAAGGAATGCCAAACCTGCCACCAAATCAATGGGCAGATGCTTCAAAACAAATTACAGCACTCATGGAAATGAGAGCTATTCAAGAGGTACCACCACAAGAGCAAGGATAAGGATTTTATTCAAGACTCTTTCTGGTTCCCAGAAAGGACAAAGCCTGGAGGCCCATTTTGGATCTTTCTTCTCTAAACACTTACCTGGATGTTCTGAAATTCAAAATGTTGACACTACAGCAGCTTCTTCCCATGCTGGGCAAGAAAGCTTGGCTCGTGTCCTTGGACCTAAAGGAGGCATACCTGCATGTCCCTGTCAGACAAAACTGCAGAAGATACCTCAGATTCATAGCAGGTTCAATGCACTATCAATTCTCTGCACTGCCCTTTGACTTATCTACTGCGCCCAGGGTCCTCACAAAGTGCCTGGCACCAGTAATTGCATTTTGCAGATAGAAAGGAATTCAAATTTATCCGTACCTGGACGACTGCCTGATTCAAGCAGAGAGCAAGGGCATTCTTCTAGAGCATATGGCGTTTGTAAAACAGTTAAGTTGCCTGGGGTACACAGTAAACTAAAAGAAATCAAAACTAGTGCCCTCACAAGCGATAATATTCCTGGGTGCCAGCTTGAACACAACGGCCCAGATGGCATATCTCACGCCAGACAAGCTAGGACAACTGACTCAATACTTTCAATGGATGGCAACAAAAATCCAACTCCCTGCAAGAAAAATTCTGCAGGTCTTGGGTTACATGGCATCTTGCATATTACTAATTCCATATGCCAGACTGCATATGAGGAAACTACAATGGTACCTAAAGGGTGTATGGTCTCAGCACTGTCAAAGTTTGGAAACAAGTTATACCACTAATTCCTTGCCTTCAACAGGAGTTTCGATGGTGGGTTCAAGCTTGTCACCTCAACAAGGGACAGCCTTTTACTCAACCCACAGCCAGGCAAACACTGACAACAGATGCATTTGATTACACCTGGGGAGCACACATGGCAGGAAAATGTATTCAGGGCAAGTGGCCCGCAGAACGAAGGCATCTTCACATTAGTCAAAAAGAGATGTTAGCTGTACAAAATGCCCTTATAGCTTTCAAGGACTTGCTGCATCCAGGACAACTATTACTAAAAACAGACAACACCACAGTTAAGTGGTACATAAGCAAGGGTGCACTCACTCCTACCCCCTCTGCAGACAAGCATGACCTTGTGGAACACAGCTCTAAACTATCAAGTTCATCTGCAAGCACAGTTCCTTCCAGGAGAGAAAAACACACTGGCAAATGACTTAAGCAGAAACATCATGGATCCCCACGAATGGGAATTGAATCCACAAATATTCAGAATAACACAGAAATGGTGGAGCCTGGACATAGATCTGTTTGCATCCCCAACAAACTGCTAGCTACAGAAATTCTGCACAAGGAGTTACCATCCACAAGCATGGAAAGTGGATGCTCTCTCATTCAGCTGGAAAAACCTACAAGTATATGCTTTCCCTCCACTACCTCTCCTTCCAAGGGTTCTCATAAAAGCCAGGCAAGAAGAGCCAAAGATGATCCTGATTGCTCCAGACTGGCCACGCCAGCACTGGTACCCAATCTTAAAGAATTTGGCGCAAGAACCACCCTGGATATTGCCTCAGATCCCACATCTGCTGACTCTGACAACAGTCAGATACTTCACAGTCAGCTAAAGACCTTAAACCTAGCTGAATGGAAAATTCCTTAGTCAAGCAAGCAGTGCCTCTCTCCAAAGCTGTTATGGATGTCATTCTGGAGGCCAGAAGGCCTAGTACCAGGAAAGCCTATTCGGATAAATGGAAGAGATTCTGTGCCTGGAACCAGGCTCACAGCCCTTGACCCTCTTGTCCCAAACATTCCTCAGATTCTACAATATTTAACTGAGATGCTGGACAAAGGCCTCTCATTTTCATCCAAGATCCACGCCTCTGCCATCTCTGCTCATTACAACACAGATCCTCCAATTTTCTCTAATCCTTTGCTAAAACAGTACCTCAGAGGGGCTAAAAACATAAGACCAGCCTGTAGAGCACCTACTCCAACTTGGGACCTCAACTTTGTTTTGGAAAAATTAACTTTACCTCCCTTTGAGCCAGCTAACACAGCATAATTAAAATATATTTCTTGGAAAACTGCTCTGCTCCTGGCAATAACATCAGCTTGAAGAGTTTCAGAATTACAGGCACTAATGGCAGTGGAACCTTTCCTCATTTTCCACCAAGACAGGGTGTCCTTAAGAACTAACCCTACGTTTATGCCAAAGGTGGTTTCAAGTGTGGCTGTAAACCAAACTATTCACTTGCCAAATTTTTATCCAGAACCACAGAATAAAGGGGAGAGACTACTGCATTCTTTGGACATTCACAGGCAGTTACGTTTCTACTTGGACAAAACCAAAGCTTTCAGAAAACCTGAGCAATTACTGGTAGCATATACTGCAGGAGCACAGGGAAAAGCCATTTCAAAACAGACTATTTCCAAATGGATAGGACATTGCATACGATGTTCTTCGTCTTCCATTGCTGCAGTCCTTACTATTGGGTATAGTCCGCGTCCAGTCGGCCCGAATACCAGAGTAAGGCTGGACGCCGGTCAGGCGCATTAGACTGACGCCAGTACGCCAGGGTACTAATGCGCATGACCGACGCCATATCCTCAGTCTTTTGCCGCATGGTCCGATGCAGAAGCAGTTTTGCGAGTGCAGGTTGGCGTATTGAAATATTTCCAAACCGGAGTTTCAGACCGAAACAGAGTTGGCTAAGTACCCTGGGGAACATTTTGGTTTTTCTTGCCTCAGTATTTTACGGATGTCAGAAAAGTGAATAACTGTATTTCTTGTGGGAAACAGATACCTCATAGGGATTATCATACCTTGTGTATACCTTGTTTAGGGCCTGAGCACGACGTTGTTGGTTGCTCTTGTGCTAGGTTTAACAAACGCACTATTAAGAGGAGGTTAGACTGTGCCAGGTTAGTGTTTGGGAAGCGTTGTAATTACAAAATGCCGCCGGATGCTCCGGCCGCTTCCTCCAAGAAGCGCAAGGATAAAACAGTGAAGCCTAGGGTTGAGGAACCGCAGTCCCGACGTCGGTTCTTTGGAAGGTTCACTGGAGCCGGAGGTTTTGCCAGGAGTTTCCATGGAGTCCCAGGCAGAAACTATACTCTTACAGGATGTGCCTTCTCAGGAGGTAGGCCAGGCTGAGGGGGCTTCTCAGGTGACTGTTCTTCCCCCTCTTCCCAAGGTTGTTAGGGCCTCTCCTTCTGTTGCCAAAACTTCTATGAGAGGTAGGCCTACTTCAGCTTCAGTGGGGGCTTCTCCTACCATTTCAGGTTCTGTTCCTAAGAAACATATGCTTAAGATGGCAGAAGATTTGATTACTATGATTAGGGGTTCTATGCCCCCGCCTGATAAGAGGCCTAGGGTGGAGTCTGAGTTTGAGAGTTTTGAACAGGGTTCTGAGGCTTCAGAATCTTCTGTGGAAGATTTGCAGGAGTATCCTACCTATTCTGATTCTGATGTGGATGATTCCACTCCTACAGCGTCTCCACCTGAGGATTTCTCATTTTCAGAGACTTTGCATTCCATGAGGGAGCACTTTAAATGGGAAGGCCAGGATTACTCTGACTCCAGGAAAAGGCTTAGGAGTTCTTGTTTTTACCTCAGCATAGGCCTTAGCTATTCCTCCTGTGTTGAATGTGGTGGAAGATGTTTTGCAGAGGCTTCCTGAACCCTGATTCTTTGCCTCCTGCTCCTGTTAAGCCTGATAGGTATTATAGGGTGCCCAAGCTCATAAATATTTGTTTAAGAGTCCTAGGGCGGACCCAGAAACTATTTCCCAGGGGCCTAAGGTGTAAAAGCTTCTGTGGTTAAAAATCCTGTCCCCACTGATAAAGAGGCGAGGGCTTTGGATAGGTGAGGTAAGAAAGTGTATACTTCTTCCACTCTAGCCATGAGAGCTTTGAATTGTCAGTTTCACATGTTAAAATATCAGAATTACCTTCTTTCACAATTGAAATCTAAGGTGGATGCTTTGGGAAGGTATTGAGTGTAAAGAGTTGCTGGATTTGGTTCATGTGTCCGAACAAGTGGGTAAGCATTCTTTGCAATGTGGTTTTGATGCTGTACAGGCCTCCTCGAGGGTGGCTGCTACCAGCTCTGTTCTTCGCGAGGCATGCCTGGTTGAAGGATCAGAATTTAGCTGAGCATGTTAAGACAAGGATTTTGGATGCTCCTTTACAGTCTGATGTGTTGTTTGGTTCAGCCTGTGGAAGTTGTTTTAAAGAAAATGGAGGACAAAGCTAAGTCTATGCAAACTGTTAAAGATTTTTGCAGGTGCAGCCACCAAGTTTAGTAGAAATTGGCCTGCTAAGGGGTGGACATATCCTGCTTATGATTCTCAGTCTAGGGTAGGTCTAGACGTGGTAGGGGCAGGGCTCAAAGTTCTTTAGGCCTAGAACAGGGAGTTCTCCTGCTCAGACTTCTGGTGAGGGCAGGGGTCAGTCCTTTCGTAAACAGACCCAATGACCTGTTTCTTCAGCTGCCAGCAGATTCTCGCCTGGCAGCTCCTTTGGGGAAGACTGTCTCTTTTCAAAGAAAATTGGGATTTAATTACTCAAGACAAATGGGTGTTGGATATCATTCACCACGGTTACAGATTTTATTTCCATACAATGCCTCCTTTCAAAGGCATGCCAGACGTTCCTCCTCTACAAAGAAAAGAGGCTCACAAGCAAGTTTTACAGTTACTCCACATAGGGGCCATTCAGCCAGTCCCTGTGTCAGAGAAGGGCCTAGGATTTTATTCTCGCCTGTTCCTTGTACCAAAGAAGGGGAACACGTGGAGACCAATTTTGGATTTATCTCTCAACACGTTTTTGGACATTCCCAAGTTCAAGATGGTCTCCAGGGTATCATTAAACCAAGCAATACACCTACCAACATTCTTTCCCAACCCACAGAACAGGGGGGAAAGATTGCTGCATACCTTGGATGTACACAGACAATTGCGCTACTACCTGGACAGAACCAAGAACAATAGAAAAACTGACCAGCTTCTGGGAGCATATGCAACAGGAATGGAAGGAAAAGCAATTTCAAAACAAACTATCTCAAAATGGATAGGAAATTGCATTAGATTTTGTTACTCTTTTCATGGAAAGGCAACTCCAGAAAACATCAGACCTCATTCCACAAGGGCTACAGCCACTACTACAGCTTTCTTACGAGGAGTGGCTACCAAAGACATTTTAGAGGCTGCTACTTGGAGCTCCGTGCATACATTTGCCAAGCATTATAATCTACCTTTATACTCCAGATCCTGAGCAGGTTTTGCCACTGCTGTATTGCAAGGGATCTTAACTACACCATAAACTCTTAGTGCCTCCTTAGTACCTCCTCCCCCAGTTTGGCTATGGTATTCTACCCATTTGTTAGGACAGCAGATGCATCTTTGAAGGACAGTACAGTTTTGTACCTACCATAAATGTAGATGTCCGAGAGGTATGCATCTGCAGTCAGGATTACCCACCCTCCTTCCCCTCTGTGGTACTCCTAGGGTATTTGCCCATCTTGTAGCTAGCTGGGGGAATCTATTATGGTGTATTTGTTTGTATATATGTATATACATGTTCATTTCTGTTTGCTCTCTATTGTTTGGAAACATTTGCATTTATCCAAATTTAGCCTTCCTAGAGGGCACCTGGCATCTGGGGCAAGAAACACTGAGGAAAATGGCGTCGGCTGATGCCTTTATACCCGAAGAACTGCAGCTATGACGTTGGGTGAAGTGCGACATCAGCCGAGGCCAGACCCAGACTTTGGAATCCGGCCGACTGAAGGGCTGCCTGAGGCCAGGACAACCCATTTGTTAGGACTGCAGATGCATACCTCTCGGACATCTACATTTATGGTAGGTACAAAACTGTACTTTTTTGCTACACCCACCATGGAAAACCAGTTCCTGCTACCATAAGGCCCCACTCTACCAGGGCAGCAGCTACATCTACAGCCTTCCTCAGGGGGGTGCCAACCAAGGATATTCTGGAAGTTGTAACTTGGGAGTTCAGTACACACCTTCACCAAACATTACCACTTATCACTTTACTCTGATTAGAGCTGGCTTCGCCACTGCAGTTTTGCAGGGACTTCTAGCCTCCTGTAACCCTGTTTGACTCCACCTCCCATCCTTAGCTTTGGGATTCTACCCAAGTGTGATTACTGCAGCAGGGTAACAGGTTGAACATAGTACAGTTTTGTACCTACCATAAATGTTGATGTTCGAGTGTATTCCCTGCTGCAGTCCAGGTTACCCTCCCTCCATCCCCTCTGAACTAGCTGAACTTATCTCTACCACTCTATTCTATACTACCTCTGTGGTTTATTTGCTTGTGCCTAAGGGTTTTGTTTTATTTTTCAATATAGCGATATATATGTATATCTACAAACCACTCTTGGCAGCTCCCTTGGGAGGAAAACTTGCTCTTTTTGCAGACAATTGGCACATCATCACAAAAGACAAATGGGTCCTAAATATTGTATCTCAAGAATACATGTTCCACTTCCACACTTTACCAAGGATAAAAGGAATGCCAAACCTGCCACCAAATCAATGGACAGAGGCTCAAAAACAAATTACAGCACTCATGGACATGAGTCATTCAACAGGTTCCTACACAGGAACAAGGACAAGGATTTTACTCCAGACTTTTTCTGGTTCCCCGAAAGGACAAAGCCTGGAGACCCATTATGGACCTTTCCATTCTAAACACATACCTGGAAGTACCCAAATTCAAGATGCTCACACTACAGCAACTTCTTCCCATGCTGGGCAAGAAGGCTTGGCTAATAACATTGGACCTCAGGGAGGCATACCTGCATGTCCCTATCAGACAAAATTGCAGAAGATACCTCCGATTTATAGCATGTACAACTCATTACCATTTCTCTGCACTGCCCTTTGGCTTATCTACTGCGCCCAGGGTCTTCACAGAATGCCTGGCACCAGTAATTGCATACTGCAGACAGAGGAATTCAAATATATCCTTACCTGGATGACTGCCTTATTCAAGCAGAAAGCAAGGACATTCTTTTAAGACATCTGGCATTTGTAAAAAAAACCTACGAAGTTGCCTAGGGTACACAGTAAATGAAAAGAAGTCAAAACTAGTGCCCACACAAGACATAATATTCTTGGGCACCAGCTTAAATACAACAGCCCAGATGGCTTATCTCACGCCAGACAAGCAAGGACAACTGACTCAATACTTCAAAATGATGGCAACAAAGACCCAACTCCCTGCAAGAAAAAATTCTGCAGGCCTTGGGATTCATGGCATCTTGCATACTACTAATACCATATGCCAAACTGCATATGAGGAAATTACAATGGTACCTGAAAAGCCTATGGACTCAACACAGCCACAGCTTGGAAACAATAATACCACTCATTTCCTGCCTTCAGCAGGAGTTTCTATGGTGGGCTCAGGCATGTCATCTCAACAAGGGTCAGTCTTTCACCTTACACACAGCCAGGCAAACAATAACAACAGATTCGTTGGATTACGCCTGGGGAGCACACATGGCAGGACAGTGTATTCAGGGCAAATGGTCTGCAGATCAAATGCATCTCCACATCAATCAAAAAGAGATGCTAGCTGTACAAAATTCCCTAACAGCTTTCAAGGACCTCCTACATCCAGGACAACTTCTATTAGACTGACAACACCACAGTGATGTGGTACATAAACAAACAAGGGACAACACATTCCTACCCCCCTATGCAGGCAAGCAATGACCTTGTGGAACACATCACTGACCTACCAAGTTCAACTACAAGCACAATTCCTGCCATGAAAGAAAAAATACATTGGCAGACGAACTAAGCAGAAATATCATGGATCCTCATGAGTGGAAACTAGACCCACAAGTATTCACAATGATAACTCAAAAATGGGGAGGCCCAGATATAGATCTGTTTGCCTCCCCCCAAAACTACCAACTACAAAAGTTTTTCACAAGGACATACCACACACTAGCTTGGAAAGTGGATGCCCTCTCATTCAGTTAGAAAACACTAACAGTGTATGCCTTTCCTCCACTGCCTCTTCTGGCAAAGGTGCTGCTAAAAGCCAGATTAGAAAGGCCACAAATGATACTCATTGCTCCAGACTGGCCACGCCAACACTGGTATCCAGTATTAAGGAACATGGCTCAAGGCCCACCATGGATTTTACCTCAAATTCCTCACCTGCTGACTCAGCAAAACAATCAGATTCTTCACAGCCAACCTCAAAACTTTAAATCTGGCTGCATGGCAGATTATCTAAACAACCAGTCAACACTTCTCTCTACAGCTGTTATGGATGTCTACTCAGACAAATGGAAAAGATTCTGCGCCTGGAACCAGGCTAAAGGCCAAAATCCTCTTGTCCCAAATATTCCTCAGATTCTACAATATTTAACTGAGATGTTGCACAAAGGCCTTTCCTTTTCATCTATAAAGATCCACGCTTCAGCTATTTCAGCTCATTACAACATGGATCCTCCTATTTTTTCACATCTATTACTAAGACAGTACCTCAGAGGGTCTAAGAACATAAGACCGCCCCGGACAGCACCTACACCAACTTGGGATCTCAATTTTGTTTTGGAAAAACTTACACTACCGCCCTTCGAACCAGCTTTTTCAGCCGATTTACAGTTTTTATCATGGAAAACTGCCCTGCTTCTAGCAGTAACTTCAGCACGAAGAGTCTCAGAGCTACAGGCCCTAATGGCAGTAGAGCCAGTCATCATTTTTCATCAAGACAGAGTCTCTTTACGAACTAACCCATGCCAAAGGTAGTATCCAGTGTGGCTCTAAACCAAACCATTCATTTACCCATCTTTTATCCAAACCCACAGAATAAAGGGGAAAGGCTCCTACTCTCTTTGGACATTCACAGGCAATTACGTTTCTACTTGGATAAAACAAAGGCTTTCAGAAAATCTGATCAGCTCTTTGTATGCTATGCTGCAGGATCTCAAGGAAAGCCCAACTCAGAACAGTCCATTTCAAAATGGATAGGACATTGCATCCGTTTCTGCTACACACACCATGGGAAACCTGTACCTGGTAACATTAGGCCTCATTTCACCAGGGCTACAGCAACATCAGCAGCCTTCCTCAGAGGGCTACCAACCAAGGATATTTTGGAGGCTGCAACTTGGAGTTCAGTGCACACCTTCACCAAGCACTACCACTTACCACTATACTCAAAAACCAGAGCTGACTTTGCCACTGCAGTTCTGCAGGGCCTACTAGCTTCTCCAAACCCTGTTTATTACCAACCGCCCAGCCTTAGCTTTGGGATTCAACCCAAGTGTGATGACTGCAGCAGTGTAACACTATGAACATAGTACAGTTTTGTACCTACCATAAATGTAGATGTTAAGAGTGTTCACACTGCTGCAGTCCAGGTCACCCTCCCATCATCCCCTTTTCTTACCTGGGTTTTTATCTATATCTCCCTTGTTATACAATCTCTATGATGTATTTCTATATGGTGTATTTGCTTACAACTTTAGCTATTGTTTTCTACTTATGTAATTTACTTAGGATTATGTATTGCCTTCCTATTTGGGGGCACCTGACATCTGGGGCAAGAAAAACTGAAGAAAATGGCGTTGGCTGCCTCTTTTAATACCCCCTGTCGCACTGACGTCAGGGAAGAAGCGACCGCAACTGACGCCGGACCAAAACTTTGGAACTCTGTCCGACTGCTCCGATCGCCTGACGGCAGATACTCAAGTGTGATGACTGCAGCAGTGTGAACACTTGAACATCTACATTTATGGTAGGTACAAAACTGTACTTTCTGTCATTATGAGGCATGCTTGGTTACAGGAACAGAATCTGCCTGATCATGTTAAAGCAAAATTATTAGATGCTCCATTACAGCATGATACTTTGTTTGGTGTTAAAGCAGAAGAGGTGTTGAAGAAAATGGAGGACAAAGCAAAATCTATGCACAGTTAAGGATTTCTTACAGGTGCAGCCACCCAGATTTAGCAGGAACTGGCTTACAAAGAATTGGTAGTTTCCAGTGTCAGACAGACCACAAAGATGCAGATACAGACGCCCCAGAAGCAGATCCCAGCCCCAAGGCTCATACAGGCCTAAACAATGGGGTGCTTCTACCTCCAAAAGCAGAGAAGACAAATCACAGCCATACAGGTAATAGTCCCAATGACTTTCCTCTGCCAGCACCAAGCACTTAAATTTTGGCAGCCCCCTTAGGGGGAAAACTAGCACTTTTTTCACAAAATTGACACATGATTGATAGTGTCTCAGGGCTACAGGTTCCACTTTCACACCCTGCCAAGGGCAAAAGGTATGCCAGACGTGCCACACAATCAATGGGCAGAGGCGCAAAAGCAAGTTTCATCCCTCATGGACACGAGGGCCATTCAGCGAGTACCACAGCAAGAGCAGGGGCAAGGATTTTACTCAAGACTTTTCTTGGTACCCAGAAAGGACAAAGCTTGGAGACCAATACTGGACTTGCCTTTTCTAAACACATTTCTGGACGTTCCAAAATTCAAAATGTTGACTCTGCAGCAGCTTCTGCCCATGATGGGCAAGAAGGCTTGGCTTGTAACTTTGGACCTAAAACAGGCATACCTGCATGTCCCAATCAGACAATCTTGCAGAAGATACCTTAGATTCATAGCTGGCTCAATGCACTAGCAATTCTCTGCACAGCCCTTTGGCTTATCTACTGTGCCCGGGGTCTTCACAAAATGCCTGGCACCAGTAATTGCATTTTGCAGACAGAGGAATTCAATTATATCCTTACTTGGACGACTGCCTTATTCAAGCAGAGAACAAGGACATTCTACTAATGCATCTGGTGTTTGTAAAAAGATTACTAATTTGCCTAGGGTACACAGTAAACTAAAAGAAATCAAAACTAGTACCCTCTCAAGAGATAATATTCCTGGGTGCAAGCTTAAATACAACTGCCCAGATGGCTTCTCACGCCAGACAAAAAAGGCAACTGACTTCTTTCTTCAAAATGTTGGCAACAAAGACCCAGTTATATGCAAGAAAAATTCTGCAGGCTTTAGGCTTCATGGCATTCCGCTAATTCCATATGCCAGACTGCATATGAGGAAACTACAATGGTATCTAAAAAGTGTTTGGACTCAACATTGCCACAGCCTGGAAACATTAATTACCCTCATTCCCTGCCTGCAACAGGAGTTTCGATGGTGGGCACGGGCCTGTCACCACAACAAGGGACAGCCATTCACTTTATCCACAGCCAGGCAGACACTAACAACGGATGCATCAGATTATGCCTGGGGGGCCCACATGGCAGGAAAATGTATTCAGGGCACATGGCCCATAAGCCAGATTTATCTTCATATCAATCAAAAAGAGATGCTAGCTGTTCAGAATGCCCTGACAGCTTTCAAGGATCTACTTCATCCAGGACAACTACTGATAAAGACGGGCAATACTACAGTCATGTGGTACATAAACAAGCAGGGAGGGGCACATTCCTACGCCCTCTGCAGACCAGCCATGACTTTGTGGGTCACAGCATTGACTTATCAAGTTCACCTGCAAGCACATTTCCTGCTAGGAAAGATAAATACTCTGGCAGACATACTAAGCAGAAACCTTATGGATCCCCATGAGTGGAAACTGGATCCACAAGTCTTCAGCATGATAACAAGGAAATGGGGATGCCCAAACATAGATCTATTTGCTTCCCCTCACAACTGCCAATTACAGAGATTCTGCACAAGGACTTATCACAAGCAAGCATGGAAGGTGGACGCCCTATCATTCAGCTGGAAAACCTTTACAGTATATAGATTTCCTTCACTGCCTCTCCTCCCCAAGGTACTCCTAAAGGTCAGACAAGAGAAGCCAAAAATGATACTAATTGCCCCAGACTGGCCACACCAGCAGTGGTACCCAATCCTAAAGAACTTTTCTCAAGGACCAGCCTGGACATTGCCTCAAATTCCTCACTTACTGACCCAATGAAACAATCATATCCTGTACAGCCAACTCAGTACCTTAAATCTGACAGTATGGCAGATAATGTAGCCATTCAGAACACTCCTCTCTCCAAAGCTGTGATGAATGTTATTTTGGAGGCTAGGAGGCCCAGTACCAGAAAATCTTATGCAGAAAAATGGAAGAGATTATGTGCTTGGAACCAGGCACAAGGAATTGACACGTTTGTACCAAATATTCCTCAGATTTTACAATACTTAACTGAGATGATGCTGGGCAAAGGCCTATCCTTTTCATCAATTAATATACATGCCTTTGCCATTTTAGCCCATTACAATACAGAACCACCTTTAATAAGGCAGTACCTCAGAGGGGCCAAAAACATAAGACCTCCAAGGAGAGCACCAATACCTGCATGGGACCTCAATTATGTCTTGGAAAAACTCACACTGCCTCCTTTTGAGCCAGCTTCAACAGCTGATATAAAATTCTTATCCTGGAAAACAGCTCTGCTCCTAGCAATAACCTCTGCAAGACGAGTCTCGGAGTTACAGGCACTCATGGCTGTGGAACCTTTTATCATTTTTCATCCAGACAGGGTTTCTCTGAGGACAAACCCAACATTTATGCCTATGGTAGTATCCAGTGTGGCCCTTAACCAAACTATTCACTTGCCTACCTTTTATCCAAAGGGTGAGAGACTTCTGCACTCTTTGGACATACACAGACAGCTACGCTTCTACTTGGACAGAGCTAAAGCTTTCAGAAAGACTGAGGAACTTTTAGTGGCATATGCTGCAGGATCACAAGGAAAGGCTATCTCAAAACAGACTATTTCAAAATGGATAGGCCATTGCATTTGTTTCTGCTATTCACAACATAGCAAATCTGTGCCTAAGGGCATTAGGCCACATTCAACCAGAGCAGCAGCCTTCCTCAGAGGCGTACCAACCAAAGACATCTTAGAGGCTACAACTTGGAGTTCAGTGCACACTTTTACAAAGCACTACCACTTACCTCTCTACTCTAAATCCAGAGCAGGCTTTGCCACTGCAATTCTGCAGGGCCTGATAGCCTCTCCTAATCCTATTTAGCAATCCTATTTAGCCCCAGCCACCCATCCTCAGCTTTGGGATTCAACCCAAGAGTAATGACTGCAACAGTGAAACATGATGAACATAGTACAGTTGTGTACCTACCATAAATGTAGATGTTCGAGTGTATTCACTGTTGCAGTCCAGGTTACCCTCCCACAATCCCCCTTTCTTTTGTTGGGTCTTATCTGTACTTCTCTATTCTATACAACCTATGTGGTGTATTTGCTTGTAGATGAAGGAAATGTTATTTTTGTGCATGCATTTTTGTTGGCATATTTTTCAGCCTTCCAATTTTGGGGCACCTGACATCTGCGGCAAGAAAAACAAGAAAATGGCGTCTGCTGCATCTTTTATACCCATGGCGCACTGACGTCAGGGAAGAGGTGACAGCAACCGACGCCAGGCCAAGACTTTGGAATTCAGGCCGACTGCGGGTAGCCTGCCAGCAGGATAACCCAAGAGTAATGACTGCAACAGTGAATACTCTCGAACATCTACATTTATGGTGTGTACACAACTGTACTTTCTAGACATTGTGGATGATGTTTTTTCAGAATCTAGTATGACTCCTTGTGCTCTGCCTCTGGCTCCTTGTAAGCCAGACAGATACTACAGGGTTTCTGATTCTCATAAATTCCTTTTCAGAAACCCTGTTGCTGATCCTGAAACTATTTCTCAAGGTCCCAAGGGCATTAAGGCCTCTTCTGTCAAAAATCCTACTTCTGATAGAGATTCCAGGGCGCTGGATAAATTGGATAAGAAGGTTTACATGTCTGCAACCTTGGCAGTCAGGGCTTTAAACTGTCAATTTCATATACTTAAATATCAACAGCATATCATGGGACTACTTAAACAGAAAATGATGTTAATCTCTGACTGTGTAGAAAATAAAGAATTGCAGGATTTATTGCATTCAGGTGAACAAGTTGGAAAACATACTTTTGCAATGTGGTTTTGATTCCTTGGAGGCCCCTTGCCAGGCTGCTGTGATTGGATCTGTGCTAAGAAGGCATGCTTGGCTCAAAGATCAAACTCTGCCTGACCTTGTTAAAGCAAAATTGTTGGATGCTCCTTTACAACAGGACCATCTCTTTGGTAATAAGGCGGAAGAAGTGATAAAAAAAGATGGAAGATAAAGCTAAATCTATGCAAACTGTGAAAGATTTCTTACAAGTGCAACCTCCAAGTTTTAGTAGGCACTGGCCTACTACGAACTGATCATTTCCAGTCCCCTCGAGAGCTGCTCAAGTCAAATCAAGACATTCCAAAGGCTCCAGGTTTCAGTCACAAGGAACTTTTATAACCAAACAATGGGGTGCCTCCACCTCCAAATCTGGAAGCAACAAGGCACCTCCCTATGGTAAACAGCCTCAATGACTTCCCTCTAACATCACCAAGCACTTATCTCTTTGGGGGGAAAACTAGCACTTCATGCACGAAACTGGCAACTTCTTACCCAGGACAAATGGGTTTTAAATGTAGTATTCCAGGGATACAGATTTCACTTCCACACATTGCCAATCCCAAACGGATGGCCAGATCTTCCCCCAAATCAGTGGGCAGAGGCCCAGAAACAAGTTCTGTCTCTCATGAACATAGGGGCTATTCAACCAGTACCAGAAGAGAAAAAGGGACAAGGTTTTTATTCCGGACTTTTCCTGGTACCCAGAAAAGACAAATCATGGCGTCCAACCAATTCTGGACTTATCCACCCTAAACACATTTCTGGACATACCAAAATTCAAGATGCTGACTCTTCAACAGTTACTACCTATGCTAGGCAACAATGCCTGGTTGGTAACTCTAGACTTAAAAGGCTTACCTGCATATCCCAATCAAGGCATCTTGCAGAAGATACCTCCACTTCAAAGCAGGCTACTTGCATTACCAGTTCTCTGTACTGCCCTTTGGCTTATCTACTGTGCCCAGAGTCTTCACAAAATGCCTGACACCAGAAATTGTATTTTGCAGGCAAAGAAATATTCAGATATATCCATACCTGTACGATTGTCTA
Organism: Protopterus annectens; assembly: GCF_019279795.1. Taxonomy (NCBI): domain Eukaryota; kingdom Metazoa; phylum Chordata; order Ceratodontiformes; family Protopteridae; genus Protopterus; species Protopterus annectens. The sequence continues at coordinate 1,323,648,484 of NC_056747.1, forward strand.
ATTCAGGCAGAAAACAAGGACATTCTTCTAAAGCATCTGGCATTTGTAAAAAGGGTTCTAACTTGTGTAGGGTACACCATAAACGAAAAGAAACCACAACTGGTACCCTCTCAAAAAATTACATTCCTGGGTGCAAGCTTGAATACAACTGCCCCGATGGCTTTCCTTACACCAGAAAAGCAAATTCATTTGGTGACTTATTTCAAACAGGCGGCCACAAAAACCCTGCTATCTGCAAGTCAAATACTGCAAGCCTTGGGGTACATGGCCTCCTGCATTCTTCTAATTCCATATGCAAGGCTGCACATGAGAAAACTTCAGTGGTACTTAAAAAGTTTATGAAGTCAGCATTGTCACAGCCTGGAAACAATGATTCCTATCATACCTTGCCTGTGCCTAGAGTTCCTATGGTGGGCAGAGGCTTGCCACCAAAACAAGGGACTGCCATTCACACCACCCTCTGCCCCCCAAACCCGAACTACAGATGCATCAGACTATGCATGGGGGTCTCATCTGGCAGGGAAGTGCATTCAGGGCAAATGGAGCCCAGTTCAGATGCACCTTCATATAAATCAAAAAGAAATGCTAGCTGTACAGAATGCACTGACAGCCTTCATGGACTACCTTCATCCAGGATAATTACTGATAAAGACAGAACACCATGGTTATGTGGTACATAAACAGGGAGCTACACATTCCTACCCCCTCTGCAGACTAGCCATGGCATTGTGGAACACGGCTTTGAGCTACCAAGAACAACTACAAGCTCAATTCCTGTTAGGAAAGCAGAATGTTCTGGCAGATGAACTAAGCAGAAATCTCATGGACCCTCACGAATGGAAACTGGAACCACGGATTTTCAACATGTTGACATGCAAATGGGGGAGCCCAGACATAGATCTTTTTGCCTCACCCCAGAACTACCAGTTGGACAAATTTTGCACAAGAACTCATCACAAAATAGCCTAGAAAGTGGATGCTCTGTCCTTCAACTGGAAACACCTATCAATCTATGCCTTTCCCCCTCTGCCTTTGCTCTCCAAAGTTCTACTAAAGGTCAGACAGGACAAACCAAAAATTATTTTGATTGCTCCAGACTGGCCTCGGCAACACTGGTACCCACTCCTGTGCAGTGTGCCACACATTTCTCTGTCGCACCTGCCTCAATTTTCTTGCTGTCTCAGCAGCAGAACCAAATTCTGCACCCTCCACTCCAAACATTGAATCTTGCAGCTTGGCTAATCACTTAAATTCACCCTTAGCATCCCTCAGCAAACCTGTGATGGATGTCATTTTGGAGGCGAGAAGACCTTGTACTAGAAAAGCTTATGCTAACAAATGGAAAAGATTCTGTGCCTTGGATCAATCTCAGGGGATGAGTACAGCAGTGCCCAGTTTACCTCAGATTTTGCAATACTTAACTGAGATGCTTCATAAGGACCTGTTTTTTTCTTCCATAAAAATCCATGCCTCAGCCATTTCAGCTCATTACAACACAGACCCCCCTCTCTTCTCTTATCCTCTTCTAAAGCAGTATTTCAGAGGGGCCAAATACTTGAGACCACCCAAGAGAGCTCCAACCCCTGCCTGGGATCTTAACTTTGTATTGGAGAAACTCGCTCTACCGCCTTTCGAGCCAGCTGCAACAGCAGACTTAAAATTTCTTTCCTGGAAAACAGCCTTCCTTTTAGCAATCACTTCGGCTAGGATATATGAATTTCAGGCCCTTATGGCAGTGGAGCCTTTCATCATCTTTCATGCGGACAGGGTGTCACTCAGGACCAATCCGTCATTCATGCCCAAGGTGGTATCCAATCTGGCTCTTAATCAGTCCATTCATTTGCCAACTTTATTTCTCAGTCCACAGAACAAGGGAGAGCAGATTCTGAATTCATTGGATGTACACAGACAACTTAGATTCTCCTTGGACAGGACTAAATCTCGAAGAAAATCTGAACTGCTGGTAGCATTTGCTGCAGGGGCAGAGGGGAAAGCTATTGCAAAGCAAACCATTTCTAAATGGTTAAGCCATTGTATTCATTTCTGTTATAAGCACCATGGAAAACCTATCCCCCAGGGGATCAGATCTCATTCCACCAGGGCTGCATCTACTTCAGCAGCATTTCTCAGAGGTGTTCCTACCAGGGATATTCTAGAAGCTGCTACCTGGAGTTCAGTTCATACTTTCACCAAGCATTATCACTTACCAATTTTGTCTAAATCCAGAGCTAGCTTTGCTACTGCTGTTTTGCAGGGCCTTATAGCTGGTCCTAATGCTGTGTAAATCCATTCTTCCAACCTTAGCTTTGGGAATCTACCTAAATGTAATGACTGCAACAGTGAACCACGATTAACATAGTACAGTTGTGTACACTTACCATAAATGTAGATGTTAGTGTATTCACTGTTGCAGTCCTGGTTACCCTCCCTCCAGCCCCCTGCATTTCTTTTACTGTACCTCTTCTTTCTTTTATTATGCTTAAAACCCTTTTTGGTGTATTTGCTTTTGTTTGGAGGTATATTTTTGTCTTTCTTATTTTATTTATTTATATATAATTATATATATATATATATATATATATATATATATAATTTTTTTTTTTTTTTTTTTTTTTTGCTTCCCATTTGGGGGGGCACCTGACGTCTGGGGCAAGAAATACTGACTTAATGGCATTGGCTGCAAGTTTTATACCCCTGACGATCTGACGTCAAGGAAGAAGGGACAGCAACCCACGCAGGACCCAAGACTTTGTTAATCAGGCTGACTGAGGGCAACCTGCCAGCAGATTACCCAAATGTAATGACTGCAATGGTGAATACACTCTAACATCTGCATTTATGGTAAGTGTGCACAACTGTACTTTTCTCCCCTTCCTGTGATGGCTAGACAGCCCAGGCTTCCTTCCCAGAAGGATTCTACTAGAAAGATTTATAAGAGCAAATGGAAAAGTTTGATGTTCATCGTGTTACCCTGCTGCAGTCATCACATTTGGGTTATTCTGCCGTCGGGCGGTCCCGCAGTCGGCCCGAATTCCTGCGCGGTGCCCAAAGCAGAAGCAGTTCACAAGTGCGGGTCGGCCGACACCTGAGATTTTTGAATCAAATTTCAGTCCAAAGTCTTCAATAAAGCTAAGTACCCCGTTGGGGAACCCTTTTTTGCCTCAGTCCGATGTCAGAAAAAGTTAACAATTGCATTCTTGTGGGAAGCAAATACCTCATAAGTACTTTCATTCTTATTGTATACCTTGACTAGGCCCAGACCACAACGTCACTGGTTGTCGGTTTTGTGCTAGGTTCAATATGCGAACTATAAAGCGACGCTTTGATTTCGCTCAACACTACTTCGGTAGGAAATTTAATTATACTATGCCGTTGGAGCAGCGGCCACCGGCGTGCATAAAAAACGCAAAGATAAGGACAGGCAGCCTAGATCCAAGCCAGACTCCGAGGCCTCAGCTGGGCCTGTCGTCGGTTTTCCGGTTTTCAGTGAGGCACCTACGCAGCCCCTGACTACCGCAGAATTGGAACCCCAGACCACTTCGGATTCTCTATTAGAGAGTACTAGGCCGACGCAGCCATTTACTTTAGGCCCTACCGATAACATTGCGGAAGTAGAAGCTGGTGCTGTGGAAACACCTTCGGTTACAGAAGGTGTCTTCAGACCGACTACTCTCACCATAAAATCTTATGCTAAGCTTAAGACTCCTTTAAAACCTAAAAAGACTGTACATCAGTCTCCAGTTCAAGGCCCCATGCCTAAGAAACAGATGCTTAAAATGGCTGAAGATTTTATTACTCTGATCAGGGGCTCCCAACCCCCCCCCCCAGACAAAAGGCCAAGACAAGAGGAGGATTATGCTTCCTCTGATCAGGTTTCTATTTTCTCAGACTCCTTGGAGGAACATGATTACTCCTTTCCTCCTCATGAAGATTCTGATGCTGAAGACTCCATTTCCTCAGCATCTCCCCCTGAAGACTATTCCTTTGAGGAAACCTTACATACCATGAGGGAACATTTCCTCTGGGAAGGTCAGGACTACTCCGACTTAAAGAAAAGGCTCCGAGAGTTTCTTTTACTTCCCCAACACAGACCACTTGCTATCCCTCCAGTTTTAGACATTGGGAATGATGTTTACTTAGAATCTAGTCTAAATCCAGATTCTCTGCCTCCTGCTCCAGCCAAACCAGACTGATATTATAGAGTGCCCGACTCACATAAATTCCTTTACAAAAGCCCTGTTGCTGACCCAGAAACAATCTCCCACGGTCCCAAAGGGGCTAAGGCTTCTATGGCTAAAAATCCTGTGCCCTCTGACAGGACTCTAGAGCACTAGATAGGTGGGGGAAGAAGGTTTACACCTCAGCTACACTAGCTATGAGAGCATTAAATTGTCAATTTCACATGCTGAAATATCAGCAATTCCTAATGGCTCAATTAAAACAAAAGATGATCACACACACTCAACAGCCTGAATTCAAGGAAATGCAGGATATGTTGCATGCAGCTGAACAGGTGGGCAAACATACTTTACAATGTGGATTTGATTCTGTGGAAGCTTCCTGTAGAGCAGTTTTTACTGGGTCTGTCATACGCGCAGGCATGCTTGGTTAAAGGAACAAACTCTGCCTGACCTTGTTAAAGCAAAATTACTAGATGCACCTTTACAGCAGGATGTCTTATTTGGTGTCAAAGCAGAAGAGGTTTTAAAGAAAATGGAGGATAAGGCAAAGTCTATGCAGACGGTCAAGGATTTCTTACAGGTACAACCCCCTCGCTTCAGCATAAATTGGCCAACAAAACAAAACTGGTCCTTTCCAGCTTCTGACAGGCCACAGAGGGGCAAATACAGACACCCAAGGGGCAGAGGTCAAGCACAGATTCCTTACAAACCTTGCCAATGGGGCACTGCAGCACAGAAGGGAGGAGAAGACAGGCCCCAAACAACTAGAAGACAAACACGATGACTTAATCCTCAAACTGCCAAGCAAAACTCTCTTGGCAGCTCCCTTGGGAGGAAAATTAGCATTTTTTGCAGACAACTGGCACATCATCACAAAGGACAAATGGGTCCCAGACATTATCTCACAAGGATACAGATTCCATTTTTACACCTTGCCAAGGATAAAAGGAATGCCAAACCTGTCACAAAATCAATGGGCAGAGGCACAAAAACAAATTGCAGCTCTCATGGACATGAGGGCCATTCAACTGGTGCCTACACAGGAGCAAGGCCAAGAATTTTACTCAAGGCTCGTTCTAGTCCCCAGAAAGGGCAATGCATGGAGACCCATTCTGGACCTTTCAATTCTAAACACCTACTTGCAAGTACCCAAATTCAAGATACTAACACTACAGCAGCTTCTTCCCATGTTGGGCAAGAAGGCTTGGCTAGTAATGTTGGACCTCAAGGAGGCATACCTGCATGTCCCTTTTAGACAAAATTGCAGAAGATACCTCCGTTTCATTGCAGGTTCAACCCATTACCAATTCTCTGCAGTGCCCTTTGGCTTATCTACTGCGCCCAGGGACTTCACAAAATGCCTGGCACCAGTAATTGCATACTGCAGACAAAGAGGAATTCAAATATACCCATACCTGGACGACTGCCTCATCCAAGCAGAAAGCAAGGACATTCTCTTACAACATCTGGCGTTTGTCAAACACCTAAGTTTGCCTAAGGTACACAGTTAACAAAATTAAATCAAAACTAGTGCCCTCACAAAACATGACATTCCTGGGTGCCAGCTTGAATACAACGGCCCAGATGGCTTATCTCATGCCAGACAAGCAACTACAACTAACTCAATACTTCAAAATGATGGCAACAAAGACCCAACTCTCTGCAAGAAAAATTCTGCAGGCCTTGGGATTCATGGCATCTTGCATACTACTAATACCATTTGCAAAACTGCATATAAGTAAATTACAATGGTTCCTGAAAAGCGTATGGACTCAACACATCCACAGCTTGGAAACGATGATACCTGTCATTCCCTGCCTTCAACATGAGTTTCTATGGTGGTCACAGGCATGTCACCTCAACAAAGGTCAGCCTTTCACCTTACCCCCAGCCAGGCAAACTATGACAACAGATACATCGGACTATGCCTGGGGAGCACACATGGCAGGACAAGTGCATTCAAGGCAAATGGACTACAGATCAAAGACATCTTGCACATCAATCAAAAAGAAATGCTAGCTGTACAGAATGCTCTGACAGCTTTCAAGGACCTCTTACATCCAGGACAACTTATAATAAGGATGGGCAATACCACAGTAATGTGGTACATAAGCAAGGGGTTACACACTCCTACCCTCTGTGCAGGCAAGCAATGACCTTGTGGAACACAGCACTGACTTATCAAGTTCAATTACAAGCACAATTCCTGCCAGGAAGAAAAAACACATTGGCAGACGACCTAAGCAGAAACATCATGGATCCCCACAAATGGAAACTGGATGCACAAGTATTTGCAACGATAACTCAAAAATGGGGCCGCCCAGGCATAGATCTGTTCACCAACCCCCAAAACTATCAGCTACCAAAATTTTGCACAAGGACATTCCATCATCGAGCTTGGAAAGTGGATGCACTCGCATTCAGTTGGAAAATGTTGACAGTATATGCCTTTCCTCCACTGCCCCTTCTAACAAAGGTGCTACTGAAAGTCAGCATGGAGAGACCAGAAATGATATTGCCCCAGACTGGCTACGCCAGCACTGGTACCCACTACTAAGGAACATGGCTCACAGCCCACCATGGATTTTACCACAAATTCCTCATTTGCTCACACAGCAAGACAGCCAGCTCAAGATCTTAAATCTGGCTGCATGGCAGATCACCTAAACAACCAGCCCAGCTCCTCTATCACAAGCTGTTAAGGATGTCATTCTGGAGGCCAGGAGGCCCGGAGGCCCAGCAGCAGGAAAGCCTACTCAGACAAATGGAAAAGATTTTGCACCTGGAACCAAGCTAAAGGCCAAAATCCCCTTGAGCCGGACATACCTCAGATTCTACAATATTTAACTGAGATGTTAACACAAAGGACTTTCCTTTTCATCTGTTAAAATCCACGCCTCAGCTATTTCAGCTCACTACAGCACAGACCCTCCCTTATTTTCACATCCACTTCTAAGGCAGTAGCTCAGAGGGGCCAAAAACATAAGGCCTCCCAGGAGAGCACCCACGCCAACTTGGGACCTCAACTTTGTTCTGGAAAAGCTTACGCTACCACCGTTTGAGCCAGCTTTCTCAGCTGATTTAAAGTTTATATCATGGAAAACTGCCCTGCTGCTAGCAATTACTTCAGCCAGAACAGTCTCAGAGCTACAGGCACTAATGGCAGTGGAGCCTTTCATCATTTTTCATCAAGACAGAGTCTCTCTACAAACTAACCCCTCCTTTATGCCAAAGGTGGTATCCAGTGTGGCTCTAAATCAAACCGTCCATTTACCCACCTTTTTTCCAAATCCACAGAACAAAGGAGAAAGACTCCTGCACTCCTTGGACATTCACAGGCAACTACGTTACTATTTGGATAAAACTAAGGCTTTCAGAAAATCTGACCAGCTCTTTGTATCCTATGCTACAGCATCACAAGGAAAGGCCATTTCAAAACAGACCATTTCAAAGTGGATAGGACATTGCATACGTTTTTGCTACACCCATCATGGAAAACCAGTTCCTGCTAGCATAAGGTCCCACTCCTCCGGGGCAGCAGCTACATCTACAGCCTTCCTCAGGGGGGTGCCAACCAAGGATATTCTGGAAGCTGCAACTTGGAGTTCAGTACACACCTTCACCAAACACCATCACATACCACTATACTCTAAGACTAGAGCTGGCTTTGCCACTGCAGTTTTGCAGGGCCTACTAGCCTCCTCTAATCCTGTTTGATTCCACCTCCCATCCTTAGCTTTGGGATTCAACCCAAGTGTGATGACTGCAGCAGGGTAACACGATGAACATAGTACAGTTTTGTACCTACCATAAATGTAGATGTTAGAGTGTACACCTTGCTGCAGTCCAGGTTACCCTCCCTCCATCCCCTCTGAACTAGCTGAATTTATCTCTACCACTCTATCCTATGCTAACTCTGTGGTGTATTTGCTTGTGCCTAAGGGTATTGTTTTATTTTTATATAGCTATAATTATGTGTGTGTGTGTATATATATCTATATATATATATATATATATATATATATATATATATATATATATATTTTGTCTACCTATTGGGGGCACCTGACATCTGGGGCAAGAAAAACTGAAGAAAATCGTGTCGAATGCCACTTACATACCTCTGTCGCACTGACGTCAGGGAAGAAGCAACAGCAACCGACGCCAGACCAAAACTTTGGAATTTGGGCCGACTGCGGGGACCGCCTGACGGCAGGATAACCTAAGTGTGATGACTGCAGCAGAGTGTACACTCGAACATCTACATTTATGGTAGGTACAAAACTGTACTTTTGGGCCAGTCACTGACACTTGGATCCAATTTCAGCATCCATTCCAGCTGTCCTTGATTTTCTGGCTTCCATTCTCCATAGTGAAGCCGGTTACGTTACAGTCAACGTACAGTTTGCTGCAATTTCCAATTATCAAGTTGGCAAAAACATTAGTCTTTGGCCTCCCTCAGGCTATGCAAAGCTTTCCTCAGTTACGTTTCTACTCAGACCACCTGTCAAGGGATCCCGCTCCTTGGGATTTGACAGTTCTTCTGCAGGCCTTGACTGTTTTCCTTTGAAGCCACTGCAAAAGCTGAATTGAAATTAATTTCTTGTAAGACTATTTTTCTAGTTTTTATTACATCTGCCAGACAAGTATCTGAACTCCAGGCATTATCTTACCAGCCACCGTACCTTATTTTTCATAATGTGAAAAGAAACTCTGCCTTGAACTTCTTTATATCAAAGGTCGGATCAGGATTTGCCTTAACCAGTCTATTATTCTACCAGTTTTCCTTCCACCATTCTCTGGTAAAGGAGAATATATGCTTCATTTGGATGTCCACAGACAGCTGAGTCTTTTCTCTCCATAAAACAAAAATTTCAGGAAATCTGATCAGTTCCTTTTCAAAGGTTAAATTGGGACAGTCTGTCTAAAGTCATTTTTTCACATTTATAAGCAAAAAGGTTGGACTTTACCAAGATGACTACAAGCTCATTCCACAAGGACAGTTTCCACTTTATAGATGTTCTTTGTGTTTCACTGTTGCAGTCATCACACACTGGTTATGTGCCTGCAGGTAGCCCTCAGTCGGCCCGAATACCAGTGTCTTGGGATTTCTGCGTCGGATGCTGTTGTCTCTTCCATGACATCAGGTCGTCAGGAGTATAAAACATGCAACCGACACCATTACATCAGCTTTTCTTGCCAAGGGGGAGCCCGAAGCAGCAGCAGTTTGCAAGTGCCGGTCGGCTGCTACCTGAAATTTTTGTTATTAGAGTTTCAAACCTGAGGTCTTCTAAAGCTAAGTACCCTGTTGGGGATCCATTTTTCTTGCTCTAACTGATGGCAGAAAAAGTTACGTTGTCTTGCCTGTGGAAAGCAAAATACCTCACAAAGATTTTAATTCTTACTGGGTCACCTGTTTAGGCCCAGACCACGATGATCCTCGCTGTCTGTTTTGTGCTTTGTTAAACGCCCGAACTATTCGTCGTCGGGCTATCTTTGTAATTAAATTCTTACACACTTATTCTCCGTATTCCGAAATGGCTTCGATAAGCCATCTGACTACAAATCTGCCGAAAAAACGCAAGGATAAAGACAGAGACAGACCACCTAGGTCCAAAGCTGCCGACGATGCTTCCGTTAAGCTAGCCGCCAGTCCGCTGGTACTAAGTGAGGTGCTTTCGCAGCCCCTGATACCAACTTATGCAGATTTGCAGGCTTCTACTGAGACCCATTCGGAGTCCGGTATGCTGCGAGATGCTTCTTCGACTATGGAACCTGTGGATGTGTCTACCTTGGATGGGTTCAGAGCTGCTCTGCAGGCACCGGCTTCTGAGAGTGTATTCAGACCTTCCAATGTTCGTATTAAACTGACTACTTTGTTTCTGACTAAAACTACTGAATTTCTCAGGCCCGATTTTGCACTACACCTAGGAAACCAATGACCAAAGCGCATTCTCAAGCTCCCATGCCACAGAAACAAATGCTTAGAATGGCTGAAGACCTTATTACTTTAATTAGGGGAAGCCAGCCTTCCCCCTCTAAAAGGCAAAGAATTGAGTTTCCTTCTGATTCTACAGACCATGATTCCGATGATTTTGAGCCCTCTGATTACCAGGACATACCCTCATCTCTACCTATGAGGATTCACATGCAGAGGATTCCATTCCGTCTGCCTCCCCCCAGAGGATTTTTCTTTCGGTGAAAGCTTGCATACCTTAAGGGAGCATTTCCGCTTGGAATGCCAGGGCTACCCACAGTCCAAAAAGAGACACGGGGAATTTTTACACTTGCCTCAGCACAGGCCTCTAGCTATATCCCCTGTTCTGCAGATTGTAGATGTCTTCATGGAATCCAGTGTTACCCCTGATACTTTGCCATCCGCTCCTAGAAAGCCTGACTGGTACTACAGAGTACCTGACTCACAAATTCCTCTTTAAAAATCCCACTGCGGATCAAGAGACCATTTCCCAGGGACCTAAAGGTATTAAGGCTACTACAGCCAAAAACCCTACCCCTTCGGACAGGGATTCTAGGGCTTTAGACAGATGGGGGAAGAAGGTATATACCTTTGCAACCCTTGCCATCAGGGCTTTAAATTGCCAGTTTCACATGTTGAAGTGCCAGTAGCATATTATGGAACTAATTAAACAAAAAATGTTGATTCCTGATTGTACAGAAAAATAAAGAATTACAAGAGTTACTGCATTCTGCAAACCAAGTTGGTAAACATGTGTTGCAGTGTGGATTTGATGCCTTAGAAGCATTTTGCAGGGCTGCTGCCCCTGGGTCTGTTCTGAGAAGGCATGCTGGGCTGAAGGAACAAATCTTGCTAGACCATGTCAAAGCAAAATTTATAGATGCTCCTTTAAACCAGGAATCTTTGGCACAAAAGCAGTTGTTCTAAAAAGATGGAGGAAAAAGCTAAATCTATGCAAACTGTTAAAAGATTTCTTACAGGTACAGCCACCTAGATTCAGTAGGCATTGGCCTTCAAAAAACTGGTCCTTTCCAGTCCCTCCCAGGCCTGCTCAGTCCAGACCCAGTGGCAACAGACCACAAAGACTACAGTCTCAGGATATGCACAGATCTAAACAATGGAGTGTTCCCACCTCAAAAACAGGGAGTGGTAAGCCACCCTCTTATGGAAAACGTTCACAGTGACTTGTCCTTCACCTTTCCCAGCCATGCCCAAGTACCTGCACTCCTTGGAGGAAAACTCGCCCTGCATGCAAAAAAACTGGAAATACATTACCCAGGACCAATGGGTCTTAAACTTTGTATCCCAGGGATACAGATTCTATTTCCACTCACTGCCAACCCCAAGCAGATTGCTAGACCTTCCTTCCAAACCAGTGGACAGAGGCCCAACAGCAAGTACCTTCTCTTCTTAGAACCAGGGCTATTCAACCTGTTCCAACAGAGCAAAGGGGACAGGGTTTCTACTCCAGACTGTTTCTGGGGCCCAGAAAAGAGAACTCTTGGCGCCCTATCCTGGATCTGTCAATTCTCAACACCTTCCTGGTGGTACCAAAGTTCAAAATGCTTACACTCCAACAGCTGCTTCCTATGCTAGCCAAGGACTCCTGGCTGGTCTCCCTAGAATTAAAAGACGCTTATCTGCACATCCCCATAAGGGAATCTTGCAGGTGATATCTACGCTTTAGGGCAAGCTCCATGCACTATCAGATGTTCATAGTGTTTCACTGTTGCAGTCATTACTCTTGGGTTATCCTGCTGGCAGGCTACCCTCAGTCGGCCAGAATTCCAAAGTCTAGGTCCAGCGTCGGTTGCTGTCGCCTCTTCCCTGACGTCAGTGCACCAGGGGTCTAAAAGATGCAGCCGACGCCATTTTCTTCAGTCTTTCTTGCCGCGCGGTGCCCGAAGCAAAAGCAGTTCGCAACTGCCGGTTGGCTGACTCCTGAGATTTTCAAATCCGAATTTCAGAACCAAAGTCTTCTTTAAAGCTAAGTACTTCGTTGGGGAAATGTTTTTCTTGCTCCAGACCAATGTCAGAAAAAGTTAACAATTGTATTTCTTGTGGGAAGCAAATACCTCATAAGGATTTTCACTCTTACTGTATTCCTTGCCTAGGCCCTGATCACAACGTTGCTAGCTGTCGGTTTTGTGTTAGATTTAACCAATGCACTATCAAGCGTCTGTTCGATTTTGCATTTCATTACTTTGGCCGAAGATTTAATTATATAATGCCGTCGGACCAGCCGAAAACCGGAGTTTACAAAAAAATGCAAGGACAAAGGAAAGGATAGGCATCCGAGGTCCAAAACCAACGACGACTCTGCTAGGCCAGTCGCCGGTTCTCAGTGAGGCACTTTGACAGCCCCTGGTGCCCGCTGCCTCAGAGCCACAGGCCAGTACCGACTCCCACGTGGTGCCGACTGGGCCTCTGGATACTCAAGGTATTGGACACTCGGAAATCATTCCCTCAGATGGGTCCGGAGCCGCTGGGCAGGCATCTGCTTCTGAGGGTGTCTTCAGACCTACTCAACTATATATTAAGCCATCTTCAGCTTCAAAGACTACAGCAGCTCTAAAGACAAAGAAACAAGTACAGCATTCTCCTACTCAGACTTCCATGCCTAAAAAACAGATGCTCAAAATGGCCGAAGACCTAATTACTTTGATCAGGGGCTCCCATCCCCCTCCTGATAAGAGGCCTAGGCAAGAGAGAGAGTATGATTCTTCTGATCAGGTTTCTATTTCCTCTGATTCCTCTTCTGAACAGGATTACTCCATGGTTCCCTATGAGGATTCTAATGCTGAAGAATCCATTCCTTCAGCCTCTCCTCCTGAGGATTATTCTTTTGGGGAAAACCCTGCATACTATGAGGGAGCATTTCCACTGGGAGAGCCAAGATTAGTCTGAATCTAAGAAAAGGCTCAGAGACTTTCTGCTACTTCCTCAACACAGATCCCTTGCTATTCCACCTGTTCTAGACATTGTAGATGATGTATTTTCAGAGTCCGGCCTGTTCCCTGACTCTTTATCCCCTGCACCTGCTAAGCCAGACAGATACTACAGGGTCCCGGATTCTCATAAATTCCTATAGAAAAACCCCGCTGCTGACCCAGAAACTATATCTCAGGGTCCCAAAGGGGTTAAAGCTTCCACTGCAAAAAACCCTGTCCCCTCTGATAGGGATTCTAGGGCTCAAGACAGATGGGGGAAGAAAGTCTACACTTCTGCTACCCTGGCTGCAAGGGCTTTAAATTGTCAGTTTCATATGCTTAAATATCAGCAATATTTAATGTCTCTGCTTAAACAGAAATTGTTGACAAATACTGGATGTTCAGAGAACAAGGAATTGCAGGATTTATTGCATGCAGCTGAACAAGTGGGAAAGCATACTTTGCAATGTGGTTATGATTCATTGGAGGCCTCTTGTAGGGCCGCTTGTTTACAGGTTCTGTTATTATAAGGCATGCTTGGATAAAGGAATAGAATCTGCTTGATCATGTTAAAGCAAAATTATTAGATGCACCATTACAGCATGATACTTTGTTTGGTACTAAAGCAGAAGAGGTGTTGAAAAAAATGGAGGATAAAGCAAAATCCATGCATACAGTCCAGGATTTCTTACAGGTACAGCCACCCAGGTTTAGCAGGAACTGGCCTTCTAAAAATTGGTCCTTTCCAGTATCAGACAGACCACAAAAAGGCAGATACAGGCATCCCAGTGGCAGATCTCAGCCCCAAAGCTCATACAGGCCTAAACAATGGGGTGCTTCTACCTCCAAAAGCAGAGAAGACAAATCACAACCTTACAGGAAACAGTCCCAATGACGTTCCTCTACCATATCCAAGCACTTTTCTTTTGGCAGCCCCCTTAGGGGGAAAGCCAGCACTTTTTTCATCAAATTGGCAAATGGTTACCCAAGACAAATGGGTCCTGAACATAGTGTCCCAAGGCTTACAGGTTCCATTTTCACACTCTACCAAGGTCAAAAGGTATGCCAGACCTGCCATACAATCAATGGGCAGAGGCACAAAAACAAATTACAGCCCTCATGGACATGAGGGCCATTCAGCGAGTACCGCAACAACAGCAGGGACAAGGATTTTACTCCAGACTTTTCCTAGTACCCAGAAAGGCAAAACCTGGAGACCAATACTGGACCTGTCTATACTAAATACGTTTCTGGAAGTTCCAAAATTCAAGATTTTGACTCTACAGAAGCTACTGCCCATGCTGGGCAAGAAGGCTTGGCTCGTAACTTTGGACCTAAAAGAGGCATACCTGCATGTCCTAATCAGGCAATCTTGCAGAAGATACCTCGGATTCATAGCTGGCTCAATGCATTACCAATTCTCTGCACTGCCCTTTGGCTTATCTACTGCGCCCAGGGTCTTCACAAAATGCCTGGCACCAGTAATTGCGTTTTGCAGACAAAAAGGAATTCAAGTATATCCCTACTTGGACGACTGCCTAATTCAAGCAGAGAACAAAGACATTCTTCTAAAGCATCTGGCGTTTGTAAAAAGATTACTAATTGGCCTAGAGTACACAGTAAACAAAAAGAAATCAAAACTAAGTGCCCTCTCAAGAGATAATATTCATGGGTGCAAGCTTAAATACAACTGTCCAGATGGCTTATCTCACGGCAGACAAGCAAACGCAACTGACTCCTTACTTCAAGAAATTGGCAGCAAAAACCCACTTATCTGCAAGGAAAACCCTGCAGGCCTTGGGTTTCATGGCATCCTGCATTCTACTAATTCCATATGCCAGACTGCATATGAGGAAACTACAGTGGTATCTAAAAAGTGTTTGGACTCAGCATTGCCACAGCCTGGAGACAGTAATTGCACTCATTCCCTGCCTGCAACAGGAGTTTCGATGGTGGGCAGAAGCCTGTCACCACAACAAGGGTCTGCCATTCAGTTTACCCACAGCCAGACAGACACTGACAACGGATGCATCAGATTATGCCTGGGGGGCCCATATGGCAGGAAAATGTATTCAGGGCACATGGCCTGCAAACCAGATGCATCTTCACATCATTCAAAAAGAGATGCTAGCTGTTCAAAATGCCCTGACAGCTTTCAAGGACCTGCTTCATCCAGGACAGTTACTGATAGACAGACAACACTACGGTCATGTGGTACATAAACAAGCAGGGAGGTACACATTCCTTCCCCCTCTGCAGACAAGCAATGACCTTATGGGACACAGCATTGGCTTTTCAAGTTCACCTGCAAGCACAATTCCTGCCAGGAAAAACAAATTCGCTGGCAGACGAACTAAACAGAAACCTCATGGATCCCCACGAATGGAAACTGGATCCACGTCTTCAGCATGATAATAAAAAAAATGGGGATGCCCAGACATAGATCTATTTGCCTTCCCTCACAACTACCAATTGCAGAGATTTTGCACAAGGATTTATCACGAGCAAGCATGGAAAGTGGACGCCCTATCATTCAGCTGGAAAAATCTAACAGTATATGCTTTTCCCCCACTGCCTCTCCTTCCCAGGGTACTCCTAAAGGTCAGACAAGGGAAGCCAAAAATGATACTGATTGCACCAGACTGGCCACGCCAGCACTGGTACCCAATCCTAAAGAGCTTGTCTCAAGGTCCAGCATGGATATTGCCTCAAACTTCTCACTTGCTGACCCAACAAAACAATCAGATCCTGCACAGCCAACTCAGGACTTTAAATCTGGCAGTGTGGCGGATAATGTAGCCATTCAGAACACTCCTCTTTCAAAAGCTATTATGGATGTTATCTTGGAGGCCAGGAGGCCCAGTACCAGAAAATCTTATGCAGAAAAATGGAAGAGATTCTCTACTAGGAACCAGGAACAAGGCATTGACACATGTTTACCAAATATCCCTCAGATTTTACAATACCTAATTGAGATGCTGAACAAAGGCCTTTCTTTCTCATCGATTAAGATTCATGCCTCTGCCATTTCAGCCCATTACAATACGGAACCACCTATCTTTTCTCATCCTTTAATAAGGCAGTACCTCAGAGGGGCCAAAAACATTAGGCCTCCAAGAAGAGCACCAATTCTGGCCTGGGACCTCAATTATGTTTTGGAAAAACTCACACTGCCTCCTTTTAAGCCAGCAACAACAGCAGATATAAAATTCTTATCCTGGAAAACAGCTTTGCTCCTAGCAGTAACCTCTGCAAGGCGAGTCTCGGAGTTACAAGCACTCCTGGCTGTGGAACCTTTCATCATTTTTCATCCAGATAGGGTTTCTCTGAGGACAAACCCTACATTTATGCCTAAGGTGGTGTCCAGTGTGGCCCTCAACCAAACCATTCACTTGCCTACCTTTTATCCAAATCCACAGAATAAGGGTGAGAAAATTCTGCATTCTTTGGACATAGGCAGTTACGCTTCTACTTGGACAGAACTAAAGCTTTCAGAAAGACTGAGCAACTTTTAGTGTCATATCCTGCAGGATCACAAGGAAAGGCTATCTCAAAACAGACTATTTCTAAATGGATAGGCCATTGCATCCATTTCTGCTATTTTCAACATGGCAAATCAGTCCCTAAGGGCATTAGGCCTCATTCCACCAGATCAGCAGCCCTCCTCAGAGGAGTACCAACCAAAGATATCTTAGAGGCTGCAACTTGGAGTTCAGTGCACACCTTCACAAAGCACTACCACTTACCTCTTTACTCTTAAGTCCAGAGCAGGCCTTGCCACTGCAGTTCTGCAGGGCCTCATAGCCTCTCCTAATCCTATTTAGCCCAGCCACCCATCCTCAGCTTTGGGATTCTACCCAAGAGTAATGACTGCAACAGTGAAACACGAACATAGTACAGTTGTGTACCTACCATAAATGTAGATGTTCGAGTGTATTCACTGTTGCAGTCCAGGTTACCCACCCACCATCCCCCTTTTCCTTGCTGGGACTTATCTGCACTTCTCTATCATATACAACCTTTTTGGTGTATTTGCTTGTAGATGAAGGAAATGTTATTTTTGTGCATGCATTTTTATTGGCATATTTTTCAGCCTTCCAATTTGGGGGCACCTGACATCTCGGGCAAGAAAAACTGAAGAAAATGGCGTCGGCTGCATCTTTTATACCCCTGGTGCACTGATGTCAGGGAAGAGGCGACAGCAACCGACGCCAGACCTAGACTTTGGAATTCTGGCCGGCTGAGGGTAGCCTGCCAGCAGGATAACCCAAGAGTAATGACTGCAACAGTGAATACACTCGAACATCTACATTTATGGTAGATACACAACTGTACTTTCTCTGCACTTCCCTTTGGCTTATGTACTGCGCCCAGGGTATTCACAAAGTGCCTGGCTCCAGCCATTGCATACTGCAGACAGAGAAACATTCAAATATACCTATACTTGGACGATTGCCTGATTCAGGCAGACAGTCAAGAATTGCTACTTCAGCACCTGACATTTGTAAAGAGACTCAACTTCTGTGGGGTATACCATCAACGAAAAGAAATCGCATCTGATACCCAGCCAAAAAATTGTATTCCTGGGAGCAAGCTTGAGCACAACTTCCCAGATGGCATTCCTCACTCCAGAAAAGCAGGTTTATTTGACAAATTACTTCAAACTACTGGCCACCCAAGCCCTGCTATCTGCAAGAAAAATACTGCAAGCCCCTAGGGTTCATGGCCTCATGCATTATCCTAATTCCATATGCGAGACTGCATATGAGGAAACTTCAGTGGTACTTATAGTCTGTGGTGTCAACATTCTCAGGACCTGGAAACGGTGATTCCTATCATTCCTTGCCTAAGGATAGAGCTCCTTTGGTGGGCAGAGGGCTGCCACCATAACAAGGGACTCCCTTTCACTCACCCCTTGCCACCCAACCCTGACAACAGATGCATCAGACTATGCATGGGGGGCTAACATGGCAGGCAAATGCATTCAAGACACATGGAGCCCTGGACAAATTTACCTACATATCACTCAGAAATGTTAGCTGTACAGAATGCACTGACAGCCTTCAAATACCTGATCTTTCCAGGACAACTCATGATAAAGGCAGACAACACCACAGATGATGATCATCATGTTACACTGCTGCAGTCATCACACTTGGGTTATCCTGCCGTCAGGCGGTCCCGCAGTGGGCCAGAGTTCCAAAGTCTTGGTCCGGCATCGGTTGCTGTCGTTTCTTCCCTGACATCAGTGCGCCAGGGGCATATAAGAGGCATCCGACGCCATTTTCTTCAGTCTTTCTTGCCATGTGGTGCCCAAAGCAGAAGCAGTTCGCAAGTGCCGGTCGGCCAACTCCTGAGATTTTCAAATCGGATTTCAGACCGAAGTCTTCAATAAAGCTAAGTACCCCATTGGGGAAACCTTTTCTTGCCTCAGACCGATGTCAGAAAAAGTTATTTGCTTTTCTTGTGGGAAGCAAATACCTCATAAGGATTTTCATTCTTGTTCCGGGCCTAGGCAAGGAATACAACATGACGTCACAGGTTGTCGGTTTTGTGCTAGGTTTAACAAATGAACTACTAAACGTCGATTTGATTTCGCCCGACATTATTTTGGTAGAAAATTTAATTATACCATGCCGTCGGAGCAACCGACGACCGGGATGCATAAAAAATGCAAAGATAAAGACAGGCAGCCAAGACCCAAACCAGACTCCGAGGCCTCTGCTAGGCCAGTCGCCAGTTCTACGGTTTTCAGTGAGGCGCCTACGCAGCTCCTGACGACCGCTGATTTAGAACTCCAAGCTGCATCTGACTCCCAGTGGAGATTGCTAGGCCTCCAACAGCCTTTATCTTTAGGCCCTTCCGACTCCTTGGCTGAAGGGGATTCTGGTGCAGTTGAAACGCCTTCAGTTGCAGAAGGTGTCTTCAGACCGACTACACTCACTATTAAATGCTATGCAAAGCTGAAAACTCCTTTAAAAGTAAAGAAGCCTGTACAGCAGTCTCCAGTACAAGGCCCCATGCCTAAGAAACAGATGCTTAAGATGGCTGAAGACTTAATTACCCTAATCAGGGGTTCCCATCCCCCTCCTGATAAAAGGCCTAGACAGGAGGAGGGACTACGCTTCGTCTGACCAGGTTTCCATTTCCTCAGATTCTTCTGAGGAACAGGAATACTCTTTTCCCCTTATGAAGACTCTGATGCTGAAGAGTCTATTCCTTCAGCATCTCCCCCAAAAGACTATTCTTTTGGGGAAACTTTACATACCATGAGGGAACATTTCCACTGGGAAGGCCAGGATTACTCTGATTCTAAGAAAAGGCTCCGAGAGTTCCTTTTACTACCCCAGCACAGACCACTTGCTATTCCACCCGTGTTAGACATTGTGGATGATGTTTATTCAGAATCTAGCCTTAACCCAGATTCACTACCTCCGGCACCAGCCAAACCAGATACTACAGAGTCCCTGACTCACACAAATTCCTATATAAAAGCCCTGTTGCTGACCCAGAAACCATTTCCCAGGGTCCCAAAGGGGTTAAGGCCTCTATTGCTAAAAACCCTGTACCCTCTGAAAGGGATTCTAGAGCACTCGACAGATGGAGAAAGAAAGTATATACTTCAGCTACTCTAGCTATGAGGGCCTTAAATTGCCAGTTTCACATGCTGAAATATCAACAATATTTGATGTCTCAAAACAAAAAATGATCGCACATACAGAGCAGCCTGATTATGAGGAAATGCAAGATTTGTTGCATGCAGCTGAACAAGTGGGAAAGCATACTTTGCAATGTGGATTTGATTCATTGGAAGCTTCTTGTAGAGCAGCAGTGACAGGGTCAGTCATTCGTAGGCATGCTTGGTTAAAAGAACAAACTTTACCTGATAATGTTAAAGCAAAGTTATTGGATGCACCTTTACAGCAGGATATTTTATTTGGTGTAAAAGCAGAAGAGGTTTTAAAGAAAATGGATGATGAGGCAAAATCTATGCAGCCGGTCAAGGATGTTTTACAGGTTCAACCCCCTCGTTTCAGCAGAAATTGGCCAACCAAAAACTGGTCCTTTCCAGCTTCTGACAGACCACAGAAGGGCAAATACAGACGCCCAAGGGGCAGAGGTCAGTCACAAGGCTCTTACAAGCCTCGACAATGGGGTGCCACAACCCAGAAAGGAGGAGAAGACAGGTCTCAAACTATCAGAAGACAAACACAATGACTTACCCCTCAGACTGCCAAGCAAATCCCTCTTGGCAGCCCCCTTGGGAGGAAAACTAGCACTTTTTGCTGG
This sequence comes from Protopterus annectens, assembly GCF_019279795.1. NCBI lineage: Eukaryota > Metazoa > Chordata > Ceratodontiformes > Protopteridae > Protopterus > Protopterus annectens. The sequence continues at coordinate 1,323,668,862 of NC_056747.1, forward strand.
CAACTGGCACATCATCACAAAAGACAAATGGGTCCTAAATATTGTATCTCAAGGATACAGGTTCCACTTTCACACTTTACCAAGGAAAAAACGAATGCCAAGCCTGCCACCAAATCAATGGGCAGAGGCTCAAAGACAAATTACAGCACTCATGGACATGAGAGCCATTCAACAGGTTCCTACACAGGAGCAAGGACAAGGATTTTACTCAAGACTCTTTCGGGTCCCCCGAAAGGACAAAGCCTGGAGACCCATTCTGGACCTTTCAATTCTAAACACATACCTGGAAGTACCCAAATTCAAGATGCTAACACTACAGCAACTTCTTTCCATGCTGGGCAAGAAGGCTTGACTAGTAACGTTGGACCTCAAGGAGGCATACCTGCATGTCCCTATCAGGCAAAATTGCAGAAGATACCTCAGATTTATAGCAGGTTCAACCCATTACCAATTCTCTGCACTGCCCTTTGGCTTATCTACTGCGCCCAGGGTCTTCACAAAATGCCTGGTACCAGTAATTGCATACTGCAGACAAAGAGGAATTCAAATATATCCATACCTGGATGACTGCCTTATTCAAGCAGAAAGCAAGGACATTCTTTTAAAGCATCTGGCGTTTGTCAAAAACCTATTAAGTTGCCTAGGGTACACAGTAAACGAAAAGAAGTCAAAACTATTGCCCTCACAAGACAATAATATTCCTGGGTGCCAGCTTAAATACAATGGCCCAGATGGCTTATCTCACGCCAGACAAGCAAGGACAACTGACTCAATACTTCAAAATGATAGCAACAAAGACCCAACTCCCTGCAAGAAAAATTATGCAGACCTTGGGATTCATGGCATCTTGCATACTACTAATACCATATGCCAAACTGCATATGAGGAAATTACAATGGTACCTGAAAAGCGTATGGACTCAGCACAGCCACAGCTTGGAAACAATAATACCACTCATTCCCTGCCTTCAACAGGAGTTTCTTTGGTGGGCTCAGGCATGTCAATTCAACAAGGGTCAGCCTTTTACCTTACCCACAGCCAGGCAAACTATAGCAACAGATGCATCAGATTATGCTTGGGGAGCACACGTGGCAGGACAGTGTATTCAGGGCAAATGGTCTGCAGATCAAATGCATCTACACATCAATCAAAAAGAGATGCTAGCTGTACAAAATGCCCTAACAGCTTTCAAGGACCTCCTACATCCAGGACAACTAATAAAAATGGACTACACCACAGTGGTGTGGTACATAAACAAACAAGGGGGCACACATTCCTACCCCCTATGCAGGCAAGCAATGACCTTGTGGAACACAGCACTGACCTACCAAGTTCAACTACAAGCACAATTCCTGCCAGGAAAGAAAAACACATTGGCAGACGACCTAAGCAGAAATATCATAGATCCTCACAAGTGGAAACTAGATCCACAAGTATTCACAATGATGACTCAAAAATGGGGGAGCCCAGACATAGATCTGTTTGCCTCCCCCCAAAACTACCAACTACGGAAATTTTGCACAAGGACATACCACTAACTAGCTTAGAAAGTAGACACCCTCTCATTCAGTTGGAAAACATTAACAGTGTATGCCTTTCCTCCACTGCCTCTTCTGGCAAAGGTGCTGCTGAAAGCCAGATTAGAGGCCACAAATGATACTCATTGCTCCAGACTGGCCACGTCAACACTGGTATCCAATACTAAGGAACATGACTCAAGGCCCACCATGGATTTTACCTTAAATTCCTCACCTGCTGATTCATCAAAACAATCAGATTCTATCCAGCCAGCTCAGGACTTTAAATCTGGCTGCATGGCAAATTGCCTAAACAGCCAGTCAACACTTCTCGCTAAAGCTGTTATGGATGTCATGCTGGAGGCTAGGAGGCCCAGCACCAGGAAAACCTACTCAGACAAATGGAAAAGATTCTGCGCCTGGAACCGGGCTAAAGGCCAAAATCCTCTTGTCCCAAATATTCCTCAGATTCTGCAATATTTAACTGAGATGTTGCACAAAGGACTTTCCTTTTCATTTATTAAGATCCACGCCTCAGCTATTTCAGCTCATTACAACACGGATCCTCCTATATTTTCACATCCATTACTAAGTCAGTACCTCAGAGGGGCTAAGAACATAAGACCGCCCCGGAGAGCACCAACACCAACTTGGGATCTCAATTTTGTTTTGGAAAAACTTACACTACCGCCCTTTGAACCAGCTTTTACAGCTGATTTACCATTTCTGTCATGGAAAACTGCCCTGCTGCTAGCAATAACGTCAGCACGAAGAGTCTCAGAGCTACAGGCACTAATGGCAGTGGAGCCTTTCATCATTTTTCATCAAGACAGAGTCGCTTTACGAACTAACCCTTCCTTTATGCCAAAGGTGGTATCCAGTGTGGCTCTAAACTAAACCATTCATTTGCCCACCTTTTATCCAAACCCCCAGAATAAAGGGGAAAGGCTCCTACACTATTTAGACATTCACAGGCAATTACGTTTCTACTTGGATAAAACTAAGGCTTTCAGAAAATCTGACCAGCTCTTTGTATCCTATGCTGCAGGAGCACAAGGAAAGGCTATCTCAAAACGGACCATTTCAATATGGATAGGACATTGTATCCGTTTCTGCTACACACACCATGGGAAACCTGTACCCGGTAACATTAGGCCCCATTCCACCAGGGCTACAGCAACATCAACAGCCTTCCTCATAGGGGTACCAACCAAGGATATTTTGGAGGCTGCAACTTGAAGTTCAGTGCACACCTTCACCAAGCACTACCACTTACCTCTATACTCAAAAACCAGAGCTGGCTTTGCCACTGCAGTTCTCCAGGGCCTACTAGCTTCTCCAAACCCTGTTTAGTTCCACCGCCCAGCCTTAGCTTTGGGATTCAACCCAAGTGTGATGACTGCAGCAGTGTAACACGATGAACATAGTACAGTTCTGTACCTACCATAAATGTAGATGTTCGAGTGTTCACACTGCTGCAGTCCAGGTTACCCTCCCTCCATCCCCTCTGACCTAGCTGGACTTTTCTATACCCTTCTATCCTGTACAACCTTTGTGGTGTATTTGCTTGTAACTGAAGGTATTCCTTTTATTTCTTTTATATGTTTTATTAGCAATATGTATTGCCTACCTACTTGGGGGCACCTGACATCTGGGGCAAGAAAAACTGAAGAAAATGGCATTGGATGCCTCTTATATACCCCTGGCGCACTGACGTCAGGGAAGTAGCGCCAGCAACCGACGCTGGACCAAGACTTTGGAACTCTGGCTGACTGCGGGACCGCCTGACAGCAGGATAACCCAAGTGTGATGACTGCAGCAGTGTGAACACTCGAACATCTACATTTATGGTAGGTACAAAACGGTACGTACTTCGTGTTTCACTGTTGCAGTCATTACATTTGGGTAATCCTGCTGGCAGGTTGCCCTCAGTCGGACTGCAACAGTGAATACACTCGAACATCTACATTTATGGTAAGTGTACACAACTGTACTTTATGTGGTACATAAATAAGCAGGTGGGAACTCATTCCTACCCACTCTGCTGGTTCGCCATGTCTCTGTGGAACACAGCCTTGAGCAACCAAGTGCACCTGCAAGCTCAATTCCTGTAGGCAAGCAAAGTTCACCGACAGACGACTTGAGCAGAAATCTAATGGACCCAGACAAGTGGAAACTGTAACTCAACTCATTCAAGATTCTAATCCACAGGTGGGGGACACCAGAGGTGGACCTCCTTGCTTCCCCCAAAAACCATCAATTGAGCAACTTTTGCACCAGAACTCACCACTGCCAAGCATGGAAAGTGGAGGCCCTGTCCTTTACATGGGAAAACCTCTGTCTGTGCCTTTCCCCCTCTGCCCCTCCTCTAATCTTTATTGCACCAGACTGGCCATGCAAACACTGGTACCCACTTTTACGCAGTCTGGCAGCAGTGCCACCCTGGCACCTGCACCAGACCCCCTCTCTGCTGTCCCAGCAGGAGGGCCAGATTTTGCATCCTCAGCTGTGAACCCTGAACCTAGCAACCTGGCTTATCCCCTGAATACTTCACCAGCAACCCTTAGCAAACTGGTGTTAGATGTCATCCTTGAGGCCAGGAGGCCTGGTACTGGGAAATCCTATTCAGAAAAGTGGAAAAGATACTATTCTTGGAGCCAATCTCAGGGAAAGGACACAGCCATGCCCATCCTACCTCAAATTCTAGATTATCTAGCAGAGCTTCCCCACAAAGGCCTATCCTTCTCATCAATTAAGATTCATGCCTCTGCCATCTCAGCTCATTACAATACTGAGCCACCCCTCTTCTCTCACCCTCTGGTCAAGCAGTTCCTGAGAGGAGCTAACAATTTAAGACCCCCGAGGAGACCTCTCACTCCTGCCTGGGACCTTAACTTTGTACTAGAGAAACTCATGCTTCCCCTTTTTGAGCCTGCAGGTGCAGCACAGTTAAAATGCCTCTCTTGAAAAACAGCTTTACTTCTAGCCATCACTTCAGCAAGAAGAGTGTCTGAGTTGCAGGCAATTTCGGCTGTGGAACCCTTCATTATCTTCCATGCTGACAGGGTTTCCCTCGGGACTAACCCATCTTCTATGCCCAAGGTGGTATCCAGTGTGGCTTTAAACCAGTCTATCCATTTATCAACCTTTTTTCCTAATCCTCAGAATAAAGGGGAAAGGATGCTGCACTCGGATGTGCACAGACAGCTTAGATTCTACCTTGACAGGACCAAACCTTTCAGAAAATCTGACCAGCTGCTAGTCAGCTTTGCTACAGGGGCAGATGGCAAGGCCATTACAAAGCAAACCATCTCCAAATGGATATCACACTGCATCCATTTCTGCTACAAACACCATGGAAAATCTACCCCACAGGGGATCAGAACCCATTCCACTAGGGCTACCTCAACCTCTACAGCATTTCTCAGGGGAGTCCCTACCAGGGATATCCTGGAGGCGGCAACCTGGAGTTCAGTACACATCTTCACCAAGCACTACCACTTGTCTATCTTTTCTAAGTCCAGAGCTGGATTTGCTACAGCAGTCTTACAAGGCCTGCTAGCCAGCCCTAATACTTTGTGACTGCCTCCACCGTTCCTCAGCTTTGGGAATCAACCCAAGTGTGATGACTGCAACAGTGAATACACTCGGAACATCTACATTTATGGTAAGTGTACACAACTGTACTTTCTTGATAAAGCAGAAAAAAGACATTTGTGCAATTGCTACTTGTTAGTGCTCATACTTTTATAGCTCATTACAAGCTAGAAAACCTATCTAGGGTTAGGGCAATATTTGGCTCTGCTGTACTCCAGAATATTCTTCCATGAGAGCACCGTGAGTTTTACTAGCTGGGGTTTCTGTCCCAGTGGTTGAGGAATGAATGAATGAAAATGACAACCTTGGATACTAAATTTATGTACTGAAAGTAACTATGTATCTGTGTTGTCTGTTTTTGTTCTTCCTCAATCTCCCTCCCTCTGTTCCATTGATGGAAGATGCTGTTATGGTTTTCTGGTTTGACTTGGAGGCATGACCTCCTAGTCTTTTTCCTGACTGAGCACCAGATACCTTTGCTATCATGTTTCTAGATTTTTTTTAGCTATTTAGGGTCTGCTTGTACATCTTAATACTAAAGGGGAAAACTTGATCTCAGGTAATGCAGGGTTTAGAGAGGATTGTGTGTAAGGGGAGAAGCTTGTCCTATATATCCAAAAGTCAGAGAAGTGGCTGAAGTCTGATCAGAGATGGTTGAGAAAGGAGAAAAACAGAACGCAGATGCTTTGTTATGGTGAGTACATACCTTTTGTTTTCTGATGTTTTCCACGTCAGGGCTTAGGAAGGGTATATGTTTCTGATATAGAAAAATTACCCCCAAAGAACTTTCATAGTTGGTGCATGTTTTGACTAGGCCCAGAGCTTGATTTTGAGGACTGTCAAGTCCATCAGGGATTCATCTTTAAAACTCATAGAAGTTAGGCAACTTTCTTTTAGACTATGTTTGGACAGGAAGAGCCTAGAGGCCTTCAACCAGTCCTTGACGACATATTCAGTTTCACTTTGGGCCTTCGGCTCCCCCCTCCCCCCAAAGAAATGCTTCAAGAAGGCAGAAAAGAACACAGGTGACATGAGGCATCTAAAGTCCTGAGTTGACCTGAAGATATAGGGACTGGTGATGCACTTGGTGCATACCCTGGGCTGTGCATTTTTTCTTCCAGAGGCCCTTGATGAAGCCCCTTTGGAGGCTTTCATAAGTTCGTGATAGGTAGTTACTAGGCTATTGATCCATGAGGATCTTTTAGAAGCCTAGCAGTACATTCCCACAAAGCTTTTAGCCCTAAAAATATAATAATCCAGAGATGAGCAGAACATATACATGTTGCCTGTATCCATGAAAGACCCAGAGTGGTAAACTTGGCGTGAATTTGCAGTTATTCATTTGTCCAGAATATGAGTGAAAGGAGTCGAGCACATCCCATGGTGCTGAAAAACTGCGATTGGCATCCGTGGATGCCCACCCAGGTTGGTCTTTGCTGAAGCATGTTTCACTCTTTTTCTGATAGAGAGAACAGGATTGCTAGACAGACTTGAGAGGGAAAGGTTTCTGCAGGTACCACTCTGCCCTTTAGGGCTATTAGTTGTCAGACCTGTTTGACCAGGTTTCATATGGTACCTTGGACCAACTGAGAGAAAGGTTAGACAAGCTGTCCAATGGTAACCAGAGTTGACACAGTTGACCCAGGCTCCCTTAGGTTACCAAATATGCTTAAGTTGTGGATATGATGGGATGGCTGCTTAATCCAGAGTGACAGCTGTTGGTTCTGTAATGAGAAAGCATCCTTGACTGTGGCTGCAACCTGAGTCAGAAGATATGAAATGAAGGGGGCACTTTTTTGCAGGGTATTAACCCCCTTATGCCAAGGTATGACCAAAAAAAACTGTCCCATCTGAATAAATCCCTTAGTATTGTCCTTAGTCTAGTCCAGATACAGATTCTTAGATGTTCTTCTTGTTTCACTGTTGCAGTCATTACATTTGGGTAATCCTGTCGGCCTGATTTCCAAAGTCCTGCGTCGGCTGCTGTCACCCCCTCCCTGACGTCTGGTCATCAGGGGTACAAAAGATGCGGCTGACGTCATTTTCCCCAGTCTTTCTTGCCGCGCAGTGCCCGAAGCAGAAGTAGTTCGCAAGTGCCGGTCGACCGACTCCTGAGATTTTCGTGTTCGAGTTTTAGATCCAAAGTCTTTAATAAAGCTAAGTACCCCATTGGGGAAACTTTTTTCTTGCTCCAGACCGATGTCAGAAAAAGTTAATTGTATTTCTTGTGGAAAGCAAATACCTCATAAGGACTTTCATTCTTACTGTATTCCTTGCCCAGGCCCTGATCACAATGTTGCTGGTTGTCGGTTTTGTGCTAGATTTAACCAACACACTATTAAGTGTCTGTATGATTTTGCTTTAAATTATTTTGGACACTGGTTTAATTATCCAGAAATGTTGTTGGATAGCCATCCGACTATCGGAGTTCACAAAAAACGCAAAGAAAAGGAGAGAGATAGACAACCGAGGCCCAAAACAGACGACGAAGCTTCTCCTAAGCCAGTCGCTGGTTCTCAGTGAGGCACTTTCGCAGCCCCTGACGCCCGTTACTTTAGAGTCTCAGGCCACTACCGACTCCCACGTGGAGTCTGCTATGCCACTAGAAACTCAAGGTATTGGAGCCTCGGATACTATCCCTTCAGATGGGTCTGGAGCCACTGAGCAGGCACCGGCTTCTGAGGGTGTATTCAGACCTAAACATCTTTACATTAAACCAACCCCAGCTTCAAAGGCAAAGACTAAAGCAAAGAAACAAACTCAAGAGCCACGTGGACAGGCCTCTATCCCCAAAAAACAGATGCTCAAAATGGCCGAAGACTTAATTACCTTGATCAGGGGTTCCCATCCCCCTCCTGATAAGAGGCCTAGGCAAGAGACTGACTAATAATCTTCAGGTCAAGTTTCTATTTCTTCTGATTCTTCTTCTGTTCAGGAATATTCTCTTCCCCCCTATGAGGATTCTGATGCTGAAGAATCTATACCTTCAATTTCTCCTCCAGAGGACTATTCTTTTGGGGAAACCTTGCATACCATGAGGGAGCATTTCCACTGGGAGAGCCAAGATTTTTCAGAATCTAAAAAGAGGCTCAGGGATTTCCTTTTACTCCTCAACACAGGCCACTAGCCATTCCACCTGTGTTAGATATTGTAGATGATGTGTTTTTGGAGTCTAGTCTTACCCCTGACTCCTTACCTCCAGCTTCTGTTAAGCCTGACAGATATTACAGGCTTCCTGACTCTCATAAATTCCTTTTTAAAAACCCTGCTGCAGACCCTGAAACTATTTCACAGGGTCCCAAAGGAGTTAAGGCCTCCGCTGCAAAAAACCCTGCCCCCAGTGACAGAGACTCTAGGTCCCTGGATAGATGGGGAAAAAAGGTTTACACATCTGCTACCTTGGCTATAAGGGCCTTAAACTGTCAGTGTTATATGCTCAAATATCAGCAACATGTCATGGCATTGCTTAAACAGAAAATGTTATTAAACTCTGAATGTGCAGAAAACAAGGAAATGCAGGATTTATTGCATGCAGTTGAACAAGTTAGAAAGCATACTTTGCAATGTGGTTTTGATTGCAGGGCCGCAGTTACGGGTTCTGTAATTAGGAGGCATGCTTGGTTAAAGGAACAAAATCTGCCTGATCATGTCAAAGTTAAATTATTAGATGCACCTTTACAGCATGATACTTTGTTTGGTGTTAAGGCAGAGGAGGTGTTAAAAAAAATGGAGGACAAAGCTAAATCTATGCAAACTGTCAAAGATTTTTTACAAGTACAGCCACCTAGGTTTAGTAGACACTGGCCTACCAAGAATTGGTCCTTTCCTGTGTCAGATGGACCTCAAAGGAGCAGATCCAGATGCCCTAGAGGCAGATCACAGGTGCAAGGTTGCTACAGGTCTAAACAATGGGGTGCTTCTACCTCCAAAGTTGGAGAAGACAAATTACAACCATACAGGAAACAGTCCCAATGACTTCCCCCCTGCCTGCACCAAGCACTTATCTCCTGGCAGCACCCTTAGGGGGAAAATTAGCACTTTTTTCTCAAAATTGGCGCATTATAACCCAGGACAAGTGGGTTCTAAATATCGTGTCACAAGGATACAAGTTCCATTTCCATACCTTGCCAAAGGCAAACGGCTGGACAGATCTGCCAAAAAATCAATGGGCAAGAGGCACAAAAACAAGTCTCATCCCTCATGGACATGGGGGCCATTCAACAAGTACCAGAGCAAGAGCAGGGACAAGGATTTTACTCGAGACTGTTGTTGGTACCCAGAAAGGGCAAGACCTGGAGACCAATACTGGACCTATCTATTCTGAACTCATTCCTGGATATACCAAAATTCAAGATGATGACTTTGCAGCAGCTTCTGCCCATGTTGGGCAAGAATGCATGGCTGGTGACTCTAGACCTAAGAGAGGCATACCTGCATGTCCCAATCAGACAATTGTGCAGAAGATACCTCAGATTCAAGGCTGGCTCAATGCATTACCAATTATCTGCACTGCCCTTTGGCTTATCTACTGCGCCCAGGGTCTTTACAAAGTGCCTGGCACCAGTAATTGCATTCTGCAGACAGAGGAATACAAATATATCCTTACTTGGACGACTGTCTCATTCAAGCAGAGAACAAGGACATTCTTCTACAGCATCTGGCATTTATGAAAAAACTTCTAACATGCCTAGGGTGCACAGTCAATGAAAAGAAATCAAAACTAGTACACTCTTGTGATAATATTCCTGGGTGCAAGTTTAAATACAACTGCCCAGATGGTTTATCTCATGCCAGACAAAGGCAACTGACTACCTATTTCAAAATGTTGGCAACAAAGGCCCAGTTATCTGCAAGAAAAATACTGCAGGCTTTGGGCTTCATGGCATCCTGCATCCTACTAATTCCATATGCAAGACTGCATATGAGGAAACTTCAATGGTACCTAAAAAGTGTTTGGACTCAACATTGCCACAGCCTGGAAACAATTAATCTGAAGTAGTTGACTTCATTCATTCTGCACATATGGGTATACGGATCAGATTTGGATCCGAGCCAGCAAAACTTTTCAAGCATCAGCTCCAAGCTCCTCCCTTACCTATATTACATCACTTCCTCCTATCTAGCCCCAGATCTCATTTGCCGCTCTGAGTCAGCATCGTGGTCTCTGAGCTCTAAGCAAGGTGGTAAGGTTTTTTGGTCGTTTTGGCGACAGTTGTGTGCGAGTACCTTTCCCTTTTTCCTCCCTTCGCGTTGGTCGTTGTGTTAGTTGTAAAAAAAAAAAAAAAAAAAAAAAGCTTTAAGTGTTTTGTGATACTGGTTTCCCACCTAGGCCCAATCCCTGTTAAGTGTGTGTGAGTGGGCCGTTAGGGCTTGTACTGTTTCTACTATGGCTGAACAGCCTAAGGTTCTATTTAAGAAGTGCACAGAGTGTGGTCATAAGCTCTCACCAGCCAAACGCCACACTCTGTGTGTTCTATGTTTAGGGGTCACCCATCTGTCTGCATCCTGCGACATTTGTTCAGGCTTTAACCCCAGGACGTTGAAGGATCGTTGGGCTAAGATTGTGGCTAAGGGTCTGCTGCCAGCTTCTGCCCGGGAGTCTGCCTTGGTCTCCTCCCGAGCCATTGACACTCTGCAGGAAAGGGGCTCAACCTCCCGCCAGGCCTGCTTCATCGGAGTCGTCCCAGAGAGGTAGGGACAGAAGAGAGAAGGAGAAGTGCCACAAAGAGAGGGACAGGCCCAGGAAAAGATCACCGGACAGGGAGTCTTTCTCCAGCCCCTCTTCAAAGGTACCCAGGTCTCGTTCTCCTCTGCTCCGCTCTCCCCGTTTCTCGACGTAGCCAATGGAGTCTTCGGAGCCGAGGCACTTCTCTCAGTTCCAGCCCAGACCCGAGTCGGTCGCTTCCTCCAGGTCGACTCGGAGCATCTCCGACCTTGATATGGACAGGCTAATGAGGTTCATTCAGAACCAGATTCAGATGGGGGTCTTACCAGGGCCCTCTCCCATTGGAGAGGGTCCTCCTTCTTCAACTTTGTTCCATCATATTGCTGCTTCCCCGATCCGACCCGATGCTTCGGGGTTCTCGGGTCCGAGACCTTTTGGAGCTGTTGGGTTGGCGCCAATGGTTCTCGTGTCCTTGACGCCGGCCTTTACCTTGAGTTCCTCGGATCCGATCACTGATCTGGGGGACTCTCGGATCCGTGGTTGGGGAGTCAGACTCGAGGGTCGAGATCTCTCTCTTTCGGATCCCATCCTCGGTGCCCAGACCTCCCCGCCCTCTGCTCTGATCCCTGCTTCGGTGCAAGGGAGAGCCTCATCTTTACGTTCTACGGAGGTGTGCTCTCCATTGGCATTCGGGGCAGTGGAAAGGGTTCTCTCCCAGGGGTTGAGACCACAGCTCACCTACTTGGATCCTACCCAGACTCTCCTGATTTTGGATTCTGCTCCCATTACTCTCTTGCAGGGTCAGCCCGTGCCAAAGCAACCCCAGGTTGTTCCCCTCAGGGAACCTCCGGAGTCTTACGAATCCTCCAGAGTGTCTCACTGGAGAGGAACCTCGTAAGTGCGAGTGTAAGAGGAGGCACTTGGACTCCCCTGAGTCCATTACCACTGATACGGACTTGGATGAAGGAGAGGGTTCCCCCAGATTACCTACCGAGGACATCTCATTCGGAGACATTATGGAGATCCTCCACCAAAGAGGAGGTTAGTCAGCCCCCAAACCCTCTGCGGATGAGTCCATTTTCCTGGAGTCCTTTGGCGCGGGCCCATCTACTTCCTGGGTCTCCCCTCCAGTGGACCCTTTGGTGGACCTTATCACCACTAGGGCATGGAAGGATCCTGACACTGTAGAGCCTGTACCCAAAAGGCCAGACAAATTTCTTTCCCCGCCGTCAGGCAGGCAGGCATGGTCTAAAGGAGCCCCAGTAGACTCTTTGGTGATTGCAGCTGCCACAAAGAAGGAACTGGCACAGGACAATTCCTCGGTTCATCCACCAGACATCTAGGTCAGTGGATCGTTTTGGGAAGCGCATGTACTTGTCAGCGACATTTTCTATTCGTGTGCTGAATTACTTGGCACATGTTATCCGACTGCAGCGAGACCTTATATCAGAATTAACTGTCACCCCCGGAGTCTCTGTTGCAGCAGGACAAGCAGTCTTTCACTGCGAAGATGACTACACTAAAATCAGTGACTAATACCTCTATGCGTCTCTTCTCTCATGCTATGGAGGGAACCGCTAGGGCTGCTGGTACAGGCATTGCCTTGAAGTGTCATGCCTGGATCAGGTTGTGTCAATTTGTGGACCCCTTTAAGGCATCTTTCATCAACGCCCCTTTCGATGGATCATGCCTATTTGGGAAGACTGTATGTGACACACTAACCCAGAGTGAGGAGGACAGAAAGACTTTGTCAGCCGTCTGAATAATCCCCAGAGGTCCTATTCCAGGAACCAAAAGGAGCAAAAGAAGATGTGGTTCCAGAAATCACAGTCCTTTCATGACACTCAGGAGTATTCGTCCCCCAGAGGCAGAGGGGGACAAGACCGACGCCGTCCCAGAAACTTTGGGTCTAGGGAACCCTTTTCTACTCTATAGGCAGTCGGGGGAAGATTTTCCTGACATCGAGTGGCGTGGGAGTCCATTACTGCAGACCGCTGGGTGTTAAACATCATATCCAGAGGATATTCTATCCCCTTCATTTCATGTCCCATTACTCCAGCACACCTTCCAGATGTTCCGCCTGCTCACAGGGAGGCTGCAGCTTTAGAGGTTTCAAAGCTGCTACAAAAATGAGCTATTGAGCCGTCCCCCCAGATCAATCCGGATCAGGCATCTTCTCCAGGTTCTTTTTAGTGCCAAAGAAGATGGGGGACCTCAGGCCCATTCTGGACCTGTCTATCCTCAACCTGTCGGTAGAGAAACAAAAATTCCGGATGGTCACTCTACAGTCCATTCTACCATTTCTGAGAGAATGCGACTGGATGTGCTCGTTAGATCTCCAGGATGCTTACCATCACATCAAGGTCCACAGGAGCTCCAGGAGGTTTCTATGCTTCCGTCTAGGGGCCAGTCACTTTCAATTCAGAGCCCTAACCTTTGTTCTCACCACAGCCCCCAGGGTGTTCACCAAGGTTATGGCAGTCGTAGTGGCTCACCTGAGACTTCAGGGCATTCAGGTATTCCCTTACCTAGACAACTGGCTCTTCTCTGCATCCACCAAACGTCTCTTGTGTCAGGCCCTACACTACTTCCTCAGTCTGGCTCACAAGTTAGGCATCACGATCAATGTCAACAAGTCATACCTGGCTCCAGTTCAGATCATAGACTTCATCGGGGCAAGGTTGGATTCGATTCAGTCAAAGATTTTTCTCACCCCAGAAAGGATAGAAAATCTCAGACTCCATGTATCGGCAATCTTGGATCACTCGGTAGTCAAAGCAGCCGATGGCAGCCGCAATCTCTATCCTCCCTCTTGCACGTCTTCACATGAGCGTCCTTCAGTGGAATCTGGCATTTCAATGGTCCTGGCTAGACCTTCTGATGGATTTCCACATCCGAATCAATCGGGCATGCAGAACATCACTACAATGGTGGCTTCAATCGGCGGACATTTTCGTGGGGCGCAACTTTCTAGCCCCTCTGGCTCAAGCCACAGTGACCACGGACGCTTCCCAGCTCAGGTGGGGGGGCACTTCCTGGGAAGAACGGTCCAAGGCACGTGGTCCCCTCTAGAGACCAAGCTTCACATCAGTGTCCTGGAGATGAGGGCAATGCTTTTAGCATTGAAAGCCTTCAACCCTGTCCTACCTCCAGGGATGGTAGCCATTCAGTCAGACAAACATGTCTGTAGTCTGGTATATAAACAAGCAGGGAGGGACCCGATCCTACCCTCTTTGTCACGAGGCCATGAGGGTTTGCGAGTGGGCCATATCCACCAGCCGGTTTCTCATATCAATGCATATCCCGGGACGCTCCAGCATTCTAGTGGACAGTCTCAGCAGGGCAATCCTTTTGTCTTACAAGTGGTCACTGAAACAATCAGTGGTGGAGAAGATCTTCCGTGTTTGGGGTCAACCTTGCTGCGATCTCTTTGCATCTCCTTCCAACGCGAAGTGCAGCAACTTCTTCGCTCTGATCCCCCCCTCCAGGGGATATCCCCAGGGACACTCTAGTTCATGCTTGGCCTCCCGGGCTACTGTATGCTTATCCCCCATTTTCTCTTATTCCGAAGTTCCTTCAGAGAGCTTGCCAGCTGCAGTGCAAAGTCATTCTCATAGCTCCCTTCTGGCCACGTCAAGTGTGGTTTTCCTTCCTATGGTCTCACCTGTTGGTTCCTCTATGGACTCTAGGTCCATGCCCGGATTTGATTTCTCACCCGTCGGGCTTGCCCCTGCCCAACCTGGACAGTCTCAAGCTGACTGCGTGGCTGCTCCAGTTCCCATGATCATCAGGACTCCCGGACATTTGTCCCCTGTTAAGAATATTCTGGTAGCTTCTCTTAAAGCCTCCACTAGGAAACTCTACAATAGCAAGTGGAGACTTTTTTGCATTTGGGCCTCTCAGCGCAATCTGAACCCGTTTACAGCCCCCGTTCCAGTCTTCCTGGATTTTCTGGACGATCTTTTTAGATCAGGTGCTAGTGCTTCCACCATCAAGGTTCAGCTGGCTGCCATCTCTAATTTTCATGTGGGTGAAAATAAGGTTGCTCTGGCTTCTGCCAAATTGTGTAAAGCTTTCCTGAAGGGCACTTTTTTATTGCGACCACCAGTTAAAGAAACAGTGCCCCCCTGGGATCTGACTTTAGTCCTTCAGGCTTTGACCTCCCCCCCTTTCAAGCCAGCTGGTTCAGTTCCGATGAAGTTTTTGTCGTGGAAGACAGCCTTCTCGGTCGCCATCACTTCAGCCAAGAGAGTTTAGGAGTTGCAGGCTTTATCCTCCTTGCCCCCCTATTTGGTTTTCCACAAGGATAGGGTTTTGCTGCGTATGAACCCATCCTTTCTTCCCAAGGTATCCTCAGCAGCCAATATTAATCAGTCTATCAATTTGCCAGTCTTCTTCCCAAATTTCCAAAATAGAGGTGAACGTAAGCTTCATTTATTGGATGTCCATAGACGGCTTCATTTTTACCTCCATAGGACTAAACCCTTCCGGAAGTCAGATCAATTGTTTGTATCCTTTTCTAAACCATTTTTGGGCAAAACAGTTTCGAAAGTGTCCCTAGCAAGGTGGATAACTCTTTGTATTGCACAGGTTTATAAGGACAAAGGTTTATCTCCTACTGGTGGATTGAAGGCTCATTCCACTAGAGCAATGGCCACATGTTCATCGTGCATACAGCTGCAGTCATAACAGATGGGTTCTCCTGCCGTCAGGCGGGTCCTTGGTCGGCCGAATTCCAAAGTCTAGGTCCGGCGTCGGTTGTCGTCGCTTCTTCCCTGACGTCAGTGCGACAGGGGTATAAAAGAACCAGCCGACGCCATTTTCTTCAGTCTTTCTTGCCGCGCGGTGCCCGAAGCAGAAGCAGTTCACAAGTGCTGGTCGGCCAGCTCCTGAAATTACGAAAATTTTGCAACCGAAGTCTTCTTGAAAGCTAAGTACCCCGTTGGGGAAACTTTTCTTGCCCCAGACCGATGTCAGACAAAGTTAATAATTGTATTTCATGTGGGAAGCAAATACCGCATAAGGATTTTCATTCCCTTTGCATTCCTTGCTTAGGCCCAGACCATGACGTCTCGGTCTGTCGTTTATGTGCTACATTCAACAAACGCAACATTAAGCTTCGGGCGGAGTTTGCCCAGCACTATTTTGGCAAAATATTTAACTATATTATGTCGTCGGATACTCCGACTCCAGTTTTGTCTAAAAAAACGCAAAGATAAGGACTGACACACGATGTCCGCGGCCTCTACCGACATCACGCCAAAGCAGACTACAAGTGGTCCGGTTCTCAGTGAGGTGCCTACGCAGCCCCTGCCTACCGACAACACTTCATTGACGGTGTCTTCTGTGCCCGAGGTCGCAGGCTCCTCGGCCCGCACCCCGACTACAGATACCGAAGCCACTCTTGGTGGTGAATCTCAAAATGTAGACAGGTCTGCCTCCTCTCAAGGTGTCTTTAGACCTTCCTCTTCTTTTTCCATCAAGGCTTTCACTAAGTCTCAAGCAGCCATGCATTCTTAGAGACAAGCTACACAGGGCCCTTCTGCAGGCCCCATGCCTAAAAAACAGATGCTTAAAATGGCTGAGGATTTAATTACCCTTATCAGGGGTTCTCAACCCCCCCCGGACAAAAGGCCCAGAGTGGAGGAAGAATCCCCCTCCTCTGACCAGGCCTCCATTATTTCAAAGCACTCGGATGAACAGGAACATTCTTACTCCCCTTTTGAAGATTCTGATGCAGAGGAGTCCATTCCCTCTGTCCCCCCCCCCCCAGAGGATTACTCTTTTGGGGAAACCTTGCATACCTTAAGGGAACACTTCCACTGGGAAGGCCAAGAGTACTCAGATTCCAAGAAAAGGCTTAGGGATTTTCTCTTGCTACCTCAGCACAGGCCTGTGGCTATACCTCCTGTCTTAGACATACTTGATGATGTGTACTCGGAGGCCTGCCTTAACCCGGATTCTTTACCTCTAGCCCCAGTCAAGCCTGACAGGTACTACCGGGTTCCTGACTCACACCAATTTTTATGCAAAAGCCATGCGGCTGACCCAGAAACTATCTCACAGGGCCCCAAGGGAATTAAGGCCTCCACTGCTAAATATCCATTACCTTCTGAGAGAGATTCCAGATCCTTAGAAAGGTGGGGAAAAAAGGTATACACCTCTGCCACCTTAACCATGAGGGCATTAAACTGCCAGTTCCATATGCTAAAGTACCAACAGTTTCTGTTATCACAGTTGAGAAGTAAAATGTCACAACCTGAACAACCATACTTGAAGGAGTTGCAGGATTTGATGCATAGTGCAGAACAAGTGGGTAAACATACAAACATTTGATGCTCTAAAGGCCTCATGTAGAGCTGCTGTTACAGGATCAGTCATACGTAGACATGCCTGGCTCAAGGAGCAAACCTTACCAGATCATGTCAAAGCTAAATTACTAGATGCCCCTCTACAAAAGGATGTATTATTTGGTGTTAAAACTGAGGAGGTATTAAAGAAAATGGAGGAAAAGGCTAAATCAATGCAAACAGTGAAAGACTTTCTACAGGTACAACCTCCACGTTTCAGTAGAAATTGGCCTTCCAATAATTGGTCCTTTCCAGCCACGGACAGACCCCAAAGAGGTAGATACAGGTGCCCAAGGGGCAGAGGGCAATCTCAAGGATCGTTTAGAGGCAGACAATGGCAAGCTCCTACACAAAAAGGTGGTGAGGATAGTTCGCAGCCATTCAGAAAGCAAGCCCAATGACTTTCCCCTTTGCATGCCAAGCAAGGCTCAAATGGCAGCACCCTTAGGCGGAAAACTGGCATTATTTTCAAAAAATTGGCATATTGTCACAAAAGACAAATGGATCCTGGACATTATAAACAGAGGCTACAGATTCCATTTTCACACCCTTCCAAAAATGAGAGGCATGCCAAACCTGCCACACAATCAAAGGGCAGAGGCACAAAGACAAATTTCAGATCTCATGGACATGAAAGCTATTCAAGTGGTACCTACTCACGAACAAGGTCAAGGTTTTTATTCCAGACTATTCCTGGTACCAAGGAAGGGAAAAGATTGGAGACCTATTTTGGACCTATCCATCCTAAACACATTTTTACTGCACCAAAATTCAAGATGCTCACATTACAGCAGCTTCTTCCCATGCTGGGCAAGGAGTCTTGGCTGGTAACAGTGGACCTCAAGGAGGCATACCTGCATGTCCCAATCAGACAAAATTGCAGAAGATACCTCAGATTTCTTGCAGGTTCAACCCATTATCAATTCTCTGCGTTGCCCTTTGGCTTATCTACTGCACCCAGAGTATTCACGAAATGCCTGGCATCAGTAATTGCCTACTGCAGACTTCAAGGGATACAAATATACCCATATTTGGACAACTGCCTGATCCAAGCGGACAGCAAGCACATGCTTCTGAAACATCTGGCTTTTGTAATAATGTTGTTGAAGTCTCTGGGATACACAGTCAACAAAAAGAAATCAAGGCTAATATCCTCTCAGAAAATAATTTTCCTGGGTGCCAACTTGGACACAAACACCCAGATGGCCTACCTCATGCCAGAGAAGCAAGGGCAACTAACTCAATACTTCAGAACACTAGCAAATTTCACCAGGCTGACTGCAAGGAAAATCCTGCAGGCTCTGGGATTCATGGCATCTTGCATCCTACTAATCCCATGTGCAAAGCTGCATATGAGGAAACTTCAGTGGTACCTGAAAATCCTATGGTCTCAACACAGCCACAGTTTGGAAACAATAATACCACTAATTCCATGTCTTCAAAAGGAATTTCTGTGGCGGGCTCAAGCATGCCAAACAAACACAGGTCTCCCATTCTGCAAGCCTCAAGCAAATCAAGTCACCACAACAGACGCCTCGTACTACACCTGGGGGGCGCACATGACAGATCGGTGCATTCAGGGCAAATGGTCCCAAAAAGAAAAGCACCTTCACATCAATCAAAAGGAAATGCTAGCAGTAATAAATGCTATTATAGCTTTCAAAGACCTTCTGCATCCAGGTCAACTATTGATAAGGACAGACAACACCACAGTAATGTGGTACATAAACAAACAGGGAGGAACCCATTCATACCCCCTATGCAGGCTGGCCATGTCACTTTGGAACTTGGCTCTGGAATTATAAATCAAACTTCAAGCACAGTACTTGCCAGGCAAGGAAAACACGCTGGCAGACAACCTAAGCAGAAATATGACAGATCCACACGAATGGAAGTTGCATCCTCAAGTTTTTACAGAGATGATTCAAGCATGGGGAAGGCCAGACATAGATCTCTTTGCCTCCCACAAAAATCACCAATTGACAAAATTCTGCTCAAGTACTTTTCATCCAAAGGCCTGGAGAGTGGATGCTCTCTCTTTCATTTGGACAACAATGACAGTTTATGCCTTTCCACCTCTTCCTCTGCTGACCAAAGTTCTATTAAAAACCAGAGCAGACAGACCAAAGATGATTCTCATTGCTCCAGACTGGCCAAGACAGCACTGGTACCCACTTCTGAGGAGCCTGACGCATTCCCCCCCATGGACCCTACCTCTAATGCCTCTTCTGACTCAGCACAGCTTCAAAACTCTTCACAGTCAGCTGAAAACACTCAATCTGGCCGCATGGAAGATTCCTTAACATCACAACAGACCCTACTCTCCAAGGAGGTGCAGGATGTCATTTTGGAGGCCAGAAGGCCGTCTACTAGAAAAGCTTACTCCACAAAATGGAAACGGTTTTGTGCCTGGAATGAGAAAAAGGGCCAGAATCCTGGAAAACTGAATTTACCTCAAATATTACAGTGTCTAGCGGAGCTGCTAAGCAGTGGACTTTCATTCTCCTCCATCAAAATCCATGCCTCAGCCATTTCTGCAGAATACAACACTGATCCACCTTTATTCTCTCACCCTCTCTTAAGACGGTTCCTCAGAAGGGCTAAGAATATAAAACCCCCAAGGAAACAACCAATACCCACTTGGGACCTCAATTTCATTCTAGAAAAGCTGACCTTGCCTCCTTTTGAGCCAGCTGCCTCAACAGATTTGCAATATTTGTCCTGGAAAACAGCTTTCCTTCTGGCTATCACCTCAGCTCGTAGGGTATCGGAACTACAAGCCCTCATGGCTGTGCAGCCTTTTATCATCTTCCATCAGGACAGAGTTTCCTTACGAACCAACCCGTCCTTTATGCCAAAGGTGGTATCCAGGGTAGCTTTGAATCAGGCTATACACTTACCTACCTTTTACCCCAATCCTCAAAACAAAGGGGAGAGACTACTACATTCCTTGGACATCCACAGACAGCTGCGTTATTATTTGGACAGAACAAAGCCTTTCAGAAAATCAGAACAGCTCTTTGTGTCCTATGCTATAGGAGCTCAAGGGAAGCCAATTTCCAAACAGACAATTTCAAAATGGATAGCCCACTGCATACGCTTTTGTTACTCTTTTCATGGTAAAACTGTACCTGCAGGCATCAGATCTCACTCCACAAGTGCCACAGCTACCTCTGCAGCTTTCCTCAGAGGAGTTCCTACCAAAGATATTTTGGAAGCAGCCACTTGGAGTTCTGTGCATACCTTCTCCAAGCACTACCACCTACCATTATACTCCAAAACTAGAGCAGGCTTTGCCACTGCAGTCTTGCAGGGCATCCTGGCTCCTCCTAGTTCCACCTAGTGCCTACCACCCCTTTCTTAGCTTTGGGATTCTACCCATCTGTTATGACTGCAGCTGTATGCACGATGAGCATAGTACAGTTTTGTACCTACCATAAATGTAGATGTTCGAGTGCTAATACAGCTGCAGTCCATGTTTCCCTCCCTCCTTCCCCTCTTGGGACAGGCCTTTTGGCTAACACTTCCTCATACAACCTGATTGGGGTATTCATTTATGGTGTATTTGCTTGCAACTATTGTATTTTGATTATATGGCATTGCTTTATTACACAAATTTATATATTGCCTTCCTTCTGGGGGCACCTGACATCTGGGGCAAGAAAAACTGAAGAAAATGGCGTCGGCTGGTTCTTTTATACCCCTGTCGCGCTGACGTCAGGGAAGAAGCGACGACAACCGACGCCGGACCTAGACTTTTGAATTCGGCCGACCAAGGACCCACCTGACGGCAGGAGAACCCATCTGTTATGACTGCAGCTGTATTAGCACTCGAACATCTACATTTATGGTAGGTACAAAACTGTACTTTCTGCAGCTTTCTGGTCAAGAGTTCCGTTAGACGATATCTGTGCGGCAGCGACTTGGGCCAATTCACACACAGTCATCTCTCATTATAAATTGGATCTTATTTCTAGAGGGAGAGCATCCTTTGGCTCTGCAGTGCTCAGAAATATCCTTCCATAAGGGCCTCCCAGGAATATTAGTAGCTGGGGACTCTGTCCCATATGTGCAGAATGAATGAAGTCAACTACTTCAGATAAAGAAGTTATGTTCTTACCATAACGTTCCATCTGAATAGTAGACTTCATTCTTCTGCACCTTCTCTCCCTCCATCCCCCTCACTCTTCAGGTTTTTCCTGTTTAGAATTGTGGTTATGTTGCCATTTAGTGTCAGCAAACTCGATCTGGGGCTAGACAGGAGAAAGTGATGTAATATAGGTAAGGGAGGAGCTTGGAGCTCGGAGCTGATGCTTGAAAAGTTTTGCCGAATCGGATCCGTATACCCATATGTGCAGAAGAATGAAGTCTACTACTCAGATGGAACGTTATGGTAAGAACATAACTTCTTACTCTCATTCCCTGCCTACAACAGGAGTTTCGATGGTGGGCAAAGGCTTGTCACCAAAACAAGGGACAGCCATTCACATTACCCCCAGCCAGGCAGACACTAACAACGGATGCATCAGATTATGCCTGGGGGGCCCACATGGCAGGAAAATGCATTCAGGGCAAATGGTCTGCAACCCAAATGCATCTACATATCGATCAAAAAGAGATGCTAGCTGTTCAGAATGCCCTGGCAGCCTTCAAGGACCTACTTCATCCGGGACAACTACTGATAGACAGACAACACCACGGTCATGTGGTATATAAACAAGCAGGGGGGCACACATTCTTACCCCCTTTGCAGACTAGCCATGACTTTGTGGGACACAGCATTAACTTACCAAGTACATCTGCAGGCACAATTCCTACCATGAAGGAAAATACTCTTGACAGATGAACTAAGCAGAAACCTCATGGATCCCCACGAGTGGAAATTGGATCCACAAGTCCTCAGCATGATAACAAGGAAATGGGGATGCCCAGAGATAGATCTATTTGCCTCTCCTCACAACTACCAACTAAAAAGATTCTGCACAAGGACTTACCTCAGACAAGCATGGAAAGTGGACACCCTATCTTTCAGCTGGAAAAACTTAGCAGTATATGCCTTTCCTCCACTGCCTCTTCTCCCTAAGGTACTCCTAAAGGTTAGACAAGAGAAACCAAAAATTATACTGATTGCCCCAGACTGGCCCCGCCAGTACTGGTATCCAATTCTAAGGAACTTGTCTCAATGCCCGGCTTGGACCTTGCCTCAAATACCTCATCTACTATCCCAACAAGACAATCAGAACCTGCACAGCCAGCTAAAGACCTTAAATCTGGCAACATGGCGGGTAACGTAGTCATACAAAATGCGCCTCTCACTAAAGCTGTGATGGATGTCATTTTGGAGGCCAGAAGGTCTAGTACCAGAAAATCTTATGCTGGAAAATGGAAGATATTCTGTGCTTGGAACCAGGCACAAGGAATTGACACAGCTGTACCAAATATTCCTCAGATTTTGCAATACTTAACTGAGATGCTGGACAAAGGCCTATCCTTTTCATCAATTAAAATTCATGCCTCTGCCATTTTGACTCATTACAATACAGAGCCACCAATCTTTTCTCATCCTTTAAGGCAGTACCTCAGAGGAGCCAAAAACTTAAGGCCTCCAAGGAGATCACCAATACTTGCATGGGACCTCAATTATGTCTTGGAAAAACTCACCCTGCCTCCTTTTGAGCCAACCGCTACAGCTGATATAAAGTTTTTATCTTGGAAAACAGCTCTGCTCTTAGCAATAAATTCTGCAAGATGAGTCTCAGAGCTACAGGCACTCATTCATGGTTGTGGAACCTTTTATCCAGACGGTTTCTCTGAGGACAAACCCGACATTCATGCCTAAGGTAGTGTCCAGTGTGGCCCTTAACCAAGCTATTCATCTGCCTACTTTCTATCCAAACCCACAGAATAAGGGGGGAGAGAATTCTGCATTCTTTGGACATACACAGACAACTACGCTTCTACTTGAATAGAACCAAAGCTTTCAGAAAGACAGAGCAACTACTAGTGGCATATGCTGCAGGATCACAAGGAAAGGCTATCTCAAATCAGACTATTTCTAAATGGATAGGCCACTGCATTCGGTTCTGCTATTCACAACATGGCAAGCCAGTGCCTAAGGGCATTGGGCCACATTCAGCCAGAGCAGCAGCCACTTCAGCAGCCTTCCTCAGGGGAGTACCAACCAATGACATTTTAGAGGCTGCTACCTGGAGTTCAGTGCACACCTTTACAAAGCACTATCATTTGCCACTCTACTCTAAATTCAGGGCAGGCTTTTCCACTGCAGTTCTGCAGGGCCTCATAGCTGCTCCTATTGCTATACTAGCTCCAGCCTCCCAACCATAGCTTTGGGATTCAACCCAAGTGTAATGACTGCAGCAGTGAAACACGAAGAACATAGTACAGTTGCGTACACTTACCATAAATGTAGATGTTCGAGTGTATTCACTGTTGCAGTCCAGGTTACCCACCCACCATCCCCCATTTCTTTGCTGGAACTTATCTGCACTTCTCTAATCTATACAACCTATGTGGTGTATTTGCTTGTAGATGAAGGTATAATATATTTTGGTGCATGCTTGTTTTATTGGCATATTTTTTTAGCCTACCCTTTTGGGGGCACCTGACATCTGGGGCAAGAAAAACTGAAGAAAATGGTGTCGGCTGCATCTTTTATACCCCTGGCGCTCTGACGTCAGGGAAGAGGCGACAGCAACCGACTCCGGACCTAGACTTTGGAATTCAGGCCGACTGAGGGTAGCCTGCCAGCAGGATAACCCAAATGTAATGACTGCAACAGTGAATACACTCTAACATCTACATTTATGGTAAGTGTACACAACTGTACTGTCCCTGACTCATAAATTTTTATTTAGAAACCCTGCTGCTGATCCTGAAACTATTTCACAGGGTCCAAAGGGAGTTAAGGCCTCAACAGCAAAAAATCCTACCCCCTCTGTCAGAGATTCAAGGGCACTGGACAGATGGGGAAAAAAGGTTTATACATCTGCAACCTTGGCAATCAGGGCCTTAAACTGTCAATTGCATATGCTTAAGTACCAACAACATGTTATGGGATTGCTGAGACGGAAAATGATGTTGATTTCAGAATGTGCAGAAAATAAAGAATTGCAAGAATTAGTGCATGCAGCTGAACAAGTTGGAAAGCATACTTTGCAATGTGGTTTTGATTCCTTAGAGGCCTCCTGCATGGCCGCAGTTACTGGATCTGTGATTAGGAGGCATGCCTGTTTAAAGGAACAGAATTTGCCTGAATATGTTAAAGCAAAATTGCTAGATGCACCTTTACAGCATGATTCTCTGTTTGGTATTAAGGCAGAGAAGAGGTTTAAAAGAAAATGGAAGATAAAGCTAAGTCTATGCAAACTGTTAAAGACTACTTACAAGTGTAGCCACCAAGATTCAGTAGACACTAGCCTACAAAAAAACTGGTCCTTTCCTGTGTCAGACAGAGCTCAAAGGGGCAAATCCAGACTCCCTAAGGGTTCCAGATACCAGGCACAAGATTCATACAGGTCAGTGCAATGGGGCGCTTCCACCTCCAAATCTGGAGGAGATAAAACGCAAACCTGCAGAAAGCAATCCCAATGACTTCCCTCTGCCTACACCAAGCACTTATCTTTTGGCAGCACCCATAGGGGGGAAAACTAGCACTTTTTGCTCAAAACTGGCAGTTAATAACCCAGGACAAGTGGGTACTAAACATCGTATCACATTGATACAGATTTCATTTCACACTCTGCCAATGGCAAATGGTTGGCCAGATCTGCCAAAAAATCAATGGGCAGAGGCACAGAAACAGGTTACGTCCCTCGTGGATATGGGGGGCATTCAGACAGTACAAGAACAGGAAGAAGGACAAGGTGTTTACTCAACGCTGTTCTTGGTACCCAGAAAGGACAAGGCCTGGCAGCCAATACTGGATTTATCTATTTTGAACACGTACCTGGACATTCCAAAATTCAAAATGGTGACTTTGCAGCAGCTTTTGCCCATGCTGGCATACCTGCATGTCCCAATAAGACAATCGTGCAGAAGATACCTCAGATTCAAGGCTGGATTAATGCATTACCAGTTCTCTGCACTGCCCTTTGGCTTATCTACTGCACCCAGGGTCTTTACAAAGTGCCTGGCACCAGTAATTGCATTTTGCAGACAAAAAAGTATGCAAATATATCCTTACTTTGACGACTATCTTATTCAAGCAGAGAAAAAGGACACTCTTCTGCGACACCTGGTGTTTGTGAAAAGGCTTTTAACATGCCTAGGGTACACAAACGAAAATAAATCACAACTGGTACCCTCTCAAAAGATAACATTCCTGGATGCAAGCTTGAATACAACTGCACAGACGGCTTACCTCACGCCAGACAAACAAAGGCAACTGACTACTTACTTCAAACTGATGGGAACCAAAACCCAGTTATCTGCAAGACAAATTCTGCAGGGTCTGGGCTTCATGGCATCCTGCATCCTACTAATTCCATATGCAAGACTGCATATGAGGAAACTTCAGTGGTACCTAAAAAGTTCATGGAGTCAACATTCTCAGTCTGGAAGCAATGATTCCTCTCATTCCCCGCCTACAACAGGAGTTTCTATGGTTGGCAAAGGCATGTCACCGAAACATGGGACGGGCCTTCACTCTCCCCCCTGCCAGCCAAACCTTAACAACAGATGCATCGGATTATGCCTGGGGGGCCCACATGGCAGGAAGATGCATTCAGGGCATATGGACCCCAAAACAAATGCATCTACGTATCAACCAGAAAGAGATGCTAGCTGTTCAAAATGCCCTAACAGCCTTCAAGGATTTACTTCATCCAGGGCAACTACTGATAAAGACGGACAACACCACAGTCATGTGGTATATAAACAAGCAAGGGGGCACACACTCATACCCGCTTTGCAGATTAGCCATGGCACTGTGGGACACAGCTTTGACCTACCAAATACATCTTCAAGCTCAATTCCTGCCAGGAAAACAAAATACACTGGCAGATTATTTAAGCAGAAACCTTATGGGTCCTCACAAGTGGAAACTAAATCCACAAGTCTTCAGCATGATAACAGAGAAATGGGGGAGCCCAGAAATAGATCTATTTGCCTTTCCTCAAAATTATCAATTGAAAGGATTCTGCACAAGGACTTATCACAGACAAGCATGGAAAGTGGATGCCCTGTCCTTCAGTTGGAAAAATCTGTCAGTTTATGCCTTTCCTCCTCTGCCTCTTCTCCCCAAGGTCCTCCTAAAAGTCAGACAAGAGAAACCAAAGATGATACTAATTGCCCCGGACTGGCCCCACCAGTGCTGGTACCCAATCCTAAGGAACTTGTCTCAATACCCAGCTTGGACCTTACCTCAAAGACGTCAACTACTGTCCCAGCAAAGAAGTCATATTCTGTACAATCAACAACAGACCCTGAACCTGGCAGCATGGCTGATCATGTAGTTATACAAACAACACCTCTCAGTAAAGCTGTGATGGATGTCATTTTGGAAGCCAGAAGGCCTAGTACTAGGAAATCTTACGCTGAAAATGGAAGAGATTCTGTGCTTGGAATCAAGCACAAGGAACCGATACAGCAGAACCAAATATTCCTCAGATATTACAATACTTAACTGAGATGCTTGAGAAAGGCTTATCTTTCTCATCAATTAAAATCCATGCCTCTGCCATTTTGGCTCATTACAATACAGAGCCACCAATTTTTTATCATCCTTTACTAAAGCAGTATCTTAAAGGAGCCAAAAATTTAAGGCCTCCTAGAAGATCACCATTACCTGCATGGACCTCAATTATGTTTTGGAAAAGCTCACCCTGCACCCATTAGAACCAGCTGCTACCGCTGATATAAAGTTCTTATCATGGAAAACAGCTCTGCTACTAGCAATTACTTCAGCAAGAAGAGTATCAGAGCTACAGGCCCTCATGGCTGTAGAGCCTTTTATCATATTTTGCCCAGACAGGGTGTGTCTGAGGACAAATCCTACTTTTATGCCTAAGGTGGTTTCCAGTGTGGCCCTTAACCAAACAATTCATCTGCTAACCTTTTATCCAAATCCACAGAACAAGGGAGAGAGAATTCTGCATTCCTTGGATGTACACAGGCAGCTAAGATTCTACTTGAGCAGGACTAAAGCTCTAAGAAAAACTGAGCAATTACTAGTGTCATATGCTGCAGGATCAGAAGGAAAGTCTATTTCAAAGCAGACAATTTCAAAGTGGATAAGCCACTGCATCCGTTTCTGCTGCTTACACCATGGTAAACCTGTGCCCCAGGGCATTAGGTCTCATTCCACCAGAGATGCAGCTACTTCAGCAGCCTTTCTCAGAGGAGTACCAACCGAAGACATTCTAGAGACTATTATCATTTGCCTCTGTACTCTAAGTCCAGGGCAGGCTTTGCCACTGCAGTAGTGCAGGGCCTTATAGCCGCACCTAATGCTGTTTAACTCCAGCCTCCCAACCATAGCTTTGGGATTCTACCCAAATGTAATGACTGCAACAGTGAAACACGAAGAACATAGTACAGTTGTGTACATTTGCCATAAATGTAGATGTTCGAGTGTATTCACTGTTGCAGTCCAGGTTACCCTCCTGCCATCCGCCTGTTATTCTGGAGTTTATCTTTCCTTCTCTATCTTCTACAACTTATGTGGTGTATTTGCTTGTAGATGAAGGTAAAGTTTATATTGATGTATATATATACATATATATATATTTGCTACCTTTTTGGGGGCACCTGACATCGGGGGCAAGAAAATCTAAAGAAAATGGCATCGGCTGCATGTTTTATACCCCTGACAACCTGACGTCATGGAAGAGAAGACAGCAACTGATGCAGGACCCAAGACTTTGGAATTCAGGCCGACTGAGGGCAACCTGCCAGCAGATTATCCAAATGTAATGACTGCAACAGTGAATACACTCGAACATCTATATCTATGGTAAGTGTACACAACTTTACTTTCCTCAGAGGGGCCAAAAATTTGACACCACCCAGGAGAGCTCCAACCCCAGCCTGGGACCTTAACTTTGTCTTGGAGAAACTCACTCTACCTCCTTTTGTGCCAGCTGCTACTGCAGACTTAAAATTTCTTTCTTGGAAAACAGCTTTCCTTTTAGCAATCACTTCAGCTAGTAGGGTATCTGAATTACTGGCCATTATAGCAGTGGAGCCTTTCATCATCTTTCATGCAGACAGGGTGTCCCTCAGAACCAATCCATCTTTCATGCCCAAAGTGGTATCCACTCATTTGCCAACCTTCTTTCCCAATCCACAGAATAAAGGGGAATTGATACTGCATTCCTTAGATGTGCACAGGCAACTTAGATTCTACTTGGACAGGACTAAACCTCAAAGGAAATCTGAACAACTGCTGGTGGCATTTGCTGCAGGGGCAGAGGGGAAGGCTATTTCAAAGCAAACCATTTTTAAATGGATAAGCCATTGCATTAATTTCTGCTATAAGCACCATGGAAAACCTATCCCCAGGGGATCTGACCTCACTCCACCAGGGCTGCATCTACCTCTACAGCCTTTCTCAGAGACATCACTGCCAGGGACATCCTAGAAGCTGCTACCTGGAGTTCTGTACATACTTTCACCAAGCATTATAATTTGCCAATTTTCTCTAAATCCAGAGATGGCTTTGCCACTGCAGTCTTGCAGGCCCTTATAGCTGGCGCTAATGCTATCTAAATTCCTCCTCCCAACCATAGCTTTGGGAATCTACCCAAATGTAATGACTGCAACAGTGAAACACGAAGAACATAGTACAGTTGTGTACACTTACCATAAATGTGGATGTTCAAGTGTATTCACTGTTGCAGTCCTCGTTACCCTCCCTCCATCCCCAACTTCTTTTGGCTATACCTCTACTTTCCTTTACTATGCTTAAAAGCCTTTTTGATGTATTTACTTTTTTGTTAGAGGTATATCTTTGTGCTATGTTTAATTGCTTCCCATTGGGGGGCACCTGACATCTGGGCCAAGAAAAACTGATGTAATGGCATCGGCTGCATGATGTTCATCGTGTTACCCTGCTGCAGTCATCACACTTGGGTTATCCTGTCGTCAGGTGGTCCCGCAGTCGGCCTGAATTCCAAAGTCTTGGTCCAGCATCGGTTGCTGTCGCTTCTTTCCTGACGTCAGTGCACCAGGGGGTATACAAGAGGCATCCAACACCATTTTCTTCAGTCTTTCTTGCCTTGCGGTGCCCGAAGCAGAAGCAGTTCGCAAGTGCCGGTCAGCTGACACCTGAGATTTTCGAATCGAATTTCAGTCCGAAGTCTTCAAAGCTAAGTACCCCATTGGGGAACCTTTTCTTGCCTCAGTCCGATGTCAGAAGAAGTTAACAATTGCATTTCTTGTGGGAAGCAAATACCTCATAAGGACTTTCATTCTTATTGTATACCTTGCCTAGGCCCAGACCACAACGTCACTGGTTGTCGGTTTTGTGCTAGGTTCAATAAGCGAACTATAAAGCAACGCTTTGATTTCGCACAACACTACTTCGGTAGGAAATTTAATTACACTATGCCGTCGAAGCAACCGACTACCGGCGTGCATAAAAAACGCAAAGATAAAGACAGGCAGCCTAGATCCAAGCCAGACTCCGAGGCCTCGGTTGGGCTGGTCGCCGGTTCTCCGGTTTTCAGTGAGGCGCCTACGCAGCCCCTGACGACTACAGAATTGGAACCCCAGACAGCTTCGGATTCTCAAGCAGACAGTTCTAGGCCAACACAGCCATTTTCTTTAGGCCCTACCGACAACATTGCAGAAGGAGAAGCCGATGCTGCGGAACCACCTTCGGTTTCAGAAGGTGTCTTCAGACCGACTACTCTCACCATAAAATCTTATGCTAAGCTTAAGACTCCTCTGAAACCAAAACAGACTGCACATCAATCTCCAGTTCAAAGCCCCATGCCTAAGAAACAGATGCTTAAAATGGCTGAGGATTTGATTTCTTTAATCAGGGGTTCCCAACCCCCCCAGACAAAAGGCCTAGACAAGAGGAGGATTATTCCTCCTCTGATCAAGTGTCTATTTCCTCAGGCTCCTCTGAGGAACAGGATTACTCCTTTCCCCCTTATGAAGATTCTGAGCTTCTCCCACTGAAGAATATTCCTTTGCGGAAACCTTACATATCATGAGGGAACATTTCCACTAGGAAGGTCAGGACTACTCCGACTCAAAGAAAAGGCTCCGAGAGTTTCTTTTACTCCCTCAGCACAGACCACTTGCTATCCCTCCAGTTTTAGACATTGTGGATGATGTTTACTTAGAATCTAGTCTAAATCCAGATTCTCTGCCTCCTGCTCCAGCCAAACCAGGTAGATATTATAGAGTGCCTGACTCACACAAATTCCTTTACAAAAGCCCTGTTGCTGACCCAGAGACTATCTCCCAGGGTCCCAAAGGGGCTAAGGCTTCAATGGCTAAAAATCCTGTACCCTCTGAAAGGGACTCCAGAGCACTAGACAGGTTCATAGGTTCATACTAGGCTATCTGCCCGAGGGCATTTACAAGCCTAGCCCATAGTTTTGTGGCTTACGCCACCCCTTTAGTATGGGGAACTATACCCATTATTTTGCTGTGCCTCTGTTGAGCAGTGACACTGAGGTAATCCCTGGGGTGGGGGGGGAAGAAGGTTTACACCTCAGCTACTCTAGCTATGAGAGCACTAAATTGTCAATTTCACATGCTGAAATACCAGCAATTCCTAATGTCTCAAATAAAACAAAAGATGAGCACGCACCCTCAACAGTCTGAATTCAAAGAAATACAGGATCTGTTGCATGCAGCTGAACAGGTGGCAAACATACTTTACAATGTGGATTTGATTCCTTGGAAGCTTCCTGTAGAGCAGCTGTTACTGGGTCTGTTATACGTAGGCATGCTTGTTTAAAGGAACAAACTCTGCCTGATCATGTTAAGGCAAAGTTACTAGATGTACCCTTACAGCAGGATGTCTTATTTGGGGTTAAAGCAGAAGAGGTTTTAAAGAAAATGGAGGATAAAGCAAAATCTATGCAGGCGGTCAAAGATTTCTTACAGGTACAACCCCCATGCTTCAGCAGAAATTGGCCAGCAAAAAATTGGTCCTTTCCAGCTTCTGACAGACCACAGAGGGGTAAATACAGACGCCCAAGGGGCAGAGGACAAGCACAAATCCCTTACAAACCTTGACAATGGGGCACTGCAACACAGAAGGGAGGGGAAGACAGGTCCCAAACTACTAGAAGACAAACACAATGACTTCAACCTCAAGCTGCCAAGCAAAAATCTCTTGGCAGCTCCCTTGGGAGGAAAATTAGCATTTTTTTACAGACAACTGGCACATCGTCACAAAGGACAAATGGGTCCTAGACATTATCTCACAAGGATACAGATTCCATTTCCACACCTTGCCAAGGATCAAAGGAATGCCAAACATGCCGCAAAATCAATGGGCAGAGGCACAAAAACAAATTACAGCTCTCATGGACATGAGAGCCATTCAACTGGTACCTACACAGGAACAAGGCCAAGGATTTTACACAAGGCTCTTTCTTGTCCCCAGAAAGGACAATGCTTGGAGACCCATTCTGGACCTTTCAATTCTAAACACCTTCTTGCAAGTACCTAAATTCAAGATGCTAACACTACAGCAGCTCCTTCCCATGTTGGGCAAGAAAGCTTGGCTAGTAACGTTGGACCTCAAGGAGGCATACCTGCATGTATCTATCAGACAAAATTGCAGAATATACCTCCGTTTCATTGCAGGTTCAACCCATTACCAATTCTCTGCACTGCCCTTTGGCTTATCTACTGCACCCAGGGTCTTCACAAAATGCCTGGCACCAGTAATTGCATACTGCAGACAAAGAGGAATTCAAATATACCCATACCTGGACGACTGCCTCATCCAAGCAGAAAGCAAGGACATTCTCTTACAACATCTGACTTTTGTAAAACACCTTCTAAGTTGCCTAGGGTACACAGTAAATGAAAATAAATCAAAACTAGTGCCCTCACAAAATATGACAACGGCCCAGATGGCTTATCTGACTCCAGACAAACAACTACAACTAACTCAATACTTCAAAATAATGGCAACAAAGACCCAACTCCCTGCAAGAAAAATTCTGCAGGCCTTGGGATTCATGGCATCTTGCATACTACTAATACCATTTGCAAAACTGCATATGAGGAAATTACAATGGTACCTGAAAAGCGTATGGACTCAACACAGCCACAGCTTGGAAACAATGATGCCTCTCATTCCCTGCCTTCAACAGGAGTTTCAATGGTGGTCACAGGCATGTCACCTCAACAAGGGTCAGCCTTTCACCTTACCCCCAGCCAGGCAAACTATGACAACAGATGCATCAGAATATGCCTGGGGGGCACACATGGCAGGACGGTGCGTTCAAGGCATATGGACTGCAGATCAAAGGAATCTGCACATCAATCAAAAAGAAATGCTAGCTGTACAGAATGCTCTGACAGCCTTCAGGGACCTCTTACATCCAGGACAGCTTATAATAAGGACAGACAACACCACAGTAATGTGGTACATAAACAAACAAGGGGGTACACACTCCTACCCTCTATGCAGACAAGCAATGACCTTGTGGAACACAGCACTGGCTTACCAAGTTCAATTACAAGCTCAATTCCTGCCAGGAAAAAAGAACACATTGGCAGACGACCTAAGCAGAAACATCATGGATCCCCACAAGTGGAAACTGGAGCCACAAGTATTTGCAATGATAACTCAAAAATGGGGGCGCCCAGACATAGACCTGTTTGCCAACCCCCAAAACCATCAGCTTTCAAAATTTTGCACAAGGACATTTCACCATCAAGCTTGGAAAGTGGACGCATTCTCATTCAGTTGGAAAATGCTGACAGTATATGCCTTTCCTCCATTGCCCCTTCTCACAAAGGTGCTGCTGAAAGTCAGGATGGAGAGACCTCGAATGATACTCATTGCCCTGGACTGGCCACACCAGCACTGGTACCCACTACTAAGGAACATGGCTCAGGGCCCACCATGGATTCTACCACAAATTCCTCATCTACTTACACAGCAAGACAGTCAGATTCTACACAGCCAGCTCAAAACCTTAAATTTGGCTGCATGGCACATCACCTAAGCAACCAGCCAGCCCCTCTTTCACAAGCTGTTATGGATGTCATTCTGAAGGCCAGGAGGCCCAGCACCAGGAAAGCCTACTCAGACAAATGGAAAAGATTTTGCGCCTGGAACCAAGCTAAAGGCCAAAATACCCTTTAGCCGGACATGCCTCAGATTCTACAATATTTAACTGAGATGTTACACAAAGGACTTTCTTTTTCATCTATTAAAATCCACGCCTCAGCTATTTCAGCTCACTACAACACGGATCCTCCCTTATTTTCACATCCACTTCTAAGGCAGTATCTCAGAGGGGCAAAAAACATTAGGCCTCCCAGGAGAGCGCCAACACCAACTTGGGACCTAAATTTTGTTCTGGAAAAACTTATGCTGCCAACTTTTGAGCCAGCTTTCTCAGCTGACTTAAAGTTTATATCATGGAAAACTGCCCTGCTGCTAGCAATTACTTCAGCCAGAAGAGTCTCAGAGCTACAGGCACTCATGGCAGTAGAGCCTTTCCTCATTTTTCATCAAGACAGAGTCTCTCTATGAACTAACCCCTCCTTTATGCCAAAGGTGGTATCCAGTGTGGCTCTAAATCAAACCATCCACTTACCCACCTTCTTTCCAAATCCACAAAACAAAGGAGAAAGACTCCTGCATTCCTTGGACATTCACAGGCAACTACGTTACTACTTGGATAAAACTAAGGCTTTCAGAAAATCTGACCAACTTTTTGTATCCTATGCTACAGCATCACAAAGAAAGGCTATCTCAAAACAGACCATTTCCAAATGGATAGGACATTGCATACGTTTCTGCTACACCCATCATGGAAAACCAGTTCCTGCTAGCATAAGGCCCCACTCTACCAGGGCAGCAGCTACATCTACAGCCTTCTTCAGGGGGGTGCCAACCAAGGATATTCTGGAAGCTGCAACTTGGAGTTCAGTACACACCTTCACCAAACACTATCACATACCACTTTGCTCTAAGACTAGAGCTGGCTTCGCCACTGCAGTTTTGCAGGGCCTTCTAGCCTCCTCTAACCCTGTTTGACTCCACCTCCCATCCTTAGCTTTGGGATTCTACCCAAGTGTGATGACTGCAGCAGGGTAACACGATGAACATAGTACAGTTTTGTACCTACCATAAATGTAGATGTTCGAGTGTATACCCTGCTGCAGTCCAGGTTACCCTCCCTCCATCCCCTCTGACCTAACTAAAACCTCTCAATACCTTAAAATTTGATACAACCTTTGTGGTGTATTTGCTTATGGCAGGAGGGATGTTTTGTTTGTGCTAAGCTTTTATTATTGGTACTATCTACTGACCATCTTTTGGGGGGGCACCTGACATCTGGGGCAAGAAAAACTGAAGAAAATGGCGTTGGATGCCTCTTATATACCCCTGGCGCACTGACGTCAGGGAAGAAGCGACAGCAACCAATGCCGGACCAAGACTTTGGAATTCAGGCCGACTGCGGGACCGCCTGACGACAGGATAACCCATGTGTGATGACTGCAGCAGGGTATACACTCGAACATCTACATTTATGGTAGGTACAAAACTGTACTTTTTATACCCCTGATGACCTGATGTCATGGAAGAAGGGACAGCAACCGATGCAGGACCCAAGACTTTGTTAATCAGGCCGACTGAGGGCTACCTGCAAGCAGATAACCCAAATGTAATGACTTCAACAGTGAATCCACTCGGGCATCTACATTTATGGTAAGTGTGCACAACTGTAGTTTTCTTTGGTTGGCAGCAGCATGCAACCACAGCAAGGGACTTCTCTTTACTCAACCCCATGCCACCCAGACCCTAACCACAGCCGCATCAGACTATGCCAGGGGGGCATATCTGGACGGCAAGTGCATTCAGGGCCACTGGAGCCCAAGTCAAATTCATCTGCACATCAACCAAAAAGAGATCATAGCTGTCCAGCATGCTCTGTTAGCTTTCAGATCCCTACTCTCACCTGGACTCCTGCTAATAAAGACAGAGAGCTAATAAAGACAGACAAAACCACAGTTATGTGGTACATCAACAAGCAGGGGTGAACCCACTCTTACTCACTCTGCAGACTAGCCATGGCCCTGTGGAACACGGCCTTCAACATGCATGTTCACCTGCAAGCTAAATTCCTGCCATGCAAACAAAACTGTCTGGCAGACGACTTAAGCAGAAATCTGCTAGGCCCACACAAATGGCAATTAGACCCCAGCACTTTCAGCCTTCTAACCCAGAAATGGGGAGCCCGGAGGTGGACCTTTTTGCTTCCAATTCTGCACCAGGACACCTCACAGCAGGGCCTGGAAAGTGGATGCCCTATCCTTCCAGTGGGTAAACCTCCCAATCTATGCATTTCCCCCTCTGTCTCTTCTCACAAGAAATATTAGTCAAGATAAGACAGGACAGACCAAGGGCAATCCTGATTGCCCTGGACTGGCCATGCCAGCACTGGTACCTGCTACTGTGCAGCCTGTCACCTGTGCCAGCCTGGCACCTACCCCAGATCCCAACCCTCCTCACTCAACAGGAGGGACAGATTTTGCATCTGCAACTGTTAACCCTGAATCTTGCAGCCTGGCTTATTCCTTGAATTCTCCTCCAGTGACCAGCCTAAGCAAGCAGGTCCTGGACATCATTCTTGAAGCAATAAGACCCAGCACAAGGAAGTCCTATGCTAAGTGGAAATGGTATTGTTCCTGGAGTCATTCTAAATGAGAGGACACAGCACTGCCCTCCTTACCTCTAATCCTGGATTACCTAGCAGATCTACACAACAGAGGCCTATCCTTCTCTTCCATTAACATCCATGCCTCTGCCATCTCAGCTCATTATAACACTGAGCCACCTCTCTTCTCTCCCCCTCTCATCAAACAGTTCCTGACAGGGGAAAACAACTTAAGGCCACCAAGGAGAGCCCCCATCCCTGCTTGGGACATTAACTTTGTACTGGAAAAGCTCACGCTACCTCCTTTTGAGCCTGCAGCATCAGCAGAGTTAAAAATTCCTCTCTTGGATAACAGCCTTGCTTCTGGCCATCACTTCAGCTAGCAGAGTGTCTGAGCTACAAGCACTTGCGGCTGTGGAACCGTTCATTATTTTTCATGCTGACAGGATTTCCCTCAGGACTTAACCCTTCCTTTATGCCTAAAGTGGTGTCCAGAGTAGCACTCAACCAATCTGTCCATTTGCCAACCTTCTTCAATAACCCTCAAAATAAAGGTGAAAGGATCCTGCACTCCTTAGATGTGCACAGACAGCTCAGATTCTACCTTGATAGGACTAAACCCTTCAGGAAATCTGACCAGTTACTAGTCAGATGTTCTTCGTGTTTCACTGTTGCAGTCGTCACACTAGGGTTATCTGCCTGCAGGTAGCCCTCAGTCGGCCTGAATACCAGAGTCTTGGGATTTCTGCG
This sequence comes from Protopterus annectens, assembly GCF_019279795.1. Classification (NCBI taxonomy): domain Eukaryota; kingdom Metazoa; phylum Chordata; order Ceratodontiformes; family Protopteridae; genus Protopterus; species Protopterus annectens. The sequence goes on from NC_056747.1 coordinate 1,323,705,574, forward strand.
TCTGATGCTGTCGCCTCTTTCATGACGTCAGGGGTATAAAATATGCAGCCAACACCATTACATCAGCTTTTCTTACTGAGCAGGAGCCTGAAACAGAAGCAGTTCACAAGTGCCAGTTGGCCGCTACCTGAAATTGTCATTATTCGTGTTTCAAACTTGAAGTCTTCTAAAGCTAAGTATCCCATTAGGGATCCTTTTGTCTTGCTCTAACCGATATCTCACAGAGATTTTCATTCTTACTGTGTCACCTGTTTAAGCCCAGACCACAACATTCCTCGCTGTCTGTTTTGTGCCTTGTTCAATGCTTAACTATTCATCGTCAGGCTGTCTTTGTCACTAAATTCTTACGCTCTCGTTCTCTGTATTCTGAAATGGCTTCGCTAAGCCATCCGACTACCGATCTTCCAAAAAAAATGCAAGAATAAAGACAGACTGCTTAGGTCCAAAGCTGCTGACGACACTTCTGTTAAGCTAGTTGCCAGTCCGCTGGTACTCGGGCGCTTTCGCAGGCCCTGATACCCAGTTCTACAGATTTGCAGGCCTCTACTGAGACCCATTCGGAGTCCGGTATGCCACGAGATGCTTCTTTGACATTGGAACCTGTGGATGTGTGTGTACCTTGGATGGGTCCAGAGCCTCTGTGCAGGCACCGGCTTTTGAGGGTGTAATCAGACCTTCCGATGTTCGTATTAAACCGACCTCTTCGTTTCTGACTAAAACTACTGAATTTCTCAGGCCCAGAGTTCTCACTACGCGTAGGAAACCGACGACCAAAGAGCATTTTCAAGCTCCCATGCCACAGAAACAAATTCTTAGAATGGCTGAAGACCTTATTACTTTAATTAGGGGAAGCCAGCCTTCCCCCTCTAAAAGGCAAAGAATTGATTTTCCTTCTGAGTCTACAGACCATGACTCCGATGACTGTGGGCCCTCTGATTACCAGGACATACCCTTCTCCTACCTGTGAAGATTCAGATGCAGAGGATTCCATTCCATCTGCCCCCCCCCCCCCCCCCCAGAGGATTTTTCTTTCGGTGAAACCTTGCGTACCTTAAGGGAGCATTTCTGCTGGGAATGCCAGGACTACCCACAGTCCAAAAAAGAGACTCTGGGAATTTTTAGACTTGCCTCAGCACAGGCCTATAGCTATACCACCTGTTCTGGAGATTGTAGGTGATGTCTTCATGGAATCCAGTCTTACCCTTGATACTTTACCACCAGCTCCTAGAAAGACTGACAGGTACTACAGAGTACCTGACTCTCTCAAATTTCTATTTAAAAATCCCACTGTGGATCCAGAGACCATTTCCCAGGGACCTAAAGGTATTAAGGCTGCTACAGCCAAAAACCCTACCCCTTCAGACAGGGATTCTAGGGCTTTAGACAGATAGGGAAAGAAGGTATATACCTCTGCAACCCTTGCCATCAGGGCTTTAAATTGCCAATTTCACATGTTGAAGAACCAACAGCATATTATGGAACTAATTAAACAAACAATGTTGTTGATTCCTGATTGTACAGAAAATAAAGATTTACAAGAGTTACTACGTTCTGCAAACTAAGTTGATAAACATTCTTTGCAATGTGGTTTTGATGCCTTAGAAGCGTCTTGCAGGACTATTGTCACTGGGTCTGATGTTCATCGTGCATACAGCTGCAGTCATAACAGATGGGTTCCCCTGCCGTCAGGCGGGTCCTCGGTCGGCCGAATTCCAAAGTCTAGGTCCGGTGTCGGTTGTCGTCGCTTCTAACCTGACGTCAGTGCGACAGGGGTATAAAGGAACCAGCCGATGCCATTTTCTTCAGTCTTTCTTGCCGCGCGGTGCCCGAAGCAGAAGCAGTTCGCAAGTGCCGGTCGGCCAGCTCCTGAAATTACGAAAATTTTGAAACCGAAGTCTTCTTGAAAGCTAAGTACCCCGTTTGGGAAACTTTTCTTGCCTCAGACCGATGTCAGACAAAGTTAATAATTGTATTTCATGTGGGAAGCAAATACCGCATAAGGATTTCCATTCCCTCTGTATTCCTTGTTTAGGCCCAGACCACGACGTCTCAGTCTGTCGCTTTTGTGCTACATTCAACAAACACACCATTAAGCGTCGGGCGGAGTTCGCCCAGCATTATTTTGGCAAAACATTTAACTATATTATGTCATCGGATACTCCGACTCCAGTTTTGTCTAAAAAGCGCAAAGATAAGGACCGACACATGAGGTCCGCGGCCTCTACCGACACCACGTCAAAGCCGACTACACGTGGTCCGGTTCTCAGTGAGGCGCCTACGCAGCCCCTGACTACCGACGACACTTCATTGGCGGTGTCTCCTGTGCCCGAGGTCGCAGACTCCTCGGCCCACACCCCGACTACAGATACCGAAGCCACTCTTGGCGTTGAATCTCAAAATGTGGACAGGTCTACCTCCTCTCAAGGTGTCTTCAGACCTTCCTCTTCTTTTTCCATCAAGGCTTTCACTAAGTCTAAAGTAGCCATGCATTCTAAGAGGCAAGCTACACAGGGCCCATCTCCAGGCCCCATGCCTAAAAAACAGATGCTTAAAATGGCTGAGGATTTAATTACTCTTATCAGGGGTTCTCAACCCTCCGACAAAAGGCCCAGAGTGGAGGAAGAATCCCCCTCTTCTGATCAGGGCTCCATTATTTCAGAGCACTCTGATGATCAGGAACATTCTTACTCCCCTTTTGAAGACTCTGATGCAGAGGAGTCCATTCCTTCTGTATCCCCCCCAGAGGATTACTCATTTGGGGAAACTTTGCATACCTTAAGGGAACACTTCCACTGGGAAGGCCAAGATTATTCAGATTCCAAGAAAAGACTTGGGGAATTTCTCTTGCTACCTCAGCACAGGCCTCTGGCTATACCTCCTGTCTTGGACATCCTAGATGATGTTTACTTGGAGGCCTGCCTTAACCCCCGGATTCTCTACCTCCAGCCCCAGTCAAGCCTGACAGGTACTACAGGGTTCCTGACTCACACCAATTTCTATACAAAAGCCATGCTGCTGACCCAGAAACCATCTCACAGGGCCCCAAGGGAATTAAGGCCTCCACTGCTAAAAATCCATTACCTTCCGAGAGAGATTCCAGATCCTTAGAAAGGTGGGAAAAAAGGTATATACCTCGGATACCTTAACCATGAGGGCATTAAACTGTCAGTTCCATATGCTAAAATACCAACAGTTTTTGTTATCACAATTGAAAAGTAAAATGTCACAACCTGAACAACCAGACTTGAAGGAGTTGCAGGATTTGATGCATAGTGCAGAACAAGTGGGTAAGCATACCTTACAATGTGGTTTTGATGCTCTGGAGGCCTCATGTAGAGCTGCTGTTACAGGATCAGTCATACGTAGACATGCCTGGCTCAAGGAACAAACCTTGCCAGATCATGTCAAAGCAAAATTACTAGATGCCCCTCTACAAAAGGATGTATTATTTGGTGCTAATGCTGAGGAGGTATTAAGGAAAATGGAGGAAAAAGCTAAATCAATGCAAACTGTGAAAGATTTTCTACAGGTACAATCCCCACGTTTCAGTAGAAATTGGCCTTCCAAAAATTGGTCCTTTCCAGCCACGGACAGACCCCAAAGAGGGTAGATACAGGCACCCGAGGGGCAGAGGACAATCCCAAGGATCGTTTAGAGGTGGACAATGGCAAGCTCCTACACAAAGAGGTGGTGAGGATAACTTGCAACCATTCAGAAAGCAAGCCCAATGACTTTCCCCTTTGCATGCCAAGCAAGACTCAAATGGCAGCACCCTTAGGAGGAAAACTGGCATTATTTTCAAAAAATTGGCATAGTGTCACAAAAGACAAATGGATCCTGGACATTATAAACAGAGGCTACAGATTCCATTTTCACACTCTTCCAAAAATGAGAGGCATGCCAAACCTGCCACACAATCAAAGGGCAGAGGCACAAAGGCAAATTACAGATCTAATAGACATGAAAGCTATTCAAGTGTTACCTACGCACGAACAAGGTCAAGGTTTTTATTCCAGACTATTCCTGGTACCAAGGAAGGGAAAAGATTGGAGACCTATTTTGGACCTATCCATCCTAAACACATTTCTACTCGTACCAAAATTCAAGATGCTCACTCTACAGCAGCTTCTTCCCATGCTGGGCAAGGAGTCTTGGCTGGTAACATTGGACCTCAAGGAGGCTTACCTACATGTCCCGATCAGACAAAATTGCAGAAGATACCTTAGGTTTCTTGCAGGTTCAACCCATTATCAATTCTCTGCATTGCCCTTTGGCTTATCTACTGCGCCCAGAGTATTCACGAAATGCCTGGCATCAGTAATTGCCTACTGCAGACTTCAAGGGATAGAAATATACCCCTATTTGGACGACTGCCTGATCCAAGCGGACAGCAAGCACATTCTTCTGAAACATCTGGCTTATGTAATAATGTTGTTGAAGTCTCTGGGATACACAGTCAACAAAAAGAAATCAAGACTAATACCCTCTCGGAAAATAATTTTCCTGGGTGCCAACTTGGACACAAACACCCAGATGGCCTACCTCACGCCAGAGAAGCAGGGGCAACTAACTCAATACTTCAGAGCACTAGCAAATTGCACCAGGATGACTGCAAGGAAAATCCTGCAGGCTCTGGGATTCATGGCATCTTGCATCTTACTAATCCCATGTGCAAAGCTGCATATGAGGAAACTTCAATGGTACCTGAAAAACCTATGGTCTCAACACAGCCACAGTTTGGAAACAATAATACCACTAATTCCATGTCTTCAAAAGGAATTTCTGTGGTGGGCTCAAGCATGCCAAACAAACACAGGTCTTCCATTCAGCAAGCCTCAAGCAAATCAAGTCATCACAACAGACGCCTCGGACTACGCCTGGGGCGATGACAGATCGGTGCATTCAGGGCAAATGGTCCCAAAAGAAAAGCACCTTCACATCAATCAAAAGGAAATGCTAGCAGTAATAAATGCTATTATAGCTTTCAAAGACCTTCTGCAACCAGGTCAACTATTGATAAGAACGGACAACACCACAGTTATGTGGTACATAAACAAACAGGGAGGAACACATTCATACCCACTATGCAGACTGGCCATGTCACTTTGGAACATGGCCATGGACTTACAAATCGAACTTCAAGCACAGTACTTGCCAGGCAAGGAAAACACGCTGGCAGACAACCTAAGCAGAAATATGACAGATCCACATGAATGGAAGTTGCATCCAAAAGTTTTTACAGAGATAATCCAAGCATGGGGAAGGCCAGACATAGATCTCTTTGCCTCCCACAAAAATCACCAATTGACAAAATTCTGCTCAAGGATTTTCCATCCAAAGGCCTGGAGAGTGGACGCTCTCTCTTTCAGTTGGACATCAATGACAGTTTATGCCTTCCCACCTCTTCCCCTGCTGCCCAAAGTTCTATTGAAAACCAGAGTAGACAGACCAAAGATGATTCTCATTGCTCCAGACTGGCCAAGACAACACTGGTACCCACTCCTGAGGAGCCTGACGCATTCCTCACCATGGACCCTGCCTCTAATGCCTCTTCTCCTGACTCAGCACAGCTTCAAAACTCTTCACAGCCAGCTAAAAACACTCAATCTAGCAGCATGGAAGATTCCTTAGCATCACAGCAGACCCTACTCTCCAAGGAGGTGCAGGATGTCATTTTGGAGGCCAGAAGGCCGTCAACTAGAAAAGCTTACTCCGCAAAATTGAAACGGTTTTGTGTCTGGAATGAGAAAAAGGGCCAGGATCCTGGAAAACTGAATTTACCTCAAATACTACAGTATCTAGCTGAGCTGCTAAGCAGTGGACTTTCATTCTCCTCCATCAAAATCCATGGCTCAGCCATTTCTGCAGAATACAACACTGATCCACCCTTATTCTCTCACCCTCTCTTAAGACAGTTCCTCAGAGGGGCTAAGAATCTAAAACCCCCAAGGAAACAACCAATCCCTGCTTGGGATCTCAATTTCATTCTGGAAAAACTGACTTTGCCTCCCTTTGAGCCAGCTGCCTCATCAGATTTACAATATTTGTCCTGGAAAACAGCTTTCCTTCTGGCTATTACCTCAGCTCGTAGAGTTTCAGAACTACAATCTCTCATGGCTGTGCAGCCTTTTATCATCTTCCATCAGGACAGAGTTCCCTTATGAACCAATCCGTCCTTTATGCCAAAAGTGGTATCCAGGGTAGCTTTGAATCAGGCCATACACTTACCTACCTTTTATCCTAATCCTCAAAACAAAGGGGAGAGATTACTACATTCCTTGGACATCCACAGACAACTGTGTTATTATTTGGACAGAACAAAGCCTTTCAGAAAATCAGAGCAGCTTTTTGTGTCCTATGCTATAGGAGCTCAAGAAAAGCCAATTTCCAAACAGACAATCTCAAAATGGATAGCCCATTGCATCCGTTTTTGCTATTCTTTTCATGGCAAGACTGTACCTACAGGCATCAGATCTCACTCCACAAGGGCCACAGCTACCTCTGCAGCTTTCCTCAGAGGAGTTCCTACCAAAGATATTTTGGAAGCAGCCACTTGGAGTTCTGTGCATACCTTTTCCAAGCACTACCACCTACCATTATACTCCAAAACTAGAGCAGGCTTTGCCACTGCAGTCTTGCAGGGCATCCTGGCTCCTCCTAGTGCCTACCACCCCTTCTTAGCTTTGGGATTCTACCCATCTGTTATGACTGCAGCTGTATGCACGATGAACATAGTACAGATGTCCTTCAAGGATGCATCTGCAGTCCTTACAAATGGGTAGTCCTGTCGTCAGGCAGCCCTTCGGTCGGCCGGATTCCAAAGTCTGGGTCTGGCTTCGGCTGGTGTCGCACTTCACCCGACGTCATCGCTGCAGTTTTTCGGGTATAAAGGCATCAGCCAACGCCATTTTCCTCAGTCTTTCTTGCCGCGTGGCGCCCGAAGCAGAAGCTGTTCGCAAGTGCCGGTCGGTCAGATCCAGAGATTACTACTACCGAATACTACTCAAGACTTCTAAAAGCTAAGTACCCCGTTGGGGACTCTTTCTTGCCTCAGCCGATGTCAGAAAAAGTGAATAACTGTTTAACTTGTGGGAAACAAATACCTCATAAAGATTTCCACCCTACTGCTTACCTTGTTTAGGCCCAGACCACGACGTAGCAGCTTGTCTAGCCTGTGCTTTTTAACCGACGGACGCTTAGACGCCGATCGGAGTTTGCTGAGCAGTTTTTGGCTCTGATTTTGCCTATATTATGCCGCCGGATCCTCCAACTACAAATTACCAAAAACGCAAAGAAAAGGACCGACACTCGCGGTCCACGGTTTCGGCGAAACCGGGTTAAGCAACCGCGAGTGTCTCGGTTTCGCCAAAACCGAGCAAGCGGTTCTTTCTTCAGAAACCATGCCTTCTACCGAGGCCTCTTCTAACCCGGTAGAATCGGCTTCTGAAATCCAACCTTCTGTTGCGGTTTCTCAGGAATTATCAGACACTATTCCCTTGGATATTTCAACCCCTGCACGTGGAGCTGCTAGGCCTCCTGCAGCCATGTCTATTAAGGCCTTTGCCAGGGCTAAAGCAGCCAAAGCTTCAAAAACGGTGCCTGCCAAACCCCCCTCTCACAGGCCCAGCTCCAGTTCCCATATGCTTTCTTTGGCTGAGGATCTCATTTCTTTAATTCGTGGATCACAGCCTCATCCAGACAGGACCTCTCATCCACCTCCAGAGAAGAGGCCTAGAGCAGAGCCCCCTGAGCCAGTATCCACAGATGATTCCTCTGATGACTCAGAACATACAGACCCTCCTGAGGCTCCTTATTCCCCTTACGAAGACTTTGATGCCGAAGAGTCCATTCCTTCAGCCTCTCCTCCTGAGGAATTTTCCTTTGGGGAAACCTTGCATGCTATGAGGGAACAATTTCAGTGGCAGGGCCAAGATTTCTCAGACTCCAGAAAGAGGCTTAGAACCTTTCTACATTTGCCACAACATAGGCCTTTAGCTATACCTCCAGTTCTTTCTGTTGTAGATGATGCATTTAATGATGCTTGCACTGCTCCTGATTCATTACCTCCGGCCCCTGCTAAGCCCGATAGGTTCTACAGGGTCCCGGACACTCATCACCATTTATACAAGGCTCCTTTTGCAGACCCAGAGACGATCTCCCAGGGTCCTAAAGCTGTAGCAACTACATCTACTAAAAAAACCCTCCCCTCTGAAAGGGAATCCAGGTCCTTAGAGAGATGGGGTAAAAAGTTTACACCTCTGCTACTTTGTCAGCTAGGGCTTTGAACTGCCAATTTCATATGATTCAATATCAAGAGTTTATGCTTGACCAGTTAACTAAAAAGCTGTCCTCTGAAGAATCTTTAGATAAAAAATATGTTCAGGAAATGGTACATAACATACAGCAGGTTAGTAACCATTCTTTAAAATGTGGCTATGATGCACTGGAGGCTTCCTTTAGATCAGCCATGACTGGCACAGTTATCAGGAGACATGCATGGTTGAAAGAGCAGGCATTACCAGACCATGTCAAATCAAAGCTTTTGGATGCACCCATGGACAAAGTCAATTTATTTGGTTCCCCTGCACAGCAGGTACTAAAAAAGATGGAAGAGAAGGCGAAATCTGTACAAACAGTGAAAGATTTCTTACAGGTTCAACCTCCAAGGTTTAGCAGGAACTGGCCCTCCAAGAATTGGTCCTTTCCGGACTCCTCTAAGACACAGAGAGGCAGGAATAGGCGTTCAAGAGGCAGAAACCAATCCAGGGTGCCTACAGGGGACGCCAGTGGCAAGGTAACAACCAGTGAGGCACGGACGCAGCCACCACCACTACAACAACACAATCACAGTGACTTGGCTGTGGCACTGCCAACCAGGGAACAACTGGAAGCACCCTTAGGCAGAAAGCTAACCTTATTTTCAAAGAACTGGCATTGCATCACAAGGGAAAAATGGATTTTGCAAACTACAGACCAAGGTTACAGGTTCCATTTCCATACTCTACCAGGAAAGAGAGGAATGCCAAACCTACCATCTACTCAAAGGGCAGAAGCTCTAAAGCAAATAGCTCAACTATTAAGAATGAGAGCTGTGGAAAGGGTACCAACTATGGAACAAGGAAATGGATTTTACTCCAGACTCTTCCTGGTACCAAGAAAAGAGAGCAAATGGAGGCCTATTCTCGACCTGTCCGCTTTAAACACATTCCTCATTGTTCCAAAATTCAAAATGCTGACCCTACAGCAGCTTCTTCCCATGCTGGGCAAGGAGTCTTGGCTGGTAACTCTAGATCTCAAGGAGGCATACCTGCACGTCCCCATACGACCAATTTGCAGAAGATACCTCAGATTTCTTGCAGGATCAGAGCATTATCAATTCTCAGCATTGCCCTTTGGCTTATCTACTGTGCCCAGAGTGTTCACGAAATGCCTGGCATCGGTAATTGCTCATTGCAGACTTCAGGGGATCCAAATTTATCCCTACCTGGACGACTGCCTGATACAAGCGGACAACAAAAGCAAGCTAACAGAAGACTTACAAAGAGTCATTTACCTGCTGCAAGCCCTGGGATATACAGTCAATATAAAAAAGTCAAGGCTGATTCCATCCCAAAGAATAAACTTTCTGGGTGCAGAGCTGGACACATCAAAACAAATGGCATTCCTAACTGCAGAAAAGAAAGAGCAACTACCTCTCTACTTCTTGGCATTAACAAAGCAGAACCATCTAACTGCAAGAAAAATACTACAAGCCCTAGGCTTCATGGCATCCTGCATAATTCTGGTCCCTCATGCCAGACTGCATATGAGAAAGCTACAGTGGTACCTAAAGAATTTGTGGTCCCAACACAAGCACAGCCTGGAAACCAAAATTCCAATAATCCCATGCCTGAAGCAAGAGTTCCTATGGTGGGCTCAGGCCTGTCAATCAAACACAGGATTGCCCTTCTGCAACAGTCAACCAAGCCAAACCATCACAACAGATGCCTCAGACCTCGGTTGGGGGGCACACATGCTGGACAGGTGCATACAAGGCTTATGGACTCAAGACCAGCTGCGCCTGCACATAAATCTAAAGGAAATGCTGGCAGTAAAATTGGCAATCCAGTCATTCAGACCATTTCTCCAAGAAGGTCAGTTGATGATAAGGACAGACAACACCACAGTTATGTGGTACATCAACAAACAGGGAGGCACACATTCATATCCTCTATGCCGGATGGCACTGGGCCTATGGGATGTGGCTCTGAGCTACAACATTCAGTTACAAGCAATTTTTGTACCGGGAAAAGAAAACATTCTAGCAGACATATTAAGCAGAACTACCACAGATGTCCACGAATGGATACTGCATCCGGACATCTTCAAAGCCATCACAAGAGAATGGGGATTACCACAAATAGACTTATTTGCATCCCCACTCAATCACCAGCTAAAGAAATTCTGCACAAAGACGTACCACCCACTTGCTTGGAAGGTGGACTCCCTATCTTTCAGTTGGAAAAACCTGACAGCATACGCATTCCCACCACTTCCTTTGATGCACAAGGTGCTTTTGAAGATCAAAGAGGAACATCCAAGGATCATTCTGATAGCTCCAGACTGGCCAAGACAACATTGGTACCCATTGCTGAGGAGCATGTCTCGGGAACAAATATGGACACTACCCCTGATCCCATTACTGTTGGAACAACTACAACATCCTGCATCCAAACCTGAAAACTCTGCAGCTAACTGCCTGGAACATTACATAAGAGCAATTAACCCAAATTTATCCCAAAGGGTTAAAGACATAATCCTTGAGGCTCGTAGACCTTCAACAAGAAAGAATTATGCAGCAAAATGGAAAAGATATCTCATTTGGAGTACTGCAAAGGGAGAAGATGTGGCACTGGTAAACATAGCCAACATCCTGGAGTACTTGGCAGAGCTCTTCCATACAGGCCTGTCCTATTCTTCCATCAAGATACATGCATCAGCTATTTCAGCAGAATACAGCTTGGATCCTCCTGTCTTCTCTCATCCTCTGCTCAGACAGTTTCTGAGAGGAATTAAAAATGTAAAACCTCCCAGGAAACCACCATTGCCAGCATGGGACTTGAACTTTGTACTAGAAAAATTAACACTTCCCCCTTTCGAACCAGCAGCAACAGCAGAATTACAATACTTATCCTGGAAGACTGCTTTTCTGCTGGCAATCACCTCAGGAAGAAGGGTCTCTGAACTACAGGCATTAATGGCAGTGCAACCCTTCCTGATCTTCCATCAAGATAGAGTGTCCATGAGAACAAATCCTACATTTATGCCTAAGGTGGTATCCAGAGTGTCTTTAAATCAGGCTATCCACCTACCTACATTCTTCCCCAACCCACAGAACAGGGGAGAAAGACTCTTGCATACCTTGGATGTACATAGACAATTACGCTACTACCTGGACAGGACCAAGTCCAATAGAAAAACTGACCAGCTTCTGGTAGCATATGCAACAGGAAAGGAAGGAAAACCAATTTCAAAACAGACAATCTCCAAATGGATAGGAAATTGCATTAGATTTTGTTACTCCTACCATGGAAAGAAAACTCCAGAGAACATCAGGCCTCACTCCACAAGGGCTACAGCCACTACCACAGCTTTCTTACGAGGAGTGGCTACCAAGGACATTATAGAGGCTGCTACTTGGACCTCCGTGCATACATTTGCCAAGCATTACAATTTACCTTTATACTCTAGATCCCGAGCAGGTTTTGCCACTGCTGTTTTGCAAGGGATCCTAACTACACCATAATCTCCTTTTTCCTCCTCCACCAGTTTAGCTATGGTATTCTACCCATTTGTAAGGACTGCAGATGCATCCTTGAAGGACATAGTACAGTTTTGTACCTACCATAAATGTAGATGTCCGATAGGAATGCATCTGCAGTCAGGATTACCCACCCACCTTCCCCTCTGTGGTACTCCTAGGGTATTTGCCATCCTTCAGCTAGCTTGGGGGGGATCTATTATGGTGTATTTGTTTGTATATATGTACATACATGCTTATTTTATGTGTTTGCTCTCTACTACTTGGAAACATTGGCATTTATCCAAATTTAGCCATCCAAGAGGGCACCTGGCATCTGGGGCAAGAAACACTGAGGAAAATGGCATCGGCTGATGCCTTTATACCCGAAAAACTGCAGCGATGACGTCGGGTGAAGTGCGACACCAGCCGAAGCCAGACCCAGACTTTGGAATCCGGCCGACCAAAGGGCTGCCTGACGACAGGACTACCCATTTGTAAGGACTGCAGATGCATTCCTATCGGACATCTACATTTATGGTAGGTACAAAACTGTACTTTTTGTACCTACCATAAATGTAGATGTTCGAGTGCTAATACAGCTGCAGTCCAGGATGTTCATTGTGCATAACAGCTGCAGTAATCACAGATGGGTTCTCTGCCGTCAGGCGGGTCCTCGGTCGGCCGAATTCCATAGTCTAGGTCCGGCGTCGGTTGTTGTCGCTTTCTCTCCTGACGTCAGTGAGGCAGGGGTATATAAGACACAGCCGACGCCATTTTCTTCAGTCTTTTTTGCCGCGCGGTGCCCGAAGCAGAAGCAGTTCGCAAGTGCCGGTCGGCCAGCTCCTGAATTTACAAAAAATTGGAAACCGAAGTCTTCATTAAAGCTAAGTACCCCGTTGGGGAACCTTTTCTTGCCTCAGACCGATGTCAGAAAAAGTTAACAATATTATTTCTTGTGGGAAGCAAATACCGCATAAGGATTTCCATTCCCTCTGCATACCTTGTTTAGGCCCAGACCACGACGTCTCGGGCTGTCGCTTTTGCGCTACTTTCAATAAGCGCACTATTAAGTGTCGGGCGGAGTTCGCCCAACACTTTATTGGTAAAGCCTTTGATTATAAAATGTCGTCTGAGACTCCGACTACCGTTTTGTCCAAAAAACGCAAGGACAAGGACCGACATGCGAGGTCCGCGGTCCCCACCGACACCACGCCAAAACCGGCTACACGTGGTCTGGTTCTCAGCGAGACGCCTATGCAGTCCCTGACTACCGACGACACTTCTTTGGCGGTGTCTTCTGTAACCGAGACCGCAGGTACCTCGGCCCTTACCCAGACTACAACCACCGAAGCCACTGTGAGCGTTGAGCCTCCTAATGTGGACAGGTCCACTTCCACCCATGGTGTCTTTAGACCCTCATCTTCCTTTTCCATTAAGGCCTTTACTAAATCCAAATCAGCCAGGCATCCCAAGAGGCCTGTTGCACAGGGCCCATCTCCAGGCCCCATGCCTAAAAAACAGATGTTTAAAATGGCTGAGGATTTAATTACTCTTATCAGGGGTTCACAACCCCCTCCAGACAAGAGACCCAGAGTGGAGGAAGATTCTCCCTCTTCTGATCAGGGCTCCATTTTTTCAGAACATTCTGATGCAGAGGAACACTCTTACTCCCCTTTTGAAGATTCTGATGCAGAGCAGTCCATTCCTTCTGTATCTCCTCCTGAGGATTTTTCTTTTGGGGAAACCTTGCACACTTTGAGGGAACACTTCCATTGGGAAGGCCAAGACTTTTCTGATTCCAAGAAAAGACTTAGGGAATTTCTTTTGTTACCTCAACACAGACCTCTGGCGATACCTCCTGTCCTGGACATACTTGATGATGTTTATTCGGAGGCTTGCCTTAGTCCGGATTCCCTGCCTCCTGCCCCAGTCAAGCCTGATAGGTACTACAGAGTTCCTAACTCTCACCAATTTCTTTACAAAAGCCATAATGCTGACCCTGAAACCATTTCTCAAGGCCCCAAGGGTATGAAGGCCTCTACTGCTAAGAATCCACTACCTTCCGAAAGAAAGTCTAGATCCTTAGAAAGGTGGGGAAAAAAGGTATATACCTCGGCCACCCTAGCCGTGAGGGCCTTAAATTGTCAGTTTCATATGCTTAAATATCAGCAGTTTCTGTTATCACAATTAAGAAATAAAATGTCTCAACCTGAACAACCAGATTTGAAGGAGTTGCAGGATATGATGCATAGTGCAGAACAAGTGGGTAAACACACCTTACAATGTGGATATGATGCCCTAGAGGCCTCAAGTAGAGCTGCTGTTACAGGATCAGTCATTCGTAGACATGCCTGGCTTAGGGAACAAATCTTGCCTGATCATGTGAAAGCTAAACTTCTAGATGCTCCTTTACAAAAGGATGTGCTATTTGGTACTAATGCTGAGGAGATATTACGGAAAATGGAAGAAAAAGCCAAATCTATGCAAACTGTCAAAGCTTTTCTACAGGTTCAACCACAACGTTTTAGCAGAAATTGGCCTTCAAAAAACTGGTCCTTTCCAGCCACGGACAAGCCCCAAAGAGGTAGATACAGGCGCACAAGGGGCAGAGGGCAATCACAAGGATCATATAGAGGCAGACAATGGCAAACTCCAGCACCAAGAGGTGGCGAAGACAGTGCACAACAATACAGGAAACAAACCCAATGACTCCCTCCTTTCCATGCCAAGCAAGTCTCAGCTGGCAGCACCCTTGGGAGGAAAGCTGGCATTATTTACAAGAAATTGGCATATTGTCACAACAGACAAATGGATCCTGGACGTTATAAACAGAGGCTACAGATTTCATTTCCACACTCTTCCAAAAATGAGAGGCATGCCAAACCTGCCACACAATCAAAGGGCAGAGGCACAACTACAAATTTCAAAGCTCATAGACATGAAAGCTATTCAAGAGGTACCTACTCATGAACAAGGTCAAGGTTTTTATTCCAGGCTATTTCTGGTACCAAGGAAAGGAACCGACTGGAGACCCATTTTGGACTTCTCCATTCTAAACATATTCTTTCTTGTACCAAAATTCAAGATGCTCACATTACAGCAGCTTCTTCCCATGCTGGGCAAGGAGTTTTGGCTGGTAACATTGGACCTCAAGGAGGCATACCTGCATGTCCCAATCAGACAAAGCTGCAGAAGATACCTCAGATTTCTTGCAGGTTCAATCCACTATCACTTCTCTGCATTGCCCTTTGGCTTATCTACTGCGCCCAGAGTATTCACGAAATGCCTGGCATCAGTAATTGCCTACTGCAGACTTCAAGGGATACAAATTTACCCTTATTTGGACGACTGCCTGATCCAAGCGGACAGCAAGCACATACTTCTGGAACATCTGGCTTATGTAACACGGTTACTGCATTCTCTGGGATACACAATCAACAAAGAGAAATCCAGGCTAACACCATCTCAGAAAATAACTTTCTTGGGTGCCAACTTGGACACAAACACCCAGATGGCCTACCTTACACCAGAAAAACAGGGGCAACTAACTCAGTACTTCAAAATACTAGCAAAATGTACCAGGCTTACTGCAAGGAAAATCCTGCAGGCTCTGGGCTTCATGGCATTTTGCATTCTTTTAATCCCATGTGCAAAGTTGCATATGAGAAAACTTCAATGGTACCTAAAAAACCTATGGTCTCAACACAGCCACAGTTTGGAAACAATAATACCAATAATTCCATGTTTGCAAAAGGAATTTCTATGGTGGGCCCAAGCATGTCAAACAAACCACAGGTCTTCCATTCTGCAAGCCTCAAGCAAATCAAGTCATCACAACAGACGCCTCAGATTACGCCTGGGGGGCGCACATGACAGGTGCATTCAGGGCAAATGGTCCCAAAAGGAAAAGCACCTTCACATCAATCAAAAAGAAATGCTCGCAGTGATAAATGCAATTACAGCTTTCAAGGACCTCCTGCATCCAGGACAATTATTGATAAGAACAGACAACACCACAGTAATGTGGTACATAAACAAACAAGGAGGAACACATTCATACCCCTTGTGCAGACTAGCCATGACACTTTGGAACTTGGCTCTGGAATGGCAAATCGAACTTCAAGCACAGTACTTGCCAGGTTTGGAAAACACGCTGGCAGACAATCTAAGCAGAAATATGACAGATCCACACGAATGGAAGTTGCATCCTCAAGTTTTTACAAAGATAATCCAAGCGTGGGGGAGGCCAGACATTGATCTCTTTGCCTCCCACAGGAATCATCAATTGGAAAAGTTTTGTTCAAGGACCTTTCATTCAAAGGCCTGGAGAGTGGACGCCCTTTCATTCAGTTGGACAGCATGGACAGTTTACGCTTTCCCTCCTCTGCCCAAGGTGCTCTTGAAAGCAAGAGCAGACAGACCGAAGATGATACTGATTGCTCCAAACTGGCCAAGGCAACACTGGTATCCACTCCTGAGGAGCCTAACACATACTCCTCCCTGGTCCCTACCTCTAATGCCTCTTCTGCTGACTCAGCACAGCTACAAAACTCTTCACAGCCAGCTGAAAACACTCAATCTCGCTGCATGGAAAATTCCTTAACACCACAACAGACCCTACTCTCCAAAGAGGTGCAGGATGTCATTTTGGAGGCCAGAAGGCCATCTACTAGAAAGGCTTACTCCGCAAAATGGAAACGGTTTTGCTCTTGGAATGAGAAAAAAGGCCAGGACCCTAGAAAACTGAATTTGCCTCCAGTATTACAGTATTTAGCTGAGCTGCTGAACAGTGGACTTTCATTTTCCTCCATAAAAATCCATGCCTCAGCCATTTCTGCAGAATTCAACACGGATCCACCCTTATTCTCTCACCCACTCTTAAGACAGTTCCTCAGAGGGGCTAAGAATATAAGACCACCAAAGAAACAACCAATACCAGCCTGGAATCTTAATTACATTCTAGAAAAATTAACATTGCCTCCCTTTGAACCAGCTGCCTCAACAGATTTGCAATATTTGTCCTGGAAAACAGCTTTCCTTCTGGCCATTACCTCAGCTCAGGGTTTCGAACTACAAGCCCTCATGGCTGTGCAGCCCTTTCTCATCTTCCATCAGGACAGGGTTTCCCTTCGAACCAACCCTTCATTTATGCCTAAAGTGGTATCCAGGGTAGCTTTAAATCAAGCCATACACCTACCTACCTTTTATCCCAATCCTCAAAACAAAGGGGAAAGGCTGCTACACTCCTTAGACATCCATAGACAGCTACATTATTATTTGGACAGAACAAAGCCCTTCAGGAAATCAGAACAACTTTTTGTGTCCTATGCTGTAGGAGCTCAAGGACAGCCAGTGACCAAACAGACAATTTCAAAATGGATAGGCCACTGCATACGGTTTTGGTACTCCTATCATGGAAAATCTGTCCCTACAGGCATCAGATCCCACTCCACCAGGGCCACAGCTACCTCTACAGCCTTCCTCAGAGGAGTTCCTACCAAAGATATTTTGGAGGCAGCCACTTTGTGCATACCTTCACCAAACACTACCACCTGCCTTTGAGCAGGCTTTGCCACTGCTGTGTTGCAGGGCATTCTGGCTCATCCCAGTTCCACCTAGTGCCTACCACCCTGTGCGTAGCTTTGGGATTCTACCCATCTGTGATTACTGCAGCTGTATGCATGATGAACATAGTACAGTTTTGTACCTACCATAAATGTAGATGTTCGAGTGCTAATACAGCTGCAGTACAGTTTTCCCTCCCTCCTTCCCCTCTTGGTAAAGGCCTAGGGCCTAACCCCCCTTCATACAACCTGATTGGGTTATCCCTCTATGGTATATTTGCTTGCAACTACTGGTTTTTGATTATACTGCATTGCATGTATATAAATATAATTTATGTATTGCCTTCCTTCTGGGGGCACCTGACATCTGGGGCAAGAAAGACTGAAGAAAATGGCGTCGGCTGTGTCTTATATACCCCTGCCTCACTGACGTCAGGAGAGAAAGCGACAACAACCGACGCCGGACCTAGACTTTGGAATTCGGCCGACCGAGGACCCGCCTGACGGCAGAGAACCCATCTGTGATTACTGCAGCTGTATTAGCACTCGAACATCTACATTTATGGTAGGTACAAAACTGTTCTTTTCCCTCCCTCCTTCCCCTCTTGGGACAGGCCTATTGGCTAACACCTCCTCATACAACCTGATTGGGGTATTCATTTATGGTGTATTTGCTTGCAACTACTGTATTTTGATTATATTGCATTGCTTTATTACACAAATTTATGTATTGGCTTCCTTCTGGGGGCACCTGACATCTGGGGCAAGAAAAACTGAAGAAAATGGCGTCGGCTGGTTCCTTTATACCCCTGTCGCACTGACGTCAGGGAAGAAGCGACGACAACCAACGCCGGACCAAGACTTTGGAATTCGGCCGGCCGAGGACCCGCCTGACGGCAGGAGAACCCATCTGTTATGACTGCAGCTGTATTAGCACTCGAACATCTACATTTATGGTAGGTACAAAACTGTACTTTCTGAGAAGGCATGCTTGGCTGAAGGAACAAATCTTGCCAGACCATGTCAAAGCAAAATTACTAGATGCTCCTTTAAACCAAGAATGTTCGTTTGGCACAAAAGCAGTAGTAGTTCTTAAAAAGATGGAGGAAAAAGCCAAATCTATGCAAACTGTTAGATTTCTTACAGGTACAGCCACCTAGATTCAATAGGCATTGGCCTTCAAAAAACTGGTCCTTTCCAGTCCTGCTCAGTCCAGACCCAGGGGCAACAGACCACACAGACTACAGTCTCCGGGTACGCACAGGTCTAAATAATGGAGTGCTCCCACCACAAAAACAGGGAGTGGTAAACCACCCTCTTATGGAAAAAGTTCACAATGACTTGTCCTTCATCCTTCCCAGCCATGCCCAAGTACTCTACCCCTAGGAGGAAAACTCTCCCTGCATGCAAAAAACTGGGAATACGTTACCCAGGACTGATGGGTCTTAAACACTCACTGCCAACCCCAAGCGGATTGCCAGACCTTCCTCCAAACCAGTGGGCAGAGGCCCCAACAGCAAGTACTTTCTCTTCTCAGTATCAGGGCTATTCAACCCGTTCCAACAGAGCAAAGGGGCCAGGGTATCTACTCCAGACTGTTTCTGGTGTCCAGAGAACTCTTGGCGCCCTATCCTGGATCTGTCAATTCTCAACAGCTTCCTGGTGGTACCAAAGTTCAAAATGCTTACACTCCAACAGCGGTTTCCTATGCTAGCCAAGGACTCCTGGCTGGTCACCCTAGACTTAAGAGAAGCTTATCTGCACATCCTCATAAGGGAATATTGCAAAAAATATTTATGCTTCAAAGCAGGCTCTATGCACTATCAGTTCTCTGCACTTCCCTTTGGCTCATCTACTGTGCCAAGGATATTCACAAAGTGCCTGGCTCCAGCCATTGCATACTGCAGGCAGAGAAACATTCAAATTTACCCATACTTGGATGATTGCCTGATTCAGGCGGACAGTCAGGAATTGCTACTTCAGCACCTGACATTTGTAATGAGACTCCTAACTTCTCTGGGGTATACCATCAATGAAAAGAAATCACATCTGGTACCCAGCCAATAAATTGTATTCCTGGAAACAAGCGTGAACACAACTTATCAGATGGCATTCCTCACTCCAGAAAAGCAGGTTTATTTAACAAATTACTTCAAACTACTGGCCACGCAAACCCAGCTATCTGCAAGAAAAATACTGCAAGCCCTAGGGTTCATGGCCTCATGCATTCTCCTAATTCCATATGCAAGACTGCATATGACGAAACTTCAATGGTACTTGAGTCTCTGGTGTCAACATTCTCAGGACCAGGAAACAGTGATTCCTATCATTCCTTGCCTAAGGATAGAGGCCTGCCACCACCACAAGGGACTACCTTTCACTCAACCCCCCTGCCACCCAAACCCTGGCAACAGACTCATCAGACTATGCATGGGGGGCTCACATGGCTTGCAAATGCATCCAAGGCACATGGAGCCCAGGACAAATGCATCTGCATATCAATCAAAAAGAAATGTTAGCTGTACAGAATGCACTGACAGCCTTCAAATACTTGATCCTTCCAGGACCACTCTTGATAAAGGCAGACAACACCACAGTCATGTGGTACATAAACAAGCAGGGGGGAACTCATTCCTACCCACTCTGCAGGTTAGCCATGGCTCTGTGGAACACAGCCATGAGCAACCAAGTGCACCTGCAAGCTCAATTCCTGCCAGGCAAACACAATTCACTGGCAGACAACTTAAGCAGAAATCTAATGGACCCACACGAGTGGAAACTGGTACCAAACTCATTCAAGCTTCTAATCCACAGATGGGGGACACCAGAGGTGGACTTCTCTTTGCTTCTCCCCAAAACCATCAATTGAGCAAATTTTGCACCAGAACTCCTCACAGCCAAGTATGGAAAGTGGATGCCCTACCCTTTACATGGGAAACTCTCTCAATCTATGCCTTCCCCTCTCCTCTCGAAAGTACTACTCAAGATCAAACAGGACAGGCCAAGGACAGTCCTTATTGCACCAGACTGACCACGCTAGCACTGGTACCCAGATGTTCTTCGTCTTCCATTGCTGCAGTCCTGACTATTGGGTATAGTCCGCGCCGTCCAGCCCGCCCGCCGGAAGCCAGAGAGGGCGTCCGTCGGTCAGGCGCATTAGACCCACGATCCGTCATTGGTACTACTCAATGCGCATGGCGTCATATCTCAGTCTTTTGCTGGTCGCAGATGCACGCAGTTTTTTTGCGGTTTTGGGGTTGGCGTTCCTGAAAAATTTCGACCGGAAGGAGTTTCAGACCGAAACAGAGTTGGCTAAGTACCCGTTAAACATTTTTTTTTTTGTTAAGTGTTTTTTTACATGTCAGAAAGAAGTGAATAACTAACTGCTGTGTTCTTGTGAACAACATAGGCCCCTCACACTTAGGTATCACTTGTTGTGCCTTTGCACGCAGCCTGTTGGTTGGCGTTGTTGTTTGCGGCTCTTAATGTAGAGTTTATTAAGAGGACTTAAGAGGGGGTTAGACTGTGCCAGGTTGGTGTTTAAAATTATAAAATGCCCGTAATGCCGTCGGACGCACGCCAGCAAAACCTAAAGAGTGAAAGGATAAAAGGATGAACTGGGTCCCGGATGAACGTCAGTAGAAGTTTGGAAACTCAGTGTTTGAAGGGTTTTGTTTGAGGTTTCATGGGTCCCAGGCAAACTTACCCCCACAGGATGTGCTGCTATCTCCGGGGTAGGCCAGGCCCAGGGGGAGGGAGGCTGAGGGGACTGTTCTCTCAGGTGACTGTTCCTCCTGAGCTTCCCCTTCTAGTAGAGAATCTCTCCTTCTTGAGAGGTAGGCCTAGTGAGAGGCAGGCCTCGTTCTTCTAGCATTTCCGGGTCCCTCTTAAAATGGCAGATTTTAAAACTAAAATTAGGGGATTTATGGCCCGAGATGATTATTATGATTAGGGGTTCCGAGTTTGATAGTTTTGAAGAGTTTTCAGAGATTGAAGTTTGTTCAGTTGAACAGGCTGAGAGGGAAGATAATTCTCTGTGTCTGATATTCATATTCATGATTCTATGACTTCATCCTGATGTGGATGACTCCCTCCTATCCTTTCTCAGCACCAGAGAGAGCTTTTCATTCCGAGGAGCTGATGGAGGCCAGGGAAGGCTTTTAAATGGGAAAGCCAGGATTAGCTGATTCTTCAGGAAAATTTTAGGGGGAATTCTTGTTTTCCCCCAGCATTGGCTGGAAGATGCTGTGTTTTGAGTTGGCTGTGGTGACCCCTGTTAAGCTCTGCCTGCTTGACTTAAGCTCTCCTGCTCTTCTATTTAAGCTACTAATAAATATTTAAGGACCAGTTCAGGGACCCGAAGCTTATTTCTCAAGGAGGCCCTAAAGGGTGTCTCCAAACTGTGGTTAAAAGAAGGGTTCCACTGGTTAAAAATCCTGTTCCCACTGATAAAGAGGGAAAGAAGATTTGAGCATTGAGGGGAGCCATGAGTGTGCCAAATCAGTTTCACATGCTAAAATATCTAATGTATCTCCTATCTGATTAATAAATCTAAATTGAAAAAATTTGAAAGGAAGGTATTGGTGTTCGAACAAGTGGGGAAGTTGGAGTGCATTATGTTGTTGAACAGCTACAGGCCTTCCTTGGTTGGTGTTGATTTTCTGTCTGTGCAAGGCATATGTGCTTGGTGGGAGGATCAGCTGATTGCTGTCTAACCCGCGGGATGCAGGATGCTCTGGGACAGTCTGTTAGCTTGTTGATTGTTAATGTAGAGTTTTTGGTGCTTCTTTACAGTCTGATGTGTTGTTTGGATCAAACTGTGGAAGCAGTTTTAAGAAGATGGAGGACAAAGCCTAGTCTTATAAAAACTGTTAAAGATTTTTGGGTGCAGCCGCAAAGTTTAGTTAGTAGAAATTATTAAAAGGGGTGACAGTCTGCAGGGTATTCCCAGTCTAGGGGTGAGTCTGGGGAGTACGTGAGAGAAGGCTTGGGGTGAGGTAGGGTTTAGGCTTTGGCGTCAGAGTTCCTGACCTGTCTTTTTTCAAGGGGCGAGGGGTCCAGTCCTTTCGCAGCCAGACCTGTCTTTTCGTCAGCAGAGTCAGGGATTTAACGTTTGGCAGCAAATGACTGTTGGAAGACATCTTATTTTGAAAGGGTGGGATTTTGCTACAATGACAAAATGGACATTGGATATTACATTCACCACAAATTTTTATTTTTCACAAGCAAGGGGCTCCCCCTTTCAAAGGCATGCCAGGCAGCCAAAAAGGAATCACAAGAGGGCTTGACAAACTCTCAGTTACTGTTCCTGCAACCAATGAAATTCATCATCTCCCTGTATCAGCTTATTCCTGGGATTTTACATCGTGCAAACACATTTACCCAATCAAGGGGAACACGGATTTTTCTCTCTCCTCAACACGTTGATCCAATTCAAGATTGGACGGGTGATCCCAAGGAAAGTTAATTTCTCTGCTACGCCTGATCAAGGCAAAGTATCTGCGATGGCAGCACAGATCTCAAGACCTCTAAGTCTCTCTTGCCCTTGGCACTAAATTCTAGGGCCCAGAGTATTCATGCCCTGGAAATTATCAGTTCTAGCTGCACTTGCATGCCCTTTGAAAATATCCCTCATTCAAAGGATCAGGCTTTTGCATTCCAAGCTCCCTTCTTTAGGCTCAAGAAGCCTTGTTATTGCCACTCTAAGAACTACTGATTCTCTCTGGCTCAAAAAGAATATGTTCTAGCTAGAGCATGTTACTAATATGTTCTAGATGCTAAAAAAAATTATTTCTGTCCAGAAAATAAAAATAAATCTTTACATCTCTCAGAGTCTGTCAGACTACTCAGATGAGACTGAATACAGTCCAGTACCAGATGAAGATGTTTTTTTTAACCCATTAAAACAAAAGGTATCTTTTTCTTTCTGAACAACTATCTCATCAGTCACGAGTGACTGAGAAGCTTACAGTCCTTATCTCATAGGTCATGAATGCAGCATCTTGCTTAATGGTATGTTTATTAATAAAAACTGCATATGAAAAAAGGACAAATGTATCTAAAAAGAATGTCCAGGATTTGGACACTGTCATTCAAATAATACCTTGCCATCTTAAATGTCAAATTTGGGTGGTGTAGACAGGTGACCCATAAAAGGGACTCTCTCATGAGCCCGTAGAGCCAGGTGACATCTTAACGACAGAGCATAGAACTGGCAGGAGCTCAGGCCTATGGCTTTCTTAGATGCAAGATAAATTGGCATACAGACATAGACTCATAGCATCTGACAGTGGCACATGACAAAGATGTTAGCAGTCCTTTCAAGGGTTACTTCTTGCTGGGGTTATGGGTTTAAGGGAAGGTTGCATTAAACCTGTCACAGGAGGGTCTTTCAACAGGGGCTTTGTCCTCTATACAGGAACTAAAACTTGGTTGTCATGGCACTAAACAAATGGACAACTATGGCTTGAGCAAGGACCAATGGGCCTGGGAGAAGGTTTCAGGATGTGTGACAGAAGCTGAGACAATCTGTAGGTGAGCTGGAAAGCTATGATCCAGGCTGGCAGTAAAACTGGCTCAGTGTATGGGTCTGTCTTTCAGTGTAAGCCACCAGCTGCACATAGTTCATGTTCAAGGGTATGCTCTTTCCACCACAAATGGACAAAAGTGGATCTTTCAGGGGGTTTCATCACACAGCTTGGAAAGTGGATGTTTCACTCCAGGTCTTCCAAATTTTTAATAAAATACCCACTCACACCTCCGGATGATTTAAATAGCCAGATTATTTGCACATGCTCAGACTACTCGAGGTCTGCCAGGACGGTGGGCAGCTCAACAAGCTTTCACTACTGTAGCTCCACATTGGACTCATTCTGTGTCATGTTATCAAGCTTCTGTCTTGTAATCTAACTTTCCCAGCCTAACATATTCTGCCTCATTTGCGAGTCCTCATCTAACAAGTTTTAAAATGAAGATTGTTAAGCTTCCTCTCTCTCTAAGGCCTTTGGAGATTTTAAATGTTGATTTGATTGAAATGAATTTCAACGAGAATTTGAAATTTCACGACTAAAAAGGTGTGGCTCTTCCATTCTTACTCAATTAATGGACAGGAGATCTTCTTGAATTTGTTTCATGCCATGAACTTCAGCTCTGGAATTGTGACCCACCTTTGTTAGTTCCCCTTTGTTCAAGCTTCTTCTTAGAGGGCAAAAATCTTGGGATTCAATTCCACCTTGGAAAAGCATACAATTGTTTAATGAGCCTGCATGTTACTCAAAGAACAGGCTGTCCCTCATGATTAACTAAATACTTGTCTTGGAGGACTTGCAGCTATGCCTGGTCCAAGAGACAAATGTACTGTATGAGCCCTTTGCCCTTATTGACACACATGCTTTTGATTTTATGTAAATCCTTGTGTTATAGCCACATGCTTCCTTCTTTTATACCTAGGTGGTTCCTAGTGTGGCTTTAAAATTAACCTTTCTTTACCACTTTACGTTTTTTTTTGCAGAAGGATTCAAAATAAGGGAAATTATTTTGCCGGCTTTTTATGTACACATTCACAATTCGTTTGCTTTTGCAGCAGGACTAAGTTTTTAGGCAAAATTTTTTGTTTGCAAGCTTGAACTTTTTTGCATTTTCACGGATTCCAGCAACAAACTAAATCTAGGTGGTTATTTTAGCCATTAATTCAACAGCATTTCTCATGGCGGAAGTTTATTTCAATTAAGGCCGGATTTTACTAAGGCTACTGCAGCAACAGCATGTCTCTTCTACTCTTGGCCTCAAAGGATGTTTGTGCTGGGCTACTTGGTAAGGCATGTTGATTGCTCCTACTAACAGGATTCATTGGTAATCTCTACTTGCAGTTCAGATTAGCTGGATTTTGCCGCTGTTTTTGTAAGGAAGACCAGTCAGCATAGTCAGTATTTTTTGATTTGCCAGTTTTGCTTAGTTTTCTGCTTTACCATGCTGCTAGTCCAATTTTATCCAAGCCTCCTTCCCCTCTAAGAACAGGTGGTCCAGTTTGTTGTTTTTACACCAGCAATGTTGATGTTATACATTTGTATATATTTTTTGTTCCACCTCTGCCTCTGATTTTAGGGTGGACCATTTGAGTTTAGCACTGGGCTTTTTCCTATATAGTATGTTGTTAAGTGGTTACATGTTTTGGTGCGATCGTTTTTTATTTGACTGTATTGTTGTTCTATTTCTGACATCTGCATTTATTTAAGGACTCATACTATACAGCGTCGTCATGATTGGGTAAAGAAATAGCTCGTTGTATGTCATCGGTCATGGGTAGGGGCACGTCAATTTATACGCAGTCTGATAGTAGTTTCACCCTGGCACCTGCATCAGACCCCCTCGCTGCTGTCCCAGCAGGAGGGCCAGATTTTTCATCCTCCGCTGCAAACCCTGAACCTGGCTTATCCCCTGAATACTTCACCAGCAACCCTCAGGAAACAGGTGCTGGATGTCATCCTTGAGGCCAGAAGGCCTAGTACTAGGAAATCCTATTCAGAAAAGTGGAAAAGATACAGTTCTTGGAGCCGGTTTCGGAAAGGATATAGCCATGGCCCATCTTACCTCAAATCCTAGATTATCTAGCAGAGCTTCTCCACAAAGGCCTATCCTTCTCATCAGTTAACATTCATGCCTCTGCCACCTCAGCTCATTACAATACTGAGCCACTCCTCTTCTCTCACCCTCTGGTGAAACAGTTCCTGAGAGGAACTAACAATTTAAGACCCCTGAGGAGACATCCCACTCCTGCCTGGGACCTTAACTTTGTACTAAAGAAGCTCATGCTTCCCCCTTTTGAGTCTGCTGCTCCAACAGAGTTAAAACTTCTCTATTTGAAAACAGCCTTACTTCTAGCCATCACTTCAGCAAGAAGAGTATCTGGGTTACAGGCCCTTAGGGCTGTGGAACCTTTCATTATCTTCCGTGTGGACAGGGTTTCCCTCAAGACTTAACCCATCTTTTATGCCCAAGGTGGTATACAGTGTGGCTTTAAACCAATCTGTCCATTTACCAACCTTTTTTCCTAATCCTCAGAATAAAGGGGAAAGGATCCTGCACTCCTTGGATGTGCACAGACAGCTTAGGTTCTACCTTAACAGGACTAAACCTTTCAGAAAATCTGACCAGCTGCTAGTCAGCTTTGCTACAGGGGCAGAGGGCAAGGCCATTACAAAGCAAACCATCTCCAAATGGATAGCACACTGCACCCATTTCTGCTACAAACACCATGGAAAACCTGCCCCACAGGGGATCAGAACCCATTCCACTAGGGCTACCTCAAACTCTGCAGCATTTCTCAGGGGAGTCCCTACCAGGGACATCCTGGAAGCTGCAATCTGGAGTTCAGTACACACCTTCACCAAGCACTACCACTTACCCATCTTTTCTAAATGCAGAACTGGATTTGCTACAGCAGTCTTACAAGACCTGCTAGCCAACCCTAATACTTTTTGACTGCCTCCACCCTTCCTCAGCTTTGGGAATCAACCCAAGTGTGATGACTGCAACAGTGAAACCCGAAGAACATAGTACAGATGTTCTTCGTGTTTCACTGTTGCAGTCATCACTTTTGGGTTATCTGTCTGCAGGCAGCCCTCAGTCAGCCTGAATACCAGAGTCTTGGGATTTCTGCGTCGGATGCTGTCGCTTCTTCCATGACGTCAGAACGTCATGGGTACAAAACATGCAGCCGATGCCATTACATCAGTCTTTCTTGCCATGCAGTGTCTGAGGCTGAAACAGTTCACAAGTGCCGGTAGGCCACCTCTTGAAATTTTCATTTTTCGTGTTTCAGACCGAAAGTCTTCTAAAAGATAAGTACCCCGTTGGGGTTCCTTTTTTCTTGCTCTAACCGATGTCAGAAAAAGTTAATAATTGTATTGCCTGTGGAAAGCAAATACCTCACAGAGATTTTCATTCTTACTGCTTCATCTGTTTAGACCCAGACCACGATGTTCCTCGCTGTCGGTTTTGTGCCTTGTTCAATGCCCGAACTATTCATCCTTGGGCATTTTTTGTCACTAAATTCTTTTGACTCTCGTTCTTCATATTCTGAAATGGCTTCGATAAACCATCCGACTACCAATCTTCCAAAAAAACATAAGGATAAAGACAGAGATAGATCACATTGGCCGGTACTCAGTGAGGTGCCTTTGCAGCCCCTGATACCACTTCTACAGATTCGCAGGCCTCTGCTGAGACCCTTTCAGAGTCCGGTATGCCGCGAGTTGCTTCTTCGACTATGGAACCTGTGGATGTCTCTACATTGGATGGCTCCGGAGACGCTGTGCTGGCACCAGCTTCTGAGGGTGTATTCCAACCTTCTGATGTTCATATTAAACCGATATCCTCGTTTTTGACTAAAACTGCAGAATTTCTCAGGCCCAGACTTTGCACTTCGCCTAGAAAACCCACGACCAAAGCGCATGCTGAAGATCCCATGCCATGGAAATAAATGCTTAGAATGGCTGAAGACCTTATAACTTTAATTAGGGGAAGCCAGCCTCCCCCCTCTTTAAGACAAAGGACTGATTTTCCTTCTCATTCTACAAACCATGAGCCTGATGACTTTAATCCCTCTGATTACCAGGACATTCCCTTCTCTACCTATGAGGATTCAAATGCAGAGCTTTCCATACCCTCTGCCTCCCCCCCCCCCAGAGGACTTTTCTTTTGGTGAATCCTTGCATACCTTAAGAGAGCATTTCCGCTGGGAATGCCAGGACTAACCACAGTCGAAAAAGAGACTCAGAGAATTTTTAGACTTGCCTCAGCACAGGCCTCTAGCTATACCCCCTGTGCTGGAGATTGTAGATGTCTTCTTGGAACCCAGCCTTACCCCTGATACCTTGCCTCCAGCGGCCAGGAAACCTGACAGGTACTACAGAGTACCTCACTCCCACAAGTTTCTCTCTAAGAATCCTATTGTGGATCCAGAGACCATTTCCCAGGGACCTATAGGCTGTAAGGCTACAATAGCCAAAAGCCCTACCCCTTCAGACAGGGACTCTAGGGCTTTAGACAGATGGGGTAAGAAGATATACACCTCTGCTACTCTTGCCATCAGGGATTTAAATTGCCAGTTTCATATGTTAAAGTGTCAGCAACATAGTATGGAGCTAATTAAACAGAAAATGATGTTGATTCCTAATTGTGCAGAACACAAAGATTTACACATGTTAATGCATTCTGCTAACCAATTTGGAAAACATACTTTGCAATGTGGTTTTGATGCCTTAGAAGCATCTTGCAGGGCTGCTGTCACTGGGTCTGATGTCGTTCAAGGATGCATCTGCAGTCCTTACAAATGGGTTGTCCTGTCGTCAGGCAGCCCTTCGGTCAGCCGGATTCCAAAGTCTGGGTCTGGCTTCGGCTGGTGTCGCGCTTCACCCGACGTCATAGCTGCAGTTCTTCGGGTATAAAGGCATCAGCCGACGCCATTTTCCTCAGTCTTTCTTGCCGTGCCGAAGCAGAAGCTGTTCGCAAGTGCCGGTCGGTCAGAACCAGAGATTACTACTACCGAATACTACTTCAAGACTTCTAAAGCTAAGTACCCGTTGGGGACTCTTTCTTGCCTCAGCCGATGTCAGAAAAAGTGAATAACTGTTTAACTTGTGGGAAACAAATATCTCATAAAGATTTCCACTCTTACTGCTTACCTTGTTTAGGCCCAGACCACGACGTAGCAGCTTGTCTAGCCTGTGCTTCTTTTAACCGACGGACGCTTAGACGCCGGTCGGAGTTTGCAGAACAGTTTTTCGGCTCTGATTTTGCTTATATCATGCCGTCGGATCCTCCGACTTCACAAATAACCAAAAAACGCAGGGAAAAGGACCGACACTCAGGTCCGCGTTTCGCCGAAACCGCGGTTAAGCCAACCACGAGTGTCTCGGTTTTGGCTGAAACCGAGCAAGCGGTTCTTTCCCCAGCTGAAAACATGTCTTCTACTGAGGCCTCTTCTAACCTGGTGGAATCGGCTTTGGAAATCCAACCTGCAGTTGCGGTTTCTCAGGAATTATCAGACACTATTCCTTTGGATATTTCAACCCCTGCACGTGGAGCTGCTAGGCCTCCTGCAGCCATGTCTATTAAGGCCTTTGCCAGGGCTAAAGCAGCTAAAGTTTCAAAAATGGTGCCTGTTAAGCCCCCCTCTCACAGGCCCAGCACCAGTTCCCATATGCTTTCTTTGGCTGAGGATCTCATTTCTTTAATTCGTGGATCCCAGCCCCATCCAGACAGGACCTCTCATCCACCTCCAGAGAAGAGGCCTAGAGCAGAACCCCCAGAGCCAGTATCCACAGATGATTCCTCTGATGACTCAGAACATACAGACCCTCCTGAGGCTCCTTATTCTCCTTACGAAGACTCTGATGCTGAAGAGTCCATTCCTTCAGCCTCTCCACCTGAGGAATTTTCCTTTGGGGGAAACCTTGCATGCTATGAGGGAACAATTTCAGTGGCAGGGCCAAGATTTCTCAGACTCCAGAAAAAGGCTTAGAACCTTTCTACATTTGCCACAGCATAGACCTTTAGCTATACCTCCAGTTCTTTCTGTTGTAGATGATGCATTTAATGATGCTTGCACTGCTCCTGATTCATTACCTCCGGCACCTGCTAAGCCCGATAGGTTCTACAGGGTCCCGGACACTCATTACCATTTATATAAGGCTCCTTTTGCAGATCCAGAGACTATCTCCCAGGGCCCTAAAGCTGTAGCAACTACATCTACTAAAAACACCCTCCCCTCTGAAAGGGAATCCAGGTCCTTAGAGCGATGGGGTAAAAAAGTTTACACCTCTGCTACTTTGTCAGCTAGGGCTTTGAACTGCCAATTTCATATGATTCAATATCAAGAGTTTATGCTAGACCAGTTAACTAAAAAGCTGTCCTCTGAAGAATCTTTAGATAAGAAATATGTTCAGGAAATGGTACATAACATACAGCAGGTTAGTAACCATTCTTTAAAATGTGGCTATGATGCACTGGAGGCTTCCTTTAGATCAGCCATGACTGGCACAGTTATCAGGAGACATGCATGGTTGAAAGAGCAGGCATTACCAGACCATGTCAAATCAAAGCTTTTAGATGCTCCCATGGACAAAGTCAATTTATTTGGTTCCCCTGCACAGCAGGTACTAAAAAAGATGGAAGAGAAGGCGAAATCTGTACAAACAGTGAAAGATTTCTTACAGGTTCAACCTCCAAGGTTTAGCAGGAACTGGCCCTCCAAGAATTGGTCCTTTCCGGACTCCTCTAAGACACAGAGAGGCAGGAATAGGCATTCAAGAGGCAGAAATCAATCCAGGGGTGCCTACAGGGGACGCCAGTGGCAAGGTAACAACCAGCGAGGCACTGACGCAGCCACTACCACTACAACAACACAATCACAGTGACTTGGCTGTGGCACCGCCTACCAGGGAACAACTGGAAGCACCCTTAGGTGGAAAGCTGACATTATTTTCAAAGAACTGGCACTGCATCACGAGGGAAAAATGGATTTTGCAAACTATAGACCAAGGTTACAGGTTCCATTTCCATACTCTACCAGGGAAGAGAGGAATGCCAAACCTACCACCTACTCAAAGGGCAGAAGCTCTAAAGCAAATATCTCATTTATTAAGAATGAGAGCTGTGGAAAAGGTACCATCTATGGAGCAAGGAAAGGGATTTTACTCCAGACTCTTCCTGGTACCAAGAAAAGAGTGCAAATGGAGGCCTATTCTCGACCTGTCCGCTTTAAACACATTCCTCATTGTTCCAAAATTCAAAATGCTGACCCTACAGCAGCTCTTTCCCATGCTGGGCAAGGAGTCTTGGCTGGTAACGCTAGATCTCAAGGAGGCATACCTGCACGTCCCCATATGACCAAATTGCAGAAGATACCTCAGATTTCTTGCAGGATCAGAGCATTATCAATTCTCAGCATTGCCCTTTGGCTTATCTACTGCGCCCAGAGTGTTCACGAAATGCCTGGCATCAGTAATTGCTCATTGCAGACTTCAGGGAATCCAAATTTACCCTTACCTGGACGACTGCCTGATACAAGCGGACAACAAAATCAAGTTAGCAGAAGACTTACAAAGAGTCATTTACCTGCTGCAAGCCCTGGGATATACAGTCAATATAAAAAAGTCAAGGCTGATTCCATCCCAAAGAATAACCTTTCTGGGTGCAGAGCTGGACACATCAAAACAAATGGCATTCCTAACTGCAGAAAAGAAAGAGCAACTACCTCTCTACTTCTTGGCATTAACAAAGCAGAACCATCTAACTGCAAGGAAAGTACTGCAAGCCCTAGGCTTCATGGCATCCTGCATAATTCTGGTCCCTCATGCCAGGCTGCATATGAGAAAGCTACAGTGGTACCTAAAGAATTTGTGGTCTCAACACAAGCACAGCCTAGAAACCAAAATTCCAATAATCCCATGCCTGAAGCAAGAGTTCCTATGGTGGACTCAGGCCTGTCAATCAAACACAGGATTGCCCTTCTGCAACAGTCAACCAAGCCAAACCATCACGACAGATGCATCAGACCTCGGTTGGGGGGCACACATGCTGGACAAGTGCATACAAGGCTTACGGACTCAAGACCAGCTGCGCCTGCACATAAATCTAAAGGAAATGCTGGTAGTAAAATTGGCAATCCAGTCATTCAGACCATTTCTCCAAGAAGGTCAGTTGATAAGGACAGACAACACCACAGTTATGTGGTACATCAACAAACAGGGAGGCACACATTCATACCCTCTATGCCGGCTGGCACTGGACCTATGGGATGTGGCTCTGAGCTACAATATTCAGTTACAAGCAATTTTTGTACCGGGAAAAGAAAACATTCTAGCAGACATACTAAGCAGAACTACCATGGATGCCCACGAATGGATGCTACATCCGGACATCTTCAAAGCCATCACAAGAGAATGGGGATTACCACAAATAGACTTATTTGCATCCCCACTCAATCACCAGCTAAAGAGATTCTGCACAAGGACGTACCACCCACTTGCTTGGAAGGTGGACTCCCTATCGTTCAGTTGGAAGAACCTGACAGCATACGCATTCCCACCACTTCCTTTGATGCACAAGGTGCTTTTGAAGATCAAAGAGGAACGTCCAAGGATCATTCTGATAGCTCCAGACTGGCCAAGGCAACATTGGTACCCATTGCTGAGGAGCATGTCTCGGGAACAAATATGGGCACTACCTCTGATCCCATTGCTGTTAACACAGAACAACTACAACATCCTGCATCCAAACCTGAAAACTCTGCAGCTAACTGCCTGGAACATTACATAAGAACAATTAACCCAAATTTATCCCAAAGGGTTAAAGACATAATCCTTGAGGCTCAGAGACCTTCAACAAGAAAGAATTATGCAGCAAAATGGAAAAGATATCTCATTTGGAGTACTGCAAAGGGAAAAGATGTGGCACTGGTAAACATAGCCAACATCCTGGAGTACTTGGCAGAGCTCTTCCATACAGGCCTGTCCTGTTCTTCCATCAAGATACATGCATCAGCCATTTCAGCAGAATACAGCTTGGATCCTCCTGTCTTCTCACATCCTCTGCTCAGGCAGTTTCTGAGAGGAATTAAAATGTAAACCTCCCAGGAAACCACCATTGCCAGCATGGGACTTGAACTTTGTGCTAGAAAAATTGACACTTCCCCTTTCGAACCAGCAGCAACAGCAGAATTACAATACTTATCCTGGAAGACTGCTTTCCTGCTGGCAATCACCTCAGCAAGAAAGGTCTCTGAACTACAGGCATTAATGGCAGTGCAACCCTTCCTGATCTTCCATCAAGATAGAGTGTCCATGAGAACAAATCCTACATTTATGCCTAAGGTGGTATCCAGAGTGTCTTTAAATCAGGCTATCCACCTACCTACATTCTTCCCCAACCCTCAGAACAGGGGAGAAAGACTGTTGCATACCTTGGATGTACATAGACAATTACGCTACTACCTGGACAGGACCAAGTCCAATAGAAAAACTGACCAGCTTCTGGTAGCATATGCAACAGGAAAGGAAGGAAAACCAATTTCAAAACAGACAATCTCCAAATTTATAGGAAATTGCATTAGATTTTGTTACTCCTACCATGGAAAGAAAACTCCAGAGAACACCAGGCCTCACTCCACAAGGGCTACAGCCACTACCACAGCCTTCTTACGAGGAGTGGCTACCAAGGACATTATAGAGGCTGCTACTTGGACCTCCATGCATACATTTGCCAAGCATTACAATTTACCTTTATACTCTAGATCCCGAGCAGGTTTTGCCACTGCTGTTTTGCAAGGGATCCTAACTACACCATAATCTTTCCTTTTTTCCTCCTCCCCTAGTTTAGCTATGGTATTCTACCCATTTGTAAGGACTGCAGATGCATCCTTGAAGGACATAGTACAGTTTTGTACCTACCATAAATGTAGATGTCCGATAGGAATGCATCTGCAGTCAGGATTACCCACCCACCTTCCCCTCTGTGGTACTCCTAGGGTACTTGCCATCCTTCAGCTAGCTTGGGGGGGATCTATTCTGGTGTATTTGTTTGTATATATGTACATACATGCTTATTTTATGTGTTTGCTCTCTACTATTTGGAAACATTGGCATTTATCCAAATTTAGCCATCCAAGAGGGCACCTGGCATCTGGGGCAAGAAACACTGAGGAAAATGGCGTCGGCTGATGCCTTTATACCCGAAGAACTGCAGCTATGACGTCAGGTGAAGCGCGACACCAGCCGAAGCCAGACCCAGACTTTGGAATCCGGCCGACCGAAGGGCTGCCTGACGACAGGACAACCCATTTGTAAGGACTGCAGATGCATTCCTATCGGACATCTACATTTATGGTAGGTACAAAACTGTACTTTCTTAGAAGTCATGCTTAACTTAAGGAACATATCTTGCCAGACTATGTCAAAGCAAAATTACTAGATGCACCACTAAATCAAGAACGCCTGTTTGGCAGTAAAGCAGAAGTAGTCCTCAAAAAGATGGAGGAAAAAGCAAAATTTATGCAAACTGTAAGTATTTCCTACAGGTACAGCCACCTAGATTCAGTAGGCATTGGCCTTCTAAAAACTGGCCCTTTCCAGTTCCTCCAGGATCTTCAGTCCTAACCCACGGGCAGCATACCACCAGGATTACAGTCTCAGGGTATGTACAGATCTAAGTAATGGAGTGCTCCCACCTCTAAAATAGGGGGTAGTAAGCCAACATCCTATGGCAAAATCTCACAATGACTTATCCTTAATTTTTCCAAGCCTTGCCCAAGTACTTGCACCCTTAGGAGGAAAACCTGCCCTGCATGCAAAAAACTGGGAATACATCACCCAGGACTGATGGGTCTTGAACATTGTATCCCAGGGATACAGATTCTACTTCCACTCACTGCCAACCCCAAGCGGATGGCTAGACCTCCCACCAAACCAGTGGGCGGAGACCCAAAAGCAAGTACTTTCTCTTCTTATCAAGGCTATTCATCTTGTCCCAGCAGAGCATAGGGGGCAAGGTTTTTCCTCCAGACTGGTACCCAGGAAAGAAAACTCTTGGTGCCATATCCTGGATCTGTCTATTCTCAACACCTTTCTGTTGGTTCCAAGGTTCAAGATGCTTACTCTCCCAACAGCTGCTTCCTATGCTAGCCAAGGACTCCTGGCTAGCCACCCTAGACTTAAATGAAGCTTATCTGCACATCCTCTTAAGGGAATCTTGCAGGAAATACCTATGTTCCAGAGCAGGCTCTATGCATTATCAGTTCTCTGCACTTCCCTTTGGCTTATCTACTGTGCCCCGGGTATTCACAAAAGGCCTAGCTCCAGCCATTGCATATTGCAGGCAGAGAAAAATTCAAATTTACACATACTTGCACAATTGCCTGATTAAGACAGACAGTCAAGAATTGCAACTCCAGTACCTGACATTTGTAAAGAGACTTTACACCATCAGTGAAAAGAAATCACATTGGGTACCCAGCCAACAGTTTGTATTCCTGGGAGCAAGCTTGAGCACAACTTCCCAAATGGCATTCCTCACTCCTTTTTTAGGCAAGGCTCAAATTCTAAACCTACCACCCTAGAACACAAAAAAGTAAAAAAACTAAGGGTAATGCTGCTCAATGCCAGAAGTCTCAATCTCAAGATGCACTTTCGAGGCCCTTCTCAGTATGGAGAACATCGATGTCTGTGCTGTGACAGAAACCTGGTTCAAGGCTCCTGAGAGCACCCCAGCACTAGCAGGTTTCACCTCATATCATGCGTTCCGGCCCCAAAATCCGGACAACACCAAGAAGGAGGGGTGTCCATATTCATAAAGGACACCCACACCTCAAGGTTGGTGGCAACGCCGCGATGCATCGGAGACCATCCAGGTGCAATTGACCATAGGCAAGACTGCTCTGCAATTTGTAGCATGTTACAGGCCACCCTCTCAAACTCAGGAACCTCACATGGCCTTCCTGAAAACAATGGAGGGGATAAATGTATCTCCAAACACCATCATACTAGGTGACTTCAACTACCCTAATATAGACTGGGAACACTACTCAAGCCCAAACACTCTAGCCCAAAGGTTCCTGGAGTTCATAAACTCAAATGCCATGGAACAACTAGTCACCATCCCCACAAGAGGAGAAAACATACTTGATCTCATCATCACGAACATGGGATCACAATGTTCAACACCGGAAGTATACCCCTCACTGGTGAGATCAGATCATAAACTAATCTCGCTGGAGGTCCTCATCCCACTCCCACCTGAAACAAAAAAGACCACAGTGAAAAACTTCTCAAAAGCCGACTTCACACTTCTAAAAACTAGTGTGGTCTCCTTTAAGGCCCCTGAGCCAGTGGTAAACATTACTCAAACCGCTGAATCACTTACAAATGCCTTCTACCAGCACCTACAGGACTGCATGGATCAGGCAATCCCAAACAAAACTAAGACTCTTTGTACCAAAGGCAAGCGTCCAGTCTGGTGGACCCCAGCCATAAACAAGCTCTACAACAAAAGGAGGAAGCTACTACAAGATAGAGCAAAATCCTTGAAAGGTAAGACACCTTTGATCATTATAAGTAAAAAACTAAGGGCTCTCATAAAATCATCCAAGGCAAATTTTGAGAGAAAAATCGTCAAGGATTCAAAAGACAATCATAAGGCCTTCTTTAGCTATGTTAGAAACCTAGGAGGAAACTCCCAGATATGCTCAGAATTAGTTCAAAATGATGTGAAGATTACTGAACCTACACACATTGCCAACATACTGGCTGACAGGTTCAGTGCAAACTCCCCCCCCCCAAAAGGAGAGATATCTATACCAGAGGATTGTAGCCCCCCAAACATCTCCAACGCCCAGGTGAGAACTGCTCTCTCCAAAGCAAAAACACAGCATCCATGGGACTGGATGGTGTCCCGCTGTGTGCTCCATGAACTCAATGAGGAATTAAACCTGCAGTTAGGACAGCTGCTTAATCTTAGCCTCACCTCAGGATACGTGCATTCAAGGAGTGGCGCACGCGACTGTGGTCCCACTTCACAAGGCGGTGCCTCCACCGACCCTGAAATTACGTCCCATTAGCTTGACAAGCCTTATCTGCAAAGCCATGGAGAGGATCATAATGGAACTCATAAATAAAGACATAGGGAACTTGCAGACTTTGGATCCAACCCAGTTTGGCTTTGTCAAAGGCAGATCATGCCTTTTAAACTTGGTTGACTTTTTAGACAGTCACCAAGGCCATTGATGAGAGAAAGGCAGTCCATACAGCCTACCTTGACCTGGCAAAGGCCTTCGACACAATACCCCACTCAGGTATCATCAAAAAACTCATCAGCTTGAATGTAAACCCATACATCACAAGATGGGTTGCAAACTGGCTAAGTGACAGAACCCACAGGGTCAGAGTTGCTGGAGCCATGTCAGACTCAAAGCCTGTCACAAGTGGTGTCCCACAGGGCTCAGTCCTGGGTCCACTCTTGTTCAGCATCTACTTTTCTGAAGTACAAGCAAACACAGGAGGGTTATGGCTGACAAAGTTTGCAGATGACTGCAAACTGGGCGCCATAGTCGAAAACACATCTGACACAGATATCCTTCAGAAGGGCCTCACAGAAACGGATAACTGGTGCCAGAGCCATGGCCTAAAGTTAAATGCCAAGAAATGCATAGTCATACCTCTCGGGAAAAACAAGGTTACCCCTAGCTACCATATAGGTGGCAATCCACTGAGCACAGAATAAGTCATCAGGGATCTGGGGACCCAGGTTGACAGTAGCCTTTCGCTTGACACTCATGTTGCTAAAGTAGTTAGGAAAACCTTCTACATTGCCCACCTGATCATGAAGGGATTCACATCTAGATCAAGGGAGGTCATCGTCCCCCTGTACTCATCACTCATTAGACCTATGATTGAGTACAATGCCCCATTCAGAATGTATCTGACCAGACACCTGCAGCAGCTGGAAAGGCCCCAAAAGTTCCTCACCAAAAGGATAAAGGGTCTCAAAAATATGTCTTATGCTGCCCGACTGAAAGAACTCCAGCTCTATTCAGTCTCATACCGCTTGCTCAGAGGTGACCTGTGCCTGACATATAAGGCCATGTCAAACCCTGATTTGATGAATATGCTTCACCTCAAAAAATATAGATCCCTCAGAACCACAAGGGCGGGAGACTTGAACCTTGACACGGTTATTAATAGAACATGCTGGAGGGACAGATTCATCACCCAGAGACTCCCTATGCTGTGGAACAAAATCCCGGTACATGTGAGGCAGAGCACCTCGCTGGGCTTGTTCAAGAGGAATCTTGACCAATGGATGGGGGATCACAGATATACCCCAGGGATTACTTCAGTGTCACTGCTTGACAGAGGCACAGCAAAATAATAGGCATAGTTTTATTCAAACTAAAGGGGTGGCGAAAGTCAAATAACTATGGGTTAGGCTTATAAATGCCCTTGGGCAGATAGCCTAGTATGAACCTATGAACATATAAGAAAAACAAATGTGTTTGACAAACTACTTCAATCTACTGGCCACAAAAACCCAGCTACCTGCAAGAAAAATACTGCAAGCCCTAGGGTTCATGGCCTCTTGCATTCTACTAATTCCATGTGCAAGACTGCATATGAGGAAACTTCAGTGGTACTTAAGTCTCTGGTGTCAACTTTCTCAGGACCTGAAAACAATGATTCCTATCACACCTTGCCTAAGGGCAGAGTTTCTTTGGTGGGCAGAGGTCTGCTACCACAACAAAGGACTCCCTTTCACTTTACCCCTCGCAGCCTAAACCCTAAACAACAGACGCATCAGACTACGCATGGGGGGGGGGGCTCACATGGCAGGGCAAAGTATTCAAGGCAGATGGAGCCCAGAGCAAATGCACCTGCCTATCAATCAAAAAGAAATGTTAGCTGTACAGAATGCTCTGACAGCCTTCAAATGCCCAATTCTTCCAGGGCAACTATTGATAGACAGACATCACCACAGTTATGTGGTACTTAAACAAGCAGGGGGGAACCAATTCCTACCCACTCTGCAAGTTAGCCATGGCTCTGTTGGACACAGCCTTGAGCAACCAAGTGCACCTGCAAGCTCAATTCCTGCCAGGCAAACTAAATTCACTGGCAGATGACTTAAGCAGAAATTTAATGGACCCCGCACAAGTGGAAACTGGAGTCCAAATCATTCAAGCTGCTGTTCCACAGGTGGGGGGCACCAGAGGTGGACTGCTTTGCTTCCCCTCAGAACTTTCACTTGAGCAAATATTTTACCAGAACTCCCCACAGCCAAGCATGGAAAGTGGATGCTCTGTCCTTTACATGGGAAAACCTCTCAATCTATGCCTTTCCCCATCTGACCCTCCTCTCGAAGGTTCTACTAAAGATCAAACAGGACAAGAAAAGGACAATCCTGATTGCACCAGACTGGCCAATGCCAGCACTGGTAACCACCTTTGCACAGTCTGACAGTACTGCCACCTTGGCATCTGCCTCAGACCCCCTCCCTGCTGTCCTAGCAGGAGGGCCAGATTTTGCATCCTCCGTTACAAACCCTGAACCTAGCAGCCTGGTTCATCCCCTGAACCCTCAGTAAACAGGTGCTGGATGTCATCCTGGAGGCAAAAAAGGTTTGCTATTAGAAAATACTAGTCAGAAAAGTGAAAAAGATACTGTTCTTGGAGCCAGTCTGAAGGAATGGACACACATGTGCTTATCTCACCTCATATACTAGATTACTTAACAGAAATGTTTCACAAAGGCCTATCCTTCTCTTCAATTGAGATTCATGCCTCTGCCTTCTCAGCTCATTATAATACTGAGCCACCCCTCTTCTCTCATCCTCTGGTCAAACAGTTCTTGAGA
The DNA here is from genome assembly GCF_019279795.1 of Protopterus annectens. Taxonomy (NCBI): domain Eukaryota; kingdom Metazoa; phylum Chordata; order Ceratodontiformes; family Protopteridae; genus Protopterus; species Protopterus annectens. Next base: position 1,323,745,320 of record NC_056747.1, read on the forward strand.
GGAGCCAAACATTTAAGACCCCCCCCCCAGGAGAGCTCCCAGTCCAGCCTGGGACCTTAACCTTGTATTGGAAGAACTCACGCTTCCGCCCTTGGAACCTCCTGCTTCAGCAGAGTTAAAATTCCTTTCCTGGAAAACAGCTTTACTTCTAGCCATCACTTCAGCAAGAAGAGAGTCTGAATTGCAGGCCCTTATGGCCGTGGAGCCCTTCATTATCTTCCATGTGGACAGGGTTCCCTCAGGACTATAACCCATCATTTATTCCAAAGGTTTGATCTAGTGTAGCTTTAAACCATTCCATTCATTAGCCAACCTTTTTCCCTAATCCTCAGAATACAGGGAAAAGGATCCTGCACTCCCTGGACATGCATAGGCAGCTTAGGTTCTATCTGGACAGGACTAAACCTTTCTGGAAATCTGACCAGCTGCTAGTCAGTTTTGCTACAGGGGCAGAGGACAAACCATTTCTACATGGATAGCACACTGCATCCATTTCTGCTGCAAACATCATGGGAAACCTGCCCCACAGTGGATCAGAACACATTCCACTAGGACTATGTCAACCTCTACAGCATTTCTCAGGGGGGTCCCTGCCAGGGACATCCTGGCTGCTGCAACCTGGAGATGTTCTTCGTGTTTCACTGTTGCAGTCATTACATTTAGGTAATCTGCTGGCAGGTTACCCTCAGTCGGCCTGAATAACAAAGTCTTGGGTCCTGCGTCAGTTGCTGTCTCCTCTTCCATGACGTCAGGGGTATAAAACATGCAGCCGATGCCATTTTAATTAGTCTTTCTTGCCATGCGGTGCCCGAAGCAGAAGCAGTTCACAAGTGCCGGTCGGCAGACTCCTGAAATGTTCGCATTCGAGTTTCAGAACCGAAGTCTTCAAACTAGAGCTAACTACCCTGTTGGGGAAACTTTTTCTTGCTCTTTACCGATGTCCGTAAAAGTTAATAATTGTATTACTTGTGGGAAGCAAATACCTCATAAGGATTTTCATTTGTATTGTATTCCTTGCCTAGGCCCTGACCACAACGTGCCTTGCTGTCTGTTTTGTGCTAAATTTAACCAATGCACTATTAAGTGTCGGTATATTTTTGCTTCTAAATACTTTGGTTCAAGATTTAACTATCCTGAAAAGTCGGTTAGCAAACCGACTGCCAGAATTCACAAAAAACGCAAAGAAAAAGAGACAGACCGTCAAGGTCCAAAACCGACGAAGCTTCTCCTAAGCCAGTTGCGGTACTCAGTGAGGTGCTTTCACAGCCCCTGATGCCCGCTACTTTTGAGTCGCAGGCCTCTACCGAGACCCATTTGGAGTCTGGTATGCCATGAGATTCTTCAAGTATTGAACCCGCGGATGTCTCTCCCTTGGATGGGTTCAGAGCTGCTGAGCAGGCACCTGCTTCTGAGGGTGATGTCCTTCAAGGATGCATCTGCAGTCCTTACAAATGGGTTGTCCTGTCGTCAGGCAGCCCTTCGGTCGGCCGGATTCCAAAGTCTGGGTCCAGCTTCGGCTGGTGTCGCACTTCACCCGACGTCATCGCTGCAGTTTTTCGGGTATAAAGGCATCAGCCGACGCCATTTTCCTCAGTCTTTCTTGCCGCGTGGTGCCCGAAGCTGAAGCTGTTCGCAAGTGCCAGTCGGTCAGATCCAGAGATTACTACTACCGAATACTACTTCGAAGACTTCTAAAAAGCTAAGTACCCCGTTGGGACTCTTTCTTGCCTCAGCCGATGTCAGAGAAAGTGAATAACTGTTTATCTTGTGGAAAACAAATACCTCATAAAGATTTCCACTCCTACTTTAAACATTGTTTAGGCCCAGACCACGACGTTGCAGCTTGTCTAGCCAGTGCTTCTTTTAACCGACGGACGCTTAGATGTCGGTCGGAGTTTGCTGAACAGATTTTCGGCTCTGATTTTGCCTATATTATGCCCTCGGATCCTCCGACAACGCAAATTTCCAAAAAACGTAAAGAAAAGGACCGACACTCGCGGTCCACGGTTTCGGCTGAAACCACGCTTAAGCAAACCGCGAGTGTCTCGGTTTCGGCCGAAACCGAGCAAGCGGTTCTTTCTTCAGCCGAAACCATGCCTTCTACCGAGGCCTCCTCTAACCTGGTAGAATCGGCTTCTGAAATCCAACCTTCTGTTGCGGTTTCTCAGGAATTATCAGACAATATTCCAACCCCTGCACGTGGAGCTGCTAGGCCTCCTGCAGCCATGTCTATTAAGGCCTTTGCCAGGGCTAAAGCAGCCAAAGCTTCAAAAACTGTGCCTGCCAAACCCCCCTCACACAGGCCCAGCACTAGCTCTCATATGCTTTCTTTGGCTGAGGATCTAATTTCCTTAATTCGTGGATCCCAGCCTCACCTAGACAGGTCCTCTCTCCCACCTCCAGAAAAGAGGCCTAGAGCAGAGCCCCCTGAACCAGTTTCCACTGATGATTCCTCTGATGACTCAGAACATACAGACCCTCCTGAGGCTTCTTATTCTCCTTACGAAGACTCTGATGCTGAAGAGTCCATTCCTTCAGCCTCTCCACCTGAGGAATTTTCCTTTGGGGAAACCTTGCATGCTATGAGGGAACAATTTCAGTGGCAGGGCCAAGATTTCTCAGACTCCAGAAAAAGGCTTAGAACCTTTCTACATTTGCCACAACATAGGCCTTTAGCTATACCTCCAGTTCTTTCTGTTGTAGATGATGCATTTAATGATGCTTGCACTGCTCCTGATTCATTACCTCCGGCTCCTGCTAAGCCCGATAGGTTCTACAGGGTCCCGGACACTCATCACCATTTATACAAGGCTCCTTTTGCAGATCCAGAGACTATCTCCCAGGGCCCTAAAGCTGTAGCAGCTACTTCTACTAAAACCCTCCCTCAGAAAGGGAATCCAGGTCCTTAGAGAGATGGGGTAAAAAAGTTTACACTTCTGCTACCTTGTCAGCTAGGGCTTTGAACTGCCAATTTCATATGATTCAATATCAAGAGTTTATGCTTGACCAGTTAACTAAAAAGCTGTCTTCTGAAGAATCTTTAGATAAAAAATATGTTCAGGAAATGGTACATAACATACAGCAAGTTAGTAACCATTCTTTAAAATGTGGCTATGATGCACTGGAGGCTTCCTTTAGATCAGCCATGACTGGCACAGTTATCAGGAGGCATGCATGGTTAAAAGAGCAGGCATTACCAGACCATGTCAAATCAAAGCTTTTGGATGCACCCATGGACAAGGTCAATTTATTTGGTTCACCTGCTCAGCAGGTACTAAAAAAGATGAAAGAGAAGGTGAAATCTGTACAAACGGTGAAAGATTTCTTACAGGTTCAACCTCCAAGGTTTAGCAGGAACTGGCTCTCCAAGAATTGGTCCTTTCCGGACTCCTCTAAGACACAGAGAGGCAGGAATAGGCGTTCTAGAGGCAGAAACTATTCCAGGGGTGCCTACAGGGGACGCCAGTGTCAAGGTAACAACCAGCGAGGCACGGACGCAGCCACCACCACTACAACAACTCAATCACAGTGACTTGACAGTGGCACCGCCTACCAGGGAACAACTAGAAGCACCCTTAGGCGGAAAGCTAACCTTATTTTCAAAGAACTGGCATTGCATCACAAGGGAAAAATGGATTTTGCAAACTATAGACCAAGGTTACAGGTTCCATTTCCATACTCTACCAGGGAAGAGAGGAATGCCAAACCTACCATCTACTCAAAGGGCAGAAGCTCTAAAGCAAATATCTCAACTATTAAGAATGAGAGCTGTGGAAAAGGTACCATCTATGGAGCAAGGAAAGGGATTTTACTCCAGACTCTTCCTGGTACCAAGAAAAGAAAACAAATGGAGACCCATTCTGGACCTGTCCACTTTAAACACATTTCTCATTGTTCCAAAATTCAAAATGCTGACCCTACAGCAGCTTCTTCCCATGCTGGGCAAGGAGTCTTGGCTGGTAACTCTAGATCTCAAGGAGGCATACCTGCACGTCACCATACGACCAATTTGCAGAAGATACCTCAGATTTCTTGCAGGATCAGAGCATTATCAATTTTCAGCATTGCCCTTTGGCTTATCTACTGTGCCCAGAGTGTTCACGAAATGCCTGGCATCAGTAATTGCTCATTGCAGACTTCAGGGGATCCAAATTTATCCCTACCTGGACGACTGCCTGATACAAGCGGACAACAAAAGCAAGCTAACAGAAGTCTTACAAAGAGTCATTTACCTGCTGCAAGCCTTGGGATATACAGTCAATATAAAAAAGTCAAGGCTGATTCCATCCCAAAGAATAACCTTTCTGGGTGCAGAGCTGGACACATCAAAACAAATGGCATTCCTAACTGCAGAAAAGAAAGAGCAACTACCTCTCTACTTCTTGGCATTAACAAAGCAGAACCATCTAACTGCAAGAAAAGTACTGCAAGCTCTAGGCTTCATGGCATCCTGCATAATTCTGGTCCCTCATGCCAGACTGCATATGAGAAAGCTACAGTGGTACCTAAAGAATTTGTGGTCCCAACACAAGCACAGCCTAGAAACCAAAATTCCAATAATCCCATGCCTGAAGCAAGAGTTCCTATGGTGGGCTCAGGCCTGTCAATCAAACACAGGATTGCCATTCTGCAACAGTCAACCAAGCCAAACCATCACGACAGATGCCTCAGACCTCGGTTGGGGGGCACACATGCTGGGCAAGTGCAGACAAGGCTTATGGACTCAAGACCAGCTGCGCCTACACATAAATCTAAAGGAAATGCTGGCAGTAAAATTGGCAATCCAGTCATTCAGACCATTTCTCCAAGAAGGTCAGTTGATGATAAGGACAGACAACACCACAGTTATGTGGTACATCAACAAACAGGGAGGCACACATTCATATCCTCTATGCCGGCTGGCACTGGACTTATGGGATGTGGCCCTGAGCTACAACATTCAGTTACAAGCAATTTTTGTACCGGGAAAAGAAAACATTCTAGCAGACATATTAAGCAGAACTACCACAGATGCCCACGAATGGATGCTACATCCGGACATCTTCAAAGCCATCACAAGAGAATGGGGATTACCACAAATAGACTTGTTTGCATCCCCACTCAATCACCAGCTAAAGAAATTCTGCACAAGGACGTACCACCCACTTGCTTGGAAGGTGGACTCCCTATCTTTCAGTTGGAAAAACATGACAGCTTATGCATTCCCACCACTTCCTTTGATGCACAAGGTGCTATTGAAGATCAAAGAGGAACGTCCAAGGATCATCCTGATAGCTCCAGACTGGCCAAGGCAACATTGATACCCATTACTGAGGAGCATGTCTCGGGAACAAATATGGACACTACCCCTGATCCCATTACTGTTAACACAGAACAACTACAACATCCTGCATCCAAACCTGAAAACTCTGCAGCTAACAGCCTGGAACATTACATAACAGCAATTAACCCAAATTTATCCCAAAGGGTTAAAGACATAATCCTGGAGGCTCGTAGACCTTCAACAAGAAAGAATTATGCAGCAAAATGGAAAAGATATCTCATTTGGAGTACTGCAAAGGGAGAAGATGTGACATTGGTAAACATAGCCAACATCCTGGAGTACTTGGCAGAGCTCTTCCACACAGGCCTGTCCTACTCTTCCATCAAGATACATGCATCAGCTATTTCAGCAGAATACAGCTTGGATCCTCCTGTCTTCTCTCATCCTCTGCTCAGACAGTTTCTGAGAGGAATTAAAAATGTAAAACCTCCCAGGAAACCACCATTGCCAACATGGGACTTGAACTTTGTGCTAGAAAAATTGACACTTCCCCCCTTTCGAGCCAGCAGCAACAGCAGAATTACAATACTTATCCTGGAAGACTGCTTTCCTGCTGGCAATAACTTCAGCAAGAAGGGTCTCTGAACTACAGGCATTAATGGCAGTGCAACCCTTCCTGATCTTCCATCAAGATAGTGTCCATGAGAACAAATCCTACATTTATGCCTAAGGTGGTATCCAGAGTGTCATTAAATCAGGCTATCCACCTACCTACATTCTTCCCAAACCCACAGAACAGGGGAGAAAGACTCTTGCATACCTTGGATGTACATAGACAATTACGCTACTACCTGGACAGGACTAAGTCCAATAGAAAAACTGACCAGCTTCTGGTAGCATATGCCACAGGAAAGGAAGGAAAACCAATTTCAAAACAGACAATCTCCTAATGGATTGGAAATTGCATTAGATTTTGTTACTCCTACCATGGAAAGAAAACTCCAGAGAACATCAGGCCTCACTCCACAAGGGCTACAGCCACTACCACAGCTTTCTTACGAGAAGTGGCTACCAAGGACATTATAGAGGCTGCTACTTGGACCTCCGTGCATACATTTGCCAAGCATTACAATTTACCTTTATACTCTAGATCCCGAGCAGGTTTTGCCACAGCTGTTTTGCAAGGGATCCTAGCTACACCATAATCTCTACTCTTTTCCTCCTCCCCTTGTATAGCTATGGTATTCTACCCATTTGTAAGGACTGCAGATGCATCCTTGAAGGACATAGTACAGTTTTGTACCTACCATAAATGTAGATGTCCAATAGGAATGCATCTGCAGTCAGGATTACCCACCCACCTTCCCCTCTGAGGTACTCCTAGGGTATTTGCCATCCTTCAGCTAGCTTGGGGGATCTATTATGGTGTATTTGTTTGTATATATGTACATACATGCTTATTTTATGCGTTTGCTCTCTACTATTTGGAAACATTGGCATTTATCCAAATTTAGCCATCCAAGAGGGCACCTGGCATCTGGGGCAAGAAACACTGAGGAAAATGGCGTCGGCTGATGCCTTTATACCCGAAAAACTGCAGCGATGACGTCGGGTGAAGTGCGACACCAGCCGAAGCCGGACCCAGACTTTGGAATCCGGCCGACCGAAGGGCTGCCTGACGACAGGACAACCCATTTGTAAGGACTGCAGATGCATTCCTATCGGACATCTACATTTATGGTAGGTACAAAACTGTACTTTTTCAGGCCTAAAGATTTGTATATTAAACCAATGCCATCATCAAAAACAAAGCCAAAACCAACTACTATGTCTAAAAAAACGATGCATGAGCCATGTGCTCAGGCCCCTATGTCTAAAAAGCAAATGATCAAAATGGCTGAGGATTTAATTACCTTGATCAGGGGTTCCCAACCCCCTCCTGCTAAGAGGCCTAGGCAAGGCACTGATTATGAATCTTCAGATCAGGTTTCCATTTCTTCTGATTCCTCTTCTGATCAGGAATTTTCTATCCCCCCTTATGAGGACTGTGATGCAGAAGAATCCACCCCTTCTCCTCCTGAGGATTTTTCTTTTGGAGAGACTTTGCATACCTTAAGGGAACATTTTCATTGGGAGAGTCAGGACTTTTCAGAATCCAAAAAGAGGCTTAGGGATTTTCTTCTTCCTCGGCATAGGCCTTTGGCTATACCTCCTGTTTTAGACATTGTTGTTGATGTTTTCTCAGAATTCAGCATGGCTGCTGATTCCCTGCCTTCAGCTCTAGTAAGCCAGACAGATATTACAGGGTTCCTGACTCCCTTAAGTTTATTTTCAAAAATCCTACTGCTGACCCTGAAACTATTGCTTAGGGTCCCAAGGGTGTTAAGACTTCTACAGCTAAAAATCCTACCCCTTCTAATAGAGACTCCAGGGTGCTGGATAGATGGGGTAAGAAGGTTATATGTCTGCAACCCTGGCAATCAGGGCTTTAAACTGTCAATTTCATATGCTTAAATATCAACAGCATGTCATGGGCTTACTGAAACAGAAAATTATGTTGATTTCTGATTCTGTGGAAAATAGAGTTACAGGATTTATTGTATTCAGCTGAACAAGTTGGAAAGCATACTTTGCAATGTGGTTTTGATTCCTTGGAGGCCTCCTGCAGGGCTGCCGTAACTGGATCTGTGATAAGAAGGCATGCTTGGCTCAAGGAGCAAAATCTGCCTGATCATGTTAGAGCTAAATTGTTGGATGCTCCTTTACAGCAGGACAGTCTGTTTGGTAATAAGGCAGACGAAGTTTTAAAAAATATGGAAGACAGAGCTAAATCTATGCAAACTGTAAAAGATTTCTTGCAAGTGCAGCCACCCTGATACAGTGGGCAGTTGCCTACTAAGAACTGGCCCTTTCCAGTACCCAACAGAGCTGCTCAGGACAAACCCAGACACTCTAAAGGCTCCAGGTTTCAGTCACAAGGATCTTACAGGACAAAACAATGGGGTGCCTCCACCTCCAAATCAGGAAGTAGCAAAGCACCACTCTACGGTAAACAGTCTCAATGACTTTCCTCTGCCATTTCCAAGCACTTATCTTTTGGCAGCCCCTTTGGAGGGAAAAACTACAACTTCATGCTCAAAATTGGCATCTAATTACCAAGGACAAGTGGGTCTTAAATATAGTATCCCAGGAGTACAGATTTCATTTCCACACGTTGCCAATTCCAAATGGATGGCCAGACTTGCCTCCAAATCAGTGGGCAGAGGCCCAGAAACAAGTCATGTCTCTCATGGATATGGGGGCTATTCAACCAGTACCAGAAAAGGAAAAAGAACAAGGTTTTTATTCAAGACTTTACCTGGTACCCAGAAAAGACAAATCATGGCGTCCAATTCTGGACTTATCCATTCTAAATACTTTCCTGGACATTCCAAAATTCAAGATGCTGACTCTACAACAGCTACTGCCTATGCTAGACAAGAATGCCTGGTTGGTAACTCCAGACTTAAAAGAGGCTTACCTGCATATCCCAATCAGGGAATCTTGCGGAAGATACCTCCGCTTCAAAGCAGGCTATTTGCATTACCAGTTCTCTGCACTGCCCTTTGGCTTATCTACTGCGCCCAGGGTTTTCGCAAAGTGCCTGGCACCAGTAATTGCATTTTGCAGACAAAGAAACATTCAAATTTATCCTTATCTGGATGATTGTCTAATTCAGTCAAAGGACAAGGACACTCTTCTACAACATCTGGCATTTGTAAAAAGGCTTCTAACATGCCTAGGGTACACCATAAATGAAAAGAAATCACAACTGGTACCTTCTCAAATAATTACATTCCTGGGTGCAAGCTTGAATACAACTGCCCAGATGGCTTACCTCACGCCAGACAAACAAATTCAATTGATAACATACTTCAAACAAGTGGCCACAAAAACCCAGCTATCTGCAAGACAAATTCTGCAGGCTTTGGGGTTCATGGCATCCTGCATTCTACTAATTCCATATGCAAGACTGCATATGAGGAAACTTCAATGATACCTAAAAAGCTTATGGAGTCAACATTGTCACAGTCTGGAAACAATGATTCGACTGATTCGACTCATTCCTTGCCTGCAACAGGAGTTCCTTTGGTGGGCAGAGGCCTGTCACCAAAACAAGGGACTGTCATTCATTCTACCCCCTGCCACTCAAACCCTGACTACAGACGCATCAGACCATGCTTGGGGGGGCCCATCTGGCAGGGAGATGCATTCAGGGCGAATGGAGCCCAAATCAAATGCACTTACATCTCAACCAGAAAGAAATGCTAGCTGTACAGAATGCTCGGACAGCCTTCAAGGACTTCCTTCATCCAGGACAACTACTGATAAAGACAGACAACACCACAGTTATTTGGTACATAAGCAGGGGGGTACCCACTCCTACCCCCTTTGCAGACTAGCCATGGCCTTGTGGAACACAGCCTTGACTTATCAAATACATCTACAAGCTCAATTCCTGCCAGGAAAGCAAAACACTCTGGCAGATGACCTAAGCAGAAATCGAAAGGAAACTGGATCCACAAATCTTCAGCATGTTGACACGAAAATAGGGGAGCCTAGATATAGATCTATTTCCCTCTCCCCAAAACTACCAGTTGGACAAATTCTGCACAAGAACTCATCACAAAAAGCTTGGAAAGTGGATGCTCTGTCCTTCAGCTGGAAAAACCTATCAGTCTATGCCTTTCCCCCTCTGCCTCTGCTCTCCAAGGTTTTACTAAAAGTCAGACAGGAAAAACCAAAAATGATTCTGATTGCTCCGGACGGCCTCGCCAACACTGGTACCCACTTCTAAGGAATATGTCATACCTTCCTCTGTGGTACATGCCTCAGACACCTCATCTATTGTCTCAGCAGAACTATCAGATTCTGCACACTCAGCTCCAAACTCTGAATCTTTCAGCATGGCTAATCAACTAATTTCACCAATCACATCTCTCAGTAAACTTGTGATGGATGTCATTTTGGAGGCTAGAAGGCCTAGTACTAGAAAATCTTATGCTGATAAATGGAAGAGATTCTGTGCCTGGGACCAAGCACAAGAAATAAATACAGCAATACAGCAATGCCCAATATTGCTCAGATTTTACAATATTTAACTGAGATGCTTCACAAGGGCCTTTTTCTTCTATAAAAATCCATGCCTCTGCCATCTTGGCTCATTACAACACAGAGCCTCCTCTCTTTTCTCATCCACTGCTAAAGCAGTACCTCAGAGGGGCCATAAATTTGAGACCTCCCAGGAGAGCACCGACCCCTGCATGGGACCTCAATTTTGTGCTGGAAAAACTCACCCTACCTCCTTTTGAACCAGCTGCTACTGCAGACATAAAATTTCTTTCTTGGAAGACAGTCTTTCTTTTAGCAGTCACTTCAGCTAGAAGGATTTCAGAACTTCAGGCTCTCATGGTAGTGGAGCCTTTCATTATATTTTATCCTGAAAGGGTGGCCCACAGGACCAATCCTTCATTTATGCCTAAGGTGGTATCCAGTGTGGCTCTTAACCAGACCATTCATCTGCCAACTTTTTCCCCAAATCCACAGAACAAGGGGGAGCGGATTCTGCATTCATTGGATGTACACAGACAACTAAGATTCTACCTAAAATCTCTTAAAGTCTGAGCAACTGCTCGTGGCATTTGCTGCAGGGACAGAGGGGAAGGCTATATCAAAGCAGACTATTTCAAAATGGATAAGCCATTGTATTCATTTTGGCTACATGCACCATGGTAAATCTGTCCCCAAGGGGATCAGATCCCATTCCACCAGAGCTGCATCTACTTCTGCAGCCTTTCTCAGAGGGGTTCCTACCAGAGACATTCTACAAGCTGCTACTTGGAGCTCATTTCATACATTCACAAAACATTACCATTTACCTCTCTTTTCTAAATCCAGGGCAGGCTTTGCCACTGCTGTCCTGCAGGGCCTTATAGCTGCTCCTAATGCTGTATAATTCCATCCTCCTATCCATAGCTTTGGGATTCTACCCAAATGTAATGACTGCAACAGTGAAACACGAAGAACATAGTACAGTTGTGTACACTTGATGTTCATTGTGTTTCACTGTCGCAGTCATCACTGTAGGGTTCTTCCTGCTGGCAGGCAGCCCTCGGTCGCCCAGAATCCCAAAGTCTGGGTCCGGCGTCGGCTGTGTACTCACCCTCCCTGACGTCAGTGCGCCAGGGGTACAAAGCTCCCAGCCGACGCCATGTTCTCCAGTCTTTCTTGCCGCGCAGTGGAAGCAGTTCGCAAGTGCCAGTCGGCTGACTCCTGTTATTTTTGGTGCTTCATACCGAAGACATTCTTCTTTTCAAAGCTAAGTACCCCGTTGGGGAAACTTTTTTCTTGCTCCAGACCGATGTCAGAAAAAGTTAATAATTGTATTTCATGTGGGAAGCAAATACCTCATAAGGATTTTCACTCTTACTGTATTCCTTGTCTAGGCCCTGACCACGACATAGCTAGTTGTCGGTTTTGTGCTAGATTTAATCAATGTGCTATTAAACGGAGATACGATTTTGCCTTTCATTACTTTGGGAGGTGATTTAATTATAGCATGTCGTCGGACATGCTTCCGACTACCGGAGTTCATAAAAGGCGCAAGGATAAGGATAGGCCTCCGAGGTCCAAATCAGACGACAGTTTACAATCAGAGCCAGCTGCCAGTTCGGTCGTCATTAGTGAGGCACTTTTGCAGCCCCTGTCATCGGCCATTACAGAACCGCTTGCCGAAATGGACTCCCACGAGGAGCCAACTAGGCCTTTGAATACTCCAGGTGCAGGACCTTCGGATAATGCTCCCTTGGATGGGTCCGGAGCCGCTGTGCAGGTACCGGCTTCCGAGGGGGGTTTTCAGGCCTACGCAGCTTCAGGCAAAGACAAAGGCAAAGACTCCTCCTAAAACAAAGACTCAAGCCCAGGCCTCCTCTGATCCGGGACCTAAATCTCAAAAACAAATGCTTAAAATGGCGGAGGACTTGCTAACTATGATTAGGGGTTCACACCACCCCCCTCCAGACAAAAGGCCAAGACAAGAATTGGATTATGAATCCTCTGATCAGGCATCTATCTCTTCAGTGTCTTCCTCTGAACAGGATTATACTTTCCCTCCTTATGAGGATTCTGATGCTGAGGAATCCATTCCTTCAGCTTCTCCTCCTGAGGATTACTCTTTTGGGGAAACTTTACATGACATGAGGGAACATTTTCACTGGAATGGACAGGAGTACTCTGAATCTAAGAGAAGGCTTAGGGATTTCCTCCTTCTTCCCCAACACAGACCCCTGGCTATTCCTCCTATTTTGGATATTGTGGATGATGTTTTTTCTGAGTCTAATTTAACTCCTGACTCCTTTCCTCCGGCCCCTGCTAAGCCTGATAGATATTACAGAGTCCCTGACTCCCACCAGATGTTCTTCGTTCCACATTGCTGCAGTCCTTACTATTGGGTAGTCCGCTGTCCAGTCGGCCCGAATACCAGAGTATATGGCTGACGTCGGTCAGGGCGCATTAGACTGACGTCAGTACGTCAGGGTACTAATGCGCATGACCGACGTCATATCCTCAGTCTTTTTTGCCGCATGGTCCGATGCAGAAGCAGTTTTGCGAGTGCAGGTTGGCGTTCTGAAATATTTCCGAAGCCGGAGTTTCAGACCGAATCAGAGTTGGCTAAGTACCCCGTTGGGGAACATTTTGGTTTTTTCTTGCCTCAGTATTTAACCGGATGTCAGAAAAAGTGAATAACTGTATTTCTTGTGGGAAACAGATACCTCATAGGGATTACCATACCTTGTGTATACCTTGTTTAGGGCCTGAGCACGACGTTGTTGGATGCCGCTCTTGTGCTAGGTTTAACAAACGCACTATTAAGAGACGGTTAGACTGTGCCAGGTTAGTGTTTGGTAAGCGTTGCAATTATAAAATGCCGTCGGATGCTCCGGCCGCTTCGTCAAGAAGCGCAAGGACAAAACAGCGAAGCCTAGGGTTGATGAACCGCAGTCCCGGACGCCGGTTCTTTAGAAGGCTCAGTGGAGCCAGAGGTTTTGCCAGGAGTTTCTTTGGAGTCTCAGGCAGAGACTTTACTGTTACAGGATGTGCCTTCTCAGGAGGTAGGCCAGGCTGAGGGGGCTTCTCAGGTAACTGTTCTTCCCTCTCTTCCCAAGGTAGTTAGAGCCTCTCCTTCTGTTGCCAAAACTTCTTTGAGAGGTAGGCCAAGTTCAGCTTCAGTGGGGGCTTCTCCTAGCATTTCAGGTTCTGTGCCTAAGAAACATATGCTTAAAATGGCAGAAGATTTGATTACTATGATTAGAGGTTCTATGCCCCCTCCTGATAAGAGGCCTAGAGTGGAACCGAGTTTGATAGTTTTGAACAGTGTTCAGAGGCTTCTGAGTCTTCTGCGGAAGATTTGCAGGAGTATCCTCCTTATTCTGATTCTGATGTGGATGATTCCACTCCTACAGCTTCTCCTCCTGAGGATTTCTCATTTTCAGAGACTCTGCATTCCATGAGGGAGCACTTTAAATGGGAAGGCCAGGACTACTCTGATTCCAGGAAAAGGCTTAGGGAATTCTTGTTTTTGCCCCAGCATAGGCCCTTAGCTATACCTCCTGTGTTGAATGTGGTGGAAGATGGTTTGCAGAGGCTTCCCTGAACCCTGATTCTTTGCCTCCTGCTCCTGTTAAACCTGATAGGTACTATAGGGTGCCTGAAGCTCATAAGTATCTTTTAAGAGTCCTAGGGCAGACCGGAAACTGTTTCTCAGGGACCTAAAGGTGTTAAGGCCTCTGTGGTTGAAAACCCTGTTCCCACTGATAAAGAGGCAAGGGCTTTGGATAGATGGGGAAAGAAAGTGTATACTTCTTCCACTTTAGCCATGAGGGCGTTGAATTGTCAGTTTCACATGCTTAAATATCAAAATTATCTCCTTTCACAACTGAAATCTAAGGTGGATGCTTTGGCGGAAGGTATTGAGTGTAAAGAGTTGCTGGATTTAGTTCATGTGTCTGAACAAGTGGGTAAGCATTCTTTGCAATGTGGTTTTGATGCTGTACAGGCCTCCTCGAGGGTGGCTGCCACTAGTTCTGTTCTTCGCAGGCATGCCTGGTTGAGGGATCAGAATTTAGCTGAGCATGTTAAGACAAGGATTTTGGATGCTCCTTTACAGTCTGATGTGTTGTTTGGTTCGCCTGTGGAAGCAGTTTTAAAGAAAATGGAGGACAAAGCTAAGTCTATGCAAACTGTTAAAGATTTTTGCAGGTGCAGCCACCAAGTTTAGTAGAAATTGGCCTACTAAGGGATGGACATATCCTGCTTATGATTCCCAGTCTAGGGGTAGGTCTAGACGTGGTAGGGGCAGAGCTCAAGGTTCTTTTAGGCCTAGAACAGGGAGTTCACCTGCTCAGACTTCTGGTGAGGGCAGGGGTCAGTCCTTTCGTAAACAGACCCAATGACCTGCCTTTTCAGCTGCCAGTAGATTCTCGTCTGGCAGCTCCTTTAGGAGGAAGACTGTCTCTTTTCAAAGGAAATTGGGATTTAATTACTCAAGACAGATGGGTGTTGGATATCATTCACCACGGTTACAGGTTTTATTTCCATACATTGCCCCCTTTCAAAGGCATGCCAGATGTTCCTCCTCCACAAAGGAAAGAGGCTCACAAGCAAATTTCTCTGTTACTCCAAATAGGGGCCATTCAGCCAGTCCCTGTATCAGAAAGGGGCCTAGGATTTTATTCTCGCCTGTTCCTAGTACCAAAGAAGGGGAACATGTGGAGACCGATTTTGGATTTATCTATCCTCAACACTTATCTGGACATTCCCAAGTTCAAGATGTTGACGTTACAACAGCTTTTACCTCTGCTGGGCAAAGATCACTGGATGGTAACTTTAGATCTCAAGGAAGCTTACCTTCATGTGCCTATAAGACTACGTTGCAGGAAGTATCTGCGTTTTCGAGCTGGAAATTCTCATTATCAGTTCTCTGCATTGCCCTTTGGCTTATCTACTGCCCAGAGTATTCACAAAGGTTCTGGCTCCAGTGATAGCTTACTTCAGGCTAAAAGGAATTCAAATCTATCCTTACTTGGACGACTGCCTGATTCTGGCTCAAGAAAAGGAAGACCTTCTACAGCATCTGGAATATGTTATAGCAGTGCTAAGATGCCTAGGGTATTCTGTGAACGAAATAAAGTCCAGTCTAGTACCCTCTCAAGACATGTGCTTTCTGGGTGTGAGACTGAATACAGCAGCCCAGATGGCCTTTTTAACCCCGGACAAACAAAAGAGTCTATCACTTTACTTCCATCAACTATCTCATCAGTCCGTGCTGACTGCAAGGACAGTCCTTCAAGCATTAGGGTTCATGGCATCTTGTATTCTGGTGCTTCCCAATGCCAAACTGCATATGAGGAAGCTACAATGGTACCTCAAGAATGTGTGGACACAGCACTGCCAGGATTTGGACACTGTCATTCAGATAATACCTTGCCTTCAAAAGGAATTTTTGTGGTGGGCTCAGGAATGTCACCTAAACAAGGGACTCTCTGTGACCCGGCCAGAGGCGAGTCAGATTTTAACGACAGATGCCTCGGACATTGCTTGGGGAGCTCATCTAAATGGAAAGTGGATACAAGACAAGTGGCCTGCCAGACTACAGCATCTACATATCAACATGAAGGAGATGTTAGCAGTCCAGTTTGCATTAATGGCTTTCAAGGAGTTACTTCTTCCAGGGCAGGTGTTGATTCTAACAGACAACACAACTGTCATGTGGTACATCAACAAGCAAGGGGAACACATTCTTATCCTCTATGCAGGCAAGCAATGATTTTATGGGAGACTGCTAAGCTTGCAACTAACTCTTCAGGCAAGGTTTCTGCCGAGCACAGAACTCCTTAGCAGATGTGTTAAGCAGACAAATCATGGATCCCCACGAGTGGAAACTGGATCTTCATGTATTTCAGAAATTGACAGTGTCATGGGGAACTCCAGACATAGATCTGTTCGCTTCTCCACTAAACCACCAGCTGCCAAAGTTTTGCACAAAGGGGTTTCATCACACAGCTTGGAAAGTGGATGCTCTGTCTTTCAGTTGGAAAAACCTTCATGTGTATGCCTTTCCACCTCTGCCTCTTCTTCCAAAGGTGCTATTAAAAGTCAGACAAGACAAGCCAAGGATGATTTTGATAGCTCCAGATTGGCCTCGCCAACACTGGTACCCACTACTAAGGAGTCTGGTAAGGAAGCCTCCATGGCCTTTACCTTTGATTCCTCATCTGTTATCTCAGAAGGACGGTCATCTGCTCAATGTCAAGCTTCACTCTCTTCATCTAACAGCCTGGCATATTCTGTGTTGAAACACAGCAGGTCTCAACTTCCTCAACAAGTTTTAAATGTGATTCTGGAAGCTAGAAGACCTAGTACAAGGAAAGTGTACGCAGAAAAATGGAAGATATTTTTATTTTGGAGTACAGCAAAGAATTTGGAGATTTCTGAGCCTAATTTGAGTGTGGCTCTGCAATATCTTACTGAGTTATTGGACAAAGGTTTGTCCTTCTCTTCCATTAAGATTCATGCTGCAGCAATTTCAGCTCACTATGATTGTGACCCACCATTGTTTTCGCATCCTTTGTTCAAGCAGTTTCTTAGAGGGGCAAAGAATATAAGACCCCCACGTAGAGCTCCTACTCCTGCTTGGGATCTCAATTTTGTGTTGGAAAAACTTACTCTACAACCTTTTGAGCCTCGGCTACTGCTGAATTGAAATACTTGTCATGGAAGACTGCTTTTCTGTTGGCTATTACTTCTGCAAGAAGGGTGTCTGAGTTGCAGGCCCTTATGGCAGTGGAGCCCTTTTGATTTTCCATAAGGATAGGGTATCATTACGTACTAATCCTTCCTTTATGCCTAAGGTGGTTTCTAGTGTGGCTTTAAACCAAACTATTCATTTGCCTACTTTTTATGCAGACCCCCAAAATAAAGGGGAAAAGATTTTGCACACTTTAGATGTACACAGGCAACTGCGTTATTATTTAAGCAGGACTAAGGATTTTAGGCAGTCTCAGCAGTTGTTTGTTTCTTTTGCTTTGAGTTCGCAGGGCAAGCCTGTGTCAAAACAAACTATTTCTAGGTGGATTGGGTTTTGCATTGCATTTTGTTATTCCCATCATGGCAAGGAGATTCCAGCTGGGATTAGGCCTCATTCCACTAGGGCTACTGCCACTTCAACAGCATTTCTAAGGGGGGTGGCAACTAAGGATATTTTGGAGGCAGCTACTTGGAGTTCAGTGCATACTTTCTCTAAGCTTTATCACCTTCCTATCTACTCTAAGTCTAGGGCTGGTTTTGCCACAGCTGTTTTGCAAGGCATGTTGTCAGCTCCTACTTCTTTATGATTTGCCAGCCTCCCTTACCTCTGCTTTGGGATTCTACCCAATAGTAAGGACTGCAGCAATGTGGAACAAAGAACATAGTACAGTTTTGTACCTACCATAAATGTAGATGTTCGAGGATCCACATTGCTGCAGTCCAATTTACCCTCCCTCCTTCCCCTCTGTGTTTAGGGGTGGTTGTGTAGGTGAGGTTATATGCTGATATTTTTGTATATATTTTTGTATATCTTGTACATATTTTTGGTGCAGGTATTTTGGGCCTTGTCTTTTTAGGGTCTTCTGACATCTGGGGCAAGAAAAGACTGAGGATATGACGTCGGTCATGCGCATTAGTACCCTGACGTACTGACGTCAGTCTAATGCGCCCTGACCGACGTCAGCCATATACTCTGGTATTCGGGCCGACTGGACAGCGGACTACCCAATAGTAAGGACTGCAGCAATGTGGATCCTCGAACATCTACATTTATGGTAGGTACAAAACTGTACTTTTCTTTATGAAAATCCTACTGCTGATCCAAAAACCATTTCTCAGGGTCCTAAGGGTGTTAAGGCCGCCACTGCTAAGAACCCTATTCCGTCAGATAAGGATTCTAGAGCTTTGGAGAGTTGGGGCAAAAAAGTGTACACTTCTGCTACTTTATCTATTAGGGCTTTAAATTGTCAATTTCATATGATAAAATATCAGCAATACCTTTTGTCTGTTATGAAACAAAAACTGGGTACCATTTCTGCATGTGCAGATAATAAGGAATTACATGATTTGATGCATGCTACTGAGCAGGTGGGGAAACATACCTTACACTGTGGTTTTGATGCTTTGGAGGCCTCTTGCAGGGCGGCTGCCACTGGCATGGTCATTAAAAGGCATGCTTGGTTAAAGGAACAAAATTTGCCTGATCAAGTGAAAGCAAAGTTACTGGATGCTCCTGTTCAACATAATGTTTTGTTTGGGTCTAAGGCTGAAGAGGTTATAAAGAAAATGGAGCATAAGGCAAAATCCATGCAAACGGTTAAGGATTTCTTACAAGTTCAGCCTCCTAGATTTAGCAGAAATTGGCCAGCTAAAATTGGTCCTTTCCCAGCTCGGACAGGCCTCAGAGGGGTAGATATAGGTGCCCCAGAGGGAGGGCCCAAGCACAGACCTCTTATAGACCTAGAGAGTGGAGTGCTTCCACCCCCAGGGCTGGAGAAGATAGGTCTCAACCTTATAGGAAACATGCTCAATGACTCCCCCTGCATGGCTCCAGGAACCTCTCTCCTGGAAGCTCCTCTGGGAGGAAAACTTTCTCTTTTTCACCGAAATTGGACTTACATAACCCAAGACAAGTGGGTTCTGGATGTAGTTTTAAGAGGTTACAAATTCCACTTTCGCACCTTACCAAAACAAAACGGATGGCCAGACCTACCAAAAACTCAGTGGGCAGAGGCATTAAAACAGGTGAGATCCCTCATGGCTATGAGGGCCATAGAACTGGTTCCAAATTCAGAGACGGGACAAGGCTTTTATTCAAGACTCATTCTAGTTCCCAGAAAGCAAAATACTTGGAGACCCATCCTGGATCTGTCAGTCTTAAATACTTTCCTGGAGATACCAAAGTTCAAGATGCTTACTCTGCAGCAGCTCCTGCCAGTGTTGAGCAAAAATGCATGGATGGTGTCATTGGATTTAAAGGAGGCTTACCTACACATTCCTATCAGGAGTGCAGAAGATACCTCAGGTTCAAGGCAGGCTCGAAACATTACCAATTCTCTGCGCTGCCCTTTGGCTTGTCTACTGCGCCCAGGGTCTTTACCAAGTGCCTGGCACCAGTAGCAGCTTACTGCAGACTCAAGGGAATTCAAATTTACCCTTATCTGGATGACTGCCTTATTCAAGCAGACAGCAAGGACATTTTACTCCAGCACCTAGAATTTGTTCAGAATCTACTCAAGTACCTGGGATTCACTGTGAACGTAAAAAAGTCAAATATGACACCCACTCAACAGATAACTTTCCTGGGTGCTCTTTTAAACACAACAGCCCAGATGGCATTCCTGACATCAGAAAAACAACTACAGCTGGCTTCAACTTTCAAAAGCCTGGCGTTAATGTCTCAGCTAACTGCAAGGAAATTCCTGCAGGCTTTGGGTTACATGGCTTTCTGTATCCTACTCATACCATATGCAAGACTGCATATGAGGAAGATACAATGGTACCTAAAAAGCGTATGGTCCCAGCATTGTCACAGTCTAGAAACAGAGATTGCTGTCTTGCCTTGCCTGCAAAAGGAATTCCATTGGTGGGCCATGGCATGTCTTCAAAACAAAGGGAAAGGCTTCAGTCTACCTTCAGCCTACCAAGTGATAACCACGGACGCCTCGGATTATGCATGGGGAGCCCACTTGCAGGGGAAAGGCCTGCAAGGTTTTTGGACAGAGGATCAGAAGCATCTACATACATATCAATTTAAAAGAGATGTTAGCTGTGCAGAATGCCCTCTTGGCTTTCAGGAATCTTTTACAGCCAGGGCAGCTACTGATACGGACAGACAACACCACTGTTATGTGGTACATAAACAAGCAAGGGGGTTCACACTCCTACCCCCTTTGCAGACTAGCCATGACTCTATGGAACACAGCACTAGCTTGCAAAATGGACCTACAAGCTCAATTCCTGCCAGGGAAACAAAACACTCTGGCAGACAGCCTGAGCAGGAAACTGTCAGACCCACACGAGTGGATGCTAGACACCCAAATATTCAAGATGATTACAGAAGCCTGGGGCTGCCCGGACATAGATCTATTTGCATCTCCCCACAACTACCAGTTACAGACTTTTTGCACAAGGACATATCACAAGCTAGCATGGAAAGTGGATGCTCTCTCATTCAGTTGGAGGAACCTCTCTGGGTATGCCTTTCCACCACTACCTCTTCTACCAAGGGTGTTATTAAAAATAAAACAGGACAAACCAAAGCTGATCTTACTAGCCCCGAATTGGCCTTGACAACTTTGGTACTCAACACTGATAAATCTATCCCAGGAACCTCCTTGGATTCTACCTCAGATTCCAAATCTTTTGTCTCAACATCAGGGCCAAGTCCTGCACTCTCGTATCAAAACTCTCAGCCTGGCGTATTCAGGGTCTATGATTAATCCTACCCTTTCCAAACAGGTCATGAATGTTATCTTAGAAGCCAGAAGGCCTAGCACTAGGAAATCTTATGAAGGTAAATGGAAGAGATTTTGCACCTGGATGCATGCTCAGGAATCAGATCCTCACATTCCAAATATTCCATTGATTTTACATTACCTAACAGATATGTTGCATAAGGGTTTATCTTTTTCCTCCATAAAAATATATGCCTCCGCTATCTCTGCACATTATAATACAGATCCTCCAATTTTTTCACATCCACTTCTGAAACAATATCTCAGAGGAGCAAAGAATTTAAGGCCTCATAGGACACCACCCATCCCTGCCTGGGACCTCAATTATGTCCTGGAAAAACTAACTCTGCCTCCTTTTGAGCCTGCGGCCACATCTGATATAAAGTATTTATCATGGAAGACTGTTATCCTACTGGCTTTAACTTCAGCCAGGAGAGTCTCGGAGTTACAAGCGCTCATGGCTGTGGAACCTTACATTATTTTTCATCAAGACAGGGTTACTTTGAGGACTAAACCTACTTTCATGCCTAAAGTGGTTTTAAACCAAACTATTCACCTGCCAACTTTTTTTCCCTAATCCACAAAATAAGGGGGAGAGGATCTTGCATTCTTTGGACGTGCACAGGCAGCTTCGCTTTTACCTGGACAGAACCAAGGATATCAGGAAAACAGAACACCTGTTTGTTTCTTAAGCAGCAAATTCCCAAGGCAAAGCTATTTCAAAACAGACCATTTCTAAATGGATTGCTCATGGAATCAGATTTTGTTACTCTCATCATGGAAAGCAAATCCCAGGAAACATTAGGACTCACTCTACCAGAGCTGCTGCTACTTCAGCTGCCTTTCTCAGAGGAGTACCTATCAAGGATATTTTGGAAGCTGCTACTTGGAGTTCAGTGCATACTTTCTCTAAGCACTATGATCTCCCTCTTTATTCTAAGTCTAGGGCAGGCTTTGCTTCTGCAGTCTTGCAAGGCCTTCTAGCCACCCCTTCTACTCAATAACCTCTACCCTTTATCTCAGCTTTGGGATTCAACCCTACAGTGATGACTGCAACAGTGAAACACTATGAACATAGTACAGTTGTGTACACTTACCATAAATGTAGATGTTCGAGTGTCTTCACTGTTGCAGTCAGGGTTACCCACCCTCCTGTCCCCTCTTATATTTTTATTGGTGTGGTTCCCTACTTCACCCTTCTTCTGAGGTGTATTTGCTACAAGGTATGGGATTTGTTGTATGTTACATTTTTGTTTTACTTTTAGCCTTTACTTCTGGGCACCTGACATCTGGGGCAAGAAAAACTGGAGAACATGGCGTCGGCTGGGAGCTTTGTACCGCTGGCGCACTGACGTCAGGGAAGGTGAGTACACAGCCGACGCCGGACCCAGACTTTGAGATTCTGGCCGACCGAGGGCTGCCTGCCGGCAGGAAGAACCCTACAGTGATGACTGCAACAGTGAAGACACTCAAACATCTACATTTATGGTAAGTGTACACAACTGTACTTTGTGTGCACTTACCATAAATGTAGATGTTATAGTGTATTCACTGTTGCAGTCCAGGTTACCCACCAGCCCCCTTTCTTCTCTATTATTATACCTCTTCTTTCCTTCACTATGCTCAAAAGCCTTTGTGGTGTACTTGCTTTTAGCTGGTGGTAAATTTTTTGTTCTAAAATACATGCATATATATCTATATATATATATATATATATATAGATATATATATATATATATATATATCTATAGATGTCCTTCAAGGATGCATCTGCAGTCCTTACAAATGGGTTGTCCTGTCGTCAGGCAGCCCTTCGGTCGGCCGGATTCCAAAGTCTGGGTCTGGCCTCGGCTGGTGTCGCACTTCACCCGACGTCATAGCTGCAGTTATTCAGGTATAAAGGCATCAGCCGACGCCATTTTCCTCAGTCTTTCTTGCCACGTGGCGCCCGAAGCAGAAGCTGTTCGCAAGTGCCGGTCGGTCAGATCCAGAGATTACTACTACCGAATACTACTTCGAAGACTTCTAAAAGCTAAGTACCCCGTTGGGGACTCTTTCTTGCCTCAGCCGATGTCAGAGAAAGTGAATAACTGTTTATCTTGTGGGAAACAAATACCTCATAAAGATTTCCACTCCTACTGTATACATTGCTTAGGCCCAGACCACGACGTAGCAGCTTGTCTAGCCTGCGCTTCTTTTAACCGACGGACGCTTAGACGTCGGTCGGAGTTTGCTGAACAAATTTTCGGCTCTGATTTTGCCTACATTATGCCGTCGGATCCTCCGACTACGCAAATTTCCAAAAAAACGAAAAGAAAAGGACCGACACTTCGGCCGAAACCGAGCAAGCGGTTCTTTCTCCAGCCGAAACCATGCCTTCTACCGAGGCCTCCTCTAACCTGGCAGAATCTGCTTCTGAAATCCAGCCTTCTGTTGCGGTTTCTCAGGAATTATCAGACACAATTCCCCTGGATGTTTCAACCCCTGCACGTGGAGCTGCTAGGCCTCCTGCAGCCATGTCTATTAAGGCCTTTGCCAGGGCTAAAGCAGCCAAAGCTTCAAAATCTGTGTCTGCCAAACCCCCCCTCACACAGGCCCAGCACTAGCTCTCATATGCTATCTTTGGCTGAGGATTTAATTTCTTTAATTCGTGGATCCCAGCCTCATCCAGACAGGTCCTCTCTCTCTGTCCTCCAGAAAAGAGGCCTAGAGCAGAGCCCTCTGAACCAGTATCCACTGATGGTTCCTCTGATGAATCAGAACATACAGACCTTTCTGAGGCTTCTTATTCTCCTTACGAAGACTCTGATGCTGAAGAGTCCATTCCTTCAGCCTCTCCACCTGAGGAATTTTCCTTTGGGGAAACCTTGCATGCTATGAGGGAACAATTTCAGTGGCAGGGCCAAGATTTCTCAGACTCCAGAAAGAGGCTTAGAACCTTTCTACATTTGCCACAACATAGGCCTTTAGCTATACCTCCAGTTCTTTCTGTTGTAGATGATGCATTTAATGATGCTTGCACTGCTCCTGATTCATTACCTCCGGCTCCTGCTAAGCCCGATAGGTTCTACAGGGTCCCGGACACTCATCGCCATTTATACAAGGCTCCTTTTGCAGATCCAGAGACCATCGCCCAGGGCCCTAAAGCTGTAGCTGCTACTTCTACTAAAAACCCTCTCCCCTCTGAAAGGGAATCCAGGTCCTTAGAGAGATGAGGTAAAAAAGTTTACACTTCTGCTACCTTGTCAGCTAG
This sequence comes from Protopterus annectens, assembly GCF_019279795.1. Classification (NCBI taxonomy): domain Eukaryota; kingdom Metazoa; phylum Chordata; order Ceratodontiformes; family Protopteridae; genus Protopterus; species Protopterus annectens. Next base: position 1,323,769,417 of record NC_056747.1, read on the forward strand.
GGTTCTGAACTGCCAATTTCATATGATTCAATATCAAGAGTTTATGCTTGACCAGTTAACTAAAAAGCTTTCCTCTGAAGAATCTTTAGATAAAAAATATGTTCAGGAAATGGTACATAACATACAGCAGGTTAGTAACCATTCTTTAAAATGTGGCTATGATGCACTGGAGGCTTCCTTTAGATCAGCCATGACTGGCACAGTTATCAGGAGACATGCATGGTTGAAAGAACAGGCATTACCAGACCATGTCAAATCAAAGCTTTTGGATGCACCCATGGACAAGGTCAATTTATTTGGTTCCCCTGCTCAGCAGGTGCTAAAAAAGATGGAAGAGAAGGCGAAATCTGTACAAACGGTGAAAGATTTCTTACAGGTTCAACCTCCAAGGTTTAGCAGGAACTGGCCATCCAAGAATTGGTCCTTTCCGGACTCCTCTAAGGCTCAGAGAGGCAGGAATAGGCGTTCAAGAGGCAGAAACCAATCCAGAGGTGCCTACAGGGGACGCCAATGGCAAGGTAACAACCAGCGAGGCACAGACGCAGCCACCACCACTACAACAACTCAATCACAGTGACTTGACAGTGGCACCGCCTACCAGGGAACAACTAGAAGCACCCTTAGGCGGAAAACTAACCTTATTCTCAAAAAACTGGCATTGCATCACAAGGGAAAAATGGATTTTGCAAACTATAGACCAAGGTTACAGGTTCCATTTCCATACTCTACCAGGGAAGAGAGGAATGCCAAACCTACCACCTACGCAAAGGGCAGAAGCTCTAAAGCAAATATCTCAATTATTAAGAATGAGAGCTGTGGAAAAGGTACCATCTATGGAACAAGGAAAGGGATTTTACTCCAGACTCTTCCTGGTACCAAGAAAAGAAAACAAATGGAGACCCATTCTAGACCTGTCCGCTTTAAACACATTCCTTATTGTTCCAAAATTCAAAATGCTGACCCTACAGCAGCTTCTTCCCATGCTGGGCAAGGAGTCTTGGCTGGTAACTCTAGATCTCAAGGAGGCATACCTGCACGTCCCCATAAGACCCAATTTGCAGAAGATACCTCAGATTTCTTGCAGGATCAGAGCATTATCAATTTTCAGCATTGCCCTTTGGCTTATCTACTGCACCCAGAGTGTTCACGAAATGCCTGGCATCAGTAATTGCTCATTGCAGACTTCAGGGAATCCAAATTTATCCCTACCTGGACGACTGCCTGATACAAGCGGACAACAAAAGCAAGCTAGCAGAAGACTTACAAAGAGTCATTTACCTGCTGCAAGCCTTGGGATATACAGTCAATATAAAAAAGTCAAGGCTGATTCCATCCCAAAGAATAACCTTTCTGGGTGCAGAGCTGGACACATCAAAACAAATGGCATTCCTAACTGCAGAAAAGAAAGAGCAACTACCTCTCTACTTCTTGGCATTAACAAAGCAGAACCACCTAACTGCAAGAAAAGTACTGCAAGCTCTAGGCTTCATGGCATCCTGCCTAATTCTGGTCCCTTATGCCAGACTGCATATGAGAAAGCTACAGTGGTACCTAAGGAATTTCTGGTCCCAACACAAGCACAGCCTAGAAACCAAAATCCCAATAATTCCATGCCTGAAACAAGAGTTCCTATGGTGGGCTCAGGCCTGTCAATCAAACACAGGATTGCCCTTCTGCAACAGCCAACCAAGCCAAACCATCACGACAGATGTCTCAGACCTCGGTTGGGGAGCACACATGCAGGGCAAGTGCATACAAGGCTTATGGATTCAAGACCAGCTGCGCCTACACATAAATCTAAAGGAAATGCTGGCAGTAAAATTGGCAATCCAGTCATTCAGACCATTTCTCCAAGAAGGTCAGTTGATGATAAGGACAGACAACACCACAGTTATGTGGTACATCAACAAACAGGGGGGCACCCATTCATATCCTCTGTGCCGGCTGGCACTGGACCTATGGGATGTGGCCCTGAGCTACAACATTCAGTTACAAGCAATTTTTGTACCGGGAAAAGAAAACATTCTAGCAGACATATTAAGCAGAACAATCACAGATGCCCACGAATGGATGCTTCATCCGGACATCTTCAAAGCCATCACAAGGGAATGGGGATTACCACAAATAGACTTGTTTGCATCCCCATTCAATCACCAGCTAAAGAAATTCTGCACAAGGACGTACCACCCACTTGCTTGGAAGGTGGACTCCTATCTTTCAGTTGGAAAAACCTGACAGCATACGCATTTCCACCACTTCCTTTGATGCACAAGGTGCTTCTGAAGATCAAAGAGGACCGTCCAAGGATCATTCTGATAGCTCCAGACTGGCCAAGACAACATTGGTACCCATTGCTGAGGAGCATGTCTCGGGAACAAATATGGACACTACCCCTGATCCCATTACTGTTAACACAGAACAACTACAACATCCTGCATCCAAACCTTAAAACTCTGCAGCTAACTGCCTGGAACATTACATAACAGCAATTAACCCAAACTTATCCCAAAGGGTTAAAGACATAATCCTGTAGGTGCGCAGACCTTCAACAAGAAAGAATTATGCAGCAAAATGGAAAAGATATCTCATTTGGAGTACTGCAAAGGGAGAAGATGTGACTCTGGTAAACATGGCCAACATCCTGGAGTACTTGGCAGAGCTCTTCCACACAGGCCTGTTCTATTCTTCCATCAAGATACATGCATCAGCTATTTCATCACAATATAGCTTGGATCCTCCTGTCTTCTCATCCCTGCTCAGACAGTTTCTGAGAGGAATTAAAAATGTAAAACCTCCCAGGAAACCACCATTGCCAGCATGGGACTTGAACTTTGTGCTAGAAAAATTGACACTTCCTCCTTTCAACCAGCAGCAACAGCAGAATTACAATACTTATCCTGGAAGACTGCTTTCCTGCTGGCAATAACTTCAGCAAGAAGGGTCTCTGAACTACAGGCATTAATGGCAGTACAACCCTTCCTGATCTTCCATCAAGATAGAGTGTCCATGAGAACAAATCCTACATTTATGCCTAAGGTGGTATCCAGAGTGTCATTAAATCAGGCTATCCACCTACCTACATTCTTCCCAAACCCACAGAACAGGGGAGAAAGACTTTTGCATACCTTGGATGTACACAGGCAGTTACGCTACTACCTGGACAGGACTAAGTCCAATAGAAAAACTGACCAGCTTCTGGTAGCATATGTCACAGGAAAGGAAGGAAAACCAATTTCAAAACAGACAATCTCCAAATGGATAGGAAATTGCATTAGATTTTGTTACTCCTACCATGGAAAGAAAACTCCAGAGAACATCAGGCCTCACTCCACAAGGGCTACAGCCACTACCACAGCTTTCTTACGAGGAGTGGCTACCAAGGACATTATAGAGGCTGCTACTTGGACCTCCGTGCATACATTTGCCAAGCATTACAATTTACCTTTATACTCTAGATCCCGAGCAGGTTTTGCCACTGCTGTTTTGCAAGGGATCCTAGCTACACCATAATCACTATTCTTTCCTCCTCCCCTTGTTTAGCTATGGTATTCTACACATTTGTAAGGACTGCAGATGCATCCTTGAAGGACATAGTACAGTTTTGTACCTACCATAAATGTAGATGTCCGATAGGAATGCATCTGCAGTCAGGATTACCCACCCACCTTTCCCTCTGAGGTACTCCTAGGGTATTTGCCAGCCTTCAGCTAGCTTGGGGGGGATCTATTATGGTGTATTTGTTTGTATATATGTACATACATGCTTATTTTTTGTTTGCTCTTTACTATTTGGAATCATTGGCATTTATCCAAATTTAGCCTTCCAAGAGGGCACCTGGCATCTGGGCAAGAAACACTGAGGAAAATGGCGTCTGCTGATGCCTTTATACCCGAATAACTGCAGCTATGACGTCGGGTGAAGTGCGACACCAGCCGAGGCCAGACCCAGACTTTGGAATCCGGCCGACCGAAGGGCTGCCTGACGACAGGACAACCCATTTGTAAGGACTGCAGATGCATTCCTATCTGACATCTACATTTATGGTAGGTAGAAAACTGTACTATATATATATATATATATATATATATATATATATATATATATATATATATATATATTTTTTTTTTGCTCCCCATTGGGGGGGGGCACCTGACATCTGGGGCAAGAAAAACTGATTAAAATGGCGTCGGCTGCATGTTTTATACCCCTGATGACCTGACGTCATGGAAGAGGAGACAGCAACCGACGCAGTACCCAAGACTTGTTATTAAGGCCGACTGAGGGCAACCTGCCAGCAGATTCCCCAAATGTAATGACTGCTACAGTGAATACACTTGAACATCTACATTTATGGTTTTATGGTCAGTGTACACAACTGTACTTTCAGTACACACTTTCACCAAGCACTACCACTACCTTTTCTAAATCCAAAGCTGTATTTGCTACAGCAGTCTTACAAGACCTGCTACCCAGCCCTAATACTTTTTGACTGCCTCCACCCTTCCTCAGCTTTGGGAATCAACCCATGTGTGATGACTGCAACAGTGAAACACAAAGAACATAGTACAGATGTTCTTAGTGTTTCACTGTTGCAGTCATTACATTTGGGTAATATGCTGGCAGGTAGCCCTCAGTCGGCCTGTATTCCAAAGTCTTGGGTCCTGTGTCGGTTGCTGTCTCCTCTTCCATGATGTCAGGGGTATAAAACAAGCAGCCAACGCCATTTTCTTTAGTCTTTCTTGCCACGCGGTGCCCGAAGCAGAAGCATTTCACAAGTGCCGGTCGGCAGACTCCTGAAATTTTCGAGTTTGAGTTTCAGAACCGAAGTCTTCACTAAAGCTAAGTACTCCCTTGGGGAAACTTTTTTTCTTGCTCCATACCAATGTCAGAAAAAGTTAATAATTGTATTACTTGTGGGAAGCAAATACCTCATAAGGATTTCCATTTATACTGTATTCCTTGCCTAGGCCATGATCACAACATACCTGGCTGTTGGTTTTGTGCTAGAATTAACCAACGCACTATTAAGCGTCGGTATATTTTTGCCTCATATTTTGGAAACAGACTTAACTACCCAGAAATGTCGTCGGATAGCAATCCGACTACCGGAGTACACAAAAAACGCAAAGAAAAGGACAGAGACAGACAGTCGAGGTCCAAAACCGACGATGAAGCTTCTCCTAAGCCAGTCGCTGGTACTCAGTGAGGCGCTTTCGCAGCCCCTGATACCCACTACTTTCGAGTCGCAAGCCCCTACAGAGACCCATGTGGAGTCCGGTATGCCACGAGATACTCAAAGTATTGGACCCATGGATGTATCTCCCTTGGATGGGTCCGGAGCCGCTGAGCAGGCACTGGCTTCTGAGGGTGTGTTCAGGCCTCAACATTTTTATGTAAAACCAACGATGGCTGCAAAACCAAAGACAAAAGCAACTTCTAAAGCTAAAAAAACGATGCATGAGCCACGTGCATGGACCACTATGCCTAAAAAACAGATGATCAAAATGTCTGAAGACCTTATTACCTTGATCAGGAGTTCCCAACCCCCTCCTGATAAGAGGCCTAGGCAAGACACTGATTATGAATCTTCAGATCAGGTTTCTATTTCTTCTGATTCCTCTTCTGATCAGGAATTATCTATACCTCCCTGTGAGGATTCTGATGCAGAGGAGTCTATCCCATCTGCATCACCTCCTGAGGATTATTCATTTGGAGAAACCTTGCATACTTTGAGGGAGCATTTTCACTGGGAGAGTCAAGATTTCTCAGAGTCAAGTCAGGGATTTCCTTCTTCTCCCTCAGCACAGGCCTTTAGCCATACCCTCTGTTTTAGACATTGTGGATGATGTGTTTTCGGAGTCAAGCTTGACTCCTGACTCCTTACCTCTGGCTTCCAGCAAGCCTGACAGATATTACAGGGTCCCTGACTCTCACAAATTTTTATTTAGAAACCCTGCCGCTAACCCTGAAACTATTTCACAGGGTCCAAAGGGAGTTAAGGCCTCAACAGCAAAAAATCCTACCCCCTCTGACAGAGATTCAAGGGCACTGGATAGATGGGGAAAGAAGGTTTATACATCTGCAACCTTGGCAATTAGGGCCTTAAACTGCCAGTTTCATATGCTCAAGTATCAACAACATGTTATGGGTTTGCTGAAACAGAAAATGATGTTGATTTCTGAATGTGCAGAAAATAAAGAATTGCAGGAATTATTGCATGCAGCTGAACAAGTTGGAAAACATACTTTGCAATGTGGTTTTGATTCTTTAGAGGCCTCCTGCTGGGCTGCAGTTACTGGATCTGTGATTAGGAGGCATGCCTGGCTAAAAGAGCAAAATTTGCACCTTTACAGCATGATACTCTGTTTGGTATTAAGGCAGAAGTTGTTTTAAAGAAAATGGAAGACAAAGCTAAGTCTATGCAAACTGTAAAAGACTTCTTACAAGTGCAGCCACCAATATTCAGTAGACACTGGCCAACAAATAATTGGTCCTTTCCTGTGTCCGACTGTGCTCAAAGGGGCAAATCCAGAAGCCCTAAGGTTTCCAGATACCAGGCACAAGATTCTTACAGGTCAAAGCAATGAGGTGCTTTTATCTCCAAATCTGAAGGAGATAAAGCACAACCCAACAGAAAACAGTCCCAATGACTTCCCTCTGCCTTCACCAAGCACTTACCTTTTGGCAGCACCCTTAGGGGGAAAATTAGCACTTTGTGCTCAAAATTGGCAGTTAATAACCCAGGACAAGTGGATTCCATTTCCATTTCCATACTCTGCCAATGGCAAACGGTTGGCCGGATCTGCCAAAAAATCAATGGGCAGAGGCACAGAAACAGGTTACGTCCCTCATGGATATGGGGGCTATTCAGCCAGTTCCAGAACAGGAAAAAGGACAAGGTTTTTACTCGACTGTTCTTGGTACCAAGAAAGGACAAGGCCTGGCAGCCAATACTGGATTTATCAATTTTGAACACATACCTGGACATTCCAAAGTTCAAAATGCTGACTTTGCAGCAACTTCTGCCCATGCTGGGCAAGAATGCTTGGCTGGTGACATTAGACCTAAAAGAGGCATACCTGCATGTCCCAATAAGGGAGTCGTGCAAAAGATTGCACAAACCAAAAAGAAAGATAAAACTGAAGACCACAGACAAAGAATCCACTTAAAACACCAGTTTATTGCACCTCTAGCGCTTCGGCAACTGCCTTCAAGGAGCATAAAACATCACATAACTTACACAGTTTATATACAAAAAAACAACAACTAAACTGAAAATGAGAATACCAAGCAGCAGCAACCAGATAAAAAACGGCACGGACTGTTTATTTAAAGTAAGCACTTTCGGCTGCAATAATATACAGCCTTCCTCAGACAAAGTACAAAGCCCCAGCATTACACTGTGCTTAAATCATTATGATTTAAGCACAGTGTAATGCTGGGGCTTTGTACTTTGTCTGAGGAAGGCTGTATATGCAGCCAAAGCTTGCAAATAAAACAGTCCGTGCCGTTTTTTATCTGGTTGCTGCTGCTTGGTATTCTCATTTACAGTTTATATACCCTAATACATCTAACAATTAAACAAGCAGCCTAAACCAATTAATAAACATTAAAAAATACTTACTACTTTCTCATCAAATAAGAAGCCTCCAGTTGCATTCCACATTCAGACCCTGAGGAAATAGTGTCATATTTCAAAATAAAAATACTTTCTTTATATAACAACTTCTTTTTATACAAATCATCAGAAAATACATCCTTCATAATATGTTTTAAGATAGTGGCTTGTAAGCCATTTGGATTAGAATTGTGAACCAGCATAAAATGTTTAGCAACAGGGCTATCTTTTTTATTATTTATAATATTCCTGACATGCTCCTGCAGTCTAGTTTTAAACTTCCTTTTACTTTCTCCTATATATACACAAGGTTACACGGACATTTCAACGCATAAATAATACCTTCAGTATTACAGCTATATATATTTAACCTCAAATACATGGCCATTTATATACTTAAAAGTTGGAACAATATAATGACATACATTGCAATGACCACAGGGTGAAGTTCCTAGTCTCTGCATGGTCCTATATTGTAATGTCTCAGTGGGATATTTAAATTTATTATGTACCAAAATATTTTTTAAATTCCTACCTCTACGAAATGAGATGCCTAAAGACCTAGATAATAAATTTTTTAGGTCCATTGATCTAAACAAAAAATTCCAATAGTGTTTAGCAATATCTATTAAAACATCACTGAAAACACTATATGTAGAGACAAAATAAACTAGTATTTTCTCTTGATTTCTAACATCTAACTTATACCCCTTACTTCCATACTTATAAGTACCAACTTTATGCTGTTCATTAATAACCTTATCTATAGCTGTTTGAATACTAGCTTCACTATAGCCCCTCAATCTAAACATCTCACTAGTCACACTAATTTCTTTAAAGAAATCCATGTCAGTATTACATAGCCGTCTAAGTCTTATACATTCCCCATAGGGCAAGGAGACCAAAGTATGAACTGGATGACAGCTAGTCCCCATCAAATACTGATTACTATCAGCAAATTTTCTATGCACAGATGTACGTAAAATATTGCTGTCCTCCAAAATCAGATGTATGTCTAAAAAAGTTATATCTTTGCCCACCTGTATGCCGTCAAAGGAAAGTCCAAATCTATTATGTTGCATAACTTCTATAAACTGACCAACATAAGATATCCCACCTTTACAAATAAAAACAAGATCATCTATAAAACGGAAATAACTAACTACATAATTAAAAAAAAATCTATATGATATAACCATTCTAACTCATACAAACCCATCATCAGGTTGGCATACATGGGGGCAAAAGATGCCCCCATGGCAGTGCCCCTTGATTTGTCTGTATAATTGTTCATTAAACATAAAAAAAATGATTATTCAAACAAAATTCCAATATTTCAATAATATAATACGTTACTGGACTATCACCCAAAAAAATATTTTACTGCTTCTAGTCTAAACTGACACTGTATGTTAGTATACAAACTAACAACATCAGCATTTATAAAAAACATATATGCACTCCATTGTATTTTAGATAATTTTTCCAAAAAGTCAAAACTATCCCTAATATAACTAGGTAACTTAATTACATAAGGGAGTAAATATTCATGCAAAAATTTCCCAATATTAGATAAAAAATATTTTTGAGCAGATACAATAGGCCTACCAGGTGGGTCAACAACCCCACTTTTTTCTTCATCTGTGGTCTTCAATCGTGCAGAAGATACCTCCGTTTCAAGGCTGGCTTAATGCATTACCAATTCTCTGCACTGCCCTTTGGCTTATCTACTGCACCCAGGGTCTTTAGAAAGTGCCTGGCACCAGTAATTGCTTTTTGCCGACAAAGAAGTATACAAATATATCTTTACTTGGATGACTGTCTCATTCAAGCAGAGAACAAGGACATTCTTCTTCAACACCTGGCATTTGTGAAAAGGCTTCTAACATGCCTAGTGTACACAATAAACGAAAATAAATCACAGCTGGTACCCTCTCAAAAGATAACATTCCTGGGTGCAAGCTTGAATACAACTGCCCAGATGACTTTCCTCACGTCAGACAAACAAAGACAACTGACTACTTACTTCAAACTGATGGCAACAAAAACCCAGTTATCTGCAAGACAAACTCTGCAGGCTTTGGGCTTCATGGCATCCTGCATCCTACTGATTCCATATGAAAGACTGCATATGAGGAAACTTCAGGAGGACCTAAAAAGTTTATGGAGTCAAAATTGTCACAGTCTGGAAACAATGATTCCTCTCATTCCCTGCCTACAACAGGAGTTTCTATGGTGGGCAAAGGCATGTCACCAAAACATGGGACAGGCCTTCACTCTACCCCCTGCCTGCCAAACCTTAACAACAGACGCATCAGATTATGCATGGGGGGCCCACCTGGCGGGAAGATGCATTCAGGGCATATGGACCCCAAAACAAATGCACCTACATATCAACCAAAAAGAGATGCTAGCTGTTCAAAATGCCCTGACAGCCTTCAAGGACTTACTTCATCCAGGACAACTACTGATAAAGATGGACAACACCACGGTTATGTGGTATATAAACAAGCAGGGGGGCACACACTCATATCCCCTTTGCAGATTAGCCATGGCACTGTGGGATACAGCTTTGACTTACCAAGTACATCTTCAAGCTCAGTTCCTGCCAGGAAAACAAAATACTCGGGCAGACGATTTAAGCAGAAACCTTATGGACTCTCACAAGTGGAAACTAGATCCACAAGTCTTCAGCATGATAACAAAGAAATGGGGGAGCCCAGACATAGATCTATTTGCCTCTCCTCAAAATTATCAATTGAAAAGATTCTGCACAAGGACTTATCACAGACAAGCATGGAAAGTGGACGCTCCATCCTTCAGTTGGAAAAACCTATCAGTTTATGCCTTTCCTCCTCTGCCTCTTCTTCCCAAGGTCCTCCTAAAAGTCAAACGAGAAACCAAAGATGATACTAATTGCCCCGGACTGGCCCCACCAATACTGGTACCCACTTCAAAGAAACTTGTCTCAATACCCAGCTTGGACCTTACCTCAAAGACCTCAACTACTGTCCAAGCAAAACAATCAGATCCTGCACAATCAACTCCAAACACTGAACCTGGCAGCATGGCTGATCATGTAGTTATGCAAACAACACCTCTCAGTAAATCTGTAATGGATGTCATTTTGGAAGCCAGAAGGCCTAGTACTAGAAAGTCTTATGCTGATAAATGGAAGAGAATCTGTGCTTAGAATCAAACACAAGGAACTGATACAGCAGAACCAAATATTCCTCAGATATTACAATACTTGACTGAGATGCTTGACAAAGGCCTATCATTCTCATCAATAAAAATCCATGTCTCTGCCATTTCGGCTCATTACAATACAGAGCCACCAATCTTTCTCATCCTTTACTAAAGCAGTATCTTAGAGGAGCCAAAAATTTAAGGCCTCCCAGAACATCACCAATACCTGCATGGGACCTCAATTATGTGTTGGAAAAGCTCACCCTGCCTCCATTTGAACCAGCTGCTACTGCAGATATAAAGTTCTTATCATGGAAAACAGCTCTGCTCCTAGCAATTACTTTAGCAAGAAGAGTCTCAGAGATGCAGGCCCTCATGGCTGTGGAGCCTTTTATCATATTTTACCCAGACAGGGTGTCTCTGAGGACCAATCCTTCATTTATGCCTAAGGTGGTTTCCAGTGTGGCTCTTAACCAAACTATTCATCTGCCAACCTTTTATCCAAATCCGCAGAACAAGGGGGAGAGAATTCTGCATTCCTTGGACGTACACAGACAGCTAAGATTCTACTTGAGCAGGACTAAAGCTCTAAGAAAAACTGAGCAATTACTAGTGACATATGCTGCAGGATCAGAAGGAAAGGCTATTTCAAAGCAGACTATTTCAAAGTGGATAAGCCACTGCATTCATTTCTGCTACTTACACCATGACAAACCTGTGCCCAAGGGCATTAGGTCTCATTCCATCGGAGCTGCAGCTACATCAGCAGCCTTTCTCAGAGGAGTACCAACCAAAGACATTCTAGAGGCTGCTACTTGGAGTTCTGTTCACACCTTTGCAAAGCATTATCATTTGCCTTTCTACTCTAAGTCCAGGGCAGGCTTTGCCACTGCAGTTCTGCAGGGCCTTATAGCCACCCCTAATGCTGTTTAGCTCCAGCCTCCCACCATAGCTTTGGGATTCTACCCAAGTGTAATGACTGCAACAGTGAAACATGAAGAACATAGTACAGTTGTGTACACTTACCATAAATCTAGATGTTCGAGTGTACTCACTGTTGCAGTCCAGGTTACCCGCCCGCCACCCCCCTTTCATTCTGGAGTTTATCTTTCCTTCTGTATCTTCTACAACCTGGTAGATGAAGGTAAAGTTTGTACTGATGCATGTATATATAGTATATATATATATATATATATATATATATATATATATATATATATATATATATATATATATATATATATATGCTACCTTTTGGGGGGCACCTGACATCTGGGGCAAGAAAAACTAAAGAAAATGGTGTTGGCTGCTTGTTTTATACCCCTGATGACCTGACGTCATGGAAGAGGAAACAGCAACCGATGCAGGACCCAAGACTTTGGAATTCAGGCTGACTGAGGGCAAACTGCCAGCAGATTACCCAAATATAATGACTTTAACAGTGAATACACTCAAACATCTACATTTATGGTAAGTGTACACAACTGTACTTTTCTTCTGATGACCAGGATTTGCCCTTATCTACCTATGAGGATTTTGATGCAGAGGATTCCATTCCCTCTGCTACCCCTCCAGAAGATTTCTCTTTTGGTGAAACCTTGCACACTCTTAGGGAGCATTTCCGCTGGGAAAGCCAGGATTACTCTGAACTGAATATCCCTCCTGTACTGGACATTGTAGATGATGCCTTCTTGGAATTTAGCCTGGCCCCAGACACCTTACCTCTGGCTCCCAGGAAACCTGACAGATATTACAGAGTACCTGACTCTCACAAGTTCCCCTTTAAGAATCCTACTGTGGACCCAGAGACCATTTCACAGGGACCCAAAGGCATTAAGAATACTACTGCTAAAAACCCTACCCCTCTGATAGAGATTCCAGGGCCCTGGACAGATGGGGTAAAAAGGTATACACTTCTGCTACTTTGGCCATTAGGGCCATAAACTGCCAGTTTCATATGTTAAAGTACCAGCAGCATATTATTGGATTACTTAAACAGAAATTGATGTTGATTCCTGACTGTGCTGAAAATAAAGAATTACAGGATTTAATGCATTCTACTGAGCAAGTTGGTAAACATACTTTGGAATGTGGATGTTCATCGTGCATACAGCTGCAGTCATAACAGATGGGTTTTCTTGCTGTCAGGCGGGTCCTCGGTTGGCCGAATTCCAAAGTCTAGGTCCGGCGTCGGTTGTCGTCGCTTCTTCCCTGACGTCAGTGCGACAGGGGTATAAAAGAACCAGCCAACGCCATTTTCTTCAGTCTTTCTTGCCGCGGTGCCGGCAGAAGCAGTTCACAAGTGCTGGTCGGCCAGCTCCTGAGATTACGAATATTTTTCAACCGAAGTCTTCTTGAAAGCTAAGTACCCCGTTGGGGAAACTTTTCTTGCCTCAGACCGATGTCAGACAAAGTTAATAATTGCATTTCATGTGGGAAGCAAATACCGCATAAGGATTTTCATTCCCTCTGCATACCTTGCTTAGGCCCAGACCACGACGTCTCGGCCTGTCATTTTTGTGCTACATTCAACAAACGCACTATTAAGCGTCGGGCGGAGTTCGCCCAACACTATTTTGGCAAAAAATGTAATTACATTATGTCGTCGGATACTCCTACTCCAGTTTTGAGTAAAAAACGCAGAGATAAGGACCGACATACGAGGTCCGCGACTTCTACCGACACCACGCCAAAGCCGACTACAGGTGGTCCGGTTCTCAGTGAGGCGCCTACACAGCCCCTGACTACCGACGACACTTCATTGGCGGTGTCTTCTGTGCTCGAGGTCGCAGGCTCTTCGGCCCATACCCCGGCTACAGATACCGAAGCCACTCTTGGCGGTGAAACTCAGAGTTTAGACAGACCTGCCACCTCTCAAGGTGTCTACAGGCCTTCCTCTTCTTTTTCCATCAAGGCTTTCACTAAGTCTAAAGCAGCCATGCATACTAAAAGACAGGCTCCACAGGGTCCTTCTCAAAGCCCCATGCCTAAAAAACAGATGCTCAAAATGGCTGAGGATTTGATTACTCTAATCAGGGGTTCCCAACCCCCCCCGGACAAAAGGCCCAGAGTGGAGGAAGAATCCCCCTCCTCGGACCAGGCCTCCATTATTTCAGACCATTCTAAAGACCAGGAACATTCTTACTCCCCTTTTGAAGATTCTGATGCAGAGGAGTCCATTCCCTCTGTCTCCCCCCCTTTTGGGGAAACCTTACATACCTTGAGGGAACACTTCCACTGTGAAGGCCAAGAGTATTCAGACTCCAAGAAAAGGCTTAGGGATTTCCTCTTACTCCCTCAGCACAGGCCTCTGGCTATACCTCCTGTCTTAGACATTCTAGATGATGTGTATTCGGAGGCCTGCCTTAACCCAGATTCTTTACCTCCAGCTCCAGTCAAGCCAGACAGGTATTACCGGGTTCCTGACTCACACCAATTCCTATACAAAAGCCATGCGGCCGACCCAGAAACTATTTCACAGGGTCCCAATGGAATTAAGGCTTCCACTGCTAAAAATCCATTACCTTCAGAGAGAGATTCCAGAGCTTTAGAAAGGTGGGGGATAAAGGTATACACCTCGGCCACCTTAACCATGAGAGCATTAAACTGTCAGTTCCATATGTTAAAGTACCAACAGTTTCTGTTATCACAGTTGAGAAGCAAAATGTCACAACCTGAACAACCAGACTTGAAGGAGTTGCAGGATTTGATACATAGTGCAGAACAAGTGGGTAAACATACCTTGCAATGTGGTTTTGATGCTTTAGAGGCCTCATGTAGAGCTGCTGTTACAGGATCAGTCATACGTAGACATGCCTGGCTCAAAGAGCAAACCTTACCAGATCATATCAATGCTAAATTACTAGATGCCCCTCTGCAAAAAGATGTATTGTTCGGTATTAAAGCTGAGGAGGTATTAAAGAAAATGGAGGAAAAGGCAAAATCAATGCAAACAGTGAAAGATTTCCTACAGGTACAACCTCCATGTTTCAGTAGAAATTGGCCTTCCAAAAATTGGTCTTTTCCAGCCACGGACAGACCCCAAAGAGGTAGATACAGGCACCCGAGGGGCAGAGGACAATCTCAAGGATCATTTAGAGGCAGACAATGGCAAGCACCTACACAAAGAGGTGGTGAGGATAGTTCACAGCCATTCAGAAAGCAGAACCAATGACTTTCCCCTTTGCATGCCAAGCAAGGCGGAAATGGCAGCACCTTTAGACGGAAAACTGGCATTATTTTCGAAAAATTGGCATATTGTCACAAAAGACAAATGGATCCTGGACATTATAGACAGAGGCTACAGATTCCACTTTCACACCCTTCCAAAAATGAGAGGCACGCCAAACCTGCCACACAATCAAAGGGCAGAGGCACAAAAACAAATTTCAGATCTCATGGACATGAAAGCTATTCAAGAGGTACCTGCACAAGAACAGGGTCAAGGTTTTTATTCCAGACTATTCCTGGTACCAAGGAAGGGAAAAGATTGGAGACCTATTTTGGACCTATCCATCCTAAACACATTTTTACTTGTGCCAAAATTCAAGATGCTCACATTACAGCAGCTTCTTCCCATGCTGGGCAAGGAGTCTTGGCTGGTAACATTGGACCTCATGGAGGCATACCTGCATGTCCCAATCAGACAAGATTGCAGAAGATACCTCAGATTTCTTTCAGGTTCAACCCATTATCAATTCTCTGCATTGCCCTTTGGCTTATCTACTGCACCCAGAGTGTTCACGAAATGCCTGGCATCAGTAATTGCCTACTGCAGACTTCAAGGGATACAAATATACCCATATCTGGATGACTGCCTGATACAAGCGGGCAGCAAGCACATACTTCTGAAACATCTGGCGTTTGTAATAATGTTGTTGAATTCTATGGGATACACAGTCAACAAAAAGAAATCAAGGCTAATACCCTCTCAAACAATAATTTTCCTGGGTGCCAGCTTGGATACAAACACCCAGATGGCCTACCTCACGCCAGAGAAACAAGGGCAACTAACTCAATACTTCAGAAAACTGGCAACTTTCACCAGGCTGACTGCAAGGAAAATCCTGCAGGCTCTGGGATTCATGGCATCTTGCATCCTACTAATCCCATGTGCAAAGCTGCATATGAGAAAACTTCAATGGTACCTAAAAAACCTATGGTCTCAACACAGCCACAGTTTGGAAACAATAATACCACTGATTCCATGTCCTCAAAAGGAATTTCTGTGGTGGGCTCAAGCATGCCAAAGAAACACAGGTCTCCCATTCTGCAAGCCACAAGCAAATCAAGTCATCACAACAGACGCCTCGGACTACGCCTGGGGGGGCGCACATGACAGATCGGTGCATTCAGGGCAAATGGTCCCAAAAAGAAAAGCACCTACACATCAATCAAAAGGAAATGCTAGCAGTAATAAATGCTATTATAGCTTTCAAAGACCTACTGCATCCAGGCCAGCTACTGATAAGGACAGACAACACCACAGTAATGTGGTACATAAACAAACAGGGAGGAACCCATTCATACCCCCTATGCAGGCTAGCCATGTCTCTTTGGAACATGGCTCTAGAATTACAAATCGAACTTCAAGCACAGTACCTGCCAGGCAAAGAAAACACGCTGGCAGACAGCCTAAGCAGAAATATGACAGATCCACACGAATGGAAGTTGCATCCTCAAGTGTTTACAAAGATAATTCAAGCATGGGGAAGGCCAGACATAGATCTCTTTGCCTCCCACAGAAATCACCAGTTGCCAAAATTCTGCTCAAGGACCTTTCACCCACAGGCCTGGAAAGTGGACACACTCTCTTTCAGTTGGACAACAATGACAGTTTATGCCTTTCCACCTCTTCCTGTGCTGCCCAAAGTTCTGTTAAAAACCAGAGCAGACAGACCAAAGATGATTCTCATTGCTCCAGACTGGCCAAGACAACACTGGTACCCACTCCTGAGAAGCCTGACACATTCCCCACCATGGATCCTGCCTCTAATGCCACTTCTACTGACTCAGCACAACTTCAAAACCCTTCACAGTCAGCTGAAAACAATCTAGCCGCATGGAAAATTCCTTAAATTCACAAATTTCATTCTAGAAAAACTGACCTTGCCTCCTTTTGAGCCAGCTGCTTCAACAGAACTGCAATATTTGTCCTGGAAAACAGCCTTTTTTCTGGCTATCACCTCAGCTCGCAGGGTTTCGGAACTACAAGCCCTCATGGCTGTGCAGCCTTTCATCATTTTCCATCAGGACAGAGTTTCCTTACGAACCAATCCGTCCTTTATGCCAAAGGTAGTATCCAGGGTAGCCTTGAATCAGGCTATCCACTTACCTACCTTTTACCCTAATCCTCAAAACAAAGGGGAGAGACTACTACATTCCTTGGACATTCACAGACAGCTGCATTATTATTTGGACAGAACAAAGCCTTTCAGAAAATCAGAGCAACTCTTTGTGTCCTATGCTACAGGAGTTCAAGGGAAGTCTATTTCCAAACAGACAATTTCAAAATGGATAGCCCACTGCATACGTTTTTGTTACTCTTTTCATGGTAAAACTGTACCTGCAGGCATCAGATCTCACTCCACAAGGGCCACAGCTACCTCTGCAGCTTTCCTCAGGGGGGTTCCTACCAAAGATATTTTGGAAGCAGCCACTTGGAGTTCTGTACATACCTTCTCCAAGCACTATCACCGACCATTATACTCCAAATCTAGAGCAGGCTTTGCCACTGCAGTCTTGCAGGGCATCCTGGCTCCTCCTAGTTCCACCTAGTGCCTACCACCCTTTTTTAGCTTTGGGATTCTACCCATTTGTTATGACTGCAGCTGTGTGCACGATGAACATAGTACAGTTTTGTACCTACCATAAATGTAGATGTTCGAGTGCTAATACTGCTGCAGTCCAGGTTTCCCTCCCTCCTTCCCCTCTTGGGACAGGCCTAATGGCTAACACCTCCTCATACAACCTGATTGGGGTATTCTTTTATGGTGTATTTGCTTGCAACTACTGTTTTTTGATTATATTGCATTGCATTATTACATAAATTTATGTATTGCCTTCCTTCTGGGGGCACCTGACATCTGGGGCAAGAAAAACAGAAGAAAATGGCATCGGCTGGTTCTTTTATACCCCTGTCGCACTGACGTCAGTTAAGAAGCAACGACAACTGACGCCAGACCTAGACTTTGGAATTCGGCCGACCGAGGACCCACCTGACGGCAGGAAAACCCATCTGTTATGACTGCAGCTGTATTAGCACTCGAACATCTACATTTATGGTAGGTACAAAACTGTACTTTTTGACTCCTTAGAGGCATCTTGTACGGCTGCTGATGTTCTTCGTGTTTCACTGTTGCAGTCATCACATTTGGGTTATCTGCTTGCAGTTGGCCTGATTATCAAAGTCTTGGGTCCTGCGTCGGTTGCTGTCTCATCTTCCATGACGTCAGGTAGTCAGGGGTATAAAGCATGCAGCCGACGCCATTACATCAGTCTTTCTTGCCGTGCGGTGCCCGAAGCAGAAGCAGGTCGCAAGTGCCAGTCGGCCGACTCCTGAAATTTTATTTTTTGAGTTTCAGAACCAAAGTCTTCAACTAAGCTAAGTACTCCGTTGGGGAAACTTTTTCTTGCTCTAAACTGATGTCAGTAAAAGTCAATAATTGTATTTCTTGTGGAAAGCAAATACTTCATAAAGATTTTCATTCATTCTGTATTCCTTGCCTAGGCCCTGACCACGATGTACCTCGCTGTCTGTTTTGTGCCTTATTTAAGCAACAAACTATTTGTCGTCTGTATATTTACGCTTCTAATTTTTTGTACTCTGTTCAATTACCCAGATATGGCTTCAGTAAGCCACCTGACTACCGACATTCTGAAAATAACGCAAAGATAATGACATAGACAGACCACAAAGATCCAAAGCTGCCGACGACGCTTCTCCTTAGCTAGTCACCAGTTCGCCGGTACTCAGTGAGGTGCTTTTGCAGCCTCTGATACCCGCTACTTCAGATTGGCAGGCCTCTAATGAGACCCATTCAGAGTGCGGTATGCAGTGAGATGCTTCAACTGTGGAACCTGCGGATGTCTCTACCTTGGATGGGTCCAGAGCCACTGTGCAGTATCCGGCTTCTGAGGGTGCATTCAGGCCTACTGACTTGCATATTAAACTGATGCCATCTTCTTCTAGGCCTACAACTCGAACCATGCCTAGAAAACCGAAGACCAGACGGCATGGTCAGGCCTCTATGCCTAAAAAACAAATGATAAGAATGGCTGAAGACCTTATTACTTTAATCAGGGGAAGCCAACCTTCCCCCTCTAAGAGACCTAGGACTGAGTTTGCTTATGATTCTTCTGATCAGGATTCAGAAATTTCTGTTTCTTCTGATGACCAGGATTTACCCTTATCTACCTATGAGGATTCTGATGCAGAGGACTCTATCACCTCTGCTTCCCCTCCAGAGGATTTCTCTTTTGGTGAAACCTTGCATACTCTTAGGAAGCATTTTCACTGGGAAAGCCAGGATTACTCTGACTAAAAAGAGGCTTAGGGATTTCTTACTCCTGCCTCAACACAGGCCTTTAGCTATCCCCCCTGTACTGGACATTGTTGATGATACTTTTTCGGAATCTAGCTTGACCCCTGATTCTTTACCTCCTGCTCCCAGGAAACCAGATAGATATTACAGGGTTCCTGACTCCCACGAGTTCCTTTTTAAAAATCCTACTGCGGACCCTGAGACCATTTCACAGGGACCCAAGGGCATTAAGGCTACTACTGCCAAAAATCTTACCCCCTCTGATAGAGATTCCAGAGCGCTGGATAGATGGGGTAAGAAGGTATACACTTCTGAAACCTTGACCATTATGGCCTTAAACTGCCAGTTTCATATGTTAAAGTATCGGCAGCATATTATTGGATTGCTTAAACAGAAAATGATGTTGATTCCTGACTGTGTGGAAAATATAGATTTACAGGATTTAATGCATTCTGCTGAACAAGTTGGTAAACATACTTTGCAATGTGGTTTTGAGTCACTAGAGGCATCTTGCAGGGCTGCTGTCACTGGGTCTGTACTTAGAAGGCATGCTTGGCTTAAAGAGCAATCTTTGCCAGATCATGTTAAAGCTAAATTGCTGGATGCTCCCTTAAACCAGGACCGCCTGTTTGGCAACAAAGCAGTAGTAGTACTTAAAAAAAGATGGAGGAAAAAGCTAAATCTATGCAAACTGTTAAAGATTCCCTGCAAGTACAGCCTCCTAGGTTTAGAAGGCATTGTCCTAAGAATTGGTCCTTTCCTGCCTTTTCCAGGCCTTCAGTCCAAACCCAGAACCAGCAGAACACCCGGGCTTCAGTCCCAAGGTACACACAGGGCTACGCAGTGGGGGGGCTCCCACTTCCAAAACAGGGAGCAGTAAGACCCCCCCTATGGTAAACTGTCTCAATGACAACTTTAAAACTTGCAAGCCCTGCTCAACTGACTGCTTCTTTAGGGGGAAAGATTGCCCTGCAGGCAAAAAATTGGGAACTCATTACCCAGGACAAATGGGTTTTAAATATAGTTTCCCAAGGATACAGATTCCACTTTCACACCTTACCAACCCCAAATGGGTGGCCAGATGTACCCCCAAAGCAGTGGGCAGAGGCTCAAAAGCAAGTTCTGTCCATCTTAAGTATCAGGGCTATTCAAACTGTCCCAGAAGAGGAAAGGGGACAAGGTTTCTACTCAAGACTTTTCCTGGTGCCCAGAAAAGACATCTCCTGGCGTCCTATCCTGGACCTCTCTATACTAAACATATTTTTGGTGATCCCAAAATTCAAGATGCTAACTCTTCACCATTTGCTTCCTACGCTAGGCAAGGATACCTGGTTGGCAACACTAGATTTAAAGGAAGCCTACCTGCACATCCCAATCAGGGAATCTTGCAGAAGATACCTACGCTTCAAAGCAGGCTTTATGCACTATCAGATGTTCCTCGTGTTTCACTGTTGCAGTCATTACATTTGGGTTATCTGCTTGCAGGTAGCCATCTGTCAGCCTGATTAACAAAATCTTGGGTCCTGCATCAGTTGCTGTCCCTTCTTCCATGACATCAGGTCGTCAGGGGTATAAAACATGCAGCCGACACCATTACATCAGTCTTTCTTGCCGTGCGGTGCCCGAAGCAAAAGCAGTTCGCAAGTGCCAGTCGGCCGACTCCTGAAATTTTCATTTTAGAGTTTCAGAACCGAAGTCTTCAACTAAAGCTAAGTACCCCATTGGGGAAACTTTTTCTTGCTCCTTACCAATGTCAGTAAATGTTAATAATTGGATTACTTGTGGAAAGGAAATACCTCATAAAGATTTTCATTCGTACTGTATTCCTTGCCTAGGCCCTGACCACGACGTACCTTGCTGTCAGTTTTGTGCTTTATTTAATCAGCGCACTATCCACAGTTGGTATATTTTCACCTCTAAATATTTCTCTTCTCGGTTTAATTATCCAGAAATGTCGGTTAGCCATCCGACTACCGGGATTCCAAAAAAATGCAAGGATAAAGACAGAGACAGGCCGCCAAGGTCCAAAACTGCCGACGGCGCTTCTCCTAAGCCAGTTCGCCGGTACTCAGTGAGGCACTTTCGCAGCCCCTGATAACTGCTACTTCTAATTCACAGGCCTCTACTGAGACCCATTCGGAGTGCGGTATGCCGCGAGATGCTTCAACTATGGAACCCCCGTGGATGTTTCTACCTTGGATGGGTCCGGAGCCATTGTGCAGGCACCGGCTTCTGAGGGTGTATTCAGGCCTATAGACTTGCATATTAAACCGATGCCTCCTTCTTTACTTAGGCCTAAATCTCGATCCATGCCTAAAAAAATCGATGCCCAGGCCACATCCTCAGGCCTCTATGCCTAAAAAAATGATAAGAATGGCAGAAGATCTAATAAGTCTAATCAGGGTTGGCCAATCCCCCCACCCCCACCTTCTAAGAGGCCTAGGACTGAAGTTGATTATGAATCTTCTGATCCAGATTCTGTTTTTTTTCTGATTCTTCTGATGATCTGGATTTGCCTTTATCTACTTATGAAGATTCTGATGCAGAGGACTCCATCCCCTCTGCTTCCCCTCCTGAGGAGTTTTCTTTTGGGGGAAACCTTACATATACTCTAAGGGAGCATTTCCACTGGGAAAGCCAGGATTTTTCTAATTCAAAAAAGAGGCTTAGGGATTTCCTTCTCCTACCTCAGCATAGGCCTTTAGCTATTTCTCCTGTACTAGACAGTTGATGATGCTTTTTCGGAATCTAGTTTGGCCCCTGATTCCCTGCCTCCTGCTCGCAGAAAACCTGACAAGATACTACAGGGTCCCTGAATCCCACAAGTTCCGCTTTAAAAATCCTATTGCAGATCCAGAGACTATTTCACAGGGGCCCAAGGGCATTAAGGCTTCTACTGCTAAAAGTCCTACCCCTTCTGATAGAGACTCCAGGGCGCTAGATAGATGGGGTAAGAAGGTTTACACTTCTGCAACCTTGGCCATTAGGGCTTTAAACTGCCAGTTTCATATGTTAAAGTATCAGCAACATGTTATTGGACTGCTTAAACAGAAAATGATGATTCCTGACTGTGTGGAAAATAAAGAATTACATGATTTAATGCATTCTGCTGAACAAGTTGGAAAAAATACTTTGCAATGTGGTTTTGATTCATTAGAGTTCTCTTGCAGGGCTGCTGTTTATTTATTTATTTATTTAACATTTGTTGACCGGGAATGTCCGACTAGGTTCCACAGAGCCTGTTTTCAGCGGAGCCCTGGGGAGAAATGCTCCAGATGCATGTCTTTGGAATTTACTGTTACTGGGTCTGTGCTCAGGAGGCATGCTTGGCTTAAGAAGCAATCTTTGCCTGATCATGTTAAAGCTAAATTGTTGGATGCTCCCTTAAATCAGGACCGCCTGTTTGGCAACAAGGCTGAGGAAGTTCTTAAAAAGATGGAAGATAAAGCAAATTCTATGCAAACTGTTAAAGATTTCTTACAAGTTCAGCCTCCTAGATTTAGTAGGCACTGGCTCTCTATGAATTGGTCCTTTCCAGCCCCTTCCAGGTCTTCTCAAGCCAAACCCAGACACAGCAAAAACCCCAGGTTTCACACACAGAACTAAGCAGTGGGGGGCCTCCACTTCCAAATCTGGGAATAATAAGACTTCCCCTATGGGAAACTGTCTCAATGACTTCCTTTCCAAGCACTTATCAGCTGACTGCCCCTTTTGGGGGAAAGATTGCTCTTCATGAAAAGAATTGGGAACTCATTACTCAGGACAAATGGGTTTTAATTATAGTGTCCCAGGGATACAGATTTCACTTCTACATGTTGCCAACACCAAGCGGGTGGCCGGACCTACCCCCAAATCAGTGGGCAGAGGCCCAAAAACAAGTACTTTCTCTCTTAAGCATGGGGGCTAGTCAACTGATACCAGAAGAGGAAAAGGGACAAGGTTTCTACTAGAGACTTTTCCTGGTACCCAGAAAAGACAGTTCATGGCATCCTATCCTGGACCTGTCTACTCTAAACACTTTTTCAGAGATTCCAAAATTCAAGATGGTGACTCTACAATTACTTCCTATGCTAGGCAAAGATGCCTGGTTGGCAACACTAGATTTAAAAGAAGCATACCTGCACATCCCAATCAGGGAATCTTGCAGAAGATACCTACGCTTCAAAGCAGACTACATGCACTATCAGTTCTCTGCACTGCCCTTTGGCTTATCTACTGCACCCAGGGTAATTCACAAAGTGCCTAGCTCCAGTTATTGCATTTTGCAGGCAAAGAAATATTCAAATATACCCATACCTGGACAATTGTCTAATTCAGGCAGAAAGCCAGGACATACTTTTGAATCATCTGGCCTTTGTACAAAGGGTTCTAACTTGTCTAAGTACACCATAAATGAAAAGAAATCACACCTGGTACCCTGTCAACAAACTATATTCCTGGGAGCAAGCTTGAATACAACTTCCCAGATGGCTTACCTCACGCCAGAGAAACAAATTCATTTGACAACCTACTTCAAACAAGTGGCCACAAAAACACTGCTATCTGCAAGGCAAACACTGCAAGTCTTGGGGTTCATGGCCTCCTGCATTCTTCTAATTCCATATGCAAGACTGCATATGAGGAAACTACAGTGGTATCTAAAAAGCCTATGGTGTCAACATTCTCAAGAGCTGGAAACAATGATTCTTATCATACCTTGCCTACACCTAGATTTCCTTTGGTGCGTAGAGGCCTGCCACCAAAACAAGGGACTACCTTTCACACCACCCCCTGCTGCCCAAACCCTAACAACAGACACATCAGACTATGCATGGGGGGCTCACCTAGCAGGGAAGTGCATTCAGGGCAAATGGAACCCAAGTCAAATGCACCCGCATATCAATCAAAAAGAAATGTTAGCTGTACAGAATGCTCTGAGCCTTCAAGGACCACATTCTTCCAGGACAACTAATGGTAAAGACAGACAACATCACTGTTATGTAGTACATAAACAAGCAGGGGGGTGCACATTCTTACCCCCTCTGCAGACTAGCCATGGCATTGTGGAACACAGCATTGAGCTACCAAGTGCACCTACAAGCTCAATTCCTGCCAGGAAAATTAAATACACTGGCAGATGGACTAAGCAGAAACCTCATGGACCCACATGAGTGGAAACTGGAACCAAGGATTTTCAACATGTTGACAAGCAAATGGGGGATCCCAGATATAGACCTGTTTGCCTCTCCCCAGAACTACCAATTAGACAAATTTTGCACAAGGACTCCCCACAAACAAGCCTGGAAAGTGGATGCTCTGTCCTTCAGCTGGAAAAACCTATCAGTCTATGCCTTCCCCCCTCTGCCTCTGCTCTCCAAAGTACTACTAAAAATCAAACAGGTTACAAACCAAGGATGATTTTGATTGCTCCAGACTGGCCGCGTCAACACTGGTACCCCCTCCTGCGCAGTGTGTCACGGTTATCTCCATGGCACCTGCCTCAGACTCCTTCTCTGCTGTTTCAGGAGGAGAACCAGATTCTGCTTTCAACACTGAACCTTGCAGCCTGGCTAATTACTTAATCTCTCCTTTACCATCCCTCAGCAAACCTGTGATGGATATCATTTTAGAGGCAAGGAGGCCTAGTACTAGAAAATCTTATGCTGAAAAATGGAAAATATTATGTGCCTGGAACCAATTTCAAGGGATGAGCTCAGCAGCGCCCAATTTACCTCAGATTTTACAATACTTAACTGAGATGCTTCACAAGGGCCTGCCTTTTGCCTCCATTAAAATCCATGCCTCAGCCATTTCAGCTCATTATAACACAGAACCTCCCCTCGCGGTGGTGGTGCTGCGGTAGCGCTATCGCCTCACAGTAAGATGCTGTCCGGTTCGACTCTCAGCTAGAGCGTCTTCTGCATGGAGACATGCATAAATGGGCATACCTTCGTTGAAGGTTGTGCGTTAGGGCTGACAACTCAGCATGTAAAAATCAACTGCCAATCATTAGTGGACCGGAGTTCCGCTGTGGTGACCCCTAACCAGGAAAAGCCGAAAGACACAACAACATAACACAGGACCTCCCCTCTTCTCTCATCCACTGCTCAAGCAGTTCCTCAGAGGGGCCAAAAATTTGAGACCACCCAGGAGAGCTCCAACCCCAGCCTGGGACCTTAACTTTGTCTTGGAGAAACTCATTCTACCTCCTTTCGAGCCAGCTGCTACTGCAGACTTAAAATTTCTTTCTTGGAAAACAGCTTTCCTTTTAGCAATCACTTCAGCTAGAAGGGTATCTGAATTACAGGCCCTTATGGCAGTGGTGCCTTTCATCTTCTTTCATGCAGACAGGGTGTCCCTCAGAACCAATCCATCCTTCATGCCCAAGGTGAATCCAGTGTGGCTCTTAATCAGTTCATTCTTTGCCAACCTTCTTTCCCAATCCACAGAATAAAGGGGAACGGATACTGTGATCCTTAGCTGTGCACAGACAACTTAGATTCTACTTGGACAGGACTAAACCTCAAAGGAATTCTGAACAACTGCTGATGGCATTTGCTGTAGGGGCAGAAGGGAAGGCTATTTCAAAGCAAACCATTTCTAAATGGAAAAGCCATTGCATTCATTTCTGCTATAAGCACCATGGAAAACCTATCCCCCAGGGGATCAGACCCCACTCCACCAGAGTTGCATCTACCTCTACTGCGTTTCTCAGAGGTGTCCCTACCAGGGACATCCTAAAAGCTCCTACCTGGAGTTCTGTACATACTTTCACCAAGCATTATCATTTGCCAATTTTCTCTAAATCCAGAGCTGGCTTTGCCACTGCAGTCTTGCAGGGCCTTATAGCTGGCCCTAATGCTATCTAAATTCCTCTTCCCAACCATAGCTTTGGGAATCTACCCAAATGTAATGACTGCAACAGTGAAACACGAAGAACATAGTACAGTTGTGTACACTTGCCATAAATTTAGATGTTAGAGTGTATTCACTGTTGCAGTCCTGGTTACCCTCCCTCCAGTCCCCTAACTTCTTTTGGCTATACATCTACTTTCCTTTACTATGCTTAAAAGCCTTTTTGGTGTATTTGCTTTTTTGTTGGAGGTATATCTTTGTGCTTTTATGTTTAATCACTTTCCATTAGTGGGGCACCTGACATCTGGGGCAAGAAAAACTGATGTAATGGCGTCGGCTGCATGTTTTATACCCCTGACGACCTGACGTCATAGAAGAAGGAACAGGAACTGACGCAGGACCCAAGACTTTGTTAATCAGGCCGACTGAGGGCTACCTGCAAGCAGATAACCCAAATGTAATGACTGCAACAGTGAATACACTCGAACATCTACATTTATGGTAAGTGTACACAACTGTACTTACCCTGCAGTGCCCTTTGGCTTATCTACTGCGCCCAGGGTATTCACAAAATGCCTAGCTCCAGTCATTACATTCTGCAGGCAAAGAAATATTCAAATTTCTTTGAATGGATGATTGTCTAATTCAGGCAGAAAGCCAGGACATACTATTAAATCATCTGGCATTTGTAAAGAAACAGCTAACCTCAGTGGGGTTACACCATAACCGAAAAGAAATCACATCTAGTACCCTGCCAACAAATTGTATTCCTGGGAGCAAGCTTGAACACAACTTTCCAGATGGGCCTACCTCACACTAGAGAAACAAGTTTATCTGACATCCTACTTCAAATTACTGGCCACAAAGACCCAGCTAACTGTAAGGAAAATACTGCAAGATATGGGGTTCATGGCCTCTTGCATCCTACTAATTCCATATGCAAGACTGCATATGAGGAAACTACAATGGTATCTAAAAAGCCTATGGTATTAACATACTCAGGACCTGGAATCAATGATTTCTATTATCCCTTGTATAAAGACAGAGTTCCATTGGTGGGCAGAGGCCTGCTACCACAACAAGGGACTGCCATTTACTCTACCCCCTGCCACCCAAACCCTGACAACAGACACATCAGACTATGCATGGGGGGCTCACTTGGCAGGGCAGTGCATTCAGGGCAAATGCACCTGCATGTCAATCAAAAATAAATGTTAGCTGTACAGAATTCTCTGACAGCCTTCAAGGAGCACATTCTTCCAGGACAATTATTGGGAAAGACAGACAACACCACTGTTATGTGGTACATAAACAAGCAGGGGAGAACCCACTCATACCATCTCTGCAGACTAGCCATGGCTCTGTGGAACACAGCCTTGCGCTACAAAGTGCACCTACAGACTCGATTCCTGCCAGGCAAGCTAAATTCACTACAGACGACCTAGGCAGAAATCTCATGGACCCACACGAGTGGAAACTGGAGCCAAAGATATTCAACATGTTGAGGAACAAATGGGGGTGCCCAGAGATAGACCTGTTTGCCTCCCCTCAGAACTACCAATTGGACATATTCTGCACAAGGATTCCCACCAGACAAGCTTGGAAAGTGGATGCCCTGTCCTTCACCTGGGAAAACCTCTCAGTTTATGCCTTTCCCCCTCTGCCTCTCCTCTCCAAAATTCTACTAAAGATTAAACAGGACAAACCATGGACAATACTCATTGCACCAGACTGGCCATGCCAACACTGGTACCCCCTCTTGCACAGTGTGTCACTGCTGGAACTATGGCACCTGCCTCAGACCACTTTCCTGCTGTCCCATCAGGAGGGCCAGATTCTGCACCCCCAGATTCAAACCCTGGCTAATTACCTGAGCTCGCCATTACCATCCCTCAGTAAGCAAGTGCTGGATGTCATTTTGAAGGCAAGGAGGCCTAGTACTATAAATCCTATGCTTAAAAGTGGAAAAGATTCTGTTCCTGGAGCCAAACTCAGAGGATGGGCACAACAGTGCCCAGCTTACCGCATATTCTTCAATACTTAACAGAGATGCTTCACAAGGGCCTTTCCTTCTCTTCTATTAAAATTCATGCCTCTGCCGTTTCAACACATTATAATATGGAGCCCACCCCTCTTCTCTCACCCCCTGCTGAAGCAATTCCTCAGAGGGGCCAAAAATTTAAGACCACCCAGGAGAGCCCCTACTCCAGCCTAGGACATTAACTTTATATTAGAAAAGCTCACTCTACCTCCCTTTGAGCCAGCTGCAACTCCAGAGTTGAAATTCCTTTCTTGGAAAACAGCCTTCCTTCTAGCCATCACTTCAGCAAGAAGAGTGTCTGAATTACAGGCCCTCATGGCAGTGGAACCCTTCATAATCTTCCATGCAGACAGGGTGTCCCTCAGGACCAATCCTTCCTTTATGCCCAGGGTGGTATCCAGTGTGGCCCTTAATCAGTCCATTCATTTGCTAACCGTCTGGACGTGCACAGACAGCTTAGATTTTATTTGGACAGGACTAAGCCTTTCTGGAAAACTGAACAGCTGCTAGTTGCCTTTGCTGCAGGGCGCAGGGGAAGGCCATTTCAAAGCAAACCATTTCTAAATGGATAGGCCATTGCATTCATTTCTGCTATAAGCACCATGGAAAACCTACCCCACAAGGGTATAAGATCACATTCCACCAGGGCTGCATCTACTTCAACAGTCTTTCTCAGAGGTGTTTCTACCAGGGACATCCTAGAAGCTACTACCTGGAGTTCTGTTCATACCTTCACCAAGCATTACCACTTGCCTGTTTTCTCTAAATCCAGAGCTGGGTTTGCCACTGCAGTCTTGCAGGGCTTAATAGCTGGTCTTAATCCTCTCTAATTGCCTCCTCCCTTCCTTAGCTTTGGGAATCTACCCAAATGTAATGACTACAACAGTGAAACACGAAGAACATAGTACAGTTGTGTACACTTACCATAAATGTAGATGTTCGAGTGTATTCACTGTTGCAGTCCTGGTTACCCTCCCTCCAGCCCCTTGACTTCTATTTGCTATACCTCTCTTCTTGTTTACTGTTTTTAAGCTTTCTGGTGTATTTGCTTATAGTTGGAGGTGTGACCTTGTATATAATTGCTTCCCATTATGGAGGCACTTGACATCTGGGGCAAAAAAAACTGATGTAATGGTGTCAGCTGCATGCTTTATACCCCTAACTACCTGACGTCATGGAAGAAGAGACAGCAACTGATGCAGGACCCAAGACTTTCATAATCAGGCCGGCTGAGGGCTACCTGCAAGCAGATAAAACAAATGTAATGACTGCAACAGTGAATACGCTCGAACATCTGCATTTATGGTAAGTGTACACAACTGTACTGTGTCAGCATTCTCAACCCCTGGAGACCTCTCTCCCTCTGATCCCCGGTATAAGGGCCGACTTTCACTGGTGGGCAGGGGCCTGTGCCCAGAACAGGGGTCTTTCCTTCCCTCACCACCCAACTGGACAGACCATTACCACTGACGCCTCAGACATAGCTTGGGGCACTCACCAAGAAGGCAGGTGCACCCAAGGCATAGGGGATGCCCAGCACCTTCCCGTACCCATCAACCAGAAGGAAATGATGGCAGTACAAAAGCTTGTGACATCCTTCAAACCCCATCTCAAGCCAGGGGTTCTCCTTATGAAAACAGACAAACACCACAGTAATGTGGTACATCAACAAACAGGGAGGGACCCAATCTTACCTCCTGTGCAGGCTAGCCATGAACCTGTGGCTGACAGGTGTAACCCCATGGAAGAGGCTGATAGCCCAATACCTACCAGGGATCAACAACACCCTAGCAGACCACTTAAGCAGAAACTTACTGTACCCCCACGAATGTCAGCTCCATAAAAAATCTTTTTGCAAATCACTCAGGCATGGGAGACTCTGGAGGTGAATCTCTTTGCTTCGCACCTCAACCATCAGTTTAAAAAATTCTGTACTGGGGAGTACCACCACCTAGTGTGGAAAGTGGATGCCTTGACCTTCCCCTGGAACACCCTGTTTGTATACGCATTCCCTCCTCTGCCTCTCATTCCCTAGGTACTTATCAAAATAAGGGAGGAGAGACCAAAGGCCATCCTCATTGCTCCAGATTGGGGCAGACAACATTGGTACCCCTTACTGCTCAGCCTGACCTTACAGCCTCCCAGGCAGCTGCCTCTGATCTCAGACCTCTTAACTCAGGTGGTGGTGCACCCAGACTTGCAGACTCTCAAACTATCAGCATGGCAAATACTCTAAAGGCAAACACAGGGTCCTTGTTAAGCAAGCAGGTCCTTGACATTATCACAGAGGCCAGAAGGCCCAGCACCAGAAAATCCTACATAGAAAATGGGGAAAAGATTCTGCTCCTGGAGCCAGTCCAGAGGGGGGCAATACCTCACAATCTTCCATCCCCCTTTTCCTGGACTGCCTAGCAGAGCTACTTAATAGTGGCCTCTCCTCCACTATTAAAATCCACATCTCAGCCATTTCAGCTCATTTTGATATATAACAGCCCCTGATGTTCTTCGTGTTTCACTGTTGCAGTCATCACACACGGGTTATCCTGCCAGGGGTAGCCCTCAGTCAGCCCGAATACCAGAGGCTTAGTATTTCTGCATCAGTTTCAATCACTCCAGGACTGATGTCAGGTCGTCAATGGTAGAATAACAGGCAGCTGACACCATTGCATCAGTCTTTCTTGCCGAGGAGCCCGAAGCAGAATCAGTTTGAACGAGTGCCGGATGGCCGCTACCTGAGTTTTCAATTTTTTGAAAATTGAAGTTGAAGTATTCTGAAGCTAAGTACCCCACTGGGGATCCTTTTTTCTTGCTCTAACCGATGTCAGAAAAAGTTTTGTCTCGTCTGTTAAAAGCAAATACCACACTGAGATTTCCATTCTTACTGCATCACCTGTTTAGGCCCAGACCATGACGTCCCTCACTGCCGGTTTTGTGCTTTGTTCAATGCCCAAACTATATGTCATCGGGCCCTTATCGTAGCTAAATACCTGCGGTCTCGATTTCTGTATTCTGAAATGGCTTCGGTAAGCCATCTGACTACTGATCTTCCGAAAAAACGTAAATATAAAGAGAGAGACTGCACAGGTCCAAAACTGCTGATGATGCTTTCGTTAAGCTAGTCACGAATTTGCTGGTACTCAGTGAGGTGCTTTCGCAGCCCCTGATGCCTGCTTCGATGGATTTGCAGGCTGCTACCGAGACCTATTCGGAGTCCAGTATGCTGCAAGACTCTTCTTTGACTACAGAACCTGCAGATGACTCTACCTTAGATGGGTCCGGAGCCACTGTGCAGGCACCGGCTTTTGAGGAAGATGTTCTTCGTGTTTCACTGTTGCAGTCATCACATTTGAGTTATCTGCTTGCAGTAGCCCTCAGTCGGCCTGATTAACAAAGTCTTGGGTCCTGCGTCGGTTGCTGTCTCTTCTTCCGTGATGTCAGGGGTATAAAACATGCAGCCGACGCCATTACACCAGTCTTTCTTGCCATGCAGTGCCCGAAGCAGAAGCAGTTCGCAAGTGCCAGTCAGCTGACTCCTGAAATTTTCGTTTTCGAGTTTCAGAACCGAAGTCTTCAACTAAAAGCTAAGTACCCTGTTGGGGAAACTCTTTCTTGCTCTAAACTGATGTCAGTAAAAGTAAATAATTGCATTACTTGTGGAAAGCAAATACCTCATAAAGATTTTCATTCGTACTGTATTCCTTGCCTAGGCCCTGACCACGACATACCACGCTGTCAGTTTTGTGCCTTATTTAAACCACGAACTATCTGTTGTCGGTATATTTTACTTCTAAATATTTTGGTGCTCGGTTCAATTATCCTGATATGTGTTCGGTAAACCATCCGACTACTGACATTCCCTACTGAGACCCATTCAGAGTCCAGTATGCCTCGAGATGCTTCAACTGTGGAACCAGCGGATGTCTCTACCTTGGATGGGTCCAGAGCCGCTGTGCGGGCACCGGCTTCTGAGGGTGTATTCAGGCCTACTGACTTGCATATTAAACCAACGCCATCTTCTTCAAGGCCTAAAACTCGAACCATGCCTAGAAAACTGAAGCCCAGACCGCATGGTCAGGCCTCTATGCCTAAAAAACAAATTATAAGAATGGCTGAAGACCTTATTACTTTAATCAGGGGAAGCCAGCCTTCCCCCTCTAAGAGACCTAGGGCTGAGTTTGCTTATGATACTTCTGACCAGGATTCTGAATTTTCTGTTTCCTCTGATGACCAGGATTTACCCTTATCAACCTACGAGGATTCTGCTGCTGAGGACTCTATTCCCTCTGCTCCCCCCCCCCCCCCAGAGGATTTTTCTTTTGGTGAAACCTTGCATACTCTCAGGGAGCATTTTCATTGGGAAAGTAAAGATTTCTCTTATTCTAAAAAGAGGCTTAGGGGTTTCTTTCTCCTGCCCCAGCACAGGCCTTTAGCCATACCTCCTGTACTGGACATTGTTGATGATGCCTTTTCGGAATCTAGCTTGACCCCTGATTCTTTACCTCCTGCTCCCAGAAAACCTGATAGATATTACAGGATCCCTAACTCTCACAAGTTCCTCTCTAAAAATCCTACTGCGGACCCTGAGACCGTTTCACAGGGACCCAAGGGCATTAAAGCTACTACTGCCAAAAATCCTACCCCCACTGATAGAGACTCCAGGGCGCTGGATAGATGGGGTAAGAAGGTATACACTTCTGCAACTTTGGCCATTAGGGCCTTAAACTGCCAGTTTCATATGTTAAAGTATCAGCAGCATGTTACTGGATTGCTTAAACAGAAAATTATATTGATTCCTGATTGTGCTGAAAATAAGGATTTACAGGATTTACTGCATTCAGCTGAACAAGTTGGAAAACATACTTTGCAATATCGTTTTGATTCACTAGAGGCATCTTGCAGGGCTGCTGTAACTGGGTCTGTACTTAGAAGGCATGTTTGGCTTAAGGAACAATCCTTGCCAGATCATGTTAAAGTGAAATTACTGGATGCTCACTTAAACCAGGACCGACTGTTTGGCAACAAGGCAGAAGTTCTTAAAAAGATGGAGGAAAAATCTAAATCTATGTAAACTGTTAAAGATTTTTTTACAGGTACAACCTCCAAGGTTTAGTAGGCATTGGCCTTCCAAGACCCCAAAAGTACCTCACCAAGAGGATCAAGGGACTCAAACAGATGCCCTATGCAGTTCGGCTAAAGAAACTCCAGCTCTACTCAGTTGCATACCGCCTACTCAGAGGCGATCTGTGTCTGACGTATAAAGCCATGTCCAACCCAGAATTAATGGACATGCTCCACTTCAGGAAATCCAAATCCCTTAGAGCTACACACTCCAGGGACTTGTTTCTCAGCACAGAAATAATTAGGACATGCTGGAGGGACAGATTCATATCCCAGAGGCTCCCCTCACTCTGGGACAAAATCCCAATCCATGTTAGGCAGAGCCCCTCACTGACCCTCTTCAAGAGAAATCTTGACGAGTGGATGGGAGATCGTAGGTTTACCCCTGGGATCTCTTCTGTGTCCCTGCTAGACAGAGGTACAGTAAACTAACCTTAATAGGGCTACCTTCTGTGATCTACTATACAGAGGCACAGTCAACTAATCTAAAAGGGTGGCGAAAGCCAAACACACTCTGGCTAGGCTTATAAATGCCCTAGGGCAGATAGCCTAGTATCAACCTATGGTCCTTTCCTGCCTCTTCCAGACCTTCTCAGTCCAAACCCAGATCCAGCAGAGCTCCCAGGCTTCAGTCCTAGGGTACGCACTAAGCAGTGGAGGGGCCTCCACTTCCAAATCTGGGAGTAATAAAACTCCCCCTTATGGTGAACTGTCTCAATGACTTCCTTTTAAAACTGCCAAGCACTTCTCAACTGACTGCCCCTTTGGGGGGAAAGATTGCTCTTCATGCAAAGAACTGGGAACTCATTACCCAGGACAAATGGGTTTTAAATATAGTGTCCCAGGGATACAGATTTCACTTCCATTCGTTACCAACTTCAAGCGGGTGGCAAGATCTACCCCCAAATCAGTGGGCAGAGGCCCAAAAACAAGTACTTTCTCTCTTAAGCATGGGGGCTATTCAATTGGTACCAGAAGACGAAAAGGGACAAGGTTTCTCCTCGAGATTTTTCCTGGTACCCAGAAAAGACAATTCATGGCGTCCTATCCTGGACCTGTCTACTCTAAACACCTTTTTGGTGATTCCAAAATTCAAGATGCTGACTCTTCACCGGTTGCTCCCTATGCTAGGCAAAGATGCCTGGTTGGCAACACTAGATTTAAAGGAAGCATACCTGCACATCCCAAACAGGGAATCTTGCAGAAGATACCTACGCTTCAAAGCAGGCTACACGCACAGTTCTCTGCACTGCTCTTTGGCTTATCTACTGCACCCAGGGTATTCACAAAGTGCCTAACTCCAGTCATTGCATTTTGCAGGCAAAGAAATATTCAAATATACCCATACCCGGATGATTGTCTTAGACATACTATTGAATCATCTGGCGTTTGTACAAAAAGTGCTAACTTGTTTGGGTTACACCATAAATGAAAATAAATCACACCTGGTACCCTGTCAACAAATGATATTCCTGGGAGCAGGCTAGAATACAACTTCCCAGATGGCTTTCCTCACACCAGAGAAACAAATTCATTTGACAACCACAAAAACTCTGCTATCTGCAAGGCAAATACTACAAGCCTCGGGGTTCATGGCCTTCTGCATTCTTCTAATTCCATATGCAAGACTGCATATGAGGAAACTACAATGGTATCTAAAAAGCCTATGGTGTCAACATTCTCAGGATCTAGAAGCAATGATTCCTATCATACCTTGCCAACACCTAGAGTTCCTTTGATGGGCAGAGGCCTGCCACCAAAACAAGGGACTACCATTCACACTACCCCCTGCTGCCCAAACCCTAACAACAGATGCCTCAGACTATACATGGGGGCACACCTGGCAGGGAAGTGCATTCAGGGCAAATGGAACCCAAGTCAAATGCACCTGCATATCAATCAAAAAGAAATGTTAGTGGTACAGAATACTGTGACAGCCTTCAAGGACCACATTCTTCTGGGACAATTAATGGTAAGGACTGACAACACCACTGTTATGTGGTACATAAGCAGGGGGGGTACACATTCTTACCCCCTCTGCAGAATAGCCATGGCATTGTGGAACACAGCCCTGAACTACCAAGTGCATCTACAAGCTCAATTCCTGCCAGGAAAACTAAATACACTGGCAGATGAACTAAACAGAAATCTCATGGACCCACACAAGTGGAAACTGGAACCAAGGATTTTCAACATGTTGACAAGCAAATGGGGGAGTCCAGATATAGACCTGTTTGCCTTCCCCCAGAACTATCAGTTGGACAAATTTTGCACAAGGCCACCCCACAAACAAGCTTGGAAAGTGGATGCTCTGTCCTTCAGCTGGAAAAACCTATCAGTTTATGCATTTCCTCCTCTGCCTCTGCTCTCCAAAGTACTGCCAAAGATCAAACAAGACAAACCAAGGACGATTTTGATTGCACCAGACTGGCCATGCCAACACTGGTGTACCCCCTCTTGCGCAGTGTCACTGTTGGTCCCGTGTAACTTGCCCCAGACTCCTTCCCTATTGTCTCAGCAGGAAAACCAGATTCTGCACCCTCAGCAGGAAAACCAGATTCTGCACCCTCAGCTTCAAACACTGAACCTAGCAGCCTGGCTAATTACCTAATCTCTCTTTTACCATCCCTCAGTAAACCAGTGATGGATATCATTTTAGAGGCAGGGAGACCTAGTACTAGAAAATCTTATGCTGAAAAATGGAAAAGATTCTGTGCCTGGAACCAATCTCAAGGGATGAGCACAGCAGTGCCCAATTTACCTCAGATTTTACAATACTTAACTGAGATGCTTCACAAGGGCCTGTCTTTCTCCTCCATCAAAATTCATGCCTCAGCCATTTCAGCTCATTATGCTATAGAACCACCACTTTTCTCTCATCCACTACTCAAGCAGCTCCTCAGAGGGGCCAAAAATTTACGACCACCCAGGACAGCTCCAACTCCAGCCTGGAACCTTAATTTTGTATTGGAGAAACTCACTCTTCCCCCTTTTGAGCCAGCTGCTACTGCAGACTTAAAATTCCTTTCTTGGAAAACAGCTTTTCTTTTAGCAATCACTTCAGCAAGAAGGGTACCTGAATTGCAGGCCCTCATGGCAGTGGAGCCTTTCATCATCTTTCATGCGGACAGGGTGTCCCTCAGGACCAATCCCTCCTTCATGCCCAAGGTGATATCCAGTGTGGCCCTTAAACAGTCCATTCATTTGCCAACCTTCTTTCCTAATCCACAGAACAAACGGGATTGGATACTAGACTCATTAGATGTGCACAGACAACTTAGATTCTACTTGGACAGGACTAAATATCAAAGGAATTCTGAACAACTGCTGATGGCATTTGCTGCAGGGGCAGAGGGGAAGGCCATTTCAAAGCAAACCATTTCCAAATCGGTAGGCCATTGCATTCATTTCTGCTACAAGCATCATGGAAAACCTATCCCACAGGGGATCAGACCCCACTCAACCAGGGCTGAATCTACCTCTACAGCCTTTCTCAGAGGCATCCCTACCAGGGACATCCTAGAAGCTGCTACCTGGAGTTCTGTACATACTTTCACCAAGCATTACCATCTGCCAATTTTCTCTAAATCCAGAGCTGGCTTTGCCACTGCAGTCTTGCAGGGTCTTATAGCTGGTCCTAATGCTATCTAAATTGCCTCCTCCCATCCTTAGCTTTGGGAATCTACCCAAATGTGATGACTGCAACAGTGAAACACTAAGAACATAGCACAGTTGTGTACACTTACCATAAATGTAGATGTTCGAGTATAGTCACTGTTGCAGTCCTGGATGTTCTTCGTGTTTCACTGTTGCAGTCATTACATTTGAGTAATCTGCTGGCAGGTTGCCCTCAGTCGGCCTGAATTCCAAAGTCTTGGGTCCTGCGTTGGTTGCGGTCTTCTCTTCCATGACGTCAGGTCGTCAGGGGTATAAAACATGCAGCCGATGCCATTTTCTCCAGTCTTTATTGACGCTCGGTGCCCGAAGAAGCATTTCGCAAGTGCCGGTCAGCCGATTACTGAAATATTCGAGTTTGAGTTTCAGAACCGAAGTCTTCACTAAAGCTAAGTACCCTGTTGGGGAAAATTTTTTTCTTGCTTTTTACCGATGTCAGAAAAAGTTAATAATTGTATTACTTGTGGGAAGCAAATACCTCATGAGGATTTCCATTTATACTGTATTCCTTGCCTAGGCCCTGATCACAACGTGCCTTGCTGTCGGTTTTGTGCTAGATTTAACCAACGCACTATTAAGCGTCAGTATATTTTTCTTCAAAGTATTCTGGAAACAGATTTAACTACCCAGAAATGTCATCGGATAGCAATCCGACTACCAGAGTACATAAAAAATGCAAAGAAAAGGACAGAGAAAGGCAGTAGAGATCCAAAACCGATGACGAAGCTTCTCCTAAGCCAGTCGCCAGTTTGCCAGAACTCGGTGAGGTGCCTTCGCAGCCCCTGATACTCGCTACCTTTGAGTCGCAAGCCTCTATCGGCACCCATGTGGAGTCCGGCATGCCGCAAGATACTCAAGGTATTGGACCGATGGATGTATCTCTCTTGGATGGGTCCAGAGCCGCTGAGCAGGCACCGGCTTCTGAGGGTGTATTCAGACCTCAACATTTGTACATCAAACTGATGACAGCTGCAAAATCAGACAAAAGTAACTTCTAAAACTAAAAAACTGATGCATGAGCCACGTGCACAGGCCTCCATGCCTAAAAAACAGATGATCAAAATGGCTGAAGACCTCATTACCTTGATCAGGGGTACCCATCCCCCTCCAGATACGAGGCCTAGGCAAGACATTGATTATGAATCTTCAGATCAGGTTTCTATTTCTTCTGATTCCTCTTCTGATCAGGAATTATCTTTACCTCCCCTATGAGGATTCTGATGCTGAGGAGTCTATTCCATCTGCATCTCCTCCTGAGGATTATTCATTTGGAGAAACCTTGCATACTTTGAGGGAGCATTTTCACTGGGAGAGTCAAGACTTCTCAGAATCAAAAAAGAGGCTCAGGGATTTCCTCCTTCTCCCTCAGCACAAGCCTTTAGCCATTCCCCCTGTTTTAGACATTGTGGAAGATGTGTTTTCGGAGTCAAGCTTGACCCCTGACTCCTTACCTCCGGCTCCCAGTAAGCCTGACAGATATTACAGGGTCCCTGACTCACATAAATTTTTATTTAGAAACTCTGCTGCTGATCCTGAAACTATTTCACAGCATCCAAAGGGAGTTAAGGCCTCAACAGCAAAAAACCCTCCCCCCTCTGACAGGGATTCAGGGGCACTGGACAGATGTGGAAAAAAGGTTTATACATCTGCAACCTTGGCAATCAGGGCCTTAAACTGTCAGTTTCATATACGTAAGTACCAACAACATGTTATGAGATTGCTGAAACAGAAAATGTTGATTTCAGAATGTGCAGAAAATAAAGAATTGCAGGAATTATTGCATGCAGCTGAACAAGTTGGAAAGCATACTTTGCAATGTGGTTTTGATTCTTTGGAGGCCTCCTGCAGGGCTGCAGTTACTGGATCTGTGATTAGGAGGCATGCCTGGTTAAAGGAACAAAATTTGCCTGACCATGTTAAAGCTAAATTGCTAGATGCACCTTTACAGCATGATTCTCTGTTTGGTATTAAGGCCGAAGAGGTTTTAAAGAAAATGGAAGACAAAGCTAAGTCTATGCAAACTGTTAAAGACTTCTTACAAGTGCAGCCACCCATATTCAGTAGAAACTGGCCTACAAAAAATTGGTCCTTTCCTGTGTCAGACAGAGCTCAGAGGGGCAAATCCAGATGCCCTAATGGTTCCAGATATCAGGTGCAAGACTCATACAGGTCAAAGCAATGGGGCGCATACACCTCCAAATCTGGAGGAGATAAAGTGCAAACCTACAGAAAGCAATCCCAATGACTTCCCTTTGCCTACACCAAGCACTTATCTTTTGGCAGCACCCATAGGGGGAAGATTAGCACTTTTTGCTCAAAATTGGCAGTTAATAACCCAGGACAAGTGGGTACTAAACATTGTATCACAAGGATACAGATTCCATTTCCACACTCTGCCAATGACAGATGGTTGCCCAGATCTGCCAAAAAATCAATGGGCAGAGGTACAGAAACAAGTTACGTCCCTCATGGATATGGGGGCCATTCAGATAGTACCAGAACAGGAAAAAGGAGAAGGTTTTTACTCGACTGTTCTTGGTACCCAGAGGTGGCCAATACTGGATTTATCGATTTTGAGCACATACCTGGACATTCCAAAATTCAAAATGCTCACTTTGCAGCAGCTTCTGCCCATGTTGGGCAAGAATTATTGTCTGGTGACTTTAGACCTAAAATAGGCATACCTGCATTTCCCAGTAAGACAGTCGTGCAGAAGATACCTCGGATTCAAGGCTGGCTTAATGCATTACCAATTCTCTGCACTGCCCTTTGGCTTATGTACTGTGCCCAGGGTCTTTACAAAGTGCCTGGCACCAGTAATTGCATTTTGCAGACAAAGAACTATACAGATATATCCTTACTTGGACGACTGTCTCATTGAAGCAGAGAACA
Source organism: Protopterus annectens (assembly GCF_019279795.1). Taxonomy (NCBI): domain Eukaryota; kingdom Metazoa; phylum Chordata; order Ceratodontiformes; family Protopteridae; genus Protopterus; species Protopterus annectens. Next base: position 1,323,809,327 of record NC_056747.1, read on the forward strand.
AGGACACACTTCTACCACACCTGGCATTTGTGAAAAGGCTTCTAACATGCCTAGTGTACATAATAAATGAAAATAAATCACAACTGGTACCCTCTCAAAAGATAACATTCCTGGGTGGAAGCTTGAATACAACTGCCCAGATGGCTTACCTCACGCCAGACAAACAAAGGCAACTGACTAGTTACTTCAAACTGATAGCAACAAAACCCAGTCTTCTGCAAGACAAATTCTGTAGGCTCTGGGCTTCATGGCATCCTGCATCCTACTAATTCCATATGCAAGACTGCATATGAGGAAACTTCAGTGGTACCTAAAAAGTTTATGGAGTCAGCATTCACACAGTATGGAAACAATGATTCCTTTCATTCCCTGCCTGCAACAGGAGTTTCTCTGGTGGGCAAAGGCCTGTCACCAAACATGGGATGGCCCTTCATTCTACCCCCCTTGCAAGGCAAACCTTAACATCAGACGCATCAGATTATGCCTGGGGGGCCTACATGGCAGAAAGATGCATTTAGGGCATATGGGCACCAAAACAAATGCATCTACATAACCAGAAAGAGATGCTAGCTGTTCAAAATGCCCTAACGGCCTTCAAGGACTTACTTCATCCAGGACAACTACTGATAAAGACGGACAACACCACAGTCATGTGGTATATAAACAAGCAAGGAGGCACACACTCATACCCCCTTTGCAGATTAGCCATGGCACTGTGGGACACAGCTTTGACCTACCAAATACATCTTCAAGCTCAATTCCTGCCAGGAAAACAAAACACTGGCAGACGATTTAAGCAGAAACCTTATGGATCTTCACGAGTGGAAACTAAATCCACAAGTCCTCAGCATAATAACAGAGAAATGGGGGAGCCCAGACATAGATCTAATTGCCTCTCCTCAAAATTATCAATTGAAAAAATTTTGCACAAGGACATCACAGACAAGCATGGAAAGTGAACGCCCTATCCTTCAGTTGAAAGAACCTATCAGTTTACACCTTTCCTCCTCTGCCTCTTCTACCCAAGGTCCTCCTAAAAGTCAGACAAGAGAAGCCGAAGATGATATTAATTGCCCCGGACTGTCCCCGCCAATACTGGTACCCAATCCTAAGGAACTTGTCTCAATACCCAGCTTGGACCTTGCCTCAAAAACCACAACTACTGTCCCAGCAAAACAATCAGATCCTGCACAATCAACTACAGACCCTGAACCTGGCAGCATGGCTAATCATACAAACAGCATCTCTCAGTAAAGCTGTGATGGATGTCATTTTGGAATCCAGAAGGCCTAGTACTAGAAAATCTTACGCTGACAAATGGAAGAGATTCTGTGCTTGGAATCAAACACAAGGAACTGATACAGCAGAACCACATATTCCTCAGATATTACAATACTTAACTGAGATGCTTGACAAAGGCCTATCTTTCTCATCAATCAAGATCCATGCCTCTGCCATTTTGGCTCATTACAATACAGAGCCACCAATCTTTTCTCATCCTTTACTAAAGCAGTATCTTAGAAGAGCCAAAAATTTAAGGCCTCCTAGAAGATCACCATTGCCTGCATGGGACCTCAATTATGTGTTGGAAAAGCTCACTCTGCCTCCATTTGAACCAGCTGCTACTGCTGATATAAAGTTCTTATCGTGGAAGACAGCTCTGCTACTAGCGATTACTTCAGCAAGAAGAGTTTCAGAGCTACAGGCCCTCATGGCTGTAGAGCCTTTTATCATATTTTACCCAGACAGGGTGTCTCTGAGGACAAATCCTACTTTTATGCCTAAGGTGGTTTCCAGTGTGGCTCTTAATCAAACAATTCATCTGCCAACTTTTTATCCAAATCCGCAGAACAAAGGGGAGAGAATTCTGTATTCCTTGGACGTACACAGACAGCTAAGATTCTACTTGAGCAGGACTAAAGCTCTAAAAAAAACTGAGCAATTACTAGTGTGATATGCTGCAGGATCAGAAGGAAAGGCTATTTCAAAGCAGACAATTTCAAAGTGGATAAGCCACTGCATCCGTTTCTGCTACTTACACCATGGTAAACTTGTGCCCAAGGGCATTAGGTCACATTCCACCAGAGCTGCAGCTACTTCAGCAGCCTTTCTCAGAGGAGTACCAACCAAAAGACATTCCAGAGGCTGCTACTTGCAGTTCTGTTCACACCTTTACAAAGCATTACCATTTGCCTCTTTAAGTCCAGGGCAGGCTTTGCCACTGCAGTGCTGCAAGGCCTTATAGCCACACCTAATGCTGTTTAGCTCCAGCCTCCCAACCATAGCTTTGGGATTCTACCCAAATGTAATGACTGCAACAGTGAAACACGAAGAACATAGTACAGTTGTGTACACTTACCATAAATGTAGATGTTCGAGTGTATTCACTGTTGCAGTCCAGGTTACCCTCCCACCATCCCCCTGTCATTCTACAGTTTATCTTTCCTTCTCTATCTTCTACAACCTATGTGGTGTATTTGCTTGTAGATGAAGGTAAAGTTTATATTGATGCTTGTATATATATATATATATATATATATATATATGGGTACATATCACAAGATCGACAACTTAAAATGTCGACAGTTACTTCACCGACAATTCAAATAACCGACATCGCAAATCACGGACGTTTACCAGGTAAGGGATGTAAATTCCCTACTCATGCCTACCATGGTTTAGTAAGTGTGGCAGTGTCATGCAACCATGGTAGGCATGAGTAGCGAATTTACATCCCTTACCTGGTAAAAGTCCGTGATTTGCGATGTCGGTTATTTGAATTGTCGGTGAAGTAAATTTCGACATTTTAAGTTGTCGATCTTATGATATGTACCCATATATATATATATATATATATATATATATATATATATATATATATATATATATATATCTTGCTACCTTTTTGGAGGCACCTGACATCGGGGGCAAGAAAACCTAAAGAAAATGGCGTCGGCTGCATGTTTTATACCCCTGATGACCTGACGTCATGGAAGAGAAGACAGCAACTGATGCAGGACCCAAGACTTTGGAATTCAGGCCGACTGAGGGCAACCTGCCAGCAGATTACCCAAATGTAATGACTGCAACAGTGAATACACTCGAACATCTACATTTATGGTAAGTGTACACAACTGTACTTTACCTTCCCTCCAGCCCCCTTACTTCTTTTGGCTATACCTCTACTCTCCTTTATTATGCTCAAAAGCTTTTTGGTGTATTTGCTTTTTTGTTGGAGGTATAACCTTGTATATTTATAGATTTAATTGCTTCCCTTTAGGGGGGCACCTGACATCTGGGGCAAGAAAAACTGATGTAATGGCGTCGGCTGCATATTTTATACCCCTGATGACCTGACGTCACAGAAGAAGGGACAACAACCAATGCAGGACCCAAGACTTTGTTAATCAGGCTGAGGGCTGCTGGAAGCAGATAACCCAAATGTGACGACTGCAACAGTGAATACGCTCGATCATCTACCTTTATGTTAAGTGTACACAACTGTACTTTCTTCGCACTACCGATATTTGACACAAACTGATGACATTTTTCGCGTCTTGAGTTCTTTCTAAAACTGCCGAGTTTCTAAGGCCCAGAGTACGAACTATGCCTAAAAAATGATGATCCAACCTCAAGCGCCTGCTTCCATGCCTCAATCTCAGATGCTTAAAATTTGAAGACCTTATGCTGATTAGGAGAAGCCAGCCTACCCCTGCTAAAAGGAAGAGACGTCCCCAGCAGCTTTATCTGAACAAGAGTCCGACGACTCTGAGGTTTCTGATTATGAAGACAAACCCATATCTGCTTCTGAGGATTTAGATGCAGAGGAATCCATTCCTTCTGCCTCTCCTCCAGAGGATGTTTCTTTTAGGTTCATAGTTTCTTGGTGAAACCCTACATACCTTGAGAGAGCATTTCCACTGGGAATGCCAGGATTATCCTCAGTCCAAAAACAGACTCGGGGAATTTTTAGATTTACCACAGCACAGACCCTTAGCTATTCCTCCTGTTCTGGATGTGGATAATGTTTTTATGGAATCCAGTCTAATTCCTGATACTTTAACCCCTGCTCAAAGGAAACCTGATTGGTACTACAGAGTCCCTGACTTACAAAAATTTCTCTTCAAAAGTCCTACTGCTGACCCAGAGGTCATCTCCCAAGGACCTAAAGGAATAAAAGCAACTACAGCTAAGTATCTCACCCCCCCCAGACAGGGATTCCCGAGCTTTAGACAAATGGGGTAAAAAAGTATACACCTCTGCAACTCTTGCCATTAGAGCATTAAATTGTCAGTTCCACGTGCTGAAATAGGAGCAACATACTATGTAACTTATTAAGCAAAAATTATCTACCTTCCCTGACTGTGCAGAAAATAATTACAGGAGCTTTTGCATTCTGCAAGTCAAGTCAGCCAGCATTCCCTGCAATGTGGGTTTGACGCCCTAGAAGCATCTTGCAGGCAGCAGTCTCAGGGTCTGTACTTAGAAGGCATGCCTGGCTTAAGGAGCAGAACTTGCCAGACCATGTAAAATCAAAATTATTGGATGTACCTCTGAACAAGGACAATCTGTTTGGCACCAAAGCAGAAGAGGTTTTAAAAAAGATGGAAGAAAAAGCTAAGTCTATGCAGACAGTCAAAGATTTTTTGCAAGTACAGCCTCCAAGATTCAGTAGGCATTGCCCCTCAAAACATTGGTCCTTTCCAGCCCCCTCAAACTAGACCTAGGGGAAACAGACCCCCCTAGACTACAGTCTCAGGGTATGCAGAGATCTAAGCAATGGAGTACCTCCACTTCTAAAACAGGGAGCGCTAAGCCACCCCTTTATGGAAAGAATTCACAATGACTTCTCAACTCCTCTCCTCACCTCTGCCCAATTGCTCATGCCCCTAGGAGAAAAACTTACCCACCATGCAAAAAACTGGACCTCCATCACGAACGATCATCACCAACGATCGGTGTCCTCAACATAGTATCCCAGGGGTACAAATTTTATTTCCACACACTGCCAACCCCAAAAGGGTTCCCAGACCTTCCTCCAAACCAGTGGGCAGAGGCACAAAACCAGGTTCAGTCCCTGCTCTCCATAAGGGCAATTCAGCCTGTTCCTGCAGAACAGATAGGCCAAGGTTTTTATTCCAGACTTTTCCTGGTACCCAGAAAAAGGGGCACCTGGCATCCAATCTTATATCTTTCCATTCTAAACACCTTCCTCGTGGTACCAAAATTCAAAATGCTCACGCTACAGCAGCTTCTCCCTATGCTGTCAAAAGATGCCTGGTTAGCCACCCTAGACCTAAAGGAAGCCTATCTGCACATCCCCATCAGGGACTCCTGCAGGAAATATCTATGTTTCAGGGCAAGATCAATGTATTATCAGATGATGTTCTTCGTGTTTCACTGTTGCAGTCATCACATTTGGGTTATCTGCTTGCAGTAGCCCTCAGTCGGCCTGATTGTCAAAGTCTTGGGTCCAGCGTCGGTTGCTATCTCATCTTCCATAACATCCGGTAGTGAGGGGTATAAAGCATGTAGCCGATGCCATTACATCAGTCTTTCTTGCCGTGCGGTGCCCGAAGCAGAAGCAGTTCGCAAGTGCCGGTCGGCCGACTCCTTAAATTTTCATTTTCGAGTTTCAGAACCGAAGTCTTCAACTAAAGCTAAGTACCCCGTTGGGGAAACTTTTTCTTGCTCTAAACCGATGTCAGTAAAAGTCAATAATTGTATTTCTTGTGGAAAGCAAATACCTCAAACATTTTCATTCGTACTGTATTCCTTGCTTAGGCCCTGACCATGACATACCTCGCTGTTGGTTTTGTGCCTTATTCTTCTAAATATTTTGGTACTCTGTTCAATTATCCAGATATGGCTTCAGTAAACCACCCGACTACCGACATTCTGAAAAAACGCAAAGATAAAGACAGAGACAGGCCGCCTAGGTCCAAAGCTGCCGACGACGCTTCTCCTAAGCTAGTCGCCAGTTTGCCAGTACTCAGTGAGGTGCTTTCGCAGCCCCTGATACCCGCTACTTCAGATTTGCAGGCCTCTACCGAGACCCATTTGGAGTCTGGTATGCCACGAGATGCTTCTTCGACTGTGGAACCTGCGGATGTCTCTACCTTGGATGGGTCCGGAGCCGCTGTGCAGGCACCAGCTTCTGAGGGGTGTATTCAGGCCTACTGACTTGCATATTAAACTGACGCCATCTTCTTCTTCAAGGCATAAAACCCGATCCATGTCTAGAAAACCGATGCCCAGAACACATGGTCAGGCCCCTATGCCTAAAAAACAAATGATAAGAATGGCTGAAGACCTTATTACTCTAATCAAAGGAAGCCATCTTTCTCTCTCTGAGACCTAGAACTGATTTTCCTTCTGATTCTTCTGATTAGGATTCTGAAATTTCAGTTTTCTCTGACGACCAGGAGTTTCCCTTATCTACCTATGAGGATTCTGATGCAGAGGACTCCATTCCCTCTGCTTCCCCTCCAGAGGATTTCTCTTTTGGTGAAACTTTGCATACTCAAAGGGAGCATTTCCATTGGGAAAGCCAGGATTACTCTGACTCCAAAAAGAGGCTTAGGGAATTCTTACTCCTACCTCAACACAGGCCTTTAGCTATCCCTACTGTACTGGACATTGTAGATGGTGCCTTCTCAGAATCTAGCCTGGCCCCTGACACTTGCCTCCAGCTCCCAGAAAACCTAACAGGTATTAGAGTTCTTCTTTAAGAATCGTACTGCGGATCCTGAGATCATTTCACAGGGGCCCAAAGGGATTAAGGCTACTACTGCCAAAAGCCCTACCCCCTCTGATAGAGATTCCAGGGCCCTGGACAGATGGGGTAAGAATGTATTCACTTCTGCAACTTTGGCCATTAGGGCCTTAAACTGCCAGTTTCATACTTTATCAGCAGCATATTATTGGATTGCTTAAACATAAAATTATGTTGATTCCTGACTGTGCTGAAAATAAAGAATTACATGATTTAATGCATTCTGCTGAACAAGTTGGAAAACATAACTTTGCAATCTGGTTTTGATTCATTAGAGGCATCTTGCAGGGCTGCTGTCACTGGGTCTGTACTTAGAAGGCATGCTTGGCTTAAGGAGCAATCTTTGCCAGATCATGTTAAAGCTAAATTACTGGATGCTCCCTTAAACCAAGACCGCCTGTTTGGCAATAAAGCAGAAGAATTACTTAAAAAGATGGATGAAAAAGCTAAATCTATGCAAACTGTTAAAGATTTCCTGCAAGTACAGCCTCCCAGATTTAGTAGGCACTGGCCTTCTAAGAATCCATCCTTTTCTGCCTCTTCCAGGCCTTCTCAGACCATACCCAGAACCATCAGAACATCCAGGCTTCAGTCCCAAGGTACTCATAGGCCTAAGCAGTGGGGGGCTCCCACTTCCAAAGCTGGAAGTAGTAAGACACCCCCCTATGGTAAACTGTCACAATGACAACTTTAAACCTTCCAAGCCCTGCTCAACTGACTGTTCTTTTAGGGGGAAAGATCGCCGTGCGTGAACAAAATGGGGAACTCATTACCCAGGACAAATAGGTTTTAAATATAGTTTCCCAAGGATACAGATTCCACTTCCACTCTTTACCAACCCCAAACGGTTGGCCAGACCTACCCCCAAATCAGTGTGCAGAGACTCGAAAGCAAATTCTCTCGCTTCTAAGCATCAGGGCTTTTCAACCTGTCCCAGAAGAAGAATGGGGGCAAGGTTTCTACTCAAGACTTTTTCTGGTACCCAGAAAAGACAATTCCTGGTGTCATATCCTGGACCTGTCTATCCTAAACACTTTTTTGGTAATCCCAAAATTCAAAATGGTAACTCTTCATCAGCTGCTTCCTATGCTAGGCAAAAATGCCTGGTTGGCAACACTGGACTTAAAGGAAGCCTACCTGCGCATCCCAATAAAAGAATCTTGCAGAAGATACTTACGCTTCGGAGAAGGCTATATGCACTAACAGTTCTCTACACTGCCCTTTGGCTTATCTACTGTGCCCATGGTATTCACAAAGTGCCTAGCTCCAGTCATTGCATTTTGCAGGCAAAGAAATATTCAAATATACCCATACCTGGACGATTGTCTAATTCAGGCAGGAAGCCAGGACATACTATTAAATCATCTGGCATTTGTAAAGAAATTACTAACTTCTCTTGGGCACACCATAAACAAAAATAAATCACATCTAGTACCCTGCCAACAAATTGTATTCATGGGAGCAAGCTTGAATACAACTTCCCAGATGGCATACCTCACGCCAGAGAAACAAGTTCATTTGACAGCTTACTTCAAACTAGTGGCCGCAAAGACCCAGCTATCTGCAAGGAAAATACTGCAAGCCCTGGGGTTCATGGTCTCTTGCATTCTACTAATTCCATATGCAAGACTGCATATGAGGAAACTACAATGGTATCTAAAAAGCCTATGGTGCCAGCATTCTCAGGACCTAGAATCAATGATTATTTCATACCTTGTCTAACGACAGAGTTCCTTTGGTGGGTAGAGGCTTGCCACCAAAACAAGGGACTGCCGTTCACTCTACCTCCTGCCGCCCAAACCCTAACAACAGATGCATCAGACTGTGCATGGGGGGCTCACTTGGCAGGGCAGTGCATTCAGGGTAAATGGAACCCGAGTCAAATGCACCTGCATATCGATCAAAAAGAAATGTTAGCTGTACAGAATGCTCTGACAGCCTTCAAGGACCACATTTTCCAGGACAATTATTGGTAAAGGTGGACAACACCACTATTAGGTGGTACATAAACAAGCAGGGAAGGGAACCCATTCATACCCCCTCTGCAGACTAGCTATGGCTCTGTGGAACACAGCCTTGAGCTACCAAGTGCACCTACAGGCTCAATTCCTGCCAGGCAAGCTAAATACACTGGCAGACAACCTAAGCAGAGATCTCATGGACCCACACGAGTGGAAACTGACACCAAAAATATTCAACATTTTGAGTATCAAATGGGGGATCCCAGAAATAGACCTGTTTGCCTCCCCTCAAAACTACCAATTAGACAAATTCTGCACAGGGACTCCCCACAGACAAGCTTGGAAAGTGGATGTCCTGTCCTTCAGCTGGGAAAACCTATCAGTTTATGCCTTTCCCCCTCTGCCTCTCCTCTCCTCTCCAAAGTGCTACTAAAGATCAAACAGGACAAACCAAGGACAATACTTATTGCACCAGACTGGCCACTCCAACACTGGTGTACTCCCTCTTACTCAGTGTGTCACTTCTGGAACCATGACACCTGCCTCAGACGCCTGCACTGCTGTCCCAGCAGGAGGGCCCAATTCTGCTCCCGCAGCTTCAAACCCTGAACCTTGCAGCCTGGCTAATTACATGACCTCTCCTTTACCATCCCTCAGTAAGCAAGAGATGGATGTCATTCTGGAGGCAAGGAGGCCTAGTACTAGAAAATCCAATGCTGAAAAATGGAAGAGATTCTGTTCCTGGAGCCAAACACAGGGGATTTATCACTAATTCTTCAATATTTAACTGAGATGCTTCACAAGGGCCTTTCCTTTTCTTCCATCAAAATTCATGCCTCCGCCATCTCAACTCATTATAATACAGAGCCACCACTCTTCTCTCATCCACTGCTGAAGCAATTCCTAGGGGGGGCCAAAAACTTAAGACCTCCCAGGAGAGTCCCTACTTCAGCCTGGGACCTTAACTTTGTATTGGAAAAGCTCACTCTACCTCCCTTTGAGCCAGATGCAAATGCAGAATTGAAATTCCTTTCTTGAAAACAGCCTTCCTCCTAGCCATCACTTCAGCAAGAAGGATGTCTGGATTACAGGCCCTCATGGCAGTGGAGCCTTTCATCATCTTTCATGCGGAAAGGGTGTTCCTCAGGACCAATCCCTCCTTTATGCCCAAGGTGGTATCCAGTGTGGCCCTTAATCAGTCCATTCATTTGCCAACCTTCTTTTCTAATCCACAGAACAAAGGGTAATGAATACTGCACTCCTTGGATGTGCACAGACAACTTAGATTTTACTTGGACAGGACTAAGCCTCTCAGGAAATCTGAACAGCTGCTGGTTGCATTTGCTGCAGGGGCAGAGGGGAAGGCCATTTCAAAGCAAACCATTTCTAATTGGATAGGCCATTGCATTTATTTCTGCTATAAGCATCATGGAAAACCTACCCCACAGGGGATAAGACCACATTCAACCAGGGTTGCATCTACCTCTACAGCCTTTCTCAGAGGTGTCCCTACCAGGGACAACCTAGAAGCTGCTACCTGGAGTTCTATACATATCTTCACCAAGCATTACCACTTACCAATTTTTTCTAAATCCAGAGCTGGTTTTGTCACTGCAGTCTTGCTGGTCCTAATGCTATCTAACTGCCTCCTCCCTTCCTTAGCTTTGGGAATCTACCCAAATATAATGACTGCAACAGTGAAACACAAAGAACATAGTACAGTTCTGTACACTTACCATAAATGTAGATGTTCGCGTGCATTCACTGTTGCAGTCCTGGATGTTCTTTGTGTTTCACTGTTGCAGTCATTACATTTGGGTAATCTGCTGGCAGGTTGCCCTCAGTCAGCCTGATTAACAAAGTCTTGGGTCCTGCGCTGGTTGCTGTCCCTTCTTCCATGACGTCAGGTCGTCAGGGGTATAAAACATGCAGTCGACGCCATTACAGTAGTCTTTCTTGCCACACGGTGCCTGAAGCAGAAGCAGTTCGCATGTGCCGGTCGGCCGACTCCTGAAATTTTCATTTTCGAGTTTCAGATCTGAAGTCTTCAACTAAAAAGCTAAGTACCCTGTTGGGGAAACTTTTTCTTGCTCCTTACCGATGTCAGTAAAAGTTAATAATTGCATTACTTGTAGAAAAGCAAATTCATTTGGTGACTTACTTCAAACAGGTGACCACAAAAACCCTGCTATCTGCAAGCCTTGGGGTTCATGGCCTCCTACATTCTTCTAATTCCATATGCAAGACTGCATATGAGGAAACTTCAGTGGTACTTAAAAAGTTTATGGAGTCAACATTGTCACAGCCTGGAAACAATGATTTCTATCATACCTTGCCTGCAACTAGAGTTCCTATGGTGGGCAGAGGCCTGCCACCAAAACAAGGGACTGTCATTCACACCACCCCCTGCCACCCAAATCCTAACTACAGATGCATCAGACTATGCTTGTGGGGCTCATCTGGCAGGGAAGTGCATTCAGGGCAAATGAAGCCCAAATCAAATGCACCTTCATATCAATCAAAAAGAAATGCTAGCTGTACAGAATGCACTGACAGCCTTCAAGGACTACCTTCATCCAGGACAATTAATGATAGAGACAGACAACACCACGGTTATGTGGTACATAAGCAAGCAGGGGGTACAAACTCCTACCCCCTTTGCAGACTAGCCATGGCATTGGGGAACATGGCCTTGACCTATCAAGTACACAAGCTCAGTTCCTGCCAGGAAAGCTGAATACTCTGGCAGACGAACTAAGCAGAAATCTTATGGACCCTCACGAATAGAAACTGGAACCATGGATTTTCAACATGTTGACATGCAAATGGGGGAGCCCAGACATAGATCTTTTTGCCTAACCCCAGAACTATTAGTTGGACAAATTTTGCACAAGAACTCATCATAAAAAAGGCTGGAAAGTGGATGCTCTGTCCTTCAGCTGGAAAAACCTATCAGTCTATGCCTTTCCCCCTCTGCCTCTGCTCTCCAAAGTTCTACTAAAAGTCAAACAGGACAAACCAAAAATGATTTTGATTGCTCCAGACTGGCCTCACCAACACTGGTACCCACTCCTGCAAAGTGTGTCATACCTTCCGCCATGGCACCTGCCTCAGACACCTTACTTACTGTCTCAGCAGAACAACCAAATTCTGCACACTCAGCTCTAAGCTTTGAATCTTGCAGTGTGGCTAATCACCTAAATTCACCCCTAGCATCCCTCAGCAAACCTGTGATGGATGTCATTTTGGAGGCGAGAAGACTTAGTACTAGAAAATCATATGCTGACAAATGGAAAAGATTCTGTGCCTGGAACCAAGCACAAGGAATAAGCACAGCAATGCCCAATATTCCTCAGATTCTGCAATATTTAACTGAGATGCTTCACAAGGGCCTATCTTTTTCTTCCATAAAAATCCATGCCTCTGCCATTTCAGCTCATTACAACACAGAACCTCCCCTCTTCTCTCATCCTTTGCAAAAGCAGCATCTCAGAGGGGCCAAAAACTTAAGACCACCCAGGAGAGCTCCAACCCCTGCCTGGGACCTCAGTTTTGTACTGGAGAAGCTCACTCTCCCTCCTTTCGAGCCAGCTGCTACTGCAGACTTAAAATTTATCTCCTGGAAAACCACTTTCCTTTTAGCAGTCACTTCAGCTAGAAGGATTTCCAAATTACAGGCTCTTATGGCAGTGGAGCCCTTCATCATTTTTCATGCGGACAGGGTATCTCTCATGACCAGTCCATCCTTCATGCCTAAGGTGGTATCCAGTGTGGCTCTTAATCAGACCATTCATTTGCCAACTTTTTTTCCCAATCCACAGAACAAGGGGGAGCAGATTCTGCATTCATTGGATGTACACAGACAACTTAGATTTTACTTAAACAGGACTAAATCTCAAAGAAAATCTGAACAACTGCTGGTGGCATTTGCTGCAGGGGCAGAGGGAAAGGCTATTTCAAAGCAAACCATTTCCAAATAATAAGCCATTGTATTCGTTTCTGCTATATGCACCATGGAAAAACTATCCCCCAGGGGATCAGATCCCATTCCACCAGGGCTGCATCTACTTCAACAGCCTTTGTCAGAGGTGTTCCTACCAGGGACATTCTAGAAGCTGCTACCTGGAGCTCAGTTCATACTTTTACCAAACATTACCATTTACCACTTTTCTCTAAATCCAGAGCTGGCTTTGCCACTGCTGTCCTGCAGGGCCTTATAGCTGGTCCTAATGCTGTATAATTCCTTCCACCCAACCATAGATTTGGGAATCTACCCAAATGTAATGACTGCAACAGTGAAACACGAAGAACATAGTACAGTTGTGTACACTTACGATAAATGTAGATGTTCGAGTGTATTCACAGTTGCAGTCCTGGTTACACTACTTTCTTTCACTATGTTTTTAAAGTTAAAAGCCCTTTTGGTGTATTTGCTTTTGGTTGGAGGTATATTTTTTGTGTTTTTAATTTTATTTGCTTCCCATTTGGGGGGGCACCTGACATCTGGGGCAAGAAAAACTAATGTAATGGCGTCGGCTGCTTGTTTTATACCCCTGACAACCTGACATCATGGAAGAAGGGACAACAACCGACTCAGGACCAAAGACTTTGTTAATCAGGCCGAATGAGGGCAACCTGCCAGCAGATTACCCAAATGTAATGACTGCAACAGTGAATACACTCGAACATCTACATTTATGGTAAGTGTACACAACTGTACTTTACCCTCCCTCCAGCCCCCTGACTTCTATTGACTATACCTCTATTCTTGCTTGCTATGCTTAAAGCTTTCTGGTGTATTTGCTTTCTGTTAGAGGTGTAACCTTGTATATAATTGCTTCCCATTATGGGGGCACCTGACATCTGGGGAAAGAAAAACTGATGTAATGGTGTCGGCTGCATGCTTTATACCCTTGACTACCTGACGTCATGGAAGATGAGACAGCAACCAACGCAGGACCCAAGACTTTGATAATCAGCCCGACTGAGGGCTACCTGCAAGCAGGTAACCCAAATGTAATGACTGCAACAGTGAATACACTCGAACATCTACATTTATGGTAAGTGTACACAACTGTACTTTCTGCTCCTGGATTTAATCTAAAGGAGAGGACACTACTCTGCCCTCCCTGCCTCTAATCCTGGATTACTTAGCAGATCTACTCCACAAAGGCCTGTCCTTCTCCTCTATTAAGATACATACCTCAGCCATTTCGATTCATTACAACACTGAGCCACTTCTCTTCTCGCACCCCCTTATCAAACACCTGAGAGGGGTAAACAACTTGAGGCTGCCAAGGAGAGCACCCACCCCTGCTTTGGGACCTTAACTTTATACTGGAAAAGCTCACCCCCCCCCTTTGATCCTGCAGCATCAGCAGAGTTAAAATTCCTCTCTTGGAAGACAGCATTGCTTCTGGCCATCACTTCAGCCAGAAGAGTGTCTGAGCTTCAAGCACTTTTGGCAGTGGAGACCTTCAATATTTTCCATGCTGACAGGGTTTCCCTCAGGACTACCCCTTCCTTTATGCCTAAAGTGGTATCCAGTGTGGCTCTCAGCCAATTCATCCATTTGCCATCTTTCTTCCCTAATCCTCAAAATAAAGGGGAAAGGATCCTGCACTCCTTGGACGTGCACAGACAGCTCAGATTCTACCTTGATAGGACTAAGCCCTTCAGAAAATCTGACCAGTTACTAGTCAGTTTTGCAACAGGGGCAGAGGGCAAGGCCATTTCAAAACAATTTCCAAATGGATAGCACACTGCATCCATTTCTGCTACAAGCACCATGGGAAACCAACCCCCTCAGGGGGTCAGAACACATTCCACTAGGGCAACACCTACCTCTACAGTATTTCTCAGGGGAGTCCCTACCAGGGAATCCTGGAAGCTGCTACCTGGAGATGTTCTTCGTATTTCACTGTTGCAGTCATCACATTTGGGTTATCTGCCTGCAGATAGCCCTCAGTCGGCCTGAATACCAGAGTCTTGGGATTTCTGTGTCGGATGCTGTCGCTTCTTCCATGATGTCAGGTCATCAGGGGTATAAAACATGCAGCCAACACCATTACATCAGATTCTTGCCGTGCAGTGTCCGAACCAGAAGCAGTTTGCAAGTGCCGGTCAACCACCTCCTGAAATTTTCATTTTTCAAGTTTCAGACCTGAAGTCTTATAAAAGATAAGTACCCGGTTGGGATCCTTTTTTCTTGCTCTAACCGATGTCAGAAAAAGTTAATAATTTGTCTTGCCTCTGGAAAGCAAATACCTCACAGAGATTTTCATTCTTACTATGTCACCTGTTTAGGCCCAGACCACGACAATGTTCATTGTGTTTCACTGTTGCAGTCATTACTCTTGGGTTATCCTGCTGGCAGGCTACCTGCAGTCGGCCCGAATTCCAAAGTCCTAGTCCGGCGTCTGTTGCTGTCACCTCTTCCCTGACGTCAGTGTGCCAGGGGTATAAAAGATGCAGCCGACGCCATTTTCTTCAGTCTTTCTTGCCGCGCGGTGCCCAAAGCAAAAGCAGTTCGCAAGTGCCGGTCGGCCGACTCCTGAGATTTTCAAATCTGAATTTCAGATCTGAAGTCTTCATTAAAGCTAAGTACCCCGTTGGGGAAACTTTTTTTCTTGCTCCAGACCGATGTCAGAAAAAGTTAACAATTGTATTTCTTGTGGGAAGCAAATACCTCATAAGGATTTTCACTCTTACTGTATTCCTTGCCTAGGCCCTGATCACAACATTGCTAGCTGTCGGTTTTGTGCTAGATTTAACCAACGCACTATTAAGTGTCGGTTCGATTTTGCATTTCATTACTTTGGCCAAAGATTTAATTATATAATGCCGTCAGAACAGCCAACGACCGGAATTTACAAAAAACGCAAGGACAAGGAAAAGGATAGGCAGCCGAGGTCCAAAACCGACGATGAGGCCTCCGTTAGGCCAGTTGCCGGTTCTCGGTGAGGTGCTTTCGCAGCCCCTGGCGCCCGCTACCTCAGAGCCACAGGCCGCTTCCGACTCCCACGTGGAGCCGACTAGGCCTCTGGATACTCAAGGTATTGGACATTCGGAAATCGTTCCCTCAGATGGGTCCAGAGCCGCTGAACAGGCATCGGCTTCTGAGGGTGTCTTCAGACCTACACAGTTATATGTTAAACCATCTTCAGCTTCAAAGACTAAAGCTGCTTTAAAGACAAAGAAACAAGTACAGCATTCCCCTACTCAGACTTCCATGCCTAAAAAACAGATGCTTAAAATGGCCGAAGACCTAATTACTTTGATCAGGGGTTCCCATCCCCCTCCTGATAACAGGCCTAGGCAAGAGACAGAATATGATTCTTCTGATCAGGTTTCTATTTCTTCTGACTCCTCTTCTGAACAGGATTATGCTATTCCTCCCTATGAGGACTCTGATGCTGAAGAATCCATTCCTTCAGCCTCTCCTCCTGAGGATTATTCTTTTGGGGAAACCCTGCATACCATGAGGGAGCATTTCCACTGGGAGAGCCAAGATTATTCTGAATCTAAGAAAAGGCTCAGAGACTTTCTGTTACTTCCTCAACACAGACCCCTTGCTATTCCACCTGTTCTAGACATTGTAGATTATGTATTTTCAGAGTCCGGCCTATCCCCTGACTCTTTACCACCTGCACCTGCTAAGCCAGACAGATACTACAGGGTCCCGGATTCTCATAAATTCCTATATAAAAACCCCGCTGCTGACCCAGAAACTATATCTCAGGGTCCCAAAGGGGTCAAAGCATTGACTGCAAAAAACCCTGTCCCCTCTGATAGGGATTCTAGGGCACTGGACAGATGGGGCAAAAAAGTTTACACTTCTGCTACCTTGGCTGTAAGAGCTTTAAATGGTCAGTTTCATATGCTTAAATATCAACAATACTTGCTGTCACTGCTTAAACAGAAAATGATGACAAATTCTGAATGTTCAGAGAACAAGGAAATGCAGGATTTATTGCGTGCAACTGAACAAGTGGGAAAGCATACTTTGCAATGTGGTTATGATTCACTGGAGGCCTCTTGCAGGGCCGTTGTTACAGGTTCTGTTATTAGAAGGCATGCTTGGTTAAAGGAACAGAATCTGCATGTTAAACCAAAATTATTAGATGCCCCATTACAGCATGATACTTTGTTTGGTGCTAAAGCAGAAGAGGTGTTGAAAAAATGGAGGATAAAGCGAAATCCATGCAGACAGTGAAGGATTTCTTACAGGTACAGCCACCCAGATTTAGCAGGAAATGGCCTTCTAAAAATTGGTCCTTTCCAGTGTCAGACAGACCACAAAGAGGCAGATAACAGATGTCCCAGAGGCAGATCTCAGCCCCAAGGCTCATACAGGCCTAAACAATGGGGTGCTCCTACCTCCAAAAGCAGAGAAGACAAATCACAACCTTACAGGAAACAGTCCCAATAACTTTCCTCTGCCAGATCCAAGCACTTTTCTCTTGGCAGCCCCCTTAGGAGGAAAACTAGCACTTTTTTCATCAAACTGGCAAAAGATTACCCAAGACAAATGGGTCTTGAACATAGTGTCCCAAGGCTACAGGTTCCATTTTCACACCCTACCAAGGGCAAAAGGCATGCCAGGCCTGCCACACAACCAATGGGCAGAGGCACAAAAACAAATTATCCCCCTCATGGACATGAGGGCCATTCAACAAGTACCACAAGAAGAACAGGGGCAAGGATTTTACTCCAGACTTTTCTTAGTGCCCAGAAAGGACAAAACTTGGAGACCAATACTGGACCTGTCTATACTAAACACGTTTCTGGAGGTTCCAAAATTCAAGATGTTGACTCTACAGCAGCTACTGCCCATGCTGGGCAAGAAGGCTTAGCTTGTAACTTTGGACCTAAAAGAGGCATACCTGCATGTTCCAATCAGACAATCCTACAGAAGATACCTCAGATTAATAGCTGGCTCAATGCACAACCAATTCTCTGCACTGCCCTTTGGCTTATCTACTGTGCCCAGGGTCTTCACAAAATGCCTGGCACCAGTAATTGCATTATGCAGACAAAGAGGAATTCAAATATATCCCTACTTGGACTACTGCCTTATTCAAGCAGAGAACAAAGACATTCTTCTAAAGCATCTTGCCTTTGTAAAAAGATTACTAGTTTGCCTAGGGTACACAGTAAACGAAAATAAATCAAAACTAGTACCCTCTCAAGAGATAATATTCCTGGGTGCAAGCTTAAATACAACTGCCCAGATGGCTTATCTCATGCCAGACAAACAAAAGCAACTGACTTCTTATTTCAAAAAGTTGGCAACAAAAACCCAGTTATCTGCAAGGAAAAACCTGCAGGCCTTGGGTTTCATGGCATCCTGCATTCTACTAATTCCATGTGCCAGACTGCATATGAGGAAACTACAGTGGTGCCTAAAAAGTGTTTGGACTTAGCATTGCCACAGCCTGGAGACAGTAATTACCCTCATTCCCTGCCTGCAACAGGAGTTTCGATGGTGGGCACAGGCCTGTCACCACAAGGGTCTGACATTCACTTTACCCACAGCCAGACAGACACTGACAACGGATGCATCAGATTATGCCTGGGGGGCCCGTATGGCAGGAAAATGTATTCAGGGCACATGGCCTGCAAACCAGATGCATCTTCACATCAATCAAAAAGAGATGCTAGCTGTTCAGAATGCCCTGACAGCTTTCAAAGACCTACTTCATCCAGGACAGCTACTGATAAAGACAGACAATACAACGGTCATGTGGTACATAAACAAGCAGGGAGGTACACATTCCTATCCCCTCTGCAGACAAGCAATGACCTTATGGGACACAGCATTGGCTTATCAAGTTCACCTGCAAGCAAAATTCCTGCCA
Organism: Protopterus annectens; assembly: GCF_019279795.1. NCBI lineage: Eukaryota > Metazoa > Chordata > Ceratodontiformes > Protopteridae > Protopterus > Protopterus annectens. Next base: position 1,323,827,923 of record NC_056747.1, read on the forward strand.
GGAAAAACAAATACTCTGGCAGACGAACTAAGCAGAAACCTCATGGATCCCCACGAGTGGAAACTGGATCCACAAGTCTTCAGCATGATAACAAGGAAATGGGGACGCTCAGACATAGATCTATTTGCCTCCCTTCACAACTGCCATTTACAGAGATTTTGCACAAGGATTTATCGCAAACAAGCTTGGAGAGTGGACGTCCTATCCTTCAGATGGAAAAATCTAACAGTATATGCTTTTCCTTCACTGCCTCTCCTTCCCAAGGTACTCCTAAAGGTTAGACAAGAGAAGCCAAAAATTATACGGATTGCACGAGACTGGCCACGCCAGCACTGGTACCCGATCCTAAAGAGCTTGTCTCAAGGTCGAGCATGGATATTTCCTCAAACTTCTCACTTGCTGACCCAACAAAACAATCCGATCCTGCACAGCCAACTCAGGACCTTAAATCTGGCAGCATGGCGGATAATGTAGTCATTCAGAACACTCTTCTTTCAAAAGCTGTTATAGATGTTATCTTGGAGGCCAGGAGGCCCAGTACCAGAAAATCTTATGCAGAAAAATGGAAGAGATTCTGTGCTTGGAATCAGGAACAAGGCATTGACACGTATGTACCAAATATCCCTTAGATTTTACAATACCTAACTGAGATGCTGGACAAAGGCCTTTCCTTTTCATCAATTAGGATTCATGCCTCTGCCATTTCAGCCCATTACAATATGGAACCACCTATCTTTTCACATCCTCTAATAAGGCAGTACCTCAGAGGGGCCAAAAACATCAGGCTCCAAGGAGAGCACCAATTCCGGCATGGGACCTCAATTATGTTTTGGAAAAACTCACACTGCTTCCTTTTGAGCCAGCCTCAACAGTGGATATAAAATTCTTATCCTGGAAAACAGCTCTGCTCCTAGCAATAACCTCCACAAGATGAGTCTCTGAGTTACAAGCACTCATGGCTGTGGAACCTTTTATCATTTTTCATCCAGACAGGGTTTCTCTGAGGACAAACCCTACATTTATGCCTAAGGTGGTGTCCAGTGTGGCCCTCAACCAAACCATTCACTTGCCTACCTTTTATCCAAACCCACAGAACAAGGGTGAGAAAATTCTGCATTCTTTGGACATACACAGGCAGCTACGCTTCTACTTGGACAGAACTAAAGCTTTCAGAAAGACTGAGCAACTTTTAGTGTCATATGCTGCAGGATCACAAGGAAAGGCTATCTCAAAACAGACTATTTCTAAATGGATAGGCCATTGCATCCGTTTCTGCTATTCTCAGCATGACAAATCAGTGCCTAAGGGCATTAGACCTCATTCTACCAGAGCAGCAGCCACTTCAGCAGCCTTCCTCAGAGGAGTACCAACCAAAGACATCTTAGAGGCTGCAACTTGGAGTTCAGTGCACACTTTTACAAAGCACTACCACTTATCTCTTTACTCTAAATCCAGAGCAGGTTTTGCCACTGCAGTTCTGCAGGACCTCATAGCCTCTCCTAATCCTATGTAGCCCAGCCACCCATCCTCAGCTTTGGGATTCAACCCAAGAGTAATGACTGCAACAGTGAAACATGATGAACATAGTACAGTTGTATACCTACCATAAATGTAGATGTTCAAGTGTATTCACTGTTGCAGTCCGGGTTACCCTCCCACTGTCCCCATTTCTTTTGCTGGGGTTTATCTGTACTTCTCTATTCTATACAACCTATGTGGTGTATTTGCTTGTAGATGAAGGAAATGTTTCTTTACTGCATGTATGTTTATTGGCATAACATATTTAGCCTTCCCTTCTGGGAGCACCTGACATCTGGGGCAAGAAAAACTGAAGAAAATGGCGTCGGCTGCATCTTTTATACCCCTGGCACACTGACATCAGGGAAGAGACGACAGCAACCGACGCCGAACCAGGACTTTGGAATTTGGGCCGACTGCGGGTAGCCTGCCAGCAGGAAAACCCAAGAGTAATGACTGCAACAGTGAATACACTCAAACATCTACATTTATGGTAGGTACACAACTGTACTTTCCTCGCTGTTGGTTTTGTGCCTTGTTCAACACCCGAACTATTCGTCGTTGGTCTATTTTTGTCACTAAATTCTTTCGCTCTCATTCTCCGTATTCCGAAATGGCTTTGATAAGCCATCCATCTACCGATCTTCTGAAAAAATGTAAGGATAAAGACAGAGACAGGCCGCATAGGCCCAAAACTGCTGACGATGCTTCCGTTAAGCTAGTCGCCAGACCGCCGGTACTCAGTGGGGTGATTTTGCAGCCCCTGATACCCACTTCTACAGATTCGCAGGCCTCTACTGAGACCAATTCGAAGTCCAGTATGCCATGAGATGCTTCTTTGACTATGGAACCTGCGGATGTCTCTACCTTGGATGGGTCCGGAACTGCTGTGCAGGCACCAGCTTCTGAGTGTGTATTCAGGCATTTTGATTTTCATATTAAACTGGCAACTTCATTTCAAACCAAAATTATGGAATTTCTCAGGCCGAGAGTTCGCACCACGCCTAGGAAACTGACGACCAAAGTGCATTCTCAGGCCCACATGCCTCAGAAACAAATGCTTAGAATGGCTGACAATCTTATTACTTTAATTAGAGGAAGCCAGCCTTCCCACTCAAAAAGACCAAGAACTGATTTTCCTTCTGATTACCAGGACATACCGTTATCTACCTTTGAAGATTCTAATGCAGAGGATTCCATTCCCTCTGCTTCCCCATCAGAAGATTTTTCTTTTTGTGAATCCCTGCATACCCTTAGAGAGCATTTCTGCTGGGAGTGCCAGGACTACCCACAGTCCAAAAAGAGACTCGGAATTTTTAAACTTGCCTCAGCACAGCCCTCTAGCTATCCCTCCTGTTTGGAAATTGTAGATGTCTTCTTGGAATCCAGCCTTACCCCTGATAATTTGCCTCCAGCTCCCAGGAAACCTGACAGGTACTACAGAGTACCTGACTCCCACAAATTCCTCTTTAAGAATCCTACTGCAGATCCAGAGACCATTTCCCAAAGTCCTAAAGGCATTAAGGCTACAACAGCCAAAAACCCTACCCCTTCGGACAGGAACTCTAGGGCTTTAGACAGATGGGGTAAGAAGGTATACACCTCTGCTACTCTTGCCATTAGGGCTTTAAATTGCCAGTTTTCATAAGTTAAAGTATCAGCAACATATTATGGAGCTAATTAAACAGAAACTGATGTTGATTCCTGATTGTGCAGAACATAAAGATTATATACAAGAGTTAATGCATTCTTCTAACCAAGTTGGAAAACATACTTTGCAATGTGGTTTTGATGCCTTAAAAGCATCTTGCAGGGCTGCTGTCACTGGGTCTGTTCTTAGAAGGCATGCTTGACTTAAGGAACAAATCTTGCCAGATCATGTCAAAGCAAAATTACTTAGATGCACCATTAAACCAAGAATGCCTGTTTGGCAATAAAGCAGAAGTCCTCAAAAAGATGGAAGAAAAGGCTAAATCTATGCAAACTGTTAAAGATTTCCTACAGGTACAGCCACCTAGATTCAGTAGGCATTGGCCTTCTAAAAACAGGTCCCTTCCAGGCCTTCTCAGTCCAAAACCAGGGGCAGCAGACAACCAAGATTACAGTCTCAGGGTATGCACAGATCTAAGGAATGGAGTGCTCCCACCTCTAAAACAGAGAGTAGTAAGCCACCATACCATGATAAAATCTTGCAGTGACTTATCCTTAACTCTTCCAAGCCTTGCCCAAGTATTTGCACCCTTAGGAGGAAAACTTGCCTTGCATGCAAAAAACTGGGAATACATCACCCAGGAAAGATGGGTCTTGAACATTGTATCCCAGGCATACAGATTCTTCTTCTACTCACTGCCAACCCCAAGCAGATGGCCAGACCTCCCCCAAACCAGTGGGCAGAGGCCCAAAAGCAAGTACTTTCTCTTCTCAGTATCAAGGCTGTCCAACCTGTCCCAGCAGAGCAAAGGGGACAAGGTTTTTACTCCACACTGTTTCTGGTACCCAGAAAAGAAAACTTTTGGTGCCCTATCCTGGATCTGTCTATTCTCAACACCTTTCTGGTGGTTGCAAGATTCAAAATGCTTACTCTCAACAGCTGCTTCCAATGCTAGCCACCCTAGACTTAAAATAAGCTTATCTGACATCCCCATAAGGGAATCTTGCAGGAAATGTCTATGTTTCAGAGCAGGCTCTATGCACTATCAGTTCTCTGCACTTCCCTTTGGCTTATCTACTGCACCAGGGTATTCACAAAATGCCTGGCTCCAGCCGTTGCATGTTGCAGGCAGAGGAAAATTCAAATTTACCCATACTTGGACGATTGCCTGATTCAGGCGGACAGTCAGGAATTGCTACTCCAGCACCTGAAATTTGTAAAGAGGCTTCTAACTTCACTGAGGTACACCATCAACAAAAATAAATCACATCTTTTACCCAGCCAACAGATTGTATTCCTGGGAGCAAGCTTGAACACAACTTCCCAGATGACATTCCTCACTCCAGAAAAACAAATTTATTTGACAAACTACTTCAATCTACTGGCCACCAAAACTCAGCTATCTGCAAGAAAAATACTGCAAGCCCTAGGGTTCATGGTCTCTTGCATTCTACTAATTCCATATGCAGCACTGCATATGAGGAAACTTCAATGGTACTTAAAAAGTCTCTGGTGCCAACATTTTCAGGACCTGGAAACAATGATTCCTATCATTCCTTGCCTAAGGGCAGAGTTCCTTTCGTGGGCAGAGGCCTGCTACCACAACAAAGGACTCCCTTTCACTCAACCCCATGCAGCCCAAATCCTAACAACAGATGCATCAGACTATGCATGGGGGGCTCGCGTGGCAGGACAAGGTATTCAAGGCAAATGGAGCCCAAAGCAAATGCACCTCTGCCTATCAATCAAAAAGAAATGTTAGCTGTACAGAATGCTCTGACAGCCTTCAAATGCCTTATTCTTCCAGGGCCAACTATTGATAAAGACAGACAACACCACAGATGTTCTTCATGTTTCACTGTTGCAGTCATCACTTTTGGGTTTATCTGCTTGCAGTATCCCTCAGTCAGCCTGATTAACAAAGTCTTGGGTCCTGCGTAGGTTGCTGTCCCTTCTTCCATGACGTCAAGTCGTCAGGGGTATGAAACATGCAGCCGACACCATTACATCAGTCTTTCATGCCGTGTGGTGCCTGAAGCAGAAGCAGTTCCCAAGTGCCAGTCATCCGACTCCTGAAATTTACATTTTCGAGTTTCAGAACCGAAGTCTTTAACTAAAGCTAAGTACCCCATTGGGGAAACATTTTCTTGCTCCTTACCGATGTCAGTAAAAGTTAATTGCATTACTTGTGGAAAGCAAATACCTCACAAAGATTTTCATTTGTACTGTATTCCTTGCCTCGGCCCTGACCACGACATACCTTGCTGTCGGTTTTGTGCCTTATTTAATCAATGCACTATCCGTCGTCGGTATATTTTTGCCACTAAATATTTCGGTTCTCGGTTCAATTATCCAGAAATGTTGTCGGTAAGCCATACGTCTACCGGAATTTCAAAAAAGCGCAAAGATAAAGACAGAGACAGGCCACCTAGGTCCAAAACTGCCGACGACGCTTCTCCTAAGACAGTCGCTAGTTTGCCAGTACTCAGTGAGGAACTTTCGCAGCCCTTGATACCTGCTACTTCTGACTCACAGGCCTCTACTGAGACCCATTCGGAGTCCGGTATGCTGCATGATGCTTCAACTGTGGAACCCGTGGATGTCTCTACCTTGGATGGGTCCAGAGCCGCTGTGCAGGCACCGGCCTCTGAGGGTGTATTCAGGCCTACGAGCTTGCATATTAAACCGACGCCTCCTTCTTCTTTAAGGCCTAAACCTCGATCCTTGCCTAGAAAACCAGTGACCAGGCCGCATGCTCAGGCCTCTATGCCCAAAAAACAAATGATAAGAATGGCTGAAGACCTTATAACTTTAATCAGGGGAAGCCAGCCTTCCTCTTCTAAGAGTCCTAGGACTGAATTTATTTATGAATCTTCTGACCAGGATTCTGATTCTTCTGATAATCTGGATTTACCCTTATCTACTTATGAGGATTCTGATGCCGAGGACTCTATTCCCTCTGCTTCTCCTCCAGAGGATTTCTCTTTTGGTGAAACCTTGCACACTCTAAGGGAACATTTCCACTGGGAAAGCCAGGATTTCTCTGATTCTAAAAAGAGGCTTAGGGACTTCTTACTCCTGCCTCAACATAGGCCTTTAGCTATACCTCCTCCTGTACTAGACATTGTAGATGATGCCTTTTAGGAATCCAGTTTGGCCCCTGATTCCTTGCCTCCTGCTCCCAGAAAACCTGATAGATATTACAGGGTCCCTGACTCTCACAAGTTCCTTTTTAAAAATCCTATTGCGGATCCAGAGACTATTTCACAGGGACCCAAGGGCATTAAGGCTTCTACTGCCAAAAATCCTATTCCTTCTGATAGGGATTCCAGGGCGCTGGAAAGATGGGGTAAGAAGGTTTACACTTCTGCAACTTTGGCCATTAGGGCCTTAAACTGTCAGTTTCATATGTTAAAGTATCAACAACATATTATTGGATTGCTTAAACAGAAAATGATGTTGATTTCTGTAATGTGCTGAAAATAAGGATTTACAGGATTTGATGCATTCTGCTGAACAGGTTGGAAAACATACTTTGCAATGTGCGTTTGATTCTTTAGAGGCCTCTTGCAGGGCTGCTGTCACTGGGTCTGTACTCAGAAGGCATGCTTGGCTTAAGGAGCAATCTTTGCCTGATCATGTTAAAGCTAAACTGTTGGATGCTCCCTTAAATTAGGCCCGCCTGTTTGGCAATAAAGCTGAGGAATTTCTTAAAAAGATGGAAGATAAAGCTAAATCTATGCAAACTGTTAAAGATTTCTTACAAGTTCAGCCTCCAAGATTTAGTAGGCATTGCCCTCTAAGAATTGGTCCTTTCCTGGTCCTTGCAGGTCTTCTCAATCCAAACCCAGACCCAACGGAAACCCCAGGATGTTCTTCGTGTTTCACTGTTGCAGTCATTATATTGGGGTAATCTGCTGGCAGGTTGCCCTCAGTCGGCCTGATTAACAAAGTCTTGGTTCCTGCACCGGTTGCTGTCGCTTCTTCCATGACGTCAGGTCATCAGGGGTATAAAACATGCAGCTGATGCCATTACATCAGTCTTTCTTGCTGTGCGGTGCCCGAAGCAGTAGCAGTTCACAAGTGCCGGTTGGCGGACTCCTGAAATTTTCATTTTCGAGTTTCAGAACCGAAGTCTTCAACTTAAAGCTAAGTACCCCGTTGGGGAAACTTTTTCTTGCTCCTTACCGATGTCAGTAAAAGTTAATAATTGCATTACTTGTGGAAAGCAAATACCTCATAAAGTTTTTCATTTGTACTGTATTCCTTGCCTAGGCCCTGACCACGCCGTACCTTGCTGTCTGATGTCCTTCAAGGATGCATCTGCAGTCCTTACAAATGGGTTGTCCTGTCGTCAGGCAGCCCTTCAGTCGGCCGGATTCCAAAGTCTGGGTCTGGCCTCGGCTGGTGTCGCACTTCACCCGACGTCATAGCTGCAGTTATTCGGGTATAAAGGCATCAGCCGACGCCATTTTCCTCAGTCTTTCTTGCCGTGTGGCGCCCGAAGCAGAAGCTGTTCGCAAGTGCCGATCGGTCAGATCCAGAGATTACTACTACCGAATACTACTTCGAAGACTTCTAAAAAGCTAAGTACCCCGTTGGGGACTCTTTCTTGCCTCAGCCGATGTCAGAGAAAGTGAATAACTGTTTATCTTGTGGGAAACAAATACCTCATAAAGATTTCCACTCCTACTGTATACATTGTTTAGGCCCAGACCACGACGTAGCAGCTTGTCTAGCCTGCGCTTCTTTTAACTGACGGACGCGTAGACGTCGGTCGGAGTTTGCTGAACAAATTTTCGGCTCTGATTTTGCCTATATTATGCCGTCGGATCCTCCGACTACGCAAATTTCCAAAAAACGAAAAGAAAAGGACCGACACTCGCGGTCCGCGGTATTGGCCGAAACCGCGATTAAGCAAACCGCGAGTGTCTCGGTTTCGGCCGAAACCGAGCAAGCGGTTCTTTCTCCAGCCGAAACCATACCTTCTACCGAGGCCTCCTCTAACCTGGTAGAATCTGCTTCTGAAATCCAGCCTTCTGTTGCGGTTTCTCAGGAATTATCAGACACAATTCCCCTGGATATTTCAACCCCTGCACATGGAGCTGCTAGGCCTCCTGCAGCCATGTCTATCAAGGCCTTTGCCAGGGCTAAAGCAGCCAAAGCTTCCAAAACTGTGCCTGCCAAACCCCCCTCACACAGGCCCAGCACTAGCTCTCATATGCTATCTTTGGCTGAGGATTTAATTTCCTTAATTTGTGGATCCCAGCCTCATCCAGACAGGTCCTCTCTCCCACCTCCAGAAAAGAGACCTAGAGCAGAGCCCCCTGAACCAGTATCCACTGATGGTTCCTCTGATGAATCAGAACATACAGACCTTCCTGAGGCTTCTTATTCTCCTTACGAAGACTCTGATGCTGAAGAGTCCATTCCTTCAGCCTCTCCACCTGAGGAATTTTCCTTTGGGGAAACCTTGCATGCTATGAGGGAACAATTTCAGTGGCAGGGCCAAGATTTCTCAGACTCCAGAAAAAGGCTTAGAACCTTTCTACATTTGCCACAACATAGGCCTTTAGCTATACCTCCAGTTCTTTCTGTTGTAGATGATGCATTTAATGATGCTTGCACTGCTCCTGATTCATTACCTCCGGCTCCTGCTAAGCCCGATAGGTTCTACAGGGTCCCGGACACTCATCACCATTTATACAAGGCTCCTTTTGCAGATCCAGAGACCATCGCCCAGGGCCCTAAAGCTGTAGCTGCTACTTCTACTAAACCCCCTCCCCTCTGAAAGGGAATCCAGGTCCTTAGAGAGATGGGGTAAAAAAGTTTACACTTCTGCTACCTTGTCAGCTAGGGCCTTAAACTGCCAATTTCATATGATTCAATATCAAGAGTTTATGCTTGACCAGTTAACTAAAAAGCTTTTCTCTGAGGAATCTTTAGATAAAAAATATGTTCAGGAAATGGTACATAACATACAGCAGGTTAGTAACCATTCTTTAAAATGTGGCTATGATGCACTGGAGGCTTCCTTTAGATCAGCCATGACTGGCACATTTATCAGGAGACATGCATGGTTGAAAGAACAGGCATTACCAGACCATGTCAAATCAAAGCTTTTGGATGCACCCATGGACAAGGTCAATTTATTTGGTTCCCCTGCTCAGCAGGTGCTAAAAAAGATGGAAGAGAAGGCGAAATCTGTACAAACGGTGAAAGATTTCTTACAGGTTCAACCTCCAAGGTTTAGCAGGAACTGGCCCTCCAAGAATTGGTCCTTTCCGGACTCCTCTAAGCCTCAGAGGGGCAGGAATAGGCGTTCAAGAGGCAGAAACCAATCCAGGGGTGCCTACAGGGGACGCCAATGGCAAGGTAACAACCAGCGATGCACGGACGCAGCCACCACCTCTACAACAACTCAATCACAGTGACTTGACAGTGGCACTGCCTACCAGGGAACAACTAGAAGCACCCTTAGGCAGAAAATTAACCTTATTCTCAAAAAACTGGCATTGCATCACAAGGGAAAAATGGATTTTGCAAACTATAGACCAAGGTTACAGGTTCCATTTCCATACTCTACCAGGGAAGAGAGGAATGCCAAACCTACCACCTACTCAAAGGACAGAAGCTCTAAAACAAATATCTCAGCTATTAAGAATGAGAGCTGTGGAAAAGGTACCATCTATGGAGCAAGGAAAGGGATTTTACTCCAGACTCTTCCTGGTACCAAGAAAAGAAAACAAATGGAGACCCATTCTAGACCTGTCCGCTTTAAACACATTCCTTGTTGTTCCAAAATTCAGAATGCTGACCCTACAGCAGCTTCTTCCCATGCTGGGCAAGGAGTCTTGGCTGGTAACTCTAGATCTCAAGGAGGCATACCTGCACGTCCCCATAAGACCAATTTGCAGAAGATACCTCAGATTTCTTGCAGGATCAGAGCATTATCAATTTTCAGCATTGCCCTTTGGCTTATCTACTGCGCCCAGTGTTTTCACGAAATGCCTGGCATCAGTAATTGCTCATTGCAGACTTCAGGGAATCCAAATTTATCCCTACCTGGACGACTGCCTGATTCAAGCGGACAACAAAAGCAAGCTAGAAGAAGACTTACAAAGAGTCATTTACCTGCTGCAAGCCTTGGGATATACAGTCAATATAAAAAAGTCAAGGCTGATTCCATCCCAAAGAATAACCTTTCTGGGTGCAGAGCTGGACACATCAAAACAAATGGCATTCCTAACTGCAGAAAAGAAAGAGCAACTACCTCTCTACTTCTTGGCATTAACAAAGCAGAACCACCTAACTGCAAGAAAAGTACTGCAAGCTCTAGGCTTCATGGCATCCTGCATAATTCTGGTCCCTCATGCCAGACTGCATATGAGAAAGCTACAGTGGTACCTAAGGAATTTGTGGTCCCAACACAAGCACAGCCTAGAAACCAAAATCCCAATAATCCCATGCCTGAAACAAGAGTTCCTATGGTGGGCTCAGGCCTGCCAATCAAACACAGGATTGCCCTTCTGCAACAGCCAACCAAGCCAAACCATCACGACAGATGCCTCAGACCTCGGTTGGGGGCACACATGCAGGGCAAGTGCATACAAGGCTTATGGACTCAGGACCAGCTGCCTACACATAAATCTGAAGGAAATGCTGGCAGTAAAATTGGCAATCCAGTCATTCAGACCATTTCTCCAAGAAGGTCAGTTGATGATAAGGACAGACAACACCACAGTTATGTGGTATATCAACAAACAGGAGGCACCCATTCATATCCTTTATGCTGGCTGGTACTGTACCTATGGGATGTGGCCTTGGGCTACAATACCCTGTTACACGCAATTTTTGTACCGGAAAAGAAAACATTCTAGCAGACATATTAAGCAGAACAACCACAGATGCCCACGAATGGATGCTTCATCCGACATCTTCAAAGCCATCACAAGGGAATGGGGATTACCACAAATAGACTTGTTTGCATCCCCATTCAATCACCAGCTACAGAAATTCTGCACAAGGACGTACCACCCACTTGCTTGGAAGGTGGACTCCTATCTTTCAGTTGGAAAAACCTGACAGCATACGCATTTCCACCACTTCCTTTGATGCACAAGGTGCTTCTGAAGATCAAAGAGGACCGTCCAAGGATCATTCTGATAGCTCCAGACTGGCCAAGACAACATTGGTACCCATTGCTGAGGAGCATGTCTCGGGAACAAATATGGACACTACCCTGATCCCATTACTGTTAACACAGAACAACTACAGCATCCTGCATCCAAACCTGAAAACTCTGCAGCTAACTGCCTGGAACATTACATAACAGCAATTAACCCAAATTTATCCCAAAGGGTTAAAGACATAATCCTGGAGGCTCGCAGACCTTCAACAAGAAAGAATTATGCAGCAAAATGGAAAAGATATCTCATTTGGAGTACTGCAAAGGGAGAAGATGTGACTCTGGTAAACATGGCCAACATCTTGGAGTACTTGGCAGAGCTCTTCCACACAGGCCTGTCCTATTCTTCCATCAAGATACATGCATCAGCTATTTCAGCACAATACAGCTTGGATCCTCCTGTCTTCTCTCATCCCCTGCTCAGACAGTTTCTGAGAGGAATTAAAAATGTAAAACCTCCGAGGAAACCACCATTGCCAGCATGGGACTTCAACTTTGTGCTAGAAAAATTGACACTTCCTCCTTTCGAGCCAGCAGCAACAGCAGAATTACAATACTTGTCCTGGAAGACTGCTTTCCTGCTGGCAATAACTTCAGCAAGAAGGGTCTCTGAACTACAGGCATTAATGGCAGTGCAACCCTTCCTGATCTTCCATCAAGATAGAGTGTCCATGAGAACAAATCCTACATTTATGCCTAAGGTGGTATCCAGAGTGTCATTAAATCAGGCTATCCATCTACCTACATTCTTTCCAAACCCACAAAACAGGGGAGAAAGACTTTTGCATACCTTGGATGTACACAGACAGTTACGCTACTACCTAAGTCCAATAGAAAAACTGACCAGCTTCTGGTAGCATATGCCACAGGAAAGGAAGGAAAACCAATTTCAAAGCAGACAATCTCCAAATGGATAGGAAATTGCATTAGATTTTGTTACTCCTTCCATGGAAAAAAAACTCCAGAGAACATCAGGCCTCACTCCACAAGGGCTACAGCCACTACCACAGCCTTCTTACGAGGAGTGGCTACCAAGGACATTATAGAGGCTGCTACTTGGACCTCCGTGCATACATTTGCCAAGCATTACAATTTACCTTTATACTCTAGATCCCAAGCAGGGTTTGCCACTGCTGTTTTGCAAGGGATCCTAGCTACACCATAATCTCTTCTCTTTCCTCCTCCCTTTGCTTAGCTATGGTATTCTACCCATTTGTAAGGACTGCAGATGCATCCTTGAAGGACATAGTACAGTTTTGTACCTACCATAAATGTAGATGTCCGATAGGAATGCATCTGCAGTCAGGATTACCCACCCACCTTCCCCTCTGAGGTACTCCTAGGGTATTTGCCAGCCTTCAGCTAGCTTGGGGGGGATCTATTATGGTGTATTTGTTTGTATATATGTACATACATGCTTATTTTTTGTGTTTGCTCTCTACTATTTGGATCCATTGGCATTTATCCAAATTTAGCCTTCCAAGAGGGCACCTGGCATCTGGGGCAAGAAACACTGAGGAAAATGGCGTCGGCTGATGCCTTTATACCCGAATAACTGCAGCTATGACGTCGGGTGAAGTGCGACACCAGCCGAGGCCAGACCCAGACTTTGGAATCCGGCCGACCGAAGGGCTGCCTGATGACAGGACAACCCATTTGTAAGGACTGCAGATGCATTCCTATCGGACATCTACATTTATGGTAGGTACAAAACTGTACTTTTTGTGCTTTATGTAATCAGCACACTATCTGTCGTCGGTACGTTTTTGCCTCTAAATATTTAGGTTCTCGGTTTAATTATCCAGAAATGACGTCGGTTAGCCATCCAACTACTGGAATTCTGAAAAACGCAAAGAAAAAGACAGAGAAAGGCCGTTGAGGTTCAAAACCGCCGACGAGGCTTCTCCTAAGCCAGTTGCCAGTTCGCCGGTACTCAGTGAGGCGCTTTCGCAGCCCCTGATACCCGCTACTTCTGACTCGCAGACCCCTACTGAGACCCATTCGGAGTCCCGTATGCCGCGAGATGCTTCACCTATGGAACCTGTGGATGTGTCTACCTTGGATGGGTCCAGAGCCGCTGTGCAGACACCGGCTTCTGAGGTATTCAGGCCTACAGACTTGCATATTAATCTGACTCCACCTTCTATTCTAAGGCCTAAATCTCGATCTGTGTCTAAAAATCCGATGCCCAGGCCACATGTTCAGGCCCCTATGCCTAAAAAACAAATTATCAGAATGGCTGAAGATATTATTACTCTAATCAGGGGTAGTCAACCCCCTCTTCTAAGAGACCTAGGGCTGAGTTTGACTATGAATCTTCTGATCAGGACTCTGTTTCTTCTAATTCTTCCAATGATTTCGGTTTGACCATACCTACTTATGAGGATTCCGATGCAGAAGATTCCATTCCCTCTGCTTCCCCTCCTGAGGACTTTTCTTTTGGGGAAACTTTACATACCTTAAGGGAGCATTTCCACTGGGAGAGTCAGGAATTTTTTTAATCTAAAAAGTGGCTTAGGGATTTCCTTCTTCTACCTCAGCATAGGCCTTTGGCTATACCTCCTCCTGTACTAGACATTGTTGATGATGTGTTTGCGGAATCCAGTATAGCCCCTGATTCCCTCTGGCTCCTAGTAAACCAGACAGATACTACAGGGTTCCTGAGTCCCACAAGTTCCTTTTCAAAATCCCTGTTGTGGATCCAGAAACCATTTCTCAGGGGCCCAAGGGCATTAAGGCTTCTACTGCTAAAAATCCTACCCCTTCTGATAGAGACTCCAGGGCGCTGGATAGATGGGGTAAAAAGGTTTATACTTCTGCAACCTTGGCAACTGCCAATTTCATATGTTAAAATATCAACAGCATATTATTGGACTGCTTAAACAGAAAATGTTGATTTCTGACTGTGTGGAAAATAAAGATTTACAGGATTTATTGCATTCTGCTGAACACGTTGGAAAACATACTTTGCAATGTGGTTTTGATTCTTTAGAGTCCTTGCAGGGCTGCTGTTACTAGGTCTGTACTTAGAAGGCATGCTTGGCTTAAAGAGCAATCTTTGCCTGATCATGTTAAGGCTAAATTGTTAGATGCTCCTTTAAATCAGGACCGCCTGTTTGGCAACAAGGCTGAGGAAGTTCTTAAAAATATGGAAGATAAAGCTAAATCTATGCAAACTGTTAAATATTTTTTACAAGTTCAGCCTCCTAGATTTAGTAGGCACTGGCCCTCTAAGAATTTGTCCTTTCCAGCCCCTTCCAGGTCTTCTCAAACCAAACCCAGACACAGCATAAACCCCAGGTTTCAGTCCCAGGGGACTCTCAGAACTAAGCAGTGGGGGCCTCCACTTCCAAGTCTGGGAAAAATAAGACCCCCCCCCCATGGTAAACTGTCTCAATGACTACCTTTTAAAATTTCCAAGCACTTATCAACTGACTGCCCCTTTGGGGGGAAAGATTGCTCTTCATGCAAAGAATTGGTAACCCATTACCCAGGACAAATGGGTTTTAAATATAGTGTCCCAGGGATACAGATTTCACTTCCACATGTTGCTAACACCAAGTGGGTGGCCGGACCTACCCCCAAATCAATGGGCAGAGTCCCAAAAACAAGTACTTTCTCTCTTAAGCATGGGGGCTATTCAACTGGTACCAGAAAAGGAAAAGGGACAAGGTTTCTACTCGAGACTTTTCCTGGTACCCAGAAAAGACAATTCATGGCGTCCTATCCTGGACCTGTCTACTCTAAACACCCTTTTGGAGATTCCAAAATTCAAGATGCTGACTCTTCACCAATTACTTCCTATGCTAGGCAAAGATGCCTGGTTGGCAACACTAGATTTAAAAGAAGCATACCTGCAGATCCCAATTACAGAATCTTGCAGAAGATACCTACACTTCAAAGCAGGCTACACACACTATCAGTTCTCTGCACTGCCCTTTGGCTTATTTACTGCACCCAGGGTATTCACAAAGTGCCTAGCTCCAGTTATTGCATTTTACATGCAAATAAATATTCAAATATACCCATACCTGGACGATTGTCTAATTCAGGCAGAAAGCTAGGACATACTTTTGAATCATCTGGCCTTTGTAAAAAAGGGTTCTAACTTGTCTGGGGTACACCATAAACAAAAAGAAATCACACCTGGTACCCTGTCAACAAATTATATTCCTGGTAGCAAGCTTGAATACAACTTCCCTGATGGCTTACCTAACACCAGAAAAGCAAATTCATTTGACAATCTACTTCAAACAAGTGGCCATAAAAACCTTGCTATCTCCAAGGCAAATACTGCAAGCCTTGGGGTTCATGGCCTCCTGCATTCTTCTAATTCCATATGCAAGACTGCATATGAGGAAACTACAGTGGTATCTAAAAAGCCTATGGTGTCAACATTCTTAAGACCTAGAAACAATGATTTCCTATCATACCTTGCTTATGCCTACAGTTCCTTTGGTGGGCAGAGGCCTGCCACCAAAACAAGAGACTACCTTTCACACCATCACCTGCCACCCAAACCCTAACAACAGATGCATCAGACTATGCTTGGAGGGCTCACCTGGCAGGGAAGTGCATTCAGGGCAAATGGAACTCAAGTCAAATGCACCTGCATATCAATCAAAAAGAAATGTTAGCTGTACAGAATGCTCTGTCCTTCAAGGACCACATTCTTCCAGGACAACTAATGGTAAAGACGGACAACACCACTGTTATGTGGTACATAAACAAGCAGGGGGGTACACATTCTTACCCCCTCTGTAGACTAGCCATGGCATTGTGGAACACAGCCTTGAGCTAACAAGTGCACCTACAAGCTCAATTCCTGCCAGGAAAATTAAATACACTGGCAGACGGACTAAGCAGAAACATCATGGACCCACACTGGAACCAAGGATTTTCAACATGTTGACAAGCAAATGGGGGAGCCCAGATATAGAACTGTTTGTCTCTCCCCAGAACTACCAATTGGATAAATTTTGCACAAGGACTCCCCACAAACAAGCCTGGAAAGTGGAAGCTCTGTCCTTCAGCTGGAAAAACCTATCAGTCTATGCCTTCCCCCCTCTGCCTCTGCTCTCCAAAGTACTGCTAAAATTCAAACAGGACAAACCAAGGATGATTTTGATTGCTCCAGACTGGCCGTGCCAACACTGGTACCCCCCTCCTGTGCAGTGTGTCATGGTTATCTCCATGGCACCTGCCTCAGACTCCTTCCCTGCTGTCTCAGCAGGAGAACCAGATTCTGCACCCTCAGCTTCCAACACTCAACCTTGCAGCCTGGCTAATTACTTAATCTCTCCTTTACCATCCCTCAGCAAACCTGTGATGGATATCATTTTAGAGGCAAGGAGGCCTAGTACTAGAAAATCTTATGCTGAAAAATGGAAAAGATTCTGTGCCTGGAACCAGTCTCAAGAGATGAGCACAGCAGCAACCAATTTATTTCAGATTTTACAATACTTAACTGAGATGCTTCACAAGGGCCTGTCTTTTTCCTCCATTAAAATCCACGCCTCAGCCATTTCAGCTCATTATAACACAGAACCTCCCCTCTTCTCTCATCCACTGCCCAAGCAGTTTCTCAGAGGGCCCGAAAATGTGAGACCACCCAAGAGAGCTCCAACCCCAGTCTGGGACCTTAACTTTCTCTTGGAGAAACTCACTCTACCTCCTTTGAGCCAGCTGCTGCTGCTGCTGCAGACTTAAAATTTCTTTCTTGGAAAACTGCTTTGCTTTTAGCAATCACTTCAGCTAGAAGGGTATCTGAATTACAGGCCCTTATGGCAGTGGAGCCTTTCATCATCTTTCATGCAGACAGGGTGTCACTCGGAACCAATCCATCCTTCATGCCCAAAGTGGTATCCAGTGTGGCTCTTAATCAGTCCATTCATTTGCCAACCTTCTTTCCCAATCCACAGAATAAAGGGGAACGGATACTGCACTCCTTAGATGTGCACAGACAACTTAGATTCTACTTGGACAGGACTAAACCTCAAAGGAAATCTGAACAACTGCTGGCGGCATTTGCTGCAGGGACAGAGGGGAAAGCTATTTCAAAGCAAACCATTTCTAAATGGATAAGCCATTGCATTCATTTCTGCCATAAGCACCATGGAAAGCCTATCCCCCAGGGGATCAGACCTCACTCCACCAGGGCTGCATCTACCTCTACAGCCTTTCTCAGAGGCATCCCTACCAGAGACATCCTAGAAGCTGCTACCTGTAGTTCTGTACATACTTTCACCAAGCATTATCATTTGTCAATTTTCTCTAAATCCAGAGCTGGCTTTGCCACTCTTGCAGGGCCTTATAGCTGGCCCTAATGCTATCTAAATTCCTGTTCCCAACCATAGCTTTGGGAATCTACCCGAATGTAATGACTGCAACAGTGAAACACGAAGAACATAGTACAGTTGTGTCACTTACCATAAATGTAGATGTTCGAGTGTCTTCACTGTTGCAGTCCTGGTTACCCTCCCTCCAGCCCCCTAAATTCTTTTGGCTATACCTCTACTTTCCTTTACTATACTTAAAAGCCTTTTTGGTGTATTTGCTTTTTTGTTGGAGGTATTTCTTTGTGCTTTTATGTTTAATTTCTTCCCATTAAGGGGTCACCTGACATCTGGGGCAAGAAAAACTGATGTAATGGCGTTGGCTGCATGTTTTATACACCTGACGTCATGGAAGAAGGGACAGCAACTGACACAGGACCCAAGACTTTGTTAATCAGGCCGACTGAGGACAACCTGCAAGCAGATAACCCAAATGTAATGACTGCAACATTGAATACACTCAAACATCTACATTTATGGTAAGTGTACACAACTGTACTTTCTTGGAGCCAGTCTCAAGGAATGGACACAACGGTGCCCAGCTTACCTCATATACTAGATTACTTAACAGAAATGCTCTACAAAGGCCTATCCTTCTCTTCAGTTACGATTCATGCCTCTGCCATCTCAGCTCATTATAATACTGAGCCACCCCTCTTCTCTTAACCTCTGGTCAAACAGTTCCTGAGAGGAGCCAAAAATTTAAGAACCCTCCAGGAGAGCTCCCACTCTAGCCTGCGACCTTAACTTTGTATTGGAAAAACTCACGCTTCTACCCTTTGAACCTGCTGCTTCAGCAGAGTTAAAATTCCTCTCCTGGAAAACTGCTTTACATCTAGCCATCACTTCAGCAAGAAGAGTGTCTGAATTGCAGGCCCTTATGGCCGTGGAACCCTTCATTATCTTCCATGCGGGCAGGGTTTCCCTCAGGACTAACCCGTCATTTATGCCCAAGGTGGTATCTAGTGTGGCTTTAAACCAATCCATTAATTTGCCAACCTTTTTCCCTAATCCTCAGAATAAAGGGGAAAGGATCATTCACTCCCTGGATGTACACAGGCAGCTTAGGTTCTATCTGGACAGGGCTAAACCTTTCAGAAAATCTGACCAGCTGTTGGTCGGCTTTTTTACAGGGGCAGAGGGCAAGGCCATTTCAAAGTAAACCATTTCTAAGTGGATAGCACACTGCATCCATTTCTGCTACAAACACCGTGGGAAACCTACCCCACAGGGGATCAGAACACATTTCACTAGAGCTATATCAACCTCTGCAGCATTTCTCAGGGGAGTCCCTACCAGGGACATCTTGGAAGCTGCAACCTGGAGCTCAGTACTCACCTTCACCGAGGATTACCACTTGCCTATCTTTTCTAAATCCAGAGCTGGATTTGCCACAGCAGTCTTACAGGTCTGCTTGCCAGCCCTAATCCTTCTTGACTGCCTCCACCCATCCTCAACTTAGGGAATCAACCCAAATGTGATGACTGCAACAGTGAAACATGAAGAACATAGTACAGTTGTGTACACTTACCATAAATGTAGATGTTCGAGTGTATTCACTGTTGCAGCCCTGATTACCCTCCCTCCAGCCCCCTGACTTTTCTATACTTCTACCTATTGTATTTTGTTTGGCCATATCTTATTGCATTGGTATTTACTTTCTACTGGGGGTGTTTCACACAATGTAATTGCTTCCTATTGTGGAGGCTCCTGACATCTGGGGCATGAAAAACTGATGTAATGGCATTGGCTGCATGTTTTATATCCCTGACGTCATGGAAGAAGAGAGAGCATCCGACGCAGAAATCTCAAGACTCTGGTATTCAGGCCGACTGAAGGCTACCTGCAGGCAGATAACCCAAATGTGATGACTGCAACAGTGAATACACTTGAACATCTACATTTATGATAAGTGTACACACCTTCACCAAACATTACCACTTGCCTATCTTTTCCAAATCCAGGGCAGGTTTTGCAACAGCAATCCTGCAAGGCATATTAGCCAGCCCTAACTCTTCTTGACTGCTTCCATCCTTCTTCAGCTTTGGGAATCCACCCAAGTGTGATGACTGCAACAGTGAAACACTAAGAACATAGTACAGTTGTGTACACTTACCATAAATGTAGATGTTTGAGTGTATTCACTGTTGCAGTCCTGGTTTTCCTCCCTCCAGGTTTTTCTCTCTCTCTCTCTCTCTCTGACTATTACTCTCCCCTTTCAGGGGTATTGGTATTTACTTTTTACTGGTGGTGTTTTCCCCACCATAACTTAGCTCCCTATTTCGGGGGGCTCCTGACATTTGGGGCAAGAAAAACTGATGTAATGGCATCGGCTGCCTGTTTTTATACCTCTGACGACCTGATGTCAGTCCTGGAGTTACAGCATCTGATGCAGAAATACTAAGTCTCTGGTATTCGGGCCGACTGAGGGCTACCTGTAGGCAGATAACCCAAGTGTGATGACTGCAACGGTGAATACACTCGAATATCTACATTTATGGTAGGTGTACACAACTGTACTTCTTCCCCCCTGATTTCTACTTTCCTTAGGGAGACACATATTTCTATGTGGGGTCTCTGACCCCAGGACTACTACTGATTATTATGTTGGACTTCTTTGGCTGGTTAAGGCAAGAAAAACTGAGGTAATGGCATTGCCTGCTCTCCTTTATAGCTCGGATGACCTGATGTCATCCAGCAAGCAACAGAAGCTGACGCACAGAGTCTTTGACTCTGGTATTCGGACCAATTGAGGGCTATCACAGCATGGATAACCCACTTGTCATAACTGCAGCAGTGAGTACACTAGAACATCTACATTTATGGTAAGTGTACAGAACTGTACTTTATGATGCTACTAATGCCTCCTCCTGTAGGGCATTAACAAACAGGCGATCAGTGGAAAATTAAAACTAGTAAAAACCAAATCTACCAGTTAAAAGGAGCTAACAGACAGCAAAGAACCAATTCAAAACAAACACCAGTAGCGCTAAAACTTCTTTATTACCGCTTTCGTCCAAAGGATGTCAGACTTCATCAGAAACGCAGTCCAAATTACTATGCCTTGTTTTATACTTTTCATTACCAAATAAAAACATCTTTTCAGTTAACTAGTTAATTACCCAAGTTACTGCCAGATGTTCTTCATGTTTCACTGTTGCAGTCATCATTTGTGGGTTATCCCTGCTGGGTAGCCCTTGGCCGGCCCAAATACCAGAGTAAAGAATTTCCCTCCTGCATCGGCTTTCTGAGCACGGAGACTGACATCAGGTCGTGAGGACTATAAAGGGAGACAGCTGACATCATTACATTAGTCTTTCTTGCCATGGAGCCTGAAGCAGAAGCAGTTCTGCGAGTGCGTTGGTCGGCCATTGCCAGAGTGAGGGAGAAACTATCTAAAGGTAAGTACCCAATTGGGGAACCTTTTCTTGCTTGTATCCAATGTCAGCGAAAGTCAATAACTGTCTCAGGTGTGGAAAACAGATCCCACACCGAGACTTTTATTTTCACTGCTTCACCTGTCTAGGCCCAGACCACGATGTCCCTGGATGCCAGTTTTGTGCCTTGTTTAATGGTAGAACTATTAGATGTAGAGCTGATATTGTAGCTAGACACTTCAGCTATTCTTTATCTCATTGCGATATGGCATCTGTCGGTCAGGTTGTGGAATTCCTAGAAAAAAGAAAGATAAAGAAAAGGAAAGGCCTCAGAAAGCTAGGCCCATGGATGACTCCAGTCTGAAACCACACAGCCTTCCTCTTCAGTTGCTGAACTCAGTGAGGCACCCTTTGCAGCCCCTGATGCCAGCTGAGGAACCGTTGCAGACCTTTACTGAGACCCGTTTGGAGTCTGGTATACTGCTGGGTCCATCTTCTCCTGCCAGAGCTTTGACTTTCAGTCATGCAGTTGGGTCCGAAGCCACTTCGCAGGCACCGGTTTTCGCAGAGATGGAACTGACACCAGGCAAAGACTGATGACCACGCCACCAGTTAAGCTAAACTTGTGTAAGGCCTCTGAATTAACTAGGCCCAAGACCAAGACTACCTCAAAAAAGACCCCATCACAGAGACCCAATCTCCATCCTGAGGACCTCTCTTTTGGGGAAACTTTAAATTCCCTCAGAGAGCACTTCCACTGGGAGGCTCAGGATTACCCTCAATATAAGAAAAGACTGAGAGAGTTCCTTGACCTGCCTCAACATAAACCCCTGGCCATTCCCACTTTCCTGGATGCGGTGGAACATGTCTTTTTGGAGTCTTCACTCCCCAGACTCTCTACCACCTGCCGCCAGGAAGCCAGACAGATATTACAGGGTGCAGGACACCAACAAGTACCTTTTCAAAAATCCAACAGCTGATCCAGAGGTCATCACTCAGGGTCCTAATGGGGCTAGGGCTAGTTCTTCTAAAAATCCCATCTCCACTGACAAAGAGAGCAGGGCCTTGGATAGATTGGGTAAAAAAAAGCCTGTACCTCAGCTATACTAGCCATTAGGGCCCTGAATTGCCAATTCCATGTGCTGAAATACCAGCAAAATGTTCTGGAATTACTTAAACAGAAAATTTCAACCCTAACAGCAGCAGCAATACCAGGGAACTAACGGATGGTATAATGTCCAGCTTCCAAGTAGCCAAACATTCCCTGCATTCTGGTTTTGATGCCCTGGAGGCTTCCAGCAGGGCTGCAGTCACTGACTCAGTGATCAGAAGACTTGCCTGGTTAAGGGAATAGCCTGTGCCTGACCAGATTAAGTCCAAATTTTTAGATGCCCCCCCCCGGATAAGGACCCGCTATTTAGCCCCAAAGCTGAGGAGGTCATCAAGAAAATGGAAGACAAGGCCACATCAATTGCAGGCAGTGAAGGACTTCTTGCAGGTTCAACCTCCCAGGTTCAGCAGGAATTTCCCCACAAACCATTGGTCCTTTCTTGTTCAAACAAAGCCCGTCCAGAGAAAACCACACAGGGACAGACGTACCAGACACCAGTCACAAGCCCAGCAGAGATCCAGACAATGGACCACTGCAAAGTCTAGGCAGGGGAGTTCTAAGCCCCCTCCCTTCTCCAAGGACTCTCAGTGACTCTGCTCCCCCTCTGTCCCACCCTCCCCCAGAGAGACTAGGAGGAAGACTTTCCCTCTTCCTCAAGAACTGGCAGGCTATCTCCTCAGATCAATGGGTCCTAACAATTATTACCAGTGGGTACAAATTTTCTTTCAAAGAAAGCCCCAGACTTCCAGGCTTCCCGGCTTCCCAGACGTACCAACAAATCAGAGGGCAGAAGCCATTGTCAAATATAAAGGCTTTATGCCCAAGGTACTGTGGAACCTGTACCAAAGAAACAGGCCGGAAAAGGATTTTATTCAAGACTGTTCCTGTTACCCAGAATACAGGGCACCCTATTTTGGACCTCTCCACTCTGAATCTGTCCCTTCTGGTACCCAAATTCAGAATGCTGACTTTACACAACCACGTACCCATGTTGATGCCACAAGATTGACTAGTAACCCTAGAGATGAAGGATGTCTACCTCTATAATCCCATTAGAAAGTCCTGCAGGAGTTTCCTGCACTTCAGGGCAGGCTCACAACACTTTCATTTCTCTGCTGTGCCCTTTGGCTTATCCACTGCTCCCAGAGTCTTTACCAAGTACTTAGCTTCTGTCATTGCCTTTTGCAGACAGAGGGGCATTCAGATTTACCCAAAGAGGGACTCCTGCTGGACCTCACCTTGGTTCAGACCCTCCTATCCTCTCTGGGCTTCACTATCAACCAGGAGAAGTCCCAACTCCTGCCCACAAAAAGGTTAACCTTCCTGAGAGCTCATCTGGATACGACTATTCAAACAGCCTCTCTTCTTCAGGAGAAGCAGAGGTTCCTCCATTGCTACTTCTCTCAGCTGGCCCACAAGACCCACCTCACTGCAAGGAAATTCCTGCAAGCACTGGGGTAACATGGCCTCCTGCATTCTGCTGGTACCCCTAGCCAAGACTACACATGAGGAAAATGCAATGGTACCTCAGGAACCTTTGGTGCCAGCACTCACAGTGATTAGAACACCAGCTGCCCCTGATTCTTTGCTTAAAGGAGGTGCTCCTATGGTGGGCAGAGGCATGTACCCTCAACAAGGGTCTACCCTTTATCATTCCCCCAAAGGGCCAGACCATCACTACAGATGCCTCAGACATAGCCTGGGAGGCACACCAAGGGAGTATGTGCACTCAGGGTGTTTGGGAACAGGAGGTACAAGAAGATGTTAGCAGTGCGCCAGGCAATTCTGGCCTTCAAAGAACACCTGAGACCAGTAGTGCTACTAATCAGGACAGACAATACAACAGTACTGTGGTACATCAACAAGCAAGGGGAAACTCACTCTTACCCCCTATATCGCCTACCTATGCAAATCTGGCAGTCAGCCTCAAATCTGGGACTGCACCTGATAGCTCAGTATATTCCAGGGAAGCAAAGTACCCTGGCAGATAAGCTAAGCAGAAGCCTCCTGGACCTCCATGAGTGGCAACTGCACAGGGGGACCTTCCTCAACATCACACAAAACTGGGGGAGCCCAGGCTTAGACTTAATTGCAACCCCAGAAAACCACCAGCTAAACAAGTTCTGCTCGAGAGAGTTCCATCCATTAGCATAGAGGGTGGACGCCTTATCCTTCCACTGGGGAAACCTGTTTGTGTACATTTCTCCCTCCTTATCCCTGACCCCCAGGGTCTTCCTCAAGATCAGGGAGGAAGGGCAAAAGGCTATTCTCATTGCTCCAGACTGGCCCAGGCAGCACTGGTACCCCTTGCTCCTCAGCCTGGCCAAGCAGCCCCCCATGAACCTTTCCCTCTCAGAAACCCTTATAACTCAGGGGAAAGGGATGGTACTGCACCCAAACCTTCCTACCCTCATGCTGTCCACATGGCTGATTTCCCAAAGGCTGATGACATTACAGCCTTCAGCAGGCAGGTTTTAAACATTATCAAGGAGGCTAGAAAACCCAGCACCAGAAACTTCTCCTCAGCTAAATGTAAAAGATTTACTATCTGATGCCACAGCAAGACTGTCAGCAGCTCCTATGTCACTTTACTTTTGGTTCTGAACTACCTGGCAGCGCTCCTAGATCAGGTGCTGTCTTACTCTTCCATCAAAATACATGCCTCGGCTATTTCTGCCTTTGTCCAGTCAATCTGCCTGTCTTTTCCCAACATTTGTTAAAAATGTTCCTTAGGGGGTAGCAGATATTAGGCCACCCAGAAGACCCACCTGCTCCAGCATGGGATCTAAAATTTGTCCTGGAAAAATTAACATTACCTCCCTTTGAACCAGCTGCTTCAGCTGACCTGAAGTACCTCTCCTGGAAAACTGCCTTCTTACTGGCCATCACCTCAGCTAGTTCTTCATGTTTCACTGTTGCAGTCATCACATTTGGGTTATCTGCTTGCAGTAGCCCTCAGTCGGCCTGATTAACAAAGTCTTGGTCCTGCATTAGTTGCTGTCCCTTCTTCCGTGACGTCAGGACGATTTAAGCAGAAACCTTATGGACCCTCACGAGTGGAAACTAAATCCACAAGTCTTCGGCATGATAACAGAGAAATGGGGGAGCCCAGACATAGATCTGTTTGCCTCTCCTCAAAATTATCAATTGAAAAGATTCTGCACAAGGACTTATCACAGACAAGCATGGAAAGTGGACGCCCTATCCTTCAGTTGGAAAAAAGCTATCAGTTTACACCTTTCCTCCTCTGCCTCTTCTTCCCAAGGTCCTAATAAAAGTCAGACAAGAGAAACCAAAGATGATACTAATTGCCCCGGACTGGCCTCGCCAATACTGGTACCCAGTCCTAAGTAACTTGTTTCAATACCCAGCTTGGACCTTACCTCAAAGACTGCAACTACTGTCCCAGCAAAACAATCAGATCCTGCACAATCAGCTCCAGACACTGAACCTGGCAGCATGGCTGATCATGTAGTCATACAAACAGCTCCTCTCAGTAAAGATGTGATGGATGTCATTTTGGAAGCCAGAAGGCCTAGTACTAGAAAATCTTATGCTGATAAATGGAAGAGATTCTGTGCTTGGAATCAAGCACAAGGAACTGATACAGCAGAACCAAATATTCCTCAGATATTACAATACTTAACTGAGATGCTTGACAAAGGCCTATCTTTCTCTTCAATTAAAATCCATGCCTCTGCCATTTTGGCTCATTACAATACAGACCCACCAATCTTTTCTCATCCTTTACTAAAGCAGTATTTTAGAGGAGCCAAAAATTTAAGGCCTCCTAGAAGAACACCATTACCTGCATAGAACCTCAATTATGTATTGGAAAAGCTCATCCTGCCTCCATTTGAACCAGCTGCTACCGCTGATATAAAGTTCTTATCATGTAAAACAGCGCTGCTACTAGCAATTACTTCAGCAAGAAGAGTTTCAGAGCTACAGGCCCTCATGGCTGTAGAGCCTTTTATCATGTTTTACCCAGACAGGGTGTCTCTGAGGACAAATCCTACATTTATGCCTAAGGTGGTTTCCAGTGCAGCTCTTAACCAAACAATTAATCTGCCAAACTTTTATCCAAATCCGCAGAACAAGGGGGAAAGAATACTGCATTCCTTGGACGTACACAGACTGCTTAGATTCTACTTCAGCAGGACTAAAGCTCTAAGAAAAATCGAGCAATTACTAGTGACATACGCTGCAGGATCAGAAGGAAAGGCTATTTCAAAGCAAACAATTTCAAAGTGGATAAGCCACTGCATCTGTTTCTGCTACTTACACCATGGTAAATCTGTGCCCAAGGGCATTAGGTCTCATTCCACCAGAGCTGCAGCTACTTCAGCAGCCTTTCTCAGAGGAGTACCAACCAAAGACATTCTAGAGGCTGCTACTTGGAGTTCTGTTCACACCTTTACAAAGCATTATTATTTGCCTCTCTACTCTAAGTCCAGGGCAGGCTTTGCCACTGCAGTTCTGCAGGGCCTTATAGCCACACCTAATACTGTTTAACTCCAGCCTCCCAACCATAGCTTTGGGATTCTACCCAAATGTAATGACTGCAACAGTGAAACACGAAGAACATAGTACAGTTGTGTACACTTACCATAAATGTAGATGTTTGAGTGTATTCACTGTTGCAGCCCAGGTTACCCACCCGCCATCCCCCAGTCATTCTGTAGTTTATCTTTCCTTCTCTATCTTCTACAACCTATGTGGTGTATTTGCTTGTAGATGAAGGTAAAGTTTATACTGATGCATGTATATATATATATTGTATATATATATATATCTATATATATTTTTTATATATATTTTTGCTACCCTTTTGGGGGCACCTGACATCTGGGGCAAGAAAAACTAAAGAAAATGGCGTTGGCTGCATGTTTTATACCCCTGATGACCTGACATCATGGAAGAGGAGACAGCAACCGACGCAGGACCCAAGACTTTGGAATTCAGGCCGACTGAGGGCAACCTGCCAGCAGATTACCCAAATGTAATGACTGCAACAGTGAATACACTAGAACATCTACATTTATGGTAAGTGTACACAACTGTACTTTCTTTGTGTTTCACTGTTGCAGTCATTACATTTGGGTAATCTGCTGGCAGGTTGCCGTCAGTCAGCCTGATTAACAAAGTCTTGGGTCCTTCGTCAGTTACTGTCCCTTTTTCCATGACGTCAGGTCGTCAGGGGTATAAAACATGAAGCAGACGCCATTACGTCAGTGTTTCTTGCCGCACGGTGCCTGAAGCAGAAGCAGTTCGCAAGTGCCGGTCAGCCGACTCCTGAAATTTTCGTTTTCGAGTTTCAGAACCGAAGTCTTCAACTAAAAGCTAAGTACCCCTTTGGGCAAACTTTTTCTTGCTCCTTTCTGATGTCAGTAAAAGTTAATAATTGCATTACTTGTGGAAAGCAAATACGTCATAAGCATTTTCATTTGTATTGTATTCTTTGCCTTGGCCCTGACCACAACGTGCCTTGTTGTTAGTTTTGTGCTAAATTTAATCAACTCACGATTAAACGTCGGTATATTTTTGCTTCTAAATATTTTGGTTCAAGATTTAACTATCCAGAAATGTCGTCGGTTAGCAATGCAACTACCGGAATACCTAAAAAAAACGCAAAGAAAAAGACAGAGACAGACCGTCGAGGTCCAAAACCGATGATGACACTTCTCCTAAGCCAGTCGCCAGTTCACCGGTACTCAGTGAGGCGCTTTCGCAGCCCCTGATACCCACTACTTTTGATTCACAGGCCCCTACTGAGACCCATTCAGAGTCCGGTATGCCACGAGATGCTTTAAGTATTGACCCAGCGGATGTCTGTACCTTCGATTGGTCCGGAGCTGCTGTGCAGGCACCGGCTTCTGAGGGTGTTTTCCTGCCTAAAGATTTGTATATTAAACTGACGCCATATTCAAAACTAAGGCCAAAATCTACTTCTATGTCTAAAAAACATGCTTGGGCCACGTGTACAGGCCCCAATGCCTAAAAAACAAATGATCAAAATGGCTGAAGATTTAATTACTTTGATCAGGGGTAGCCATCCTCTCCTGCTAAGAGGCCTAGGCAAGGCACTGACTGAATCCTCAGATCAGGTTTCTATTTCTTCTGATTCTTCTTCTGAACAGGATTTATCTATACCTACTTATGAGGACTCTGATGCAGAAGATTCCATTCCTTCTGCTTCTCCCCTGAGGATTTCTCTTTTGGAGAAACTTTACATACCTTAAGGGAACACTTCCACTGGGAAAGTCAGGATTTCTCTGAATCTAAAAAAGAGACTTAGGGATTTTCTTCTTCTTCCTCAGCATAGGCCTTTGGTTATACCACCTGTTCTTGACATTGTTGATTATGTTTTTCAGAATCCAGTATGACCTCTGATTCTCTGCCTCCGGCTCCTAGTAAGCCAGACAGATACTACAGGGTTCCTAATTCCCACAAATTCCTTGTCAAGAACCCTACTGCTGATCCTGAAACCATTTGTCAGGGCCCCAAGGGGGTTAACGTCTCTACTGCTAAAAATCCTACCGCCTCTGATAGAGATTCCAGGGCGCTG
This sequence comes from Protopterus annectens, assembly GCF_019279795.1. Lineage (NCBI taxonomy): Eukaryota > Metazoa > Chordata > Ceratodontiformes > Protopteridae > Protopterus > Protopterus annectens. The sequence continues at coordinate 1,323,856,671 of NC_056747.1, forward strand.
AATAGTTGGGGTAAGAAGGTTTACACATCTGCAACCTTGGCAATCAGGGCTTTAAACTGTCAATTTCAGATGCTTAAATATCAATAACATGTTATGGGTCTACTTAAACAGAAAATGATGTTGATCTCTGACTGTGTGGAAAATAAAGAGTTGCAGGATTTATTACATTCAGCTGAACAAGCTGGAAAACATACTTGGCAATGTGGTTTTGATTCTTTGGAGGCCTCTTGCAGGGCTGCTGTAACTGGATCTGTGAAAAGAAGGCATGCTTGGCTCAAAGAGCAAAATCTGCCTGACCATGTTAAAGCAAAATTGTTGGATGCTCCTTTACAACAGGACAGTCTCTTTGGTAATAAGGCTGAAGAAGTTTTAAAAAAGATGGAAGATAAAGCTAAATCTATGCAAACTGTGAAAGATTTCTTACAAGTGCAGCCACCCAGATTTGGTAGGCACTGGCCTACTAAGAACTGGTCCTTTCCAGTTCCCTCAAGAGCCGCACAAGTCAAATCCAGACATTCAAAAGGCTCCAGGTTTCAGTCACAAGGAAGTTTTAGAACAAAACAATGGGGTGCCTGCACCTCCAAACCTGGAAGCAGCAAGGCACATCCCTATGGTAAACAGTCTCAATGACTTTCCTCTACAATCACCAAGCACTTACCTTTTGGCTGCCCCTCTGGGGGGGGGGAGCTGGCACTTCATGCACAAAACTGGCAACTGATTACCCAGGACAAATGTTTTTTAAATATAGTATCCCAGAGATACAGGTTTCTTTTCCAGACGTTGCCAATCCCAAACGGATGGCCAGATCTGCCTCCAAATCAGTGGGTAGAGGCCTAGAAACAAGTTATGTCCCTCATGAATATGGGAGCTATTCAACCAGTACCAGAAGAGGAAAAGGGACAAGGTTTCTATTCAAGACTTTTCCTGGTACCCAGAAAAGACAAATCATGGCATCCAATTCTGGACTTATCCATTCTAAATACATTTCTGGACATTCCAAAATTCAAGATGCTGACTGTTCAACAGTTACTACCTATGCCTGGTTGTTAACTCTAGACTTAAAAGAGGCTTACCTGCATATCCCAATCAGGGAATCTTGCAGAAGATACCTCCGCTTCAAAGCAGGCTCTTTGCATTACCAGTTCTCTGCACTGCTCTTTGTCTTATCTACTGCGCCCAGGGTCTCCACAAAGTGCCTGGCACCAGTAATTGCATTTTTCAGACAAATATTCAAATTTATCCATACCTGGACGATTGTCTAATTCAAGCAGAAAACAATGACACTCTTCTAAAGCATCTGGCGTTTGTAAAAAGGGTTCTAACTTGTCTAGGGTACACCATAAATGAAAAGAAATCACAACTGGTACCCTCTCAAAAAATTACATTCCTGGATGCAAGCTTGAATACAACTGCCCAGATGACTTACCTTACGCCAGAAAAGCAAATTCCATTGATGACTTACTTCAAACAGGTGGCCACAAAAACACAGCTATCTGCAAGACAAATTCTGCAGACCTTGGGGTTCATGGCCTCCTGCATTCTTCTAATTCCATATGCAAGACTACATATGAGGAAACTTCAGTGGTACCTAAAAAGTTTATGGAGTCAACATTGTCACAGCCTGGAAGCAATGATTCCTATTATACCTTGCCTGCAACTAGAGTTCCTATGGTGGGCAGAGGACTGCCATTTACTCCACCCCCTGATGCCCAAAACCTAACTACAGATGCATCAGACTATGCTTGGGGGCACATCTGGCAGGGACATGCATTCAGGGCAAATGGAACCCAAATCAAATGCACCTACATATCAATCAGAAAGAGACGCTAGCTGTACAGAATGCTCTGACAGCCTTCAAGGACTACCTTCATCCAGGACAACTACTGATAAAGACAGACAACACCGCAGTCATGTGGTACATAAAGAAGCAGGGGGTACACATTCCTACTCCCTTTGCAGACTAGCCATGGCATTGTGGAACATGGCCTTGACTTATCAAATACATCTACAAGCTCAATTCCTGCCAGGAAAACTAAATACTCTGGCAGATGAACTAAGCAGAAATCTTATGGACCCACACGAATGGAAACTGGAACCACATGTTTTCAACATGTTGACACGCAAATGGGGAATGCCTAGACATAGATATTTTTGCCTCACCCCAGAACTATCAATTGGACAAATTCTGCATAAGAACTCATCACAAAAAAGCTTGGAAAGTGGTTGCTCTATCATTCACCTGGAAAAACCTATCAGTCTATGCTTTTCCCCCTCTGCTCTCCAAAGTCCTACTAAAAGTCAGACAGGACAAACCAAAAATTATTCTGATTGCTCCAGACTGGCCTCACCAACACTGGTACCCACTCCTGCGCAATGTGTCACACCTCCCTCCATGGCACCTGCCTCAGACACCTTACCTACTGTCTCAGCAGAACTACCAAATTCTGCACATCAGCTCTAAACTTTGAGTCTTGCAGCGTGGCTGTTCAACTAATTTCACCCTTGGCATCTTTCTTCAAACCTTTGATGGATGTAATTTTGGAGGCTAGAAGGCCTAATACTAGAAAATCTTATGCTGACAAGTGGAAAAGATTCTGTGCCTGGAACAAATCACAAGGAATAAGCACAGCAATGCCCAGTATTCCTCAGATTCTGCAATACTTAACTGAGATGCTTCACAAGGGCCTATCTTTTTCTTCCATAAAAATCCATGCCTCTGCCATTTCAGCTCATTACAACACAGAACCTCCCCTCTTCTCGCATCCTCTGCTAAAGCAGTTTCTCAGAGGGGCCAAAAATTTAAGACCTCCTAGGAGAGCACCAACTCCTGTATGGGACCTCAATTTTGTTTTGGAAAAACTCACTCTTCCTCCTTTTGAGCCAGCTGCTACTGCGGAGCTAAAATTTCTCTCTTGGAGAACAGATTTCCTTTTAGCAGTCACTTCAGCTAGAAGGATTTCAGAATTACAGGCTCTTACGGCAGTGGAGCCTTTCATTATTTTTTATCCGGACAGGGTGGCTGTCAGGACCAATCCATCCTTTATGCCTAAGGTGGTATCCAGTGTGGCTCTTAATCAGACCATTCATCTGCCAACTTTCTTCCCTAATCCACAGAACAAGGGTGCGCAGATTCTGCATTCATTGGATGTACACAGACAACTTAGATTCTACTTAAACAAGATAAAATCTCTAAGAAAATATGAACAACTATTAGTGGCATTTGCTGCAGGGGCAGAGGGAAAGGCTATTTCAAAGCAGACTATTTCCAAATGAATAAGCCATTGTATTCATTTCTGCTATATGCACATTGGTAAACCTATCCCCAAGGGGATCAGATCTCATTCCACCAGGGCTGCATCTACTTCTGCAGCCTTTCTCAGAGGGGTTCCTACCAGAGACATTCTAGAAGCTGCTACCTGGAGCTCAGTTCATACATTCACCAAACATTACCATTTACCTTTCTTCTCTAAATCCAGAGCTGGCTTTACCACTGCTGTTCTGCAGGGCCCTCTAGCTGCTCCTAATGCTGTATAAATCCATCCTCCCAACCATAGCTTTGGGATTCTACCCAAATGCAATTACTGCAACAGTGAAACATGAAGAACATAGTACAGTTGTGTACACTTACCATAAATGTAGATGTTAGAGTGTATTCACTGTTGCAGTCCTGGTTACCCTCCCCCCTGTTTTCTTCTTACCGTACCTCTGCTCTCTTTAACTATACTTAAAAGCCTTGTATATATATATATATATATATATATATATATATATATATATATATATATATATATATATATATATATACAAGGCTTTTAAGTATAGCTAAAGAGAGCAGAGGTACGGTAAGAAGAAAACACGGGGGATATATATATATATATTTTGCTCCCCATTTGGGGGGCACCTGACATCTGGGGCAAGAAAAACTGATGTAATGGCTTTGGCTGCATGTTTTATACCCCTGACGACCTGACGTCATGGAAGAAGGGACAGCAACCGATGCAGGACCCAAGACTTTGTTAATCAGGCCGACTGAGGGCAACCTGCCAGCAGATTACCCAAATGTAATGACTGCAACAGTGAATACACTCAAACATCTACATTAATATAAGTGTACACAGCTGTATTTTGTGTACACTTACCATAAATGTAGATGTCTGAGTGTATTCACTGTTGCAGTCCTGGATGTTCTTCGTGTTTCACTGTTGCAGTCATTACATTAGGATAATCTGCTGGCAGGTTGTCCTCAGTCGGCCTGATTAACAAAGTCTTGGGTCCTGCATCGGTTGCTGTCCCTTCTTCCATGATCTCAGGTCGTCAGGGGTATAAAACATGCAGCCGATGCCATTACACCAGTCTTTCTTGCCGCGCTGTGCCCGAAGCAGAAGCAGTTCGCAAGTGCCAATTGGCCAACTCCTGAAATTTTCATTTTGGAGTTTCGGAACCGAAGTCTTCAACTAAAAGCTAAGTACCCAGTTGGGGAAACTTTTTCTTGCTCCTTACCGATGTCAGTAAAAGTTAATAATTGCATTACTTGTGGGAAGCAAATACCTCATAAGGATTTTCATTTGTACTGTATTCCTTGCCTAGGCCCTGACCACAACGTGCCTTGCTGTCAGTTTTATGCTAAATTTAATCAACGCATGATTAAACGTCGGTATATTTCTGCTTCTAAATATTTTGGCTCAAGATTTAAATATATCCAGAAATGTTGTCGGTTAGCAATCCGACTACCGGAATACCTAAAAAACGCAAAGAAAAAGACAGAGACAGACCGTCGCGGTCCAAAACCAATGACAACGCTTCTCCTAAGCCAGTACTCAATGAGGCGCTTTCGCAGCACCTGATACCCGCTACTTCTGTTTTGCAGGACTCTACTGAGACCCATTCAGAGTCCGGTATGCCGCGAGATGCTTCAATTATGGAACCCGCGGATGTTTCTACCTTAGATGGGTCCGGAGCCGCTGTGCAGACACCAGCTTCTGAGGGTGTTTTCAGGCCTACAGATTTGTATATTAGACCAACGCCATCTTCAAAACTAAGGCCAAAATCTAAATCTATGTCTAAAAAACTGACACCTGGGCCACATGTGCAGGCCTCTATGCCTAAAAAACAAATGATCAAAATGGCTGAAGATTTAATTACTCTGATCAGGGGTAGCCAACCCCCTCCTTCTAAGAGGCCTAGGCAAGACATTGACTATGAGTCTTCTGAATAGGATTTTATTTCTTCTGACTCTTCTAATAAACAGGATTTGTCTATTCCTACTTATGAGGACTCTGATGCAGAAGATTCCATTCCTTCTGCTTCTCCCTCTGAGGATTTTTCTTTTGGGGAAACTTTACATACCTTAAGGGAACATTTTCACTGGGAAAGTCAGGATTTCTCTGAATCTAAAAAGAGACTTAGGGATTTTCTTCTTCTTCCTCAGCATAGGCCTTTGGCCATACCTCCTGTTCTAGATATTGTTGATGATGTTTTTTCAGAATCTAGTATGACTCCTGATTCTCTGCCTCCGGCTCCTTGTAAGCCAGACAGATACTACAGGGTTCCTGACTCCCACAAATTCCTTTTCAAAAATCCTATTGCTGACCCTGAAACCATTTCTCAGGGTCCCAAGGGCATTAAAGCCTCTACTGCTAAAACTCCTACCCCTTTTGATAGAGATTCCAGGGTGCTGGATAGATGGGGTAAGAAGATTTACATGTCTGCAACCTTGGCAATCAGGGCTTTAAACTGTCAATTTCATATGCTTAAATATTAACAGCATATCATAGGACTACGTAAACAGAAAATTATGTTAATCTCTGACTGTGTGGAAAATAAAGATTTGCAGGATTTATTACATTCAGCTGAACAAGTTGGAAAACATACTTTGCAATGTGGTTTTGATTCCTTGGAGGCCTCTTGCAGGGCTGCTGTAACTGGGTCTGTGCTAAGAAGGCATGCTTGGCTCAAAGAGCAAACTCTGCCTGACCATGTTAAAGCAAAATTGTTGGATGCTCCTTTACAACAGGACCATCTTTTTGATAATAAGGCTGAAGAAGTGTTAAAAAAGATGGAAGATAAAGCTAAATCTATGCAAACTGTGAAAGATTTCTTACAAATGCAACCTCCAAGATTTAGTAGGCACTGGCCTACTAAAAACTGGTCCTTTCCACTCCCCTCGAGAACTGCTCAAGTCAAATCAAGAAATTCCAAAGGCTCCAGGTTTCAGTCACAAGGATCTTTTAGAGCAAAACAATGAGCTGCCTCCACCTCCAAATCTAGAAGCAGCAAGGCACCTCCCTATGGTAAACAGTCTCAATGACTTCCCTCTACAATCACCAAGCACTGACCTTTTAGCCACCCCTTTGGGGGGGAAACTGGCACTTCATGCATGAATCTGGCAACTTATTACCCATGAGAAATGGGTTTTAAATATAGTATCCCAAGGATACAGATTTTATTTCCACATGTTGCCGATCCCAAACGGATGGCCAAATCTGCCCCCAAATCAGTGGGCAGAGGCCCAGAAACAAGTTCTGTCCCTCATGAACATGGGGGTTATTCAACCGGTACCAGAAGAGGAAAAGGGACAAGGTTTCTATTCAAGACTTTTCCTGGTACCCAGAAAAGCCAAATCATGGTGTCCAATTCTGAACTTATCCATTCTAAATACATTTCTGGACATTCCAAAATTCAAGATGCTGACTCTTCAACATTTACTACCTATGCTAGGCAAAGACGCCTGGTTGGTAACTCTAGACTTAAAAGAGGCTTACCTGCATATCCAAATCAGGGAATCTTGCAGAAGATACCTCCTCTTCAAAGCAGGTTACTTGCATTACCAGATGTACTTCGTGTTTCACTGTTGCAGTCATTACATTTGGGTAATCTGCTGGCAGGTTGCCCTCAGTCAGCCTGAATAACCAAGTCTTGAGTCCTGCGTCAGTTGCTGTCTTCTCTTCTGTCAGGTCATCAGGGGTATAAAACATGCAGCCGACGCCATTTTAATCAGTCTTTCTTGCTGCGCAGTGCCCAAAGCAGAAGCAGTTCGCAAGTGCCTGTAGGCCGACTCCTGAAATTTTTGTATTTGAGTTTCAGAACCGAAGTCTCAAAACTAAAGCTAAGTACCCCGTTGGGGAAACTTTTTCTTGCTCCTTACTGATGTCAGTAAAAGTTAATAATTGCATTACTTGTGGGAGGTAAATACCTCGTAAGGATATTCATTTGTACTGTATTCCTTGTGTAGGCCCTGATCACAATGTGCCTTGCTGTTGGTTTTGTGCTAATTTAACCAACGCACTATTAAGCATTGGTATATTTTTGCTTCTAAATATTTTGGTTCAAGATTTAACTACCCTGAAATGTCGTCGGTTAGCAATCCGACTACCGGAGTTCACAAAAAACACAAGGAAAAGGACAGAGACAGACCGTCGATGTCCAAAACGATGACGAAGCTTCTCCTAAGCTAGTCGCCGGTACTCAGTGAGGTGCTTTTGCAGCCCCTGATACCCACTACTTTTGAGTCGCAGGCCTCTACCGAAACCCATTCTGAGTCCGGTATGCCACAGGATTCGCAAGTATTGAACTCGCGGATGTCTCTCCCTTGGATGGGTCCGGAGCCACTGAGCAGGCACCGGCGTCTGAGGGTGGTGATCATCGTGCATACAGCTGCAGTCATAACAGATAGGTTCTCTTGCCGTCAGGCGGGTCCTCGGTCGGCCGAATTCCAAAGTCTAGGTCCGGCATCGGTTGTCGTTGCTTCTTCCCTGACGTCAGTGCGACAGGGGTATAAAGGAACCAGCCAACGCCATTTTCTTCAGTCTTTCTTGCCGCGCGGTGCCCAAAGCAGAAGCAGTTTGCAAGTGCCGGTCGGCCAGCTCCTGAAATTACGAAAATTTTGAAACCGAAGTCTTCTTGAAAGCTAAGTACCCCGTTGGGGAAACTTTTCTTGCCTCAGACCAATGTCAGACAAAGTTAATAATTGTATTTCATGTGGGAAGCAAATACTGCATAAGGATTTCCATTCCCTCTGTATACCTTGTTTAGGCCCAGACCACGACGTCTCGGTCTGTCACTTTTGTGCTACATTCAACAAACGCACCATTAAGCGTCGGGCGGAGTTTGCCCAGCATTATTTTGGAAAAACATTTAACTATATTATGTCGTCGGATACTCCGACTCCAATTTTGTCTAAAAAACGCAAAGATAAGGACTGACACACGAGGTTCGCGGCCTCTACCGACACCACGCCAAAGCCGACTACACGTGGTCCGGTTCTCAGTGAGGTGCCTACGCAGCCCCTGACTACCGACGACACTTCATTGGCGGTGTCTCCTGTGCCCGAGGTCGCAGGCTCCTCGGCCCTCACCCTGACTACAGATACCGAAGCCACTCTTGGCGTTGAACCTCAAAATGTGGACAGGTCTACCTCCACTCAAGGTGTCTTCAGACCTTCCTCTTCTTTTTCCATCAAGGCTTTCACTAAGTCTAAAGCAGCCATGCATTCTAAGAGACAAGCTACACAGGGCCCATCTCCAGGCCCCATGCTTAAAAAACAGATGCTTAAAATGGCTGAGGATTTAATTACTCTGATCAGGGGTTCTCAACCCCCACCGGACAAAAGGCCCAGAGTGGAGGAAGAATCCCCCTCCTCTGATCAGGGCTCCATTATTTCAGAGCACTCTGATTATCAGGAACGTTCTTACTCCCCTTTTGAAGACTCTGATGCAGAGGAGTCCATTCCTTCTGTATCCCCCCCAGAGGATTACTCATTTGGGGAAACTTTGCATACCTTAAGGGAACACTTCCACTGGGAAGGCCAAGATTATTCAGATTCCAAGAAAAGGCTTAGGGAATTTCTCTTGCTACCTCAGCACAGGCCTCTGGCTATACCTCGTGTCTTGGACATCCTAGATGATGTTTACTCGGAGGCCTGCCTTAACCCGGATTCTCTGCCTCCAGCTCCAGTCAAGCCTGACAGGTACTACAGGGTTCCTGACTCACACCAATTTCTATACAAAAGCCATGCTGCTGACCCAGAAACCATCTCACAGGGCCCCAACGGAATTAAGGCCTCCACTGCTAAAAATCCATTACCTTCCAAGAGAGATTCCAGATCCTTAGAAAGGTGGGGAAAAAAGGTATATACCTCGGCTACCTTAACCATGAGGGCCTTAAACTGTCAGTTCCATATGCTAAAATACCAACAGTTTTTGTTATCACAATTGAAAAGTAAAATGTCACAACCTGAACAACCAGACTTGAAGAAGTTGCAGGATTTGATGCATAGTGCAGAACAAGTGGGTAAGCATACCTTACAATGTGGTTTTGATGCTCTAGAGGCCTCATGTAGAGCTGCTGTTACAGGATCAGTCATACGTAGACATGCCTGGCTCAAGGAACAAACCTTGCCTGATCATGTCAAAGCTAAATTACTAGATGCCCCTCTACAAAAGGATGTATTATTTGGTGCTAATGCTGAGGAGGTATTAAGGAAAATGGAGGAAAAGGCTAAATCAATGCAAACTGTGAAAGATTTTCTACAGGTACAACCCCCACGTTTCAGTAGAAATTGGCCTTCCAAAAATTGGTCCTTTCCAGCCACGGACAGAAGAGGTAGATACAGGTGCCCAAGGGGCAGAGGACAATCCCAAGGATCATTTAGAGGCAGACAATGGCAAGCTCCTACACAAAGAGGTGGTGAGGATAACTCGCAATCATTCAGAAAGCAAGCCCAATGACTTTCCCCTTTGCATGCCAAGCAAGACTCAAATGGCAGCCCTCTTAGGAGGAAAACTGTCATTATTTTCAAAAAATTGGCATATTGTCACAAAAGACAAATGGATCCTGGACATTATAAACAGAGGCTACAGATTCCATTTTCACACCCTTCCAAAAATGAGAGGCATGCCAAACCTGCCACACAATCAAAGGGCAGAGGCACAAAGGCAAATTACAGATCTCATAGACATGAAAGCTATTCAAGAGGTACCTACGCACGAACAAGGTCAAGGTTTTTATTCTAGACTCTTCCTGGTACCAAGGAAGGGAAAAGATTGTAGACCTATTTTGGACCTATCCATCCTAAACACATTTTCTACTCGTACCAAAATTCAAGATGCTCACTCTACAGCAGTTTCTTCCCATGCTGGGCAAGGAGTCTTGGCTGGTAACATTGGACCTCAAGGAGGCATACCTGCATGTCCCAATCAGACAAAATTGCAGAAGATACCTCAGATTTCTTGCAGGTTCAACCCATTATCAATTCTCTGCATTGCCCTTTGGCTTATCTACTGTGCCCAGAGTATTCACGAAATGCCTGGCATCAGTAATTGCCTACTGCAGACTTCAAGGGATACAAATATACCCCTATTTGGACGACTGCCTGATCCAAGCGGACAGCAAGCACATTCTTCTAAAACATCTGGCTTATGTAATAATGTTGTTGAACTCTCTGGGATACACAGTCAACAAAAAGAAATCATGGCTAATACCCTCTCGGAAGATAATTTTCCTGGGTGTCAACATGGACACAAACACCCAGATGGCCTACCTCACGCCAGAGAAGCAGGGGCAACTAACTCAATACTTCAGAGCACTAGCAAATTGCACCAGGCTGACTGCAAGGAAAATCCTGCAGGCTCTGGGATTCATGGCATCTTGCATCTTACTAATCCCATGTGCAAAGCTGCATATGAGGAAACTTCAATGGTACCTGAAAAACCTATGGTCTCAACACAGCCACAGTTTGTAAACAATAATACCACTAATTCCATGTCTACAAAAGGAATTTCTGTGGTGGGCTCAAGCATGCCAAACAAACACAGGTCTTCCATTCAGCAAGCCTCAAGCAAATCAAGTCATCACAACAGATGCCTCGGACTACGCCTGGGGGGCGCACATGACAGATCGGTGCATTCAGGGCAAATGGTCCCAAAAAGAAAAGCACCTTCACATCAATCAAAAGGAAATGCTAGCAGTAATAAATGCTATTATAGCTTTCAAAGACCTTCTGCATCCAGGTCAACTATTGATAAGAACGGACACCACCACAGTTATGTGGTACATAAACAAACAGGGAGGAACACATTCATACCCCCTATGCAGACTGGCCATGTCACTTTGGAACATGGCCATGGACTTACAAATCAAACTACAAGCACAGCATGGGGAAGGCCAGACATAGATCTCTTTGCCTCCCACAAAAATCACCAATTGACAAAATTCTGCTCAAGGATTTTCCATCCAAAGGCCTGGAGAGTGGACGCTCTCTCTTTCAGTTGGACATCAATGACAGTTTATGCCTTCCCACCTCTTCCTCTGCTGCCCAAAGTTCTATTGAAAACCAGAGCAGACAGACCAAAGATGATTCCCATTGCTCCAGACTGGCCGAGACAACACTGGTACCCACTCCTGAGGAGCCTGACGCATTCCCCACCATGGACCATGCCTCTAATGCCTCTTCTCCTGACTCAGCACAGCTTCAAAACTCTTCACAGCCAGCTAAAAACACTCAATCTAGCCGCATGGAAGATTCCTTAGCATCACAACAGACCCTACTCTCCAAGGAGGTGCAGGATGTCATTTTGGAGGCCAGAAGGCCGTCAACTTGAAAAGCTTACTCCGCAAAATGGAAACGGTTTTGTGTCTGGAATGAGAAAAAGGGCCAGGATCCTGGAAAACTGAATTTACCTCAAATACTACAGTATCTAGCTGAGCTGCTAAGCAGTGGACTTTCATTCTCCTCCATCAAAATCCATGCCTCAGCCATTTCTGCAGAATACAACACTGATCCACCCTTATTCTCTCACCCTCTCTTAAGACAGTTCCTCAGAGGGGCTAAGAATCTAAGACCCCCAAGGAAACAACCAATACCTGCTTGGGATCTCAATTTCATTCTGGAAAAACTGACCTTGCCTCCCTTTGAGCCAGCTGCCTCATCAGATTTGCAATATTTGTCCTGGAAAACAGCTTTCCTTCTGGCTATTACCTCAGCTTGTAGAGTTTCAGAACTACAAGCTCTCATGGCTGTGCAGCCTTTTATCATCTTCCATCAGGACAGAGTTTCCTTATGAACTAACCCGTCCTTTATGCCTAAAGTGGTATCCAGGGTAGCTTTGAATCAGGCTATACACTTACCTACCTTTTATCCTAATCCTCAAAACAAAGGGGAGAGATTACTACATTCCTTGGACATCCACAGACAACTGCGTTATTATTTGGACAGAACAAAGCCTTTCAGAAAATCAGAACAGCTCTTTGTGTCCTATGCTATAGGAGCTCAAGGAAATCCAATTTCCAAACAGACAATCTCAAAATGGATAGCCCACTGCATACGCTTTTGCTATTCTTTTCATGGCAAAACTGTACCTACAGGCATCAGATCTCACTCCACAAGGGCCACAGCTACCTCTGCAGCTTTCCTCAGAGGAGTTCCTACCAAAGATATTTTGGAAGCAGCCACTTGGAGTTCTGTGCATACCTTCTCCAAGCACTACCACCTACCATTATACTCCAAAACTAGAGCAGGCTTTGCCACTGCAGTCTTGCAGGGCATCCTGGCTCCTCCTAGTTTTCCACCTAGTGCCTACCACCCCTTTCTTAGCTTTGGGATTCTACCCATCTGTTATGACTGCAGCTGTATGCACGATGAACATAGTACAGTTTTGTACCTACCATAAATGTAGATGTTCGAGTGCTAATACAGCTGCAGTCCAGGTTTCCCTCCCTCCTTCCCCTCTTGGGACAGGCCTATTGGCTAACACCTCCTCATACAACCTGATTGGGGTATTCATTTATGGTGTATTTGCTTGCAACTACTGTATTTTGATTATATTGCATTGCTTTATTACACAAATTTATGGATTGCCTTCCTTCTGGGGGCACCTGACATCTGGGACAAGAAAAACTGAAGAAAATGGCATCGGCTGGTTCCTTTATACCCCTGTCGCACTGATGTCAGGGAAGAAGCGACGACAACCGACGCCAGACCTAGACTTTGGAATTCGGCCGACCGAGGACCTGCCTGACGGCAGGAGAACCCATCTGTTATGACTGCAGCTGTATTAGCACTCGAACATCTACATTTATGGTAGGTACAAAACTGTACTTTTTCAGGCCTCAACATTTTTACATTAAACCAACACCAGCAAAAAAACAAGGTCAAAAACAACTCCTATGTCTAAAAAAAATGACGCATGAGCCACGTGCTCAGGCCTCTATGCCTAAAAAACAGATGATCAAAATGGCTGAGGATTTAATTACCTTGATCAGGGGTTCCCAACTCCCCCTTATAAGAGGCCTAGGCAAGGCATTGGTTATGAATCTTCTGATCAGGTTTTCATTTCTTCTGATTCCTCTTCTGATCAGGAATTTTCTATTCCACCCTATGAGGATTCTGATGCAGAGGAATCCATCCCATCTGCATCTCCTCCTGAGGATTATTCTTTTGGAGAGACTTTGCATACTTTAAGGGAACATTTTCAGTGGGAGAGTCAGTACTTCTCTGAATCAAAAAAGAGGCTTAGGGATTTCCTTCTTCTTCCTCAGCATTGGCCTTTGGCAATACCTCCTGTATTAGACATTGTTGATGATGTGTTCTCGGAGTCAAGCATGGCTCCTGTTTCCCTGCCTCCGGTTCCTAGTAAGCCAGACAGATATTACAGGGTTCCTGACTCCCACAAACTTCTTTTCAAACATCCTGCTGCTGATCCTGAGACTGTTTCTCATGGTCCCAGGGGTGTAAAGGCTTCTACAGCTAAAAATCCTACCCCTTTAGATAGAGATTCCAGGGCACTGGATAGATGGGGTAAGAAGGTTTATACGTCTGCAACCTTGGCAATCAGGGCTTTAAACTGCCAGTTTCATATGCTTAAATATCAACAGCATGTTATGGGCTTACTGAAACAGAAAATGATGTTGATTTCTGATTGTGTGGAAAATAAAGAGTTACAGGATTTATTGCATTCAGCAGAACAGGTTGGAAAGCATACTTTGCAAAGTGGTTTTGATTCCTTGGAGGCCTCTTCTAGGGCCGCCGTAACTGGATCCGTGATTAGAAGGCATGCCTGGCTCAAGGAGCAAAATCTGCATGATCATGTTAAAGCTAAATTGCTGGATGCCCCTTTGCAGCATGATACTCTGTTTGTTAATAATGCAGAAGAAGTTTTAAAGAAAATGGAAGACAAAGCTAAATTTATGCAAACTGTAAAAGATTTCTTGCAAGTGCAGCCACCCAGGTTCAGTAGGCACTGGCCTACTAAAAATTGGTCTTTTCTTGTGTCCAACAGAGCCACTCAGGGCAAACCCAGGTGCTCAAAAGGCTCCAGATATCAATCACAGGGATCTTACAGGTTCAAACAATGGGGTGCCTCCATTTCCAAATATGGAGGAAACAAAGCACAACCCTACAGCAAACAGTCTCAATGACTTTCCTCTACCATCTCCAAGCACTTATCTTTTGGCAGCCCCCTTGGGGGGAAAACTAGCACGTCATGCTCAAAATTGGCAGTTAATTACCCAGGACAAGTGGGTATTAAACATAGTATCCCAGGGGTACAGATTTCATTTCCATACTTTGCCAATTCCAAACGGATGGCTGGATCTGCCACAAAACCAGTGGGCAGAGGCCCAGAAACAAATCATGTCCCTCATGGATATGGGGGCTATTCAACCGGTACCAGAAAGGAAAAAGGAGAAGGATTTTATTCAAGACTTTTTCTGGTACCCAGAAAAGACAATTCATGGCGTCCAATAGTGGACTTATCGATTCTGAACACGTTCCTGGACATTCCAAAATTCAAAATGCTGACTTTACAACAGCTACTGCCTATGCTAGGTAAGAATGCTTGGTTAGTAACTCTAGACTTAAAAGAGGCATACCTGCATATCCCAATAAGGGAATCATGCAGAAGATACCTCCACTTCAAAGCAGGCTTTTTGCATTACCAATTCTCTGCCCTGCCCTTTGGCTTATCTACTGTACCCAGGGTCTTTACAAAGTGCCTGGCACCAGTAATTGCATTCTGCAGACAAAGAAACATTAAAATTTATCCTTATCTGGACGATTGTCTCATTCAAGCAGAGGACAAGGACAGTCTTCTTCAACATTTGGCATTTGTAAAAAGGCATCTAGCATGCCTAGGGTATACTATAAACGAAAATAAATCACAACTGGTACCCTCACAAATAATTACATTCCTGTGTGCAAGCTTGAATACAACTGCCCAGATGGCTTACCTCACGCCAGACAAACAAAGGCAATTGACAACATACTTCAAACAAATGGCAACAAAAACCCAGTTATCTGCAAGGCAAATTCTGCAGGCTTTAGGGTTCATGGCATCCTGCATTCTACTAATTCCATATGCGAGACTGCATATGAGGAAACTTCAATGGTACCTAAAAAGTTTATGGAGTCAACATTGTCACAGCCTGGAAACAATAATTCCTCTCATTCCCTGCCTACAACAGGAGTTTCTTTGGTGGGCAGAGACATGTCACCAAAACAATGGGCTGTCATTCACTCTACCCCCTGCCACCCAAACCCTAACTACTGATGCATCAGACTATGCTTGGGGGGGCCCACCTGGCAGGGAGATGCATTCAGGGCAAATGGAGCCCAAACCAAATGCATCTGCATATCAACCAGAAAGAAATGCTAGCTTTTCAGAATGCTCTGACAGCCTTCAAGGACTTACTTCATCCAGGACAACTACTGATAAAGACGGACAACACCACAGTTATGTGGTACATAAACAAGCAAGGGGGTGCACATTCCTACCCCCTTTGCAGACTAGCCATTGCCTTGTGGAACACAGCCTTGACTTACCAAATACATCTTCAAGCTCAGTTCTTGCCAGGAAAGCAAAATACTCTGGCAGACGACCTAAGCAGAAATCTTATGGACCCGCACAAATGGAAACTGGATCCACAAATCTTCAGCATGTTAACACAGAAATGGGGGAGCCCAGACATAGATCTATTTGCCTCTCCCCAAAACTATCAGTTGGACAAATTCTGCACAAGAATTCATCACAAAAAAGCATGAAAGTGGATGCTCTATTCTTCAGCAGGAAAAACCTATCAGTCTATGCCTTTCCCCCTCTGCCTCTACTCTCCAAGGTCTTAATAAAAGTCACACAGGAAAAAACAAAAATGATCCTAATTGCTCCGGACTGGCCTCACCAGCACTGGTACCCACTTCTAAGGAATATGTCACACCTTCCTCCATGGTACTTGCCTCAAACACCTCATCTACTGTCTCAGCAAAACTATCAAATTCTGCACACTCAGCTCCAAACTCTGAATCTTGCAGTATGGCTAATCAACTAATTATTCAAACCACATCTCTCAGTAAACCTGTGATGGATGTCATTTTGGAAGCCAGAAGGCCTAGTACTAGAAAATCTTATGCTGATAAATGGAAGAGATTCTGTGCTTGGAACCAAGCACAAGGAAAAGACACAGCAAAGCCCAATATTCCTCAGGTTTTACAATACTTAACTGAGATGCTTGACAAGGGCCTATCTTTTTCTTCAATAAAAATCCATGCCTCTGCCATCTCGGCTCATTACAACACAGAGCCTCCCTTCTTTTCTCATAGGTTGGTACTAGGCTATCAGCTACAAGCCTAGCCATAACAATTCCCTGTCTATTTTTTCCCACACTATTTACTTCCCTGGACCCCTGTCTAGCAGGGTGACTGACGTGATCCCTGGGGTGAATTACCTTTCTCCCATCCAATCGTCAAAGTTCCTTTTGAAGAGGGCCAAAGAGGCACTCTACTTGACATGTATGGGCAATCTATTCCAGAGTCTGGGGAGTCTCTGGGTCAGGAACCTATCCCTCCAGCATGTTTTGTTTATTGTGATGACAAGGTTTAGATCCCTGGTGCGTGTGGCTCTGAGGGATTGGGATTTCTTTAAGTGTAGCATGTCCAACAGCTCAGGGTTTGACATGGCCTTGTATGTTAAGCAGAGATCACCTCTGAGTAGACGATATGCGACAGAGTATAGCTGGAGTTTTTTAAGGCGGTCAGCGTAAGACATCTGCTTTAGGCCTGTGATTCTTTTAGTGAGGTATTTCTGCGGCCTTTCCAGTTGTTGCAGATGTCTTGAGAGGTGCATACCAAATGAGGCGTTGTATTCTATAATGGGTCTAATGAGGGATGAGTACAGTGGGACAGTGACCTCCTTTTTTCTGGATGAAAAGCCCTTAGTGATGAGGTATGCCACATCGAAGGATTTCCTGACTGTTGTGGTGATGTGGTTATTGAAGGTGAGACCACTGTCCACCTGTGTCCCTAAGTCTCTTATCACAGTTTCAGTGTTTAGTGTACTGCCACCTATATGGTAATTCACGGATACATGTTTTTTTCCCAAAGGGGATAACTATAGATTTCATGGCATTGAGCTTGAGCCCATGGCTCTAGCACCAAGCATCTGTTTCTGTAAGGCCCTTTTGTAGAGTATCCACATCATTTGGGGATTCAATAATGGCTCCCAGTTTGCAGTCATCTGGGAACTTTGTTAGCCAGAGTCCCTTAGTGTTGGCCTGTACTTCAGAGAAGTAGATTCCAAACGAGAGCGGTCCCAGGACTGAACCCTGAGGTACTCCACTTGTCTGGAGCTGGATTTGGAGTCAGCTACTTCTACAGTGTGGATTCTATCATTAAGCCAGTTAGCAACCCATTGGGTGACGTAGGGATTAATGCCCGGCTTAGTAAGTTTATTTATGATTCCAGAGTGGGGGATGGTATCAAACACCTTGGCAAGCTAGATAGGCAATGTGGACCACCTTACCCTTGTCTATGGCTCTGGAGACTGATTCAAAGAAGTCAGTCAGGATGTTCATCGTGTTACACTGCTGCAGACATTACACTTGGGTTATCCTGCCATCAGGCGGTCCTGCAGTCAGCCAGAGTTCCAAAGTCTTGGTCCGGCGTCGGTTGCTGTTGCTTTTTCCCTGATGTCAGTGCGCCAGGGGTATGTAAGATGCATCCGACGCCATTTTCTTCAGTCTTTCTTGCCACATTGTGCCCGAAGCAGAAGCAGTTCGCAAGTGCCGGTCGGCCGACTCCTGAGATTTTCAAAGCCGAATTTCAGATCCAAAGTCTTCAATAAAGCTAAGTACCCCGTTGGGGAAACTTTTTTCTTGCCTCAGACCGATGTCAGAAAAAGTTAATAATTGTATTTCTTCTGGGAAGCAAATACCTCATAAGGACTTCCACTCTTACTGTATTCCATGCCTAGGCCCTGATCACGACGTCACTAGTTGTCAGTTTGCTAGTTTTAACAAACGCACTATAAAATGACGTTTTGATTTTACTTTGCACTACTTTGGCCGAAGGTTCAATTATACTATGCCGTCGGATCAACTGATGACCGCAATTCAGAAAAAACGCAAAGACAAGGATAAAGACAGGCATCCGAGGTCCAAAACTGACGAAACCTCTTCTAGGCCAATCGCCAGTTCGCCGGTTCTCAGTGAGGCGCTTTCACAGCCCCTGACACCTGCTACCTCAGAGCCACAGGCCACCTCCAACTCCCACTTGGAGACAACTAGGCCTCTGGAAACTCAAAGTATTGGGCCTATGGAAACTAATCCCTTAGATGGGTCAGGAGCCGCTGAGCAGGCATCGGCTTCTGAGGGTATTTTCAGACCTTCACAATTTACCATTAAAGCAACAGCCAAGACAAAACACCATTAAAGACAAAGAAGCAAGTACAGCATTCTCCAGGACAGTCCTCCATGCTTAAGAAACAGATGCTCAAAATGGCCGAAGACCTCATTACTCTAATCAGGGGTTCCCATCCCCCTCCTGAGAAAAGGCCTAGGCAGGATACAGACTATGATTCCTCTGATCAGGTTTCCATTTCCTCTGATTCCTCTTCAGACCAGGGATACTCTCTACCCCCCTATGAGGACTACGATGCTGAAGAATCTATCCCTTCAGCCTCTCCTCCTGAGGATTATTCTTTTGGGGAAACCTTACATACCATGAGGGAGCATTTCCATTGGGAAAGTCAGGATTATTCAGAATCCAAGAAAAGGCTCAGGGATTTCCTTTTATTACCTCAGCACAGGCCCCTGGCTATTCTGCCTGTGCTAGATATTGTGGATGATGTGTTCTCTGAATCCAGCTTATCTCCTGATTCTTTGCCCCCTGCACCAGCCAAACCAGATAGATATTATAGAGTCCCTGACTCTCACAAGTTTCTTTATAAAAACCCTTCCGCTGATCCAGAAACTATTTCCCAGGGTCCAAAAGGGGTTAAGGCTTCCATTGCAAAAAATCCAGTACCCTCTGACAGAGATTCTAGAGCATTGGATAGATGGGGGAAGAAAGTTTACACTTCTGCAACTTTAGCAGTAATGGCTTTAAATTGCCAGTTTCACATGCTTAAGTACCAACAATATGTAATGGCTCAGTTAAAACAGAAAATGCTTGCAAGCTCAGAAGCTCCTGACTGTAAAGAAATGCAGGAGTTATTGCATGCAGTTGAACAGATGGGAAAACATACTCTGCAATGTGGTTTTGATTCTTTAGAGGCCTCTTGTAGAGCCGCAGTTACAGGTTCTGTGATTCGAAGACATGCTTGGTTAAAAGAACAGAGTTTACCTGATCATGTTAAGGCAAAATTACTGGATACTTTGTTTGGTGTTAAGGCAGAAGAGGTGTTAAAGAAAATGGAGGATAAAGCTAAATCTATGCAAACAGTCAAAGATTTCTTCCAGGTACAGCTACCTCGATTTAGCAGAAATTGGCCAACAAAGAATTGGTCCTTTCCAGTGTCAGACAGGCCACAGAGAGGCAGATACAGACGCCCAAGAGGCAGATCTCATCCCCAAGGCTCTAACAGACAACGACAGTGGGGCACCTCAACCCCAAAAGGAGGTGAGGACAAGTCTCAACCTTACAGGAAACAGTCCCAATGACTTCTCCCTTCGTACGCCAAGCACTTCCCTTTTGGCAGCCCCCTTAGGGGGAAAACTAGCACTTTTTTCTCAAAACTGGCAAACAATCACCCAAGACAAATGGGTTCTGAATATTGTGTCTCAAGGTTACAGGTTCCACTTTCACACTTTACCAAGGCTAAAAGGAATACCAGACCTGCCACAAAAACAATGGGCAGAGGCACAAAAACAAATTTCAGCCCTCATGGACATGAGAGCTATTCAAAAAGTACCACAACAGGAACAAGGACAAGGATTTTACTCAAGACTCTTCCTGGTCCCCAGAAAGGACAAGACGTGGAGACCCATACTAAACCTTTCAAATACTTACCTGGATATTCCGAAATTCAAAATGTTGACACTACAGCAGCTTCTTCCCATGCTGGGAAGAAGGCTTGGCTTGTTACTCTGGACCTCAAAGAGGCATACCTGCATGTCCCTATCAGACAAAATTGCAGAAGATGCCTCAGATTCAAAGCTGGTACAATGCACTACCAATTCTCTGCACTGCCCTTTGGCTTATCTACTGCGCCCAGGGTCTTTACAAAGTGCCTGGCACCAGTAATTGCATTTTGCAGACAAAAAGGAATTCAAATATATCCATACCTGGACGACTGCCTCATTCAAGCAGAGACAAAGGACATTCTTCTAAAGCATCTGGCGTTTGTAAAAAAGTTGCTAATTTCTCTAGGGTACACAGTAAATGAAAAGAAATCAAAACTAGTGCCCTCACAACAGATTATATTCCTGGGTGCCAGCTTAAATACAACGGCCCAGATGGCTTATCTCACGCCAGACAAACAAGTTCAACTAACTCAATATTTTCAATTACTGGCAAAAAAGTCCCATCTCCCTGCAAGAAAAATTCTGCAGGCCCTGGGATTCATGGCATCCTGCATACTACTAATACCATATGCCAGACTGCATATGAGGAAATTACAATGGTACCTAAAAAGTGTTTGGACTCAACACTCTCACAGTTTAGAAGCAGCAATACCAATGATTCCCTGCCTACAACAGGAGTTTCGATGGTGGGCACAGGCATGTCACCTAAACAAGGGTCAGCCTTTTACTCTATCCACAGCCAGGCAGACTCTAACAACAGATGCTTCGGATTATGCCTGGGGAGCACACATGGCAGGAAAATGCATTCAGGGCAAGTGGACCACAGAACAAATGCATCTACACATCAATCAAAAAGAGATGTTGGCTGTTCAAAATGCCCTAACAGCTTTCAAGGACCTTCTGCATCCAGGACACTTATTATTCAAGACAGACAACACCACAGTAATGTGGTACATAAACAAGCAAGGGGGCACTCATTCTTATCCCCTATGCAGGCAAGCCATGCCCTTGTTGAACACAGCTCTAACATATCAAGTTCATCTGCAAGCACAATTCCTGCCAGGAAAGAAAAATACTCTGGCAGATGATCTATGCAGAAATATCATGGACCCTCACGAATGGAAATTGAATCCACAAATCTTCAGCATGGTAATGCAAAAATGGGGATGCCCAGACATAGATCTTTTTGCCTCCCTACTGAATTGCCAACTACAAAAATTCTGCACAAGGACTTATCACACACAAGCATGGAAAGTGGATGCTCTCTCGTTCAGCTGGAAAAACCTAAAAGTTTATGCCTTCCCACCACTGCCTCTCCTTTCAAAGGTACTCCTAAAAGCCAGACAAGAAAAACCACAGATGATCCTGATTGCTCCAGACTGGCCACGCCAGCACTGGTACCCAATCTTAAAGAACTTAACTCAAGGCCCACCATGGATTTTGCCTCAAACTCCACACCTTCTGACTCAACAAAGCAATCAGATCCTGCACGGTCAGCTCAAAACCCTAAACCTGGCTGCATGGCAGATTCATTAGTCAAACAGGCAACACCTCTCTCTAAAGCTGTTATGGATGTCATTTTGGAGGCCAGGAGGACTAGCACCAGGAAAACTTACTCAGAAAAACGGAAGATATTCTGCACCTGGAACCAGGCTCAAAGCCTTGACCCTCTTGTCCCAAACATTCCTCAGATTTTACAATACTTAACTGAGATGCTGGACAAAGGCCTATCCTTCTCATCAATTAAGATCCACGCCTCTGCCATTTCAGCACATTACAACACGGATCCTTCTTTATTCTCTCATCCCTTGCTAAAGCAGTACCTCAGAGGGGCTAAAAACATAAGACCGCCCCGGAGAGCACCAACCCCAACTTGGGACCTCAATTTCGTTTTGGAGAAACTGACCCTGCCACCTTTTGAGCCAGCCAATCTAAAATTTTTAACATGGAAAACAGCTCTGCTCCTGGCAATAACTTCAGCACGAAGAGTCTCAGAGCTACAGGCATTAATGGCAGTGGAACCTTTTATAATTTTTCATTAGTACAGGGTTTCTCTAAGGAAAAACCCTACCTTTATGCCAAAGGTGGTATCTAGTGTGGCTCTTGACCAAACCATCCATTTGCCAACTTTTTATCCAAACCCCCAGAATAAAGGGGAGAAACTTCTGCACTCTTTGGACATACACAGGCAGCTACACTTCTACTTGGACAAAACAAAAGCTTTCAGGAAAACTGAGCAACTGTTTGTAGCATATGCTGCAGGATCACAGGGCAAGGCTATCTCAAAGCAGACTATCTCCAAATGGATAGGACACTGTATTTGTTACTGCTACACATAGCATGGAAAATCAGTCCCTAATAACATTAAGCCACATTCCACCAGGGCAATAGCCACTTCAACAGCCTTTCTCAGAGGAATACCTACCAAGGAAATTTTGGAGGCTGCAACTTGGAGTTCAGTGCACACCTTTACCAAGCATTACCACTTGCCTCTTTACTTTAAATCCAGAGCAGGATTCGCCACTGCAGTTCTGCAGGGCCTCATAGCCAATCCTAACTCTTTATAGAACAGCCCCCCAACCTTAGCTTTGGGATTCTACTCAAGTGTAATGACTGCAGCAGGGTAATATGATGAACATAGTACAGTTTTGTACCTACCATAAATGTAGATGTTCGAGTGTTCACACTGCTGCAGTCCAGGTTACCCTCCCTCCCTCCATCCCCTCTGTCCTAGCTGGACTTATCTATACCTTTCTATCCTATGCAACCTTTGTGGTGTATTTGCTTGTAACTGAAGGTATTGTTTTTATTTTATATGGTTTACTATTAAAATGTCGAACGGCACTATGTCGACTGTACTATAGTCGAACACGGAAGTTTGAAAATAGTAATGTCGACGTCAAAAAAACAATCTAGGAATGGTTTTAACATGGGTTGAGGTAGGTGTTCAGTATTATTCAGAACTACAAACATCTCCTCTACTTCGACCCATGTTAAAACACAGTCCTAGATTTTTTTTTGTCGTCGACATTACTATTTTCGAACTTCCGTGTTTGACTATAGTACAGTCGATGTAGTGCCGTTCGACATTTCAATAGTAAACCATTTTATATATATGTTTTTTATTACCAATATGTATTGCCTACCTACTTGGGGGCACCTGACATCTGGAGCAAGAAAAACTGAAGAAAATGGCGTCGGATGCATCTTGTATACCCCTGGTGCACTGACGTCAGGGAAGAAGCGACAGCAACGACGCCAGACCAAGACTTTGGAACTCTGGCCGACTGCGGGACCACCTGATGGCAGGATAACCCAAGTGTAATGACTGCAGCAGTGTGAACACTCGAACATCTACATTTATGGTAGGTACAAAACTGTACTTTCTGGAGACAAGATCGGCCCTTCACGAACCCAAACTGGGTGGGGTCCAGTGTTTGAAGGTTGCCAATGTCTTTGTTTATAAGTTCCATGATAATACACTCCATGGCCTTGCAGATAAGGCTTGTCAGACTGATGGGACGGTAGTTTCCAGGATCCAAGGTGGATCCCCCCTTGCAGAGTGGGATAACTGTAGCTCTGCGCCACTCAGTGGGCATGAAACCTGAGGTGAGGCTACGATTAAACAGACACTTAGGTGAGGTGCCAGTTCATATTGTAGTTCATGTAGTACACAGCCCAGGATGTCATCTGGTCCCATGGATGCTGTATTATTAGCTTTGGAGAGTGCGTTTTTTACCTGTGTGACCGTTATTACTGGAATTTGGCAATCTTTCGGTATTGAGATGGGGCATTTAGGGAGTGAGAGGGGGGTGAAGTTGGCACTGAATCAATCTGCCAGGATATTGGCAATATCCTTGGGATCAGTATAATTAATGTCATTCTATTTTAGCTCAGAGCAGATCTGAGCATTGCCATTTAGATTCTTGACATAGTTATAGAATGCCTTGTGGTTGTCTTTGGAATCTTTGGCAATTTTATTTTCGTAACTAGCTTTGGAGGATTTTATGAGGGATCTCAGTTTCTTACTGAGGCTTGTAAGGGAGTTTTTTTGCATCCTGGGATTTTCCTCTTTTCTGCAACAGTTAATTCCTTTTGTTGTAAAGTTTGTTTATGGCAGGGGACCACCAGATTGGCTTCCTTTTTTTGGATGAGAGCATCTTGGTTCTATTTGGGATGGCACGATTCATGCATGAGTGGATGTGCTCGTACAGTGCCTTAGTGTAGGATTCAGCAGTTGAACTTTCATTTCCCGTCTGCATGGGTGTCATGAAGTTTGTCACTTCTGACTTGAGTAGCATGAAGTTGGCTTTGGAGAAGTTTTTTGTGGAGGTTTCCTTACTGAGGGGTGGGATGTGGATGCTAGGGGTGATTAGCTTATGGTCAGACCTGACTAATGAGGGGGTGACCACAGGTGTGGAGCATCAATTTCCCATGTTGGTAATGACCAAGTCTAGGATATTGGAGCCCCTGGTGGGACTATGGATTTAGTTGATCCAGGGAGTTGGAATTTATGAATTCCAAGAACCGTTGGGCAAAGGTGTTGGTACATGAGTAGTTTTCACAGTTAATGGCAGGGTAATTAAAATCACCCAGTATTAGGGTGTTTGGTTCTATCTTAATATTTTCCAGTATGTTGTTGATTGTGGCTATGCATTGTCTATTTTAAACGAGATGAAAAATCAGGTATCTAGCAATAGGCATTCATTATATGCCCCATATTTCAGGAATTATAATCTTACGAACCCTGATGCTGTGATAAATCAAGTTGTAAACTCTACTGTGCAAAGATTTAGATACGTGACTGGTTTTGCAGGTAAGGTCCCCCTTGTTAAGCGCACTATCTATAAATATTGGCCTATTTTAATGGCATCCCCTGAATTTACAAAATTGTTAGGTAATAAGCCATTCTTTAGCTTTAGGAATATGAAAACCCTCAAAAGTCTGCTATGCTATAAAGATTTTCGCCCTTCTTTGAATTTATGCATTGATAGACCCATATACTCTACACCTAATTTTGGTACATATGCATGTCTAAACTGCTCCTGTTGTTCAGACTTGATCAGATATGTGGAATCCAATAGTTATGTGCACACGATCACACACCATACATATACATTTTCTATAAGAGCTACCTGTACTACTACCAATGTGGTGTACATGGCATCATGTTCTGTATGTCCTGCATACTACATTGGTAAGACTACACGTAGACTCAAGGACAGGATTATTGAACACAAGTCAGAAATCAGGAGGCAGTATACTCAGAATGCTTTGTATAAGCACATTGAGACTTGTGGGGACAGGCATACATTTAGATTTAGAGCTATTGATTTGGTGACTCCCTCACTCAGATGTGGTGATATTAATAATTTTCTTGAAACTAAAGAGTATCAATGGATAGTACGTTTGGGAGCTGATAGTCCTCCTGGCCTTAACAGTACAGTAAGCATTAAACCCATTCTTATTGGACTACAACGTAGGTTGAAATGATATTTTTATTAACCTGTGCACATGAGCATGTTTATACATTGATGTCAATAAGTACATTTGTTGTGTACATATATGTGTACACTTATGTTTTAATGTTCTTAGAGTTTGTATTAAACATATAGGTATATATGTATATTTTTATATTTTTATAATTAAGCATATATATGTGCTAGATTTAGATTTATATTGCTTTGAAATATGATCATATATATGTATATGTGTAGCTTCTTTTTAACAAATGCTTTTCTGTAGTATGTTTCTTTAAATATTTTTTTAAATTGTACATTTGAATAGGTCATGTGACTTTGGCTGCAGTCACATGACTACTAGGCCTGTATAAAAGCAGTTGCTTTGTATATATGTATGTATTTAGTATTGAGAAAGGGTTTATACCCGAAAGCTTTGCGTCATAAAGTGATTTGTTCTCAGCATTCCTTGTGTGACTTTGGATCTTTTTGCAGTTTGTTTTTCTACCAGGGTAATTAAAATCACCCAGTATTGGGGTGTTTGGTTCTATCTTAATATTTTCCAGTATGTTTAGAAAGGTGTAGTGAGAATCTTGGGGTATGGTGGGGGATCTGTAGCCAGCTACAGTTTGGATTGCAGTCTTACCTAATGTTAGTTGCACCAGGAGAATTTCAACGCATTGTGTTAGGCAACTAGCCTGGTGGTGTGAATATCCTTGGTGAATATTGACACTCCTCCACCTTTAGTGTTTCGGTCCTGGTTTGGTGGCCACTGCTTAAACAGTATCTCAGAGGAGCCAAAAATTTAAGGCCTCCCAGGAGAACAACTCCTGCATGGGACCTCAATTTTGTGCTGGAAAAACTCACCCTGCCTCCTTTTGAACCAGCAGCTACTGCAGATATAAAATTTCTATCTTGGAAGACAGCTTTTCTTTTGGCAGTCACTTCAGCAAGAAGGGTTTCAGAACTACAGGCCCTCATGGCAGTGGAGACTTTCATTATATTTTACCTGGATAGGGTGGCCCTCAGAACCAATCCTTCTTTTATGCCTAAGGTGGTATCCAGTGTGGTTCTTAACCAGACCATTCACCTGCCAACATTTTTCCCAAATCCGCAGAACAAGGGGGAGTGGATTCTGCATTCATTGGATGTACACAGACAACTAAGATTCTACTTAAACAGGACAAAATCTCTAAGAAAGTCTGAGCAACTACTGGTAGCATTTGCTGCAGGATCAGAGGGGAAGGCTATATCAAAGCAGACTATTTCTAAATGGATAAGCCATTGCATTCATTTCTGCTATTTGCACCATGGTAAACCTGTGCCCAAGGGGATCAGATCCCATTCCACTAGGGCTGCCTCTACTTCAGCAGCTTTTCTCAGAGGGGTCCCAACCAAAGACATTCTAGAAGCTGCTACTTGGAGCTCAGTTCATATGTTCACAAAACATTATCATTTACCTCTCTTCTCTAAATCCAGGGCAGGCTTTGCCACTGCAGTCCTGCAGGGCCTTATAGCTGCTCCTAATGCTGTTTAGTTCCATCCTCCCATCCATAGCTTTGGGATTCTAGCCAAATGTAATGACTGCAACAGTGAAACATGAAGAACATAGTACAGTTGTGTACACTTACCATAAATGTAGATGTTCGAGTGTATTCACCGTTAGTCTGGGTTACCCACCCACCATCCCCCATTTTATGCCTTTTCTTTCCTTCACCATACTCTAAAGCTTTTGTGGTGTATTTGCTTTTAGTTGAAGGTAAATTTTATGTTTCTAAGGTGCATTTATATATTTACAGTTTATTTATAAATATTTTTGCTCACCATTTGGGGCAAGAAAAAATGATTAAAATGACGTCGGCTGCATGTTTTATACCCCTGACGACCTGACGTCATGGAAGAGAAGACAGCAACCGACGCAGGACCAAGACTTTGTTATTCAGGCCGAATGAGGGCAACCTGCCAGCAAATTACCCAAATGTAATGACTGCAAAAGTGAATACACTCGAACATCTACATTTATGGTAAGTGTACACAACTGTACTTTCTCTGCACTGCCCCTTGGCTTATCTACTGTGTCCAGGGTCTTCGCAAAGTGCCTGGCACCAGTAATTGCATTTTGCAGGCAAAGAAATATTCAAATATATCTATACCTGGACGATTGTCTAATTTAGGCAGAAAACAAGGACATTCTTCTAAAGCATCTGGCATTTGTAAAAAGGGTTCCAAATTATCTAGGATACACCATAAACGAAAAGAAATCACAACTGGTACCCTCTCAAAAAATTACATCCCTGGGTGCAAGCTTGAATACAACTGCCCAGATGGCTTACCTTACACCAGAAAAGCAAATTCAATTGGTGACTTACTTCAAACAGGTGGCCACATCTGCAAGACAAATTCTGCAAGCCTTGGGGTTCATGGCCTCCTGCATTCTTCTAATTCCATATGCAAGACTGCATATGAGGAAACTTCAGTCGTACTTAAAAAGTTTATGGAGTCAACATTGTCACAGCCTGGAAACAATGATTCCTATTATACCTTGCCTGCAACTAGAATTCCTATGGTGGGCAGAGGCCTGCCACCAAAACAAGGGACTGTCATTCACACCACCCCCTGCCACCCAAACCCTAACTACAGACGCATCAGACTATGCTTGAGGGGCTTATCTGGCAGGGAAGTGCATTCAGGGCAAATAGAGCCCAAATCAAATGCATCTACATATCAATCAGAAAGAGATGCTAGCTGTACAGAATGCACTGACAGCCTTCAAGGACTACCTTCATCCAGGACAACTACTGATAAAGACGGACAACACCACAGTTATGTGGTACATAAACAAGCAGGGGGGTACACATTCCTACTCCCTTTGCAGACTAGCCATGGCATTGTGGAACATGGCCTTGACCTTTCAAATACAACTACAAGCTCAATTTCTGCCAGGAAAGCAAAATACTCTGGCAGATGAACTAAGCAGAAATCTTATGGACCCACACGAATGGAAACTGGAACCACAAGTTTTCAACATGTTGACATGCAAATGGGGGAGCCCAGACATAGATCTTTTTGCCTCACCCCAGAACTATCAGTTGGACAAATTCTGCACAATAATTCATCACAAAAAAGCTTGGAAAGTGGATGCTCAATCATTCAGCTGGAAAAACCTATCAGTCTATGCTTTTCCCCCACTGCCTGTGCTCTCCAAAGTTCTCCTAAAAGTCAAACTGGACAAACCAAAAATGATTCTGATTGCTCCAGACTGGCCTCGCCAAGACTGGTACCCATTCCTGCGCAATGTGTCACACCTTCCTCCGTGGCACCTGCCTCAGACACCTTACCTACTGTCTCAGCAGAACTTCCAAATTCTGCACACACAGCTCCAAACTTTGAATCTTGCAGCGTGGCTAAACAACTAATTTCACCCTTGGCATCCCTCAGCAAACCTGTGATGGATGTCATTTTGGAGGCTAGAAGGCCTAGTACTAGAAAATCTTATGCTGACAAATGGAAAAGATTTTGTGCCTGGAACCAAGCACAAGGAATAGGCCCAGCAATGCCCAATATTCCTCAGATTCTGCAATACTTAACTGAGATGCTTCACAAGGGCTTATCCTTTTCTTCCATAAAAATCCATGCCTCTGCCATTTCAGCTCATTACAACACAGAACCTCCCCTCTTCTCTCCTCCTCTGCTATAGCAGTATCTCAGAGGGGCCAAAAATTTAAGACCTCCCAGGAGAGCACCAACTCCTGCATGGAATCTCAGTTTTGTTTTGAAAAAATTCACTCTCCCTCCTTTTGAACCAGCTGCTACTACAGAACTAAAATGTATCTCCTGGAAAACAGCTTTCCTTTTAGCAGTCACTTCAGCTAGAAGGATTTCAGAATTACAGGCTCTTATGGCAGTGGAGCCTTTCATTATTTTTCATCCGGACAGGGTGGCTCTCAGGACCAATCCATCTTTCATGCCTAAGGTGGTATCCAGTGTGGCTCTTAATCAAGCCATTCATCTGCCAACTTTCTTTCCCAATCCACAGAACAAGGGTGAGTGGATTCTGCATTCATTGGATGTACACTTACAACTTAGATTCTACTTAAACAGGACAAAATCTCTAAGAAAATCCGAACAACTATTGGTGGCATTTGCTGCAGGGGCACAGGGAAAGGCTATTTCAAAGTACACTATTTCCAAATGGATAAGCCATTCTATTCATTACTGCTATATGCACCATGGTAAACCTATCCCCAAGGGGATCAGATCTCATTCCACCAGGGCTGCATCTACTTCTGCAGCCTTTCTCAGAGGGGTTCCTACCAAAGACATTCTAGAAGCTGCTACCTGGAGTTCAGTTCATATGTTCATCAAACATTACCATTTACCTTTCTTCTCTAAATCCAGAGCTGGCTTTGCCACTGCTGTCCTGCAGGGCCTTATAGCTGCTCCTAATGCTGTATAAATCCATCCTCCCAACCATAGCTTTGGGATTCTACCCAAGTGTAATGACTACAACAGTGAAACACGAAGAACATAGCATAGTTGTGTACACTTACCATAAATGTAGATGTTCAAGTGTATTCACTGTTGCAGTCCTGGTTACCCACCCTCCAGCCCCCAGTTTTTCTCTTACTATACCTCTCCTTTCTTTTACTATGCTTAAAAGCCTTTTTGGTGTATTTGCACACACACACACACACATATATATATATATATATATATATATATTTTTTTTTTTTGCTCCCCATTTGGGGGGCACCTGACATCTGGGGCAAGAAAAACTGATGTAATGGCGTCGGCTGCATGTTTTATACCCTTGATGACCTGACGTCATGGAAGAAGGGACAGCAACTGACACAGGACCCAAAACTTTGTTAATCAGGCCAACTGAGGGCAACCTGCCAGCAGATTACCCTAATGTAATGACTGCAACAGTGAATACACTCGAACATCTACGTTTATGGTAAGTGTACACAACTGTACTTTACCCTCCCTCCAGCCCCCTTACTGCCTTTGGCTATACCTCTACTCTCCTTTACTATGCTCAAAAGCTTTTTGGTGTATTTGCTTTTTTGTTGGGAGGTATAACCTTTTATATTTATAGATTTAATTGCTTCCCATTAGGGGCACCTGACATCTGGGGCAAGAAAAACTGAGGTAATGACGTCGGCTGCATGTTTTATACCTCTGATGACCTGATGTCACGGAAGAAGGGACAGCAGCTGATGTAGGACCCAAGACTTTGTTGATCAGACTGACTGAGGGCTACTGCAAGCAGATAACTCAAATGTGATGACTGCAACAGTGAATACACTCGAACATCTACATTTATGGTAAGTGTGCACAACTGTACTCTTTGATGCCTTTGAGGTATCTTGCAGGGCTGCTGTCACTGTGTCTGTTCTGAGAAGGCATGCTTGGCTGAAGGAACAGATCTTGCCAGACCATGTCAAAGCAAAATTACTAGATGCTCCATTAAACCAAGAATGTTTGTTTGGCATAAAAGCTTAAGTTGTTCTTAAAAAGATGGAGGAAAAAGCTAATTATATGCAAACTGTTAAAGATTTCTTACAGGTACAGCCACCTAGATTCAGTAGGCATTGGCCTTCAAAAAACTGGTCCTTTCCAGTCCCTCCCAGACCTTCTCAGTCCAAACCCAGGGGCAACAGACCACAAAGACTACAGTCCCAGGATATGCACAGATCTAAACAATGGAGTGGTAAGCCACCCCTTTATGGAAAAAGTTCACAATGACTTGTCCTTCATCCTTCCCAGCCATGCCCAAGTACTTGCACCCCTAGGAGGAAAACTCACCCTACATGCAAAAAACTGGGAGTATATTACGCAGGACCAATGGGTCTTAAACATTGTATCCCAGGGATACAGATTCTACTTCCACTCACTGCCAACCCCAAGTGGATTGCCAGACCTTCCTCCAAACCAGTGGGCAGAGGCCCAAAAGCAAGTACTTTCTCTTCTCAGTATCAGGGCTATTCAACCTGTTCCCTCAGAGCAAAGGGGACAAGGTTTCTACTCCAGACTGTTCCTAGTGCCCAGAAAAGAGAACTCCTGGTGTCCTGTCCTGGATCTGTCAATTCTCAACACCTTCCTGGTGGTACCAAAATCCAAAATGCTTACATTCCAGCAGCTGCTTCCTGTGCTAGCCAGGGACTCCAAGCTGGTCACCCTAGACTTAAAAGAAGCTTATCTGCACATCCCCATAAGGGAATCTTGCAGGAAATATCTACGTTTCAGGGCAGGCTCTATGCACTATAAGTTGTCTACACTTCCCTTTGGCTTATCTACTGTGCCCAGTATATTCACATAGTGCCTGGCTCCAGCCATTGCATACTGCAGGCAGAGAAATTTATTTATTTATTTTACATTTGTTGACCGGGCTAGTCTAACTGGATACATGTCCATTTTCAGTAGAGGCCCGGGGAGATAAGCTCCACGACATAAACAAAAAGATACAACTATAATAACAATAACAAATAGTACAAAAAGATTTATACAACAGTAACATATGTAGTACAGCATACAAGTTAGCATAGGATATTCAATGCGGGCAAGAATGATAATGTATTTCACAGGTTCAATGCATTATACAGGTAAAGTCAATAGTAAAACAAAGTTAATTTTGTAGTGATATTGATGAAGTATTTACTTAAAAACCAGTATCCACAGAGCATAGAAGTAATGTAATATAGAGAGATGATAAAAAAATAGTAATAGGGAAGGTATTACAGTAGGTGAGAAGTAATGGATAGGGAAAGGCCAGTTTGAAAAGATAGATGACTAGTCAGGTTTGGTACAAGGGCGTAGCCAGTGTGTTTTAAGGTAGAGTTTAAGTCTATTTTTGAAGAGTGGTAAAGAGGAGAGGTCACTGGGAAGAATATTCCAGGATTTTCCAACAGCATTAGAGAAGAGAGAATCCCCAGCTCTGTTGTTAGGTTTAGAGGTATGTACAAGCAGTTTGTCTGCTGATCTTAAGGACCTCAGATTTTTATAAGGGGTGATGAGGGTAGATAAAATAGGAGTATTGGAAGGGTTATAAAGAATGTTATAGGCAATGGTTAGTTGGAATTTAATCAGGTTTTGTAGTTCCAGCCATCCTAGATGCTTTAAGTTTATGCAGTGGTGGGTTCTATATGGGTTACCTGTGGCAAATCTGGCAATGTTATTGTATGACACTTCCAATTTACTGAAGTTATTCTTAGATAGATTGGTGAAAATGGGTGAGGCATAGAGGAGTGTAGAGATTAGATGAGTGTGTGCTATTGTAGTTTTAGCTGTAGGGGAAAGGAAGGGTTTAATCCTATAGAGAGTGCCAAGATGTCCTTCAAGGATGCATCTGCAGTCCTAACAAATGGGTTGTCCTGTCGTCAGGCAGCCCTTCGGTCGGCCGGATTCCAAAGTCCGGGTCTGGCCTCGGCTGGTGTCGCACTTCACCCGACGTCATCTCTGCTGATCTTCGGGTATAAAGGCATCAGCCGTCGCCATTTTCCCCGTCTTTCTTGCCGCGTGGCGCCCGAAGCAGAAGCTGTTCGCAAGTGCCGGTCGGTCAGATCCAGAGATTACTACTACCGAATACTACTTCGAAGACTTCTAAAAGCTAAGTACCCCGTTGGGGACTCTTTCTTGCCTCAGCCGATGTCAGAAAAAGTGAATAACTGTTTAACTTGTGGGAAACAAATACCTCATAAAGATTTCCACTCTTACTGCTTACCTTGTTTAGGCCCAGACCACGACGTAACAGCTTGTTTAGCCTGTGCTTCCTTCAACCGACGAACGCTTAGGCGTCGGTCAGAGTTTGCTGAACAGTTTTTCGGCTCAGATTTTGCGTACATTATGCCATCGGATCCTCCGACTACCCAAATTGTTAAGAAACGCAAAGAAAAGGACCGACACTCGCGGTCCGCGGTTTTAGCCGAAACCACGGTTAAGCAAACCGCGAGTGTCTCGGTTTCGGCCGAAACCGAGCAAACGGTTCAATCTTCAGCCGAATCCATGACTACTACCGAGGCTCCTTCTACACTAGTTGAATCGGCCTCTGAAGTTTTGCCTACTAATGTGGTTTCCCTAGAATTATCGGACACCATCCCTTTGGATGTCTCTACCCCAGCACGTGGTGCTGCTAGGCCTCCTGCAGCCATGTCTATAAAGGCCTTTGCCAGGGCTAAAGCAGCCAAAACTGCTAAGTCAGTGCCTGTTAAGCCCCCCTCTCACAGGCCTAGCTCCAGTTCTCAAATGCTTACTCTGGCAGAGGATCTCATCTCTTTAATAAGAGGATCCCAATCTCACCCAGACAGGGCCTCTCAACCTCCAGAAAAGAGACCTAGAGCAGAGCCCCCAGAGCCAGTGTCCTCAGATGATTCTTCTGATGATTCAGACAATACAGACCATCCAGAGGCTCCTCTTTCTACTTATGAAGATTCTGATGCTGAAGAATCTATTCCTTCTGCCTCACCACCGGAGGAATTTTCCTTTGGGGAAACCTTACATGCCATGAGAGAGCAATTCCAATGGCAGGGGCAAGATTTCTCTGATTCAAGAAAAAGACTTAGGACCTTTTTACACTTACCGCAACATAGGCCCTTAGCTATACCTCCAGTTCTTCCTGTTGTGGATGATGCATTTAATGATGTTTGCACTGCTCCTGATACTTTACCTCCAGCCCCTGCTAAGCCCAATAGGTATTACAGGGTACCGGACACTCATCACCACTTATACAAGGCTCCTTTTGCAGATCCTGACACTATCTCCCAGGGGCCTAAGGCAGTAGCTTCGACCACAGCAAAAAACCCTCTCCCTTCTGATAGGGAATCCAGGTC
The DNA here is from genome assembly GCF_019279795.1 of Protopterus annectens. Taxonomy (NCBI): domain Eukaryota; kingdom Metazoa; phylum Chordata; order Ceratodontiformes; family Protopteridae; genus Protopterus; species Protopterus annectens. The sequence continues at coordinate 1,323,891,244 of NC_056747.1, forward strand.
CTTAGAGAGATGGGGTAAGAAAGTATACACCTCTGCTACTCTCTCAGCTAGAGCTCTGAACTGTCAGTTTCATATGATCCAATACCAAGAGTTTATGCTTGATCAGTTAACTAAGAAACTGTCCTCTGATGATTCCTTGGATAAGAAATATGTTTTAGAAATGGTGAATAACATTCAGCAGGTTAGTAACCATTCTTTAAAATGTGGCTATGATGCACTGGAGGCTTCATTTAGATCAGCCATGACTGGCACAGTTATAAGAAGGCATGCATGGTTGAAAGAACAGGTCTTGCGGATCATGTTAAAGCAAAGCTATTAGATGCTCCTATGGATAAGGTCAGTCTATTTGGCTCACCTGCCCAACAAGTAATGAAGAAAATGGAAGAAAAGGCAAAATCTGTACAAACAGTTAAAGATTTCTTACAGGTTCAGCCCCCAAGGTTCAGCAGGAACTGGCCTTCCAAAAATTGGTCCTTTCCAGACTCCTCCAAAAATCAGAGAGGCAGGAATAGACGTACCAGAGGCAGAAACCAATCCAGAGGAGGTGCCTACAGGGGACGCCAGTGGCAAGGCAATAACCAACGAGGCACAGATACAACCACTACCACTGCAACAGGACAATCACAGTGACTTGGCTCTGACACCGCCTACCAGGAAACAAATAGCAGCACCCTTAGGCAGAAAGTTAGCCTTATTTTCAAAAAACTGGCACTATATCACAAGAGACAAGTGGATTTTGCAAACTATAGACCAAGGCTACAGGTTTCATTTCCACACCTTACCAGTAAAAAGAGGAATGCCAAACCTACCACCAAATCAAAAGACAGAAGCTCTAAAACAAATAGCTCAATTAACAAAGATGAGAGCTGTGGAAAGGGTACCACCTACTGAACAGGGCCAGGATTTTACTCCAGACTCTTCCTAGTACCAAGAAAAGAGAAAAGTTGGAGACCTATTCTCGACCTGTCCGCTTTAAACACATTCATCATTGTTCCAAAATTCAAAATGCTGACCCTACAGCAACTTCTTCCCATGCTGGGCAAGGAGTATTGGCTGGTAACTCTAGATCTCAAGGAGGCATACCTGCACGTCCCCATACGACCAATTTGCAGAAGATACCTCAGATTTCTTGCAGGATCAGAGCATTATCAATTCTCAGCATTGCCCTTTGGCTTATCTACTGTGCCCAGAGTGTTCACGAAATGCCTGGCATCAGTAATAGCTCATTGCAGGCTTCAGGGAATCCAAATTTATCCATACCTGGATGACTGCCTGATACAAGCGGACAACAAAAGCAAGCTGACACAAGACTTACAAAGAGTCATTTGCTTACTGCAAGCCCTGGGATACACAGTCAATTTAAAAAAGTCAAGACTGATTCCATCCCAAACAAGAACATTCTTGGGTGCAGAATTGGACACAGTAAAACAGATGGCATTCCTAACTGCAGAAAAACAAGAACAACTTCCTCTTTACTTCCTGGCATTAACAAAGCAGAACAAATTAACAGCAAGAAAAGTACTGCAGGCCTTGGGCTTCATGGCATCCTGCATAATCTTGGTCCCCCATGCCAGACTACATATGAGAAAGCTACAGTGGTACCTAAAGAATTTATGGTCTCAACACAAACACAGCTTAGAAACCGAAATACCACTAATCCCATGCCTGAAAGAAGAGTTCCTATGGTGGGCTCAGGCATGCCAGTCAAACACAGGTTTGTCTTTCCACAACATTCAAACAAACCAAACCATCACAACGGACGCCTCAGACCTCGGATGGGGGGCCCACATGCTGGACAAGTGCATTCAAGGCTTATGGACTCCAGATCAGCTGCACCTGCACATAAATCAAAAAGAAATGCTGGCAGTAAAACTAGCAATCCAGAATTTCAGACCATTCCTCAAAGAAGGCCAATTGATGATAAGGACAGACAACACCACAGTCATGTTGTACATCAACAAACAGGGAGGCACTCATTCATATCCCCTATGCCGAATGGCTCTGGACCTATGGAATATGGCTCTGGGCTACAACATTCAGTTACAGGCAATTTTTGTACCGGGAAAAGAAAACGTCCTAGCAGACATGTTAAGCAGGACTACCTCGGATGCTCACGAATGGAGGCTACACCCGGGCATCTTCAAGGCAATCACAAAGAAATGGGGAATGCCGCAAATAGACCTATTCGCATCCCCACTCAATCACCAGCTCAAGAAATTCTGCACAAGGACATGCCACCCACTTGCTTGGAAGGTGGACTCTCTATCCTTCAATTGGAAAGGCCTAACAGCATATGCATTTCCACCTCTTCCTTTGATGCACAAGGTACTACTGAAAATCAAAGAGGAACGTCCAAGGATAATCCTGATAGCTCCAAATTGGCCAAGACAACATTGGTATCCATTGCTGAGGAGCATGTCTCAAGGAGAAACATGGACACTGCCCCTGATTCCTTTGATGTTAACTCAGAGCAACTACAACATCCTGCATCCCAACCTGAAAACTCTACAACTGACTGCCTGGAACATTACATAAGAGCAACTAACCCGGAATTATCCCAAAGGGTTAAAGACATAATCCTTGAGGCCCGCAGACCTTCAACAAGAAGGAAGTATGCAGGAAAATGGAAAAGGTTTGTCATTTGGAGTTCTGAAAGAAGGAAAGATGTGTCAAAGGTAGACATTGCCAACATCCTGGAGTACTTGGCAGAGCTTCTTCAAACAGGCCTGTCCTACTCCTCCATCAAGATACATGCATCACCTATTTCTGCAGAATACAGCTTCGATCCCCCTGTCTTCTCACATCCTCTACTCAGGCAGTTCCTGAGAGGAATTAAGAATGTAAAACCTCCTAGGAAACCACCATTACCAGCATGGGACTTGAACTTTGTGCTAGAAAAATTGACACTCCCTCCATTCGAACCAGCAGCAACAGCAGATCTTCAACACCTATCCTGGAAAACTGCTTTCCTACTGGCAATTACTTCAGCAAGAAGGGTTTCAGAACTACAGGCTTTAATGGCAGTACAACCCTTCCTAATCTTCCATCAAGACAGAGTGTCCATGAGAACTAATCCTACATTTATGCCTAAGGTGGTATCCAGAGTGTCCCTAAACCAGGCAATCCACCTACCTACCTTCTTTCCCAACCCACAGAACAGGGGGAAAAGACTGCTGCATACCTTGGATGTACATAGACAGTTGCGCTACTACCTGGACAGAACAAAGGGAAATAGAAAAACTGACCAGCTGCTAGTAGCTTATGCAACAGGAAGGGAAGGAAAAGCAATTTCCAAACAGACAATCTCCAAGTGGATAGGAAATTGCATAAGATTCTGTTACTCCTACCATGGAAACCAAATTCCACAGAACATAAGGCCTCATTCTACAAGGGCTACAGCCACTACCACAGCTTTCTTACGAGGAGTGGCTACCAAGGACATTATTGAGGTGGCTACTTGGACCTCCGTGCATACATTTGCCAAGCATTATAACTTACCTCTATACTCTAGATCCCGAGCAGGGTTTGCCACTGCTGTTTTGCAAGGGATCCTAACTACACCATAATTATTCTTCCTCCTCCCCTAGTTTGGCTATGGTATTCTACCCATTTGTTAGGACTGCAGATGCATCCTTGAAGGACATAGTACAGTTTTGTACCTACCATAAATGTAGATGTCCGAACAGGATAGCATCTGCAGTCAGGATTACCCACCCTCCTTCCCTCTGTGGTACTCCTAGGGTATTTACCCACCTAATAGCTAGCTGGGGGGGATCTCTTATGGTGTATTTGTTTGTATATATGTACATACATGTTTAATTTTTGTGTTTGCCTTCTATTTTTTGGGAAACATTGGCATTTACCCAAAAATTTAGCTATCAAAGAGGGCAACTGGCATCTGGGGCAAGAAACACTGAGGAAAATGGCGTCGGCTGATGCCTTTATACCCGAAGACCAGCAGAGATGACGTCGGGTGAAGTGCGACACCAGCCGAGGCCAGACCCAGACTTTGGAATCCGGCCGACCGAAGGGCTGCCTGACGACAGGACAACCCATTTGTTAGGACTGCAGATGCTATCCTGTTCGGACATCTACATTTATGGTAGGTACAAAACTGTACTTTTTTTGTTGACAGCCTGTATAGCATTGTTGATATGGATGTCAAAGTTGAGATTATTGTCGATGGTGATACCAAGTAATTTGGTTGTAAGATCAGGGGATATTAAAGTCCCATTGGTGGATGTCACAGAGAAATTAAGAGGAGATGACTTTTGAGTAGGATTGAAGAGGAGGAGTTTTTTTTTTTTTTGGGGTTCAATAGAAGACAGCATTGTGTGAACCATTGCTCAACTGTGTTAAATACCTTCTGAGTAAAAGAGTAATATAAAGATAATATATAATAATAATATAAATATAAAGTGTAATAGAAATATTCAAATTTACCCATACTTGGACGATTGCCTGATTCAGTTGGACAGTCAGGAATTGCTACTTCAGCACCTGACGTTTGTAAAGAGACTCCTAACTTCTCTGGGGTATACCATCAATGAAAAGAAATCACAGCTGGTACCCAAACAAAAGATTGTATTCCTGGGAGCAAGCTTGAACACAACTTCCCAGATGGCATTCCTTGCTCCAGAAAAGCAGGTTTATTTGACAAATTACTTCAAACTGCTGGCCACCCAAACCCAGCTATCTGCAAGAAAAACACTGCAAGCTCTAGGGTTCATGGCCTCATGCATTCCCCTAATTCCATATGCAAGACTGTATATGAGGAAACTTCAGTGGTACTTATAGTCTCTGGTGTCAACATTCTTGGGACCTGGAAACAGTGATTCCTATCATTCCTTGCCTAAGGACAGAGTTCCTTTGGTGAGCAAAGGCTTGCAACCACAACAAGGGACTAACTTTCACTCAACCCCCCGCAGCCCAAACCCCGACAACAGAAACATCATACTGTGCATGGGGGACTCACATGGGAGGCAAATGCATTCAAGGCAAAAGGAGCCCAGGACAAATTCACCTGCATATCAATCAAGAAGAAATGTTAGCTGTACAGAATGCACTGACAGCCTTCAAATACCTTATCCTTCCAGGACAACTCTTGATAGACAGACAACACCACAGCTATGTGGTGCATAAACAAGTGGGGGGAACTCATTCCTACCCACTCTGCAGGTTAGCCAAGGCTCTGTGGAACACAGCCTTGAGCAATCAAGTGCACCTGCAAGCTCAATTTCTGCCAGGCAAACAAAATTCACTGGCAGACGACTTAAGCAGAAATCTTATGGACCCACATGAGTGGAAACTGGAACTCAACTCATTTAAACTTCTAATCCACAGGTGGGGGACACCAGAGGTGGACCTCTTTGCTTCACCCCAAAACCAATTGAGCAAATTTTGCACAAGAACTCCCCACAGCCATGCATGGAAAGTGAATGCCCTATCCTTTACATGGGAAAACCTCTCAGTCTATACCTTTCCCCCTCTGCCCCTCCTCTCAAAAGTACTACTCAAGATCAAACAGGACAGGCCAAGGACAATCTTTATTGCACCAGAATGACCATGCCAGCACTGGTACCCACTCTTATGCAGTCTGACAGCAGTGCCACCCTGGCACCTACATCAGCCTCCCTCCCTGCTGTCCCAGCAGGAGGGACAGATTTTGCATCCTAGGCTTCAAAGCCTGAACCAGGCAGCTTGGCTTATTTCCTGAATACATCACCAGCAAACCTCAGCAAACAGGTGCTGGATGTCTTCCTTGAGGCCAGGAGGCCTAGTACTAGGAAATCCTATTCAGAAAAGTGTAAAATATACTGTTCTTGGAGCCATTCTCAAGGAAAGGACACAGCCATGCCCACCTTACCTCAAATCCTAGATTGTCTAGAAGAGCTGCTCCACAAAGGCCTATCCTTCTCATCAATTAAGATTCGTGCCTCTGCCATCTCAGCTCATTACAATACTGAGCCACCCCTCTTCTGTCACCCTCTGATCAAACAGTTCCTGAGAGGAGCAAACAATTTAAGACACCTAAGAAGAGCTCCCACCCCCGCCTGGGGCTTTAACTTTGTACTAGAGAAGCTCACGCTTCCCCCTTTTGAGCCTGCTGCTGCTGCAGAGTTAAAATTCCTCTCTCGGAAAACAGCCTTACTTCTAGCCATCACTTCAGCAAGTAGAGTGTCTGAGTTACAGGCCCTTATGGCTGTGGAACCCTTCATTATCTTCCATGCAGACAGGGTTTCCCTCAGGACTAACCCATCATTTATGCCCAAGGTGGTATCCAGTGTGGATTTAAACCAATCCATCCATTTACCAAACTTTTTTCCTAATCCTCAGAGTAAAGGGGAAAGGATCCTGCACTACTTGGACGTGCACAGACAGCTCAGGTTCTACCTTGACAGGACTAAACCTTTCAGAAAATCTGACCAGCTGCTAGTCAGCTTTACTACAGGGGCAGAGGGCAAGGCCATTTCAAAGCAAACCATTTCCAAATGGGTAGCACACTGCATCCATTTCAGCTACAAACACCATGGAAAACCTACCCCACAGGAGATCAGAACTCATTCCACTAGGGCTACCTCAAGCTATGCAGCATTTCTGAGTGGAGTCCCTACCAGAGACATCTTGGAAGCTGCAACCTGGAGATGTTTGTCATGTTTCACTGTTGCAGTCATTACATTTGGGTTATCTGCTTGCAGGTAGCCCTCAGCCGGCCTGAATACCAGAGTCTTGGATTCCTGCATCGAATGCTGTCTCCTTTTCCATGACATCAGGTCGTCAGGGGTATAAAACATCCAGCCGACACCATTACATCAGTATTTCTTGCCGTGTGGTGCCCGACGCAGAAGCAGTTCGCAAGTGCCGGTCAGCCGACTCCTGAAATTTTTGAGTTTCAGAACCGAAGTCTTCAAAAAAGCTAAGTACCCCATTGGGGATCCTTTTTCTTGCTCTTAAACCGATGTCAGTAAAAGTTAACAATTGTCTTACCTGTGGAAAGGAAATACCTCATAAAGATTTTCATTCATACTGCATTCCTTGCTTAGGCCCTGACCACAACGTCCCCTGCTGTCGGTTTTGTGCTTTATTCAACCCCCAAACTATTCTTCGTCGGTCTATTTTTGCAGCAAATTATTTTGGTATTGGATTTAACTATCCAGAAATGTCATCGGTAAGCCATCCAACTACCGATATTCCAAAAAAAGTAAAGATAAAGACAGAGACAGACCGCATAGTTCCAAAACTGCCGATGATGCTTCTGCTAAGCTAGTCGCTAGTTCGCCAGTACTCAGTGAGGCACATTCCCCCTGATACCCGCTGCTTCAGATTTGTAGGCCTCTGCTGAGACCCATTCGGAATCCAGTATGCCGTGAGATGCTTCTTCGACTATGGAACCTACGGATGTCTCTACCTTGGATGGGTCCGGAACTACTGTGCAGGCACCGGCTTCTGAGGGTGTATTCAGGCCTACAGACTTCCATTTCAACCTGACGCCATCTTCTTCTTCAAGACCTAAAACTCAACCCACGCCTAGAAAACCGGCATCCAAACCACGTGGTTAGGCCCATATGCCTAAGAAACAAATGATAAGGATGGTTAAAGACCTTATTACTTTAATTAGGGGAAGCCAGCCTTTTCCCTCTAAGAGACCTAGAACTGATTTTCCTTCTGATTCTCCTGATTAGGATTTTGAAATTTCTGTTTCCTCTGATTACCAGGATTTGTCCTTATCCACCTATGAGGATTCTGATGCAAAGGATTCCATTCCCTCTGCTTCCCCTCCAGAATATTTTTCTTTTGGTGAAACCTTGCACACTCTTAGGGAGCATTTCCGCTGGAAAAGCCAGGATTACTCTGACTCCAAAAAGAGGCTTAGGGAATTCTTACTCCTCCCTCAACACAGGCCTTTAGCTATCCCTCCTGTTTTGGACATTGTAGATGATGTCTTCTTGGAATCCAGCCTGGCCCCAGACACTTTACCTCCAGCACCCAGAAAACCTGACAGGTATTAGAGTACCTGACTCACAAGTTCCTCTTCAAGAATCCTACTGCGGACCCAGAGACCATTTCCCAAGGACCAAAAGGAATTAAAGGAATTAAGGCTACTACTGCCAAAAACCCTACCCCTCTGATAGAGATTCCAGGGCCTTGGACAGATGGGGTAAGAAGGTATACACTTCTGCTACTTTGACCATTAGGGACTTAAACTGCCAGTTTCGTATGTTAAAGTATCAGCAGCATATTATGGGACTACTTAAACAGAAAATGATGTTGATTCCTGACTGTGCAGAACATAAAGAATTACAGGATTTAATGCATTCTGCTGAACAAGTTGGTAAACATACTTTGCAATGTGGTTTTGACTCTTTAGAAGCATCTTGCAGGCCTGCTGTCACTGGGTCTGTACTTAGAAGGCATGCTTGGCTTAAGGAGCAAAACTTGCCAGATCATGTTTAAGCTAAATTACTGGATGCTTCCTTAAACCAGGACTGCCTGTTTGGCAACAAAGCTGAATAAGTCCTTAAAAAGATGGAGGAAAAAGCTTAATCTATGGGAACTGTTAAAGATTTCCTGCAAGTACAGCCTCCCAGATTTAGTAGGCATTGGCCTTCTAAGAATTGGTCCTTTCCAGTCTCTGACAGGCCTTCTAAGTCCAAACCCAGGAACAGCAGACCACCTAGGCTACAGTCTCAAGGCACACACAGGCCTAAGCAGTGGGGCGGCTCCCACTTCCAAAGCTGGAAGTAGTAAGACACCCCCTATGGAAAAATGTTACAATGACTTAACCTTTAACCTTCCAAGCCCTGCTCAACTGCCTGCTCCTTTAGGGGGAAAGATTGCCCTGCATGCAAAAAACTGGGAACCCATTACGCAGGATAAATGGGTTTTAAATATAGATGTCCAAGGGTACAGATTCCACTTCCACACCTTACCAACCCCAAACAGTTGACCAGACCCACCCCCAAATCAGTGGGCAGAGGCTCAATAGCAGGTTCTCTCTCTTCTAAGTATCAGGGCTATTCAGCCTGTCCCAGCAGAAGAGGTTTTTACTCAACATTGCTGCTGAGTGTCTCTCCACGCAGCTACGCACTGTCCCTACAGGACCCTCCCCTGTGGTATTCTTGTGGCCACAGTAACAGCAACAGTGCATTGTGTATCCTAACTTCTACCCTGCACCTCTGACCATCGGTCTAGGAGGCAAAAAAAGCTTAAAAAAAAGTATCTCGGAAGTATGTGTCCCTGTAGAATGTGCTATATGATGAACTAGAGTCTTGGTTAATGTTAGAGTGAATGATATAACAGCCATTACAGTGTTCTCCTGCTAGTTGCCACATAAAGCATATGCCAGCAGCCCCTGCTCTACCTCTATAGCTACCCTCAGCCTGTATACTGTTTCTGTGCTATTCTACTATCCTAACTTTTCTCCTCCCTGGACATTATGTCCAAACCCTCTCTCAACAGCATGTCTGCCTTTTCTTACTGACTGAAGTCTCCCACTTACTGCCTTGTATTACTACTGTCTCAACTTTGTTTTTCTCCTGCTGCTTGCTGCTAGTATATCTTCTCTCTCCCTCCTTTCTCTCACTGTCTAGTCCACCTCAGCCTTTCCTCTCTGACTTTCTATACATATAGCTGTCTATGTAATTTGTGCCCTGTGTGGTCCTTCTAACCTCTCTGCTATTATTTGTATGTTAACTATTCTCTCAGCAATACTATATACTCACCTTCTAACTTGCTCTCTACTCTCCTGATTGTTTCCAGGCAGACTTGCCTTCTACCTTCCTTTGGGTACTTGTTCCTTTCAATTTACCATACCCTCAGTCCTAGCCCTGCTCTTTACCTGGTCTTACCCCTCCCCCTCGCTTCCTTTTCCAAGGTTTCATAGGTGACCGAGAACTGAAGGTGCCATTTTTAAATAGCTTTCTCCCTCATTGCTGCTGAGCGTCTCTCCAAGCATCTACGCACTGTGTAAGTTTCAACATTGCCGTGTCTGTATATAACATTGTTGAACAGTCCTTTCTCTTGCCTATTTTTTGTTAAACATGTATGTATGGTGCTTTGTACAGTGATTTATACTGTATGGTGTTTTATATAGTGACTTATAATGCTTGTTAGAGTTGTTTATGGTGTAAATGTCTTGTCTACGCATAACTACCCTATCTGTACTTGGTGAAGTCTTCTGAGGTTATCTTATTCCTTCGCAATGAGCTCCTGCTCCTTTTGCGCACATTTAGCTGCAGTTGTGAAAAGCTGCCCCACTTGGTGTTTTGCATGTGAGACCTGCATATCTGGATGTATAAGGAGTATTTTAGCAGTTGCAAAGGCCTCCACCACCTCTCAAACACTCTTAGCCACTATCTAGTTAGTAAGCATAGCATTTCAAGTAGAGTCACACGCTACCTGTTTATTTGATTCCAAACCCTACTCGCAATGAACACTCGGTCCATAGGAACTCACTGATACTGTGATTTAATGTTTATTTGTAAGATTTCATGTTACTTCTGAAATAGGTAGTTGTTTAACATGGGATTGTATTAGGTTACTGAGACCAATCTGCTTGAACACAAGAGGCGACGGGTTTATACGGACACGCGTACCTGCTTCCTTTATTAGCCTTGAACGCTTAGAACATTGTTTTTGACAGAATTTGACCCTGTTTTAATGGAAACCACTGGAAAACATTAGTTGTTTTGCATGGGATCATATTAAGTTTTTGAAACCTAACTGTTTAAGCGCAAGAAACGCCAAGACTAGACGAACACTCATAACTGGTTCCTTTATGAGTAATCTATACTTTTATATTGTTTTTAGGGCGACTCCTGTATTTAGGTGTATCTCCTGCTACTTGTTGGTCACAAAGGACACTAGGGCTATATGCTTGCACCCAGTATGCTTCTTAACTAATATATATCACTTTCCTACACTTATAAAGCCATATAATCATACAAAGGCATTATAACTAACTATTAGCCTAATAATCTGCATTTCTAGTGAATTATCTGGCTGTCTGGAAATAAGGATATTAAATGGCTAGTTTATGCAGTCGCAAAAGTCAGTAGCTTAGTAGGTATTATACCCATCTCACTAAATGCTGTGTTTATCACGGAATTAGAATACAGGATAAATTCACGCCTAATTGTATTTTTGCAAGGTGACTCTTTATCCCAAAGTCTCAAGTGTATTTTACTTCTGTGATGGTCTAATTTAAAATATAGAGGGACAATTGCTTGTAATACTGTATAACACTATTCATGTCCATAACATTAATGAATTTGTGCTTTATCTGGCCTTGTGAATGTCTTTACTGCACTGCCATTACCTGCTATTTCTACTGAATATCTTTTGTGTATATCTTTTGTGAATATCATTACTGCACTGCCATTACCTGCTGTTTTTACTGTATATCTTTTGCATATAGTCTAAATGCTGCTGTGTTCCTATCTAATTTTGTCAATAGGTCACCTACACAGTGGATGTTAGTGCTAGTTAACTAGTATTTGCCTACCTATGTTTATTTATATCTGCCCTCAGTGTTTTTACCTTTCTCTTTTTCCTGAAGCTTTGCTCTAAAATAATCCCCCTACTATTTGTTTTTTGTAGCCCTATAGGACCCTCCCCTGTGGTATTCTTTTGGCCACAGTAACAGTGTGTTGTGTATCCTAACTTCTACCCTGCACCTCTGACCATCGGTCTAGGAGCCAACAAAAGCTTAAAAAAAGTACCTCGGAAGTATATGTCCTTGTAGAATGTGCTATATGATGAATTAGTGTCTTGGTTAATGTTAGAGTAAATGATATAACAGCCATTACAGTGTTCCCCTGCTAGTTGCTACATAAAGCAGATGCCAGCAGCCCCAGTTCTATCTCTGTAGCTACCCTCAGCCTGTATACTGTTTCTGTGCTATTCTACCATCCTAACTCTTCTCCTCCTTGGACCTTATGTCCAAACCCTCTCTCAACAGTATTTCTGCCTTTTCTTACTGACTGAAGTCTCCCACTTACTGCCTTGTATTAATACTATCTCAACTTTATTTTTCTCCTGCTCCTTGCTGCTAGTATATCTTCTCTCTCCCTCCTTTTTCTCACTGTCTAGTCCATCTCAGCCTTTCCTCTCTGACTTTCTATACGCATAGCTGTCTATGTAATTTGTGCCCTGTGTTGTCCACCTAACCTCTCTGAACTTATTTGTATGCTAACTATTCTCTCAGTAATACTATATACTCACCTTCTAACTTGCCCTCTACTCTTCTGATTGTTTCCAGAAGACCTGCCTTCTACCTTCCTTTGGCTCTTCCTGCTCCATTCGCCCTGCAGGCTCACTCTGCTCCCCTTCCCTACCCCCAGTTCCCACCCACCCCCAGGGGTCCTAAACTTGTATTTCTTTAACCACACCCCCAACCATCCAATCTAATACTTCATCCAATTTATTTAATTTAACCACACCCCACCTATTTTACATTTCCCTCACCTCCAACATCTAGTACCTCCTCCTAAACCTCTTAAGGCTATTCACTACCTATCACTGCTCCCACACAAATAACTTTATAAAACCCTTACTTTCCTTTGTATTTCTTACCCAGTTTCCTGCTATAGCTATATAAGAAACTCTTTAAAATATGTCTTCAACAACTAAACTTATCCTAACCAAAATTTTAATATTTTTTACTCTCATATCTATTCTCACCTATGCCTATCTCTTCACCTCCATTAATAAAGTTAATCATGACTACTTCAACTACTCTCCTAAACAAACAGCTAGTCATAACTACACCTTTACCCATTTTCAGATAAACACCACATCCACACCCTGCTTCCTGCTAGCCAAGTATCATAGACTTACTCATATTAAATTCAATAACACAACTGTAAAAAAAAACTTAAATACCTAACCAGCTTCCTTAACTACCCATTTTCTGCCCTAAAAACTCCCACCTTAAAAGATGGTGACATCCACCCTAACCCAGGTCCAACAAACATCCCAACTTTTACAACTCCTTCTACCAGTCCCCCCACCCTAACTACCCAAACCTGTCTCTCAAATTATTTACTTTTAGGTCATCTTAATATCAGCAGTATAAATAATAAAATTGCCCATCTCCATGCCCTCCTTGATACTCATTCCTTTCATATCCTATGCCTCACCGAAACCTGGTTAAAACCTGTAACTAAAGATAATGAAATAATCCCCCCAGGTTACAACATATTGAGACTCAACCGCATAAAACGTAGGGGTGGGGAAGTAGCACTATTGTATAAATCCACCCTACAGATCTCCTCCATCTTATAACCCACCTCAGGATAGTAAGGCTGAAGTTCTTATCCCCCAACTTCAACTAAATGCTTCCAAAGCCCTTTATATTATCTGTATCTACCTACCCCCTGGTAATAATATCTTTACAATAGAAGACATTCTAAGCTGGGTATCAACTTCTTACCCACAAGAAACCATTATACCTGGTGATTTTAATACTGACTGGAAATGTATAAACACAGATAATCCTTCATCACATATTAATCTTCATGGCTTTAGTCAAACTATTACCATCACTAGACTTAACAAACCCAACAACAAAGAGAGTATCTTAGATTGGATACTCATTAATAAACAGCAACAAATTTACAAGGTAGGAACTCTACCAGATGACTTAAGGGATCATATGTTAACTTACATTATAAGACAAAAGAATGACATCCCTAACACCCCTACTTACAAGATCTCTCGAACCAACAAATATTTTAACCCTGTATTATTCCAAAATGAACTTAATGCCTGTAACTGGTACCCACTAAAAACTCTCCCTCTTAAGCAGGCAGTTAAATATTTCAACTCTAGCTTCTTAACTATCCTTGATAAGCATGCTCCTAAACGTTCTATCAGAATGAAGTCCAAACCTGCCCCCTGGCTTTCAAAAGAAACTAGATAACTCATATTGCTTAGGAATAAATCTTGGACCAAGTGGAGAGCATCCAAAAATATCTCAGAGCAACAAACATTTAAACAGCTAAGGAATACTTCTAAAAAAGCTATACTGACTGACAAAAAAACTACTATTGTAAACTACAGCAATCTCACCATAACAATCCACAAAAATTCTGATATAGTGTTAATAGACTCCTTCACCCAGGGCACTCCAGTACACCACCCCCTCTAGGGGCTGATAATACCTCCCTTCAAACTGCCAATGCCTTCAATACCTTCTTCACAGACACCATAAAATTTCTAGCCTGTCAACTGTCTACAAATAACTCTAATCTCCAAACATCTTTACCTAATACTCTCCCAACATTCCAAATACAACCCATCGCTACTGCGTACATCCAAAAACTTATACATAAACTTAAGTCATTTACCCCCTCTGCAGAACAAATATCATCTGAATACCTGCAAAAAGCAGCCAAAGCAAATGTTCTTCGTGTTTCACTGTTGCAGTCATTACACTTGGGTTATCCTGCTGGCAGGCTACCCTCAGTCGGCCTGAATTCCAAAGTCTAGGTCTGGCGTCGGTTGCTGTCACCTCTTCCCTGATGTCAGAGAGCCAGGGGTATAAAAGATGCAGCTGACGCCATTTTCTTCAGTCTTTCTTGCCGTGCAGTGTCCGAAGCAGAAGCAGTTCACAAGTGCCGGTCGGCCGACTCCTGAGATTTTCATGTTCGAACTTCAGATCCAAAGTCTTCATTAAAAGCTAAGTACCCCATTGGGGAAAAGTTTTTTCTTGCTCCAGACCGATGTCAGAAAAAGTTAATAATTATATTTCTTGTGGGAAGCAAATACCTCATAAGGACTTTCATTTTTACTGTATTCCTTGCTTAGGCCCTGACCACGATGGTGCTAGTTGTCGGTTTTGTGCTAGATTTAACCAGCACACTATTAAGCGCCGGTATGATTTTGATTTTCACTATTTTGGCAGAAGATTTAATTACACGATGCCGTCGGATAGCCATCCAACTACCAGAAGTCACAAGAAACGTAAAGAAAAAGAAAAGGAAAGGCATCCGAGGTCTAAAACTGAAGACAAGGCTTCCTCTAAGCCAGTCGCAGGTTCGCCGGTTCTCAGTGAGGTGCCTTTGCAGCCCCTGATGCCCACTACTTTGGACCCGCAGGCCACTACAGTCTCCCACGTGGAGTCGCCTAGGTCACTGGAAGCTCAAGGTATTGGACCTTCGTAAAATATTCCCTCAGATGGGTCCAGAGCCGCTGAGCAGGCATCGGCTTCTGAGGGTGTTTTCAGACCTACTCAATTATACATTAAAGTGACTCCAGTTACAAAGGCAAAGATTAAAGCACCTTTAAAGACAAAGAAACAAGTACAACAGCGTCATGGTCAGGCCTCCATGCCCAAAAAACAGATGGTCAAAATGGCCGAAGACTTAATTACTTTGATCAGGGGTTCCCATCCCCCTCCTGATAAGAGGCCTAGGCAAGAGACAGAATATGAATCTTCAGATCAGGTTTCCATTTCATCTGATTCCTCTTCTGATCAGGAATACTCTCTTCCTCCCTATGAGGATTCTGATGCTGAAGAATCTATCCCTTCAGCCTCTCCTCCTGAGGATTACTCTTTTGGGGAAACCTTGCATACCATGAGGGAACATTTCCACTGGGAGAGTCAAGATTACTCAGAATCTAAGAAAAGGCTAGGAGACTTCCTTTTACTCCCACAGCACAGGCCCCTAGCTATTCCACCTGTGTTAGACATTGTAGATGTATTTTCAGAGTCCAGTCTGACCCCTGACTCCTTACCTCCAGCTCCTGTTAAGCCGGACAGGTACTACAGAGTTCCTGACTCTCATAAATTCCTTTTCAAAAACCCTGCTGCTGACCGAGAAACTATCTCTCAGGGTCCCAAAGGGATCAAGGCATCCACTGCAAAAATCCCTACCCCCTCTGACAGGGATTCTAGGGCATTAGACAGATGGGGGTAGACAATTTACACCTCTGCTACCTTGGCTATAAGGGCTTTAAATTGTCAGTTTTATATGCTCAAATATCAGCAATATATTATGTCACTGCTTAAACAGAAAATGTTGATAAATTCTGAATGTGCAGGAAACAAAGAAATGCAGGATTTATTGCATGCAGCTGAGCAAGTTGGAAAACATACTTTGCAATGTGGTTTTGATTCTTTGGAGGCCTCCTGCAGGGCTGCTGTTATGGGTTCTGTCATCAGGAGGCATGCTTGGTTAAAGGAACAAAATCTGCCTGACCATGTCAAAGCAAAATTATTAGATGCTCCATTACAGCATGATTCCTTGTTTGGTGTTAACGCAGAGGAGGTTTTAAAGAAAATGGAGGACAAAGCTAAATCTATGCAAACAGTTAAGGATTTCTTACAGGTGCAGCCTCCAAGATTTAGCAGACACTGACCTACAAAGAATTGGTCCTTTCCAGTGTCAGACAGACCACAAAGGGGCAGATACAGATGCCCAAGAGGTAGATCCCAGCCCCAAGGTTCTTACAGATCTTAACAATGGGGTGCTTCTACCTCCAAAAGCGGAGAAGACAAATCACAGCCATGCAGGAAACAGTCCCAATGACTTCCCCCTGCCTTCACCAAGCTCTTATCTTCTGGCAACTCCTTTAGGGGGAAAACTAGCACTTTTTTCTCAAAATTGGCACATAACACAGAAAAAATGGGTCCTAGACATAGCGCCACAAGGCTACAAATTCCACTTCCATACCCTGCCAAGGACAAACGGTTGGCCAGACCTGCCAATACATTAATGGGCAGAGGCACAAAAACAAGTCTCATCCCTCATGGACATGAGGGCCATTCAACAAGTACCAGAGCAAGAGCAAGGACAAGGATTTTATTCAAGACTGTTCTTGGTACCAAGAAAGGACAAGACCTGGAGACCAATACTGGGCCTATCTATTCTAAACACATATCTGGATATACCAAAATTCAAAATGTTGACTCTACAGCAGCTTCTGCCCATGCTGGGCAAGAAGGCTTGGCTTGTGACTTTAAGCCATCACACAGTACAACTACTGCACGTCTATCCTTTACAGATACCATCAAAAGAAACCGTAATAATAACATCCTCTCATCTGCACTCTTTATTGACCTCTCTAAAGCTTTCGACATGGTAAACCACACCCTCTTAATCAATATTCTTGAATCTCTTTCCTTTGACTCTCAGGCTGTTAAATGGATCAGGTCCTACCTCAGCAACAGGCAACAAGCAGTTATCTGGGATAATCAAATCTCATCCTTTTTGCCAATCACCACAGGAGTCCCCCAGGGCTCCATTCTTGGACCACTTCTTTTCTCATTATTTATCAATGATTTCCGTGTAGCAATTCCTCAAGCTACCTGCATTCAATATGCAGATGATTCCACACTAATATGCTCAACAACCTCTCCATCTGAACTATATTCTCTTACTCAAAATGTTTTCAGCACTGTAGAAACATGGTTTACAAAACGCTGCCTCCTTCTTAATGCCAAAAAAACAAAACTCCTTCTCTTTACAACCACTAACAAGTCCTCCCCCATAGATTTCTCAATCTCTTCAAATAATGGCACTATTATTTTTCCAGACTCTACAACTAAACTGTTAGGAATATCTATTGACAATAACCTCACATTTGATTACCATATAAATAACACCATTAAAACAGTCAACAGAAAAATAGGCTCCTTATATAGAATAAAACCTTTCCTAACCCCAGCTGCCAGAACCAAGATTGCTCACTCCCATCTAATCTCGACTCTTCTGTATGCTTCACCTATTTTTACCAACCTAAAGAAAACTAACCTTAACAAACTAGCATCTTCCTACAATAACATTGCCAGATTCGCTACTGGCAACCCCTTTAGAACCCACCACTGTTTTAATCTTAGGCAACTAGACTGGCTGGAATTCCAAAACCATCTGATAATACCCCAACTCACGATTGCCCACAAGATATTTTACCAACCCAGTAACACCCCTATACTCTCCAAGCTCTTAATCCCCTATAAAAATTTGAATTCCCTACGTTCTTCTAGCAAACTCCTAGCTAGCATAACCAAGTCTAATAATATGGCTGGTGACTCTCTGATGTCCTTCAAGGATGCATCTGCAGTCATCACATATGGGTTGTCCTGCCTCAGGCAGCCCTTCGGTCGGCCGGATTCGAAAGTCTGGGTCCGGCATCGGCTGATGTCGCACTTTCCCCGACGTCAGAGTGCCTGGGGTATAAAAGCATCAGCCGACGCCATCTTCCCCAGTCTTTCTTGCCACGTGGTGCCCGAAGCAGAAGCAGTTCGCAAGTGCCGGTCGGCCAGCTCCTTTAATTCAGCTACCGAAGACTTCAAAAAGCTAAGTACCCCATTGGGGACTCTTTCTTGCCTCAGCCGATGTCAGATAAAGTTAATAATTGTTTAACTTGTGGGAAACAAATACCTCATAAGGATTTCCACTCTTACTGCCTACCCTGTCTAGGCCCAGACCACGTCTCGGCCTGTTCAGCCTGTGCTTTCTTCAACCGACGCACTCTTAGACGTCGGGCGGAGTTTGCAGAGGAATTCTTTGGGGCTAGTTTTGCGTATAAGATGCCGTCGGAGACTCCGACTTCTCATTTAGTTAAGAAACAGAAGGACAAGGACCGACACGCGGGCCGCGGTTTCGGCTGAAACCACGGCCAGGCCTACCGCGAGTGTCTTGGTCTCGGCTGAAACCGAGTCCTTGCTACTTCCAATTACCGAAACCGCTCAACTGACTACCTCGGTTCCGGAGGCCTCGGCTGAGTCGGTTATTGAATTCCCAACAGAAACTGGTGTCCTGGAACCTTCCGACACCATTCCTTTAGACAAATCTACACCAGCACGTGGTGCAGCCAGGCCTCCTGCATCCATGTCCATTAAGGCATTCTCCAGGGCTAAAGCTGCTCAACTCTCAAAAGCTTTGCCTCCCAAGGTTATTCCTCAGGGACCCTCTACTGGTTCACAGATTCTAAGCTTAGCAGAGGATCTTATCTCCTTAATTAGGGGCTCTCAACCTCATCCGGACAGGGGCTCTCAACCTCCTCCAGACAAAAGGCCCAGGGTTGAGCCCTCTGATCCCCACTCCTCAGATGAGGCCTCTGATGGCTCTACTCTCTCGGACCACCAGGAGGAGGCTTTTTCGGCCTATGAGGATTCTGATGCAGAGGAATCTATTCCCTCGGCCTCCCCTCCTGAAGAGTTTTCCTTTGGGGAGACACTGCACACCATGAGAGAGCATTTCCAATGGCAGGGCCAGGAATTCTCTGATTCCAGGAAAAGATTAAGGACCTTTTTACATTTGCCTCAGCATAGGCCTTTAGCTATTCCTCCCGTTTTGAATGTCATTGATGATGTGTTCTCTGACTCTAGCACAACCCCTGATTCTCTCCCTCTGGCTCCTGCCAAACCCGATAGGTACTACAGGGTCCCGGACTCACATCTTTACCTTTACAAGGTCCGCTCTGCTGATCCAGAAACTATTTCCCAGGGTCCTAAAGGGGTTGCAGCTGCCACTGCTAAAAATCCTCTCCCCTCTGAAAGGGAGTCCAGAGCTTTAGAGAGATGGGGTAAAAAAGTGTATACTTCTGCTACTCTTTCTATGAGGACATTAAATTGTCAATTTCATATGATACAGTACCAAGAGTATTTGTTAGATGAATTGCATAAAAAACTGTCTTCTCCTGACCCCCTAGACCGCAAGTCACTTCAGGATCTGGTACATAACTCACAACAGGTTAGCAACCATTTCTTGCAATGTGGTTATGATGCATTGGAAGCTTCATGTAGGTCAGCTATGACCGGCGCAGTCATACGTAGGCATGCTTGGCTGAAGGAACAATCTCTGCCAGACCATGTTAAAGCAAAGCTGCTGGATGCTCCTCTGGAAAAGCAAAAGTTATTTGGCTCCACGGCTCAGGAGGTCCTAAAGAAATTTGAAGAAAAGGCAAAATCTGTACAAACAGTCAAGGATTTTCTCCAAGTACAACCACCAAGATTCAGCGGGAATTGGCCTTCCAAGAATTGGTCCTTTCCAGACACGGACAGATTTCAGAGAAGCAAGAACAGGCATGCCAGAGGTAGAGGGCAAGCTAGAGGTTCCTACAGAGGACGTCAATGGCAGCCTCCCAACCAGAGAGGTAATGCAGGACCTTCAACTGCTGCACAAGGACAGGCTCAATGACTTTACTTTGACACCGCCAACCAGGGCTCAGTTGAAAGCACCTTTGGGTGGAAAGCTTTCTTTATTCTCAGAGAATTGGCACAGTATTACAAGGGACAAATGGACACTACAAATAATAGACAAAGGATACAGGTTTCATTTCCAGACATTACCAAAAAGAAAGGGCATGCCAGACCTGCCACCGAATCAAAGGGCAGAGGCTTTGAAACATATTTCCAGCTTAATGCAAATGAAAGCTATAGAAAAGGTTCCTCTGTCAGAACAAGGCCAAGGATTTTATTCCAGACTATTCCTTGTGCCAAGAAAAGAAAAACAATGGAGGCCTATTCTCGACTTGTCCGCACTGAATACTTATCTCATTGTGCCAAAGTTCAAAATGCTGACTCCACAGCAGCTCCTTTCCATGCTGGGCAAGGGGTCTTGGCTGGTAACTCTAGACCTCAAGGAGGCATACCTGCATGTCCCTATCAGACAAAGTTGCAGAAGACACCACAGATTTCTTGCAGGGTCAGAGCATTATCAGTTCTCAGCATTGCCCTTTGGCTTATCTACTGCACCCAGAGTATTCATGAAATGCCTGGCATCAGTAATTGCACACTGCAGACTTCAGGGGATTCAAATATACCCATATCTGGACGACTGCCTTATACAAGCGGACAGTCAACAAACTTTGGTAGAACACTTGAATTATGCCATCCACATACTTCAGGCCCTGGGATATACAGTCAACTTTCACAAATCAAGACTTGTTCCATCCCAAAGAATAACCTTTCTGGGTGCAGATCTAGATACAACCACCCAAATGGCCTTCCTCACAGAAGAAAAACAAAATCAACTACCAGATTACTTCAGAAATCTGACAAGACAAACCCAGCTGACTGCAAGGAAAATCCTGCAGGCCCTGGGTTACATGGCTTCTTGCATCCTTCTGATTCCGCAAGCAAGACTACATATGAGGAAACTACAATGGTACCTAAGGAGTTTATGGACTCAGCACAGTCACAGCCTGGAAACTTTGATACCACTCATTCCATGCCTTCAAAAGGAATTTCTGTGGCTGGCTCAAGCAAGCCAGTCAAACAGGGGTCTGCCTTTCAGCAAACCAATAGCCAACCAAACCATTACAACAGACGCTTCAGACCAGGGATGGGGAGCGCACATGGAGGGCAGATGCTTTCAAGGTCTATGGTCACAAAAAGAGCTACGCATGCACATAAACCAAAAGGAAATGCTGGCAGTGATACATGCAGTCGAAGCCTTCAAACCCTTTCTGCATCATGGCCATCTGCTAATAAGGACAGACAACACCACGGTTATGTGGTACATAAACAAGCAAGGAGGCACCCATTCCTATCCTTTTTGCAGGCTGGCAATGAATCTATGGGAACTTTCCTTGAAACTCAATATACAGCTACAATCCCAGTTTGTGCCAGGGAAAGACAATATACTGGCGGACAGCTTAAGCAGAAATATCATGGATGCACACGAATGGATGCTGCACCCAGACATCTTTCTACAGATAACACAATCATGGGGGAGGCCGGACTTAGATCTTTTTGCCTCCCCCCACAATCATCAACTGAAGAAATTTTGCTCAAGGACATACCACCCACAAGCATGGCAAGTGGACGCCCTCTCTTTCAGCTGGAGAACTCTAACAGTGTATGCATTTCCACCTCTCCCATTAATGACCAAGGTTTTACTGAAGATCAGGACAGAGCAGCCAAAAGTGATTCTGATAGCTCCGGACTGGCCAAGACAGCACTGGTACCCACTGTTAAAGAGCCTGTCACGCATGAAACCATGGCCTCTTCCTCTATGGCCACTTCTACTGACACAGCACAATTACAAAACTCTGCATTCCAACCTGAAAACCTTGCAAATGACAGCCTGGAAAATACCTTGACTCCTCCTCAGGACAAGCTATCCCAGAGAGTGAAAGATATTATTATGGAAGCTCGCCGGCCTTCCACAAGAAAGGCATATTCAGCAAAATGGAAAAGATTTCACATGTGGAACACCACAAAGGGCCTAGATGCGACAGTGATGAACATGGCACATATCCTGGAATACTTGGCAGAAATGTTCCACAATGGTCTGTCTTACTCTTCCATTAAAATTCATGCTTCAGCAATTTCAGCAGAGTACAATACTGATCCACCTGTTTTCTCTCATCCTCTCCTAAGACAGTTTCTAAGAGGAATCAAAAACATCAATCCTCCAAGGAAATCACCTCTACCTACTTGGGACCTTAACTTCGTGTTGGAAAAACTAACACTGCCTCCCTTTGAACCAGCAGCATCTGCAGAACTACAGTTCCTGTCTTGGAAGACTGCTTTCCTTCTGGCCATAACCTCAGCAAGAAGACTATCTGAGTTACAGGCCCTTATGGCAGTACAGCCATTCCTTATTTTTCATCAGGACAGAGTTTCATTGAGAACCAATTCTACATTTATGCCAAAGGTAGTATCCAGGGTTTCATTAAATCAAGCTATTCACTTGCCTACCTTCTTTCCAAATCCACAAAACAAAGGGGAGAGACTTCTGCACACCCTGGACATACACAGACAGTTGTGCTACTACTTGGACAGAACTAAAAGTTACAGAAAAACTGACCAACTGTTGGTAGCATATGCTGCTGGTACACAAGGAAAAGCAATTTCCAAACAGACAATTTCAAAATGGATAGGGAATTGCATTCGTTTCTGTTACTCCTTTCATGGAAAAACTGTGCCAGCTAACATTAGACCTCATTCCACAAGAGCCACAGCCACCTCCACCGCCTTCTTAAGAGGGGTGGCTACCAAGGACATTTTAGAAGCTGCTACATGGAGCTCCTTGCATACATTTGCCAAGCATTACAATTTACCTTTATATTCCAGATCCAGAGCAGGCTTTGCTACGACAGTCCTGCAGGGCATTTTAGCTACACCATCCTTTACATAGTTCCTCCACCCCCAGATTGGCTATGGTATTCTACCCATATGTGATGACTGCAGATGCATCCTTGAAGGACATAGTACAGTTTTGTACCTACCATAAATGTAGATGTCCGATAGGTATGCATCTGCAGTCAGGTTTACCCTCCCTCCTTCCCCTCTGTGGTATTTCTTGGGTACTTACCCCTCTTATAGCTAGCTGGGGGGATCTATTATGGTGTATTTGTTTTTATATTATTGTGCATGTTTGGATTTTTAAATGCATCTCTCCAAATTTAGCCTTCCTTAGAGGGCACCTGGCATCTGGGGCAAGAAAAACTGAGGAAGATGGCATCGGCTGATGCTTTTATACCCTAGGCGCTCTGACGTCGGGGAAAGTGCGACATCAGCCGGCGCCGGACCCAGACTTTGGAATCCGTCCGACCGAAGGGCTGCCTGAGGCAGGACAACCCATATGTGATGACTGCAGATGCATACCTATCGGACATCTACATTTATGGTAGGTACAGAATTGTACTTTTACTAACACAGCAGGAAAAAACTGGAACCTGCTACCCAATGAACTAACTCTAATCACATCCTTGCCACTCTTTAAACGAAAACTTAAAAAAACACCTCCGAGTCCAAATGCACTGGTTATGCCCTTGTAGCAACCCTGACTAACCACCCTCTTCACATCTGTTTCTTCCTCTTCCAACCAAACTTCCAAACATTTTAATGCTTAGTTATGTATGCAAGACTGACACTGTTTAAACTCTAATTAACTTACTGCCAAAATCTTTCCACCTGATGTGAATACTTGCACATGGTTCTTACTGCGCTACATTTGTTTTTGCTTTCTTCAGTGTAAATATTTTTACTGTTGCTTTTCTCAAGTGTTAATACCTTTGTATGTAATATCTACTTGTTGTATGTCTCTCTATTTTGTTTTTATTAATATTTCATACTTTTGATATCTGTTTGGAGCTTTTCTCCCCGGGCCTCTACTGAAAATGGAAATATACCCAGCTAGATTAGCCCAGTTAACAAATGTAAAATAAATAGATCCAAAAGAGGCATACCTGCATGTCCCAATCAGACAAACAGGCAGAAGATACCTCAGATTCAAAGCTGGCTCAATGCACTACCAATTCTCTGCACTGCCCTTTGGTTTATCTACTGCGCCCAGGGTCTTCACAAAGTGCCTGGCACCAGTAATTGCATTCTGCAGACAAAAAGGAATACAAATATATCCTTACTTGGATGACTGCCTCATTCAAGCAGAGAACAAGGACATTCTACTACAGCATCTGGCATTTGTAAAGAGATTTGTAACAGGCCTAGGGTACACAGTCAACGAAAAGAAATCAAAACTAGTACCCTCTCAAGAGATAATATTCCTGGGTGCAAGCTTAAATACAACTGCCCAGATGGCTTATCTTACGCCAGACAAAAAAAGGCAACTGACTATATAGGTTCATAGGTTCATAGGTTCATAGGTTCATACTAGGCTATCTGCCCAAGGGCATTTATAAGCCTAGCCCATAGTTATTTGGCTTTCGCCACCCCTTTAGTTTGAATAAAACTATGCCTATTATTTTGCTGTGCCTCTGTCAAGCAGTGACACTGAAGTAATCCCTGGGGTATATCTGCGATCCCCCATCCATTGGTCAAGATTCTTCTTGAACAAGGCCAGCGAGGTGCTCTGCCTCACATGTACCGGGATTTTGTTCCACAGCATAGGGAGTCTCTGGGTGATGAATCTGTCCCTCCAGCATGTTCTATTAATAACCGTGTCAAGGTTTAAGTCTCCCGCCCTTGTGGTTCTGTTGGCAACAAAGGCCCAGTTATCTGCAAGAAAAAATCTGCAGGCTTTGGGCTTCATGGCATCCTGCATTCTACTAATTCCATATGCGAGACTGCATATGAGGAAACTTCAATGGTACCTAAAAAGTGTTTGGGCTCAACATTGCCACAGCCTGGAAACAATAATTACCCTCATTCCCTGCCTGCAACAGGAGTTTCGATGGTGGGCGAAGGCTTGTCACCAGAACAAGGGACAGACATTCACTTTATCCCCAGCCAGGCAGACATTAACAACGGATGCATCAGATTATGCCTGGGAGGCCCACATGGCAGAAAGATGTATTCAAGGCACATGGTCCGCAAACCAAATGCATCTACATATCAATCAAAAAGAGATGCTAGCTGTTCAGAATGCTCTGACAGCCTTCAAGGACCTACTTCATCCGGGACAACTACTGATAAAGACAGACAACACCATGGTCATGTGGTATATAAACAAGCAGGGAGGCACTCATTCTTACCCCCTTTGCAGACTAGCCATGACTTTGTGGGACACAGCATTGACTTACCACGTAAATCTGCAGGCACAATTCCTGCCAGGAAAGATAAATACTCTGGCAGATGAACTAAACAGAAACCTCATGGATCCCCACGAGTGGAAATTGGATCTACAAGTCTTCAGCATGATAACAATGAACTGGGGAAGGCTGGATATAGATCTATTTGTCTCTCCTCACAACTACCAACTAAAAAGATTCTGCATAAGGACCTTTCACAGACAAGCATGAAAAGTAGATGCCCTATCTTTCAGCTGGAAAAGCTTAACAGTATATGCCTTTCCAACACTGCCTCTTCTCCCCACGGTACTTCTAAAGGTCAGACAAGAGAAGCGAAAGATTATACTGATTGTCCCAGACTGGCCACGCCAGTACTGGTATCCAATCCTAAGGAACTTGGCTCAATGCCTGGCTTGGACCTTGCCTCAAATACCTCATCTACAGTCCCAACAAAACAATCAGATCCTGCACAGCCAACTCAAGACCTTAAATCTAGCAGCATGGCGGATAATGTAGTCATACAAAACGCACATCTCACTAAAGCTGTGATGGATGTCATTTTGGAGGCCAGAAGGCCTAGTACCAGAAAATCTTACGCTGGAAAATGGAAGAGATTCTGTGCCTGGAACCAGGCACAAGGAATTGACACAGCTGTACCAAATATTCCTCAGATTTTGCAATACTTAACTGAGATGCTGGACAAAGGCCTATCCTTTTCATCAATTAAAATTCATGCCTCTGCCATTTCAGCTCATAACAATACAGAGCCACCAATCTTTTCACATCCTTTGTTAAGGCAGTACCTCAGAGGAGCCAAAAACTTATGGCCTCCAAGGAGATCACCAATACTTGCATGGGACCTCAATTATGTCTTGGAAAAACTCACCCTGCCTCCTTTTGAGCCAGCCGCTACAGCTGATATAAAGTTTTTATCTTGGAAAACAGCTCTGCTCCTAGCAATAACCTTTGCAAGACGAGTCTCAGAGCTACAGGCACTCATGGCTGTGGAACCTTTTATCATTTTTTATCCAGACAGGGTTTCTCTGAGGACAAACCTGACATTTATGCCTAAGGTAGTGTCCAGTGTGGCCCTTAACCAAACTATTCATCTGCCTACTTTTTATCCAGACCCACAGAATAAGGGGGAGAGAATTCTGCATTCTTTGGACATACACAGACAGCTATGCTTCTACTTGAACAGAACCAAAGCTTTCAGAACGACAGAGCAGCTACTAGTGGCATATGCTGCAAGATCACAAGGAAAGGCTATCTCAAAGCAGACTATTTCCAAGTGGATAGGTCACTGCATTTGTTTCTGCTATTCACAACATGGCAAGCCAGTGCCTAAGGGCATTAGGCCACATTCAACCAGAGCAGCAGCCACTTCAGCAGCCTTCCTCAGGGGAGTACCAACCAAAGACATTTTAGAGGCTGCTACCTGGAGTTCAGTGCACACCTTTACAAAGCACTATCATTTACCACTCTACTCTAAATCCAGAGCAGGCTTTGCAACTGCAGTTCTGCAGGGCCTCATAGCCGCTCCTAATGCTATTTAGCTCCAGCCTCCCAACCATAGCTTTGGGATTCAACCTAAGTGTAATGACTGCAACAGTGAAACACGAAGAACATAGTACAATTGTGTACACTTACCATAAATGTAGATGTTCGAGTGTATTCACTGTTGCAGTCCAGGTTACCCACCCACCATCCCCCATATCTTTGCTGGAACTTATCTGCACTTCTCTAATCTATACAACCTATGTGGTGTATTTGCTTGTAAATGAAGGTATAATATATTTTGGTGCATGCATGTTTTTATTGGCATATTTTTAGCCTACCCTTTTGGGGGCACCTGATATCTGGGGCAAGAAAAACTGAAGAAAATGGCGTCGGCTGCATCTTTTATACCCCTGGCGCTCTGACATCAGGGAAGAGGCAACAGCAACCGATGCTGGACTTAGACTTTGGAATTCAGGCCGATTGAGGGTAGCCTGCCAGCAGGATAACCCAAGTGTAATGACTGCAACAGTGAATACACTCGATCATCTACATTTAGGTTCATACTAGGCTATCTGCCCTAGGGCATTTATAAGCCTAGCCAGAGTGTGTTTGGCTTTCGCCACCCATTTTAAATTAATTTAGCTATGCCCTTTTTCGAGGTTAGTATACTGTGCCTCTGTCTAACAGTGACACAGAAGTGATACCCGGGGTAAACCTATGATCTCCCATCCACTCATCAAAATTCCTCTTGAAGAGAGTCAATGAGGGACTCTGCCTAACCTGGACTGGGATTTTTTTCCAGAGTGAAGGGAGCCTCTGGGTTATGAATCTTCCCTCCAGCATGTCCTATTTATTTCATTGCTGAGGTTCAAGTCTCTCGAGTGCGTAGCTCGATGGGATTTGGATTTTCTGAGGTGCAGCATGTCCATTAATTCTGGGTTGGACATGGCTTTATACGTCAGGCACAGATTGCCTCTGAGCAAGCAGTATGCCACTGAGTAGAGCTGGAGTTTCTTTAACCAGGCAGCATATGGCATCTGTTTGAGCCCTTTGATCCTCTTGGTGAGGTACTTTTGGGGTCTTTCCGGTTGCTGAAGGTGTCTGGTAAGGTACATCCCAAAAGGGGCATTGTACTCAATTATGGGCCTGATGAGGGATGAGTAAAGAGGCACAATGACCTCCCCTGACCTAGATGTGAATCCCTTCATGATTAGGTGGGCTATATAAAATGTTTTTCTAACCACTTTGGCCACGTGGTTGTCAAATGAGAGATTGCTATCAACTTGGGTCCCCAGGCCCCTAATTACTTCTTCTGTACTTAATGGATTACCACCTATGTGGTAATTTGTGGCACTGTTTTTGCCAAAGGGGATGACTGTACACTTTTTGGCGTTTAGCTTGAGGTCATGGCTCTGGCACCAGTTGTCTGTTTCTATGAGGCCCTTTTGGAGGATGCTTGTGTCAGCTGGAGAGTCGATTATGGCACCCAGTTTGCAGTCATCTGTGAACTTGGTCAGCCACAGTCCTTCTGTGTTGGCCTGTACCTCCGAGAAATATATACCGAACAAGAGAGGTCCCAGGACTGAGCCTTGTGGGATGCCACTTGTAACTGGTTTGGAGTCTGACATGGCTCCAGCAATTCTAACCATGTGGGTTCTGTCCTTGAGCCAGTTTGCAACCCATCTAGTGACATAGGGGTTTATATTTAAGCTGGTGAGCTTATCTATAATGCCCGAGTGGGGTATTGTATCGAAGGCTTTTGCGAGGTCCAGGTAGGCTGTGTGGACCACCTTTCCCTCGTCATGGCCTTGGTGACTGTTTCAAAGAAATTGACCAGGTTTAAGAGGCAGGATCTGCCCTTAACAAAGCCAAACTGGGTAGGATCCAGTGTCTGTAGGTCCCCAATATCTTTATTTATGAGGTCCATGATGATCCTTTCCATAGCTTTGCAGACCAAGCTAGTCAGGTTTATGGGGCAATAGTTTCCAGGATCCACTGAGGCACCACCTTTGTGGAGAGGGACCACTGTTGCTGTATGCCACTCTTTGGGTACATATCCTGTAGTAAGGCTGAGATTAAACAGTAGTTTTATGTTTGGGTTTAGCTCTTCTTGGAGTTCATGTAGGACACAGCCCGGGACACCGTCTGGTCCCATTGATGCTGTGTTTTTTGCTTTGGAGAGGGTGGCTCTTACCTGAGCATCTGAGATGTCATGGGGGCAGCACTCTGCTGGGATAGATATTTGCCCTTTTGGGGGAGTTTGCTGAACCTATCAGCTAGGATGTTGGCAATGTCTGTGGGTTCGTGTATTTTTGTCATTTTGGACTAATTCTGAGCATATCTGGGAATTCCCACCCAGGTTCCTAACATAACTAAAGAAAGCCTTGTGATTATCCTTAGTGTCCTGTGCAATCTTTCTCTCGAAGCTGGCCTTTGACGATTTTATGAGTGCCCATAGTTTTTTGCTAATACTGATCAGAGATGCCTTCCCTTTTTGGGATTTTGCTCTATCATGTAGTAGATTCCTACTTCTATTGTATAGTTTGTTTATGGCTGGGGTCCACCAGACAGGACGTCTGCCTTTGGAGGATTGGGTCTTGGTTTTATTTATTTGGGATTGCATGATCCATGCATTCCTGAAGGTGATCATAGAATGCATTTATAAAGGATTCTGCGGTCTGGGCTGTATTTTCCACAGGCCCGGGGGCTTTGAAGGATTCCACCTCAGTTTTTAGGAGTGTGAAATTTGCTTTAGAGAAGTTTTTCACTGTGGTTTTCTGGGCAGGGGGTGGGGTCGGGATGTGAATATCCAGTGAGATTAGTTTATGGTCTGACCTTACCAGTGAGGGATACACTTCTGGTCTGGAGCATAGAGTCCCCATGTTGGTGATGATCAGGTCCAGTATGTTTTCCCCTCTTGTGGGAGTGGTAACAAGTTGTTCCATAGCATTTGAGTTTATAAATTCTAGGAATCTTTGGGCTAGGGTGTTGGAGCTAGAGTAATGCTCCCAGTCTATGTTTGGGTAGTTGAAGTCGCCCAATATAATGATGTTTGGAGAGACCTTCATATTTTACAGTGTTCTCAGGAAGGCCAAGTGGGGTTCCTGGGTTTGGGAGGGTGGTCTGTAGCAGGCTATAAACTGGAAGGCAGTTTTACCCACTGTTAGTTGCACATGGATAGTCTCTGATGCTTCGTGCTGTGCCACCAACCTGGAGGTGTGAGTATCTTTGATGAATATTGATACTCCCCCTCCTTTTGTGGTTCGGTCCAAGTTTTGGGGCTGAAAAGCATGGTATGAGGTATAACCTGGTAGTGCTGGGGTGCTCTCGGGAGCCTTGAACCAGGTTTCTGTTACTGCACAGATATCAATGTTCTCCATGCTAAGGAAAGTTTTGAGTGCGTGCATCTTGAGGTTTAGACTTCTGGCATTGAGTAGCATTACTCTTAGTTTCTTATCAATTGTGATACCTATGAAGGTGGGTTTGTCTTTTAAGCCTTGCCTAAAAAAGGCACTATGGGGATAGCAAGTGCCTTTGCCAATATCCGAAAGCCCAGGGGTGACAGGTGCAAGCCATCCCTAGCGAAGCATCGTGGCTTGTCGAGCATGTCATCCCAGGCTGACAGGCATTGGATCCCCTTTGAATGACACCAATACTTAAGCTCATTGTTGAAATTGATCATCTTGTCTTCATATTGTGGCATCATTTTTGGTGAGGGTAAGATGCTACTCAAGGTCAGGGTCATACCAGCCTGGGCTACATGCTCAGAGAGCCCTCTATGTCTCTTTTCATGTAGTCCAGGGAGGTACGTCTCAGGTCATTCACACCAGCATGGACAATGACTGAGTCATATTTGTACTTGCCTTGGAGTGACTTGAGTGCTTGTGTTATGTGGCGGATCCTAGCGCCTGACAGGCAGCTCACCATGACCTTCTCCTTATTCAGCCTGGTGAGCGGAACGTCAGAGTCCTAACGATATAGTAATCTATTACAAGTGTATCAGTTGTGTTGTTTAGCCTTAAGGGCTGTGACTGTTTGGCACACTGGCTTTGTGAGCTGTGTGTTGCACGTGTTTTGTTTTGGGGTAGCGGTTGCTTGGGTGTCTGCTTTGGAGGTCTCTGCTGTTTAGGCAGATTTTTATTTAGGGCCTCCGAGTATGTTTTTGTGTGTTTATGTGTTTGGTTTGCTGTCGTGGTAGGTCTATGTGAGACTGGAATTGTAGTGAGTGTAGTTTCCTTCTCCTCCTGACTGGTTATGCCAGTACTGAGTTGAAAGAGCTTAGCCTCCAGTTTGGCTATATGGTTGCATCTCTCACATGTGTTGGAATTTGTTGGGAGGAGGAGAGGGTTGTCTGTGTACATGAGGCAGTTGTAACATTGCCTCAAGATTCCCAGATTCACCAGCTGGACCAGAGAGGAGATTGACAACTGACCTTTGGACATGCTAGAATAGTATTGGGAATTCCTTTATAATTGAAAAAAAGGGCCAATGGGGAACAAGGTACTCAAGGGGAGTTTGTGAGGGTGTAGTGCTTTTAATTTTTTAGTGCTGACTTATATAATTGCTTTAGTGAGCAAGTACCAGGTAACTTAAATGCAAAAACAACAAACAGTAACTTTCTTTCAAGTGAAACAAGGAAATAAGTACAGTAAACAATGCAGATATCACTAGGGATCCACAGAAGCGCTGAAAAGCCGTGTTTTCGGTGGAATTAGCGTTTCAGGGAAATAACAAGCAAACAATGAACAAGCATACAAACAAAGCTAGATTCAGCAGGCCTGGATCTAGTCTATGCTACAGCAAACAAGGTGTACCAATTTCAGTAAGAAACAGTTCAAATATGCAGGCACTATAAGCCTTTAACCAGAAATTCCCAGCTCAGAAGGGCAGAGTCCAGCCTCTCCTCCCACAATAGTGCAGACCACGAACCTTCTTAATGTAAAATAACTGGCCTGAAGCCCAAGTGTTTAAACCAGAACTAATACACTTTTAGAATAACAGACACTGAGCCCTCAATCAGCAGTTCCCAACTTAGAAGGATGTAAGCTACCTGTCCTGCCACCACAGTGTAGGCCACAAACCTTCCTAATGTAAAACAACTGGTCTGAAGCCCAAGTGCTTAATCCAAAAGACTTAGAATGATAGCTACACTTTAATCAAATTACTACCAAGCAGTAATAAATACAACTGAATACTTTAAAGAATGCCTGGATTAGTGCTCGAGTTATGCAAACAAAGCTAGATTCAGCAGGCCTGGATCTAGTCTGTGCTACAGCAAACAAGCTGTACCAATTTCAGTAAGAAGCAGTTCAGATATGCAGGCACTATAAGCTTTTAACCAGAAATTCCCAGCTCAGAAGGGCAGAGTCCAGCCTCTCCTCCCACAAGAGTGCAGACCACGAACCCTCTTAATGTAAAATAACTGGCCTGAAGCCCAAGTGCATAAACCAGAATTAATACACTTTTAGAATAACAGACACTGAGCCCTCAATCAGCAGTTCCCAACTTAGAAGGATGTAAGCTACCTGTTCTGCCACTACAGTGCAGACCACAAACCTTCTTAATGTAAAACAACTGGTCTGAAGCCCAAGTGCTTAAACTAAAAGGCTTAGAATGAGTTACACCAAGCAGTAATAAATACAATTGAGTACTTTTAAGATGACGCAAAAGCAAAATAAAGTAGGAAGAAACACAAATACAGTAAAAGCAGATACATTTTTTTTTTTTGAGTGAGCAAATGAGATGGGCCCAGGAGTTACAGGACAGAAACAAGTGCAAATGCAGGCCTTCAAATCAGAAAGTTGAGAGAGATGGAAGACCACCCAAATGGCCAATAACTACAACTTCTGGGACAGAACCACTCCTTATGTGGTAGACAGGTTACCTAATGCTTACCACTCCCACTGATAAGCTAGAAGGCTTCCCTCCAACACAGAAAGGCTTGGGGGGCTCAGAAGCTTACAAACAGTCCTGGATCCAGCAAATCTGTATCTGGAACACTAATTACAGGAAAGGTAGGAAAGAGGCTTACAATTTTTTTTTTCAGAAAAGTAGCAAAAACGCTAGTAAAAACAATTCACATGCAGTGCAAGCTGGCACACTTGAGTATGTAGCAATATTAGTCCACACACAGTTTGAAAAAATGTAATTAAATTAAAAAGGACTAAAAGCAAGTGCAGAAAGGGTTTATTAGGTAGAATGCGGTAAAAAGAGATGGGACTGGGGGAGTGTCCTAGATCAAATCTACAGTGGGGCGGGCACTGCAAAAGCCACCAAATTTAAACTACAACCAAGAACAGTGAGGGGGGCGGGGAAGACCGTTTCAACATAGATGTGAGGAATCACAGTGCAAATTATAAAAGCAAAAAAATATATACTGATCTATGTATATTTGCAGAACAGTAAGACAACAGATATCTAAGCAACAATTTAGCTCTATAATACAGAAAAATATACTCAGCTCTATATATTTGCAGATAGTCTTGTAAGGCTGTCTCTCAGCACACGGGTTCCAATTTAAATGCAGGCTGTTATTAACAGGTCAAATTAAGGGAACCTTGAGTTAAGCAACACACAAGCTATAAAAAACAGTTATATCAGCTGAAGACAAGGCAGAAAATGAGGGGGTGGGGGTGAGGAAGACAGTTTCAACAGAGATGTGAGGAATCACAGTGCAAATTATAAAACCAACAAAATATATACTGATCTCTGTATATTTGCAGAACAGTAAGACAACAGATATCTAAGCAACAATTTAGCTCTCTAATACAGAATAATACAGAAAAATAAACTCAGCTCTATATATTTGCAGATAGTCTTGTAAGGCTGTCTCTCAGCACACAAGTTCCAATTTAAATGCAGGCTGTTATTAACAGGTCAAATTAAGGGAACCTTGAGTTAAGCAACACACAAGCTATAAAAAACAATTATATCAGCTGAAGACAAGGCAGAAAATGAGGTGGGTGGGGAAGACAGTTTCAACAGAGATGTGAGGAATTACAGTGCAAATTACAAAAGCAAAAAAAATATATACTGATCTCTGTATATTTGCAGAACAGTAAGACAACAGATATCTAAGCAACAATTTAGCTCTATAATACAGAATAATACAGAAAAATATACTCAGCTCTATATATTTGCAGATAGTCTTGTAAGGCTGTCTCTCAGCACACAGGTTCCAATTTAAATGCAGGCTGTTATTAACAGGTCAAATTAAGGGAACCTTGAGTTAACACACAAGCTATAAAAAACAGTTATATCAGCTGAAGACAAGGCAGAAAATGAGGGGTGGGGTGGGGAAGACAGTTTCAACAGAGATGTGAGGAATCATAGTGCAAATTATAAAACCAAAAAAATATATACTGATCTCTGTATATTTGCAGAACAGTAAGACAACAGATATCTAAGCAACAATTTAGCTCTATAATACAGAATAATACAGAAAAATATGCTCAGCTCTATATATTTGCAGATAGTCTTGTAAGGCTGTCTCTCAGCACACAGGTTCCAATTTAAATGCAGGCTGTTATTAACAGGTCAAATTAAGGGAACCTTGAGTTAAGCAACACAGAAGCTATAAAAAACAGTTATATCAGCTGAAGACAAGGCAGAAAATGTGGGGTGGGGGTGGGGAAGACAGTTTCAACAGAGATGTGAGGAATCACAGTGCGAATTATAAAACCAAAAAAATATATACTGATCTCTGTATATTTGCAGAACAGTAAGACAACAGATATCTAAGCAACAATTTAGCTCACTGTACTTTGCTTTTCCTGTATCCATTCTTATAAACAGAGCCATAAATGAAGGAACCATCCCAGATATCTGGAAAATCTCCCACATTATCCCTCTACATAAAGGTGGAAACTCCAATGAGTATTCCAACTACAGGCCTATAGCTCTCTTATAACCCTTAGCAAAAGTTATGGAAAAATGTATTCATCATCAACTAATTAACCACCTAACCCAACATAATATACTAGCTAAGTGTCAGCTTGGCTTCAGGCCATTTCATAGTACCACCACAGCCCTCCTATCTTTCACCAACTCTATCAATAAAAAACGTAATAACATCCTCTCATCAGCACTCTTTATTGATTTGTCAAAAGCCTTTGACATGGTCAACCACCCCCTACTCTTAAAAACTCTTGAATCCCTTGCTCTTGACACCAAGGCTGTTCTCTGGTTTAAGTCCTACCTTAACAATAGGCAACAAGCAGTCCTTTGTGAGAATAAACTATCTTCCCACCTGCCAGTATCCCTTGGAGTCCCTCAGGGCTCCATTCTTGGTCCACTTCTATTCTCAGTATTCATCAACGACCTTTACTTAGCAATCCCTCAAGTTATCTGCATACAGTATGCAGATGATTCCACTCTCACATGTTCTGCCATCTCCACATCTGAACTAAAATCCCTAACTCAGACAGTATTCAACTCAGTCGAGGCATGGTTCCGAAAACGTTACCTCCTTTTGAATGCCAAAAAAACAAGCTCTTACTCTTCACACCTAACAGTAAGCCCCCCCCGATCAATTTCTCAATCAAATCAAATAATGGCACCATTATAACCCCAGACTCTACCACCAAACTATTAGGAGTCTTAATTGACAATAACCTTACATTTGACAGTCATATAAATAGCACTATAAAAAACGTAAATAGAAAATTGGGCTCCCTATATAGAATAAACCCCTTCTTAACACCAACAGCCAGAACTACAATTGCCCACTCCCATCTAATCTCCACTCTTCTTTATGCTTCCCCCATATATACTAACCTAAAGAAAAATAATATCACTAAATTAACTCCTATAATAATATTGCCAGGTTTGCCACTGGGAACCCATTTAGAACTCACCACTGTCTGAACCTAAAGCAGCTTGACTGGCTTGAACTAAAAAACATTCTGATACTTTCCCAGCTTACCATTGTTCATAGGATATTCTACCAACCTAACAACACACCGATACTCTCTAACCTTATTACCCCCTATACAAACCTCAATTCCTTATGCTCTTCCACTAAACTACTGGCTAGCATTACCAAGTCTAATAACTTGGCAGGTGACTCCTTGTTTTCTAATACTGCTGGAAAATATTGGAACATGTTGCCATCAGATCTAACGGTACTTCCCTCCTTCCCACTCTTTAAGCAAAAGCTGAAACAACATCTTAAAACACACTGGTTATGCCCTTGCTGTTACCCTGACTAATTGTCTACATTCTCTTTTGCCATTTCATCTATCCTGCCTCCCCTCACCTTTTTAACACTACTTACCCCTGGGTAGCGGTAGCTATTTTAAATTATTGTTGCAAATAGGATATGAAATAACTGTGAACATATTGTAAACAACCTCACATATTTTTACTGTAAGAGTATCTTATTCCTTTCAAAGTTTTTGTATTTCTTAATTAGCATACGTCTTGTTAGCTAAGGATCTCTAATTATTTTTGACTAATGTATTTCTTTATATTTGTGTACATAATTATTTTTGAATATGGTGTTTGCTTATATAGTATGACTTTGTAAATACTTTTCTCTCATTTATTTTTGTCTTACATTTTTTACTTTTTGTTTCTCTTATAATTGTGCATTATAAACTTTTAAATGTTATTGTGGAGCTTTTCTCCCCAGGCCTCTGCTGAAAATGGAAATATATCCAGTTGGACTAGCCTGGTTAACAAATGTAAAATAAAAAAAAAATAAATAAATAAAAGATTCTTCCTGGTACCCAGAAAAGACAGCTCCTGGTGTCCTATCCTGGACCTCTCTACTCTAAACACCTTTTTGGTAATCTCAAAATTCAAAATGCTAACACTTCAACAGCTGCTCCCTATGCTAGGCAAAGATGCATGGTTGGCAACCTTAGACTCAAAGGAAGTTTACCTGCACATTCCAATAAGGGAATCTTGCAGGAAATAACTATGCTT
This sequence comes from Protopterus annectens, assembly GCF_019279795.1. Lineage (NCBI taxonomy): Eukaryota > Metazoa > Chordata > Ceratodontiformes > Protopteridae > Protopterus > Protopterus annectens. The sequence goes on from NC_056747.1 coordinate 1,323,928,099, forward strand.
CAGAGCAGGCTACAGGCTCTCTCGGATGTTCTTCGTGTTTCAGTGTTGCAGTCATTACATTTGGGTAATCTGCTGGCAGGTTGCCCTCAGTCGGCCTGAATAACAAAGTCTTGGGTCCTGCGTCGGTTGCTGTCTCCTCTTCCATGACGTCAGGTCGTCAGGGGTATAAAACATGCAGCTGACGCCATTTTATTCAGTCTTTTTTGCCGTGTGGTGCCCGAAGCAGAAGCAGTTCTCAAGTGGCGGTCGGCCAACTCCTGAAATGTTCGCATTCGAGTTTCAGAACCGAAGTCTTCAAACTAAAGCTAAGTACCCCGTTGGGGAAACTTTTTCTTGCTCCTTACCAATGTCAGTAAAAGTTAATAATTGCATTACTTGTGGGAAGCAAATACCTCATAAGGATTTTCAATTGTACTTTATTCTTTGCCTAGGCCCAGATCACAACGTGCCTTGCTGTGAGTTTTGTGCTAGATTTAACCAATGCACTATTAAGCGTCGGTATATTTTTGCTTCTAAATATTTTGGTTCAAGATTTAATTATCCTGAAATGTCGTTGGTTAGCAATCCGACTACTGGAGTTCACAAAAAACGCAAAGAAAAAGACAGAGACAGACTGTCGAGGTCCAAAACCGATGATGAGGCTTCTCCTAAGCCAGTCGCCGGTTCGCTGGTACTCAGTGAGGCGCTTTCACAGCCCCTGATACCCACTACTTTTGAGTCACAGGCCTCTACCAAGACCCATGTGGAGTCCGGTATGCCGCGAGATTCTCAAGAGTACTGAACCCACGGATGTCTCTCCCTTGGATGGGTCCGGAGCCGCTGAGCAGGCACTGGCTTCTGAGGGTGTTTTCAGGCCTCAACATTTTTATATTAAACTGATGCCAGTAACAAAAACAAGGTCAAAAACATCTTCTATGTCTAAAAAACTGATGCACGAGCCATGTGCTCAGGCCCCTATGCCTAAAAAGCAGATGATCAAAATGGCTGAGGATTTAATTACCTTGATCAGGGGGTCCCAACCCCCCCTGCTAAGATGCCTAGGCAAGGCACTGATTATGAATCTTCAGATCAGGTTTCCATTTCTTCTGATCAGGAATTTTCTATTCCACCCTATGAGGATTCTGATGCAGAGGAATCCATACCATCTGCATCTCCTCCTGAGGATTACTCTTTTGGAGAGACTTTGCATACTTTAAGGGAACATTTTCAGTGGGAGAGTCAGGACTTCTCTGAATCAAAAAAGAGGCTTAGGGATTTCCTTCTTCTTCCTCAGTATAGGCCTTTGGCAATACCTCCTGTATTAGACATTGTTGATTGTGTTTTTGGAGTCAAGCATGTCTCCTGATTCCTTGCTTCTGGCTCCTAGTAAGCCAGACAGATATTACAGGGTTCCTGACTCCCACAAATTTCTATTCAAAAATCCTGCTGCTGATCCTGAGACTATTTCTCAGGGTCCCAAGGGTGTAAAGGCCTCTACAGCCAAAAATCCTACCCCCTCTGATAGAGATTCCGGGGCGCTGGATAGATGGGGAAAGAAGGTTTATACGTCTGCAACCTTGACAATCAGGGCCTTAAACTGCCAGTTTCATATGCTTAAATATCAACAGCATGTTATGGGCTTACTCAAACAGAAAATTATGTTGATTTCTGATTGTGTGAAAATAGAGTTACAGGAATTTTTACATTCAGCAGAACAGGTTGGAAAGCATACTTTTCAATGTGGTTTTGATTCCTTGGAGGCCTCTTGTAGGGCCACCATTACTGGATCTGTGATTAGAAGGCATGCCTGGCTCAAGGAGCAAAATCTGCCTGATCATGTTAAAGCTAAATTGTTGGATGCCCCTTTGCAGCATGACACTCTGTTTGGTAATAAGGCAGAAGAGGTTTTAAAGAAAATGGAAGACAAAGCTAAATCTATGCAAACTGTAAAAGATTTCTTGCAAGTGCAGCCACCCAGGTTCAGTAGACACTGGCCTACTAAAAATGGGACCTTTCCTATGTCCAACAGAGCCACTCAAGGCAAATCCAGGCACTCAAAAGGCTCCAGATACCAATCACAGGGTTCTTACAGGTAAATGCAGTGGGGTGCCTCCACCTCCAAATCTGGAGGAAACAAAGCACAACTCTACAGTAAGCAGTCTCAATGACTTTCCTCTACCATCACCAAGCACTTATTTTTGGCAGCCCCCTTGGGGGGAAAAACTAGCACTTCATGCTCAAAATTGGCATTTAATTACCCAGGAAAAGTGGGTATTAAACATAGTATCCCAGGGTTACAGATGTAATTTTCATACTTTGCCAATTCCAAACGGATGGCCGGATCTACCACAAAACCAGTGGGCAAAGGCCCAGAAACAAGTCATGTCCCTCATGGATATGGGGGCTATTCAACCAGTACCAGAAAAGGAAAAAGGACAAGGTTTTTATTCAAGACATTTCCAGGTACCCAGAAAAGACAATTCATGGTGTCCAATACTGGACTTATCGATTTTGAACACGTTCCTGGACATTCCAAAATCCAAAATGCTGACTTTACAACAACTATTGCCTATGCTAGGCAGGAATGTTTGGTTAGTAATTCTAGACTTAAAAGAGGCATACCTGCATATCCCAGTAAGGGAATCCTGCAGAATATACCTCCGCTTCAAAGCAGGTTTTTTGCATTACCAATTCTCTGCACTGCCCTTTGGCTTATCTACTGGGCCCAGGGTCTTTACAAAGTGTTTGGCACCAGTAATTGCATTCTGCAGACAAAGAAGCATACAAATTTATCCTTACTTGGACGACTGTCTCATTCAAGCAGAGGTCAAGGACACTCTTCTTCTACATCTGGCATTTGTAAAAAGGCTTCTAGCATGCCTAGGGTACACCATAAACAAAAAGAAATCACAACTGGTACCCTCTCAAATAATTACATTCCTGGGTGCAAGCTTGAATACAACTGCCCAGATGGCTTACCTTACACCAAACAAACAAAGGCAACTGACAACATACTTCAAACAACTGGCAACAAAAACCCAGTTATCTGCAAGACAAATTCTGCAGGCTTTGGGGTTCATGGCATCCTGCATTAAATAAATCCAGAGGTGATTACTCAGGGACCTAAGGGAGTTAAGGCTACCTCTGCAAAGTATCCTACTCCCTCAGACAAAGAATCCAGGGCCCTGGACAGATGGGGTAAAAAAGTATATACCTCTGCAACTTTAATTACAAGGGCTCTCAACTGTCAGTCCCATATGTCAAAATATCAGCAGCACACTGGAACTTTTGAAACAGAAAACGTCTGCTTTACCAGATTTTGCCAGCAATAAAGAGATAGCAGAATTACTGCACTCTTCATCTCAGGTGGCAAAACACTCCTTCCACTGGATTTGATGCCGTAGAAGCTTCTAGCAGGGCAGCAGTGACAGGATCTGTTGTCAGAAGACATGCATGGCTGAAGGAACAACCTCTCCCTGATCATGTCAAAGGTAAAATCATGGATGCACCTCTTGACAAAGACCGCTTGTTCGGACAGAAAACTGAAGAGGTACTTAAAAAGATGGAAGACAAAGCAAAATTGATGGAGACAAAGATTTTCTTCAAGTACAACCTCCTAGGTCCAGCAGAAATTTCCCTCTAAACACTGGTCCTTTCCTGCACCAAACAGGCAGGCACAAGGCAAAACCCACAGGGACAGACCCACCAGGACTCAAACTCAGGGCCAGCAAAGAACTAAACAGTGGCCTTCCTCAAACACTAGAGCAGGGAGTTCAAAAGCAACCCTGTATGGAAAAAAACTCTCGATGACTATCTTTTCCATCTCTGCCTGCCTCCTCCACACCAAAAGCTAGAAGGAAGGCTATCTCTATGCAGAGAAAATTGGAACTCTATAACAAAAGATCAATGAGTCTTAAAAATAATTTCTCAGGGTTACAAATTCAATTTCCAAGAACTACCACCTTCAAGAGGGTACCCAGACCTAGCTCCAAACCAGTGGCAGAAGCACTAAAACAAGTGCAAAACCTAATATCCCTAGGGGCAGTAGAACCTGTACCTCCAGAACAAGTTGCAAAAGGATTCTATTCCAGATTATACCTTGTTCCCAGGAAAGCGGGGACTTGGCATCCCATCCTGGACATATCCTTTCTCAATAACGTCCTGGTAATCCCATAATTCAAAATGCTTACCTTACAACAGCTTCTACCAGTGCTGCCAAACAAAGCTTGGATGGTCACCTTAGACCTAAAGGATGCTTACCTGCACATCCCAATAAAGGAATCATGCAGAAAATCCCTGCGCTTCAGAGGAGGTTCACTACATTTACAATTCTCTGTCTTACCCTTTGGCTTATCTACTGCTCCCAGGGTATTCACCAATGTCTAGCTCCTGCCATTGCCTTTTGCAGGCAAAACAATGTACAGGTTTACCCTTACCTGGATGACTGTCTCATCCAGGCAGACTGTAAGGAACTGCTCCTGCAGCACCTCTCATTTGTAAAAACCCTACTCACCTCTCTGGGCTTCACTATCAATGAAAGGAAATCAAAACAGACACCCACCAGGAAAATCATATTTCTGGGAGCCTTACTGGACACAGAACAGCAAATGGCCTTTCTGTCCCCAGAAAAACAGTTTCCTACCAAAATATTTCACTACTCTGGCCTCCCAAACCCAGCTTTTTATCAGGAAATTCCTGCAAGCTCTAGGGTACATGGCCTCATGCATCCTCCTGGTACCTTTAGCCAGACTACACATGAGGAAAATTCAGTGGTACCTAAAGAACCTATGATGATGATCTTCGTGTTTCACTGTTGTAGTCATCACACTTGGGTTGTCTGCCTGCAGGTAGCCCTCTCTGCCTACAGGTAGCCCTCAGTTGGCCCGAATACCAGAGTCTTTGGATTTCTGCATCATATGCTGTCACTTCTTCCATGATGTCAGGTCATCAGGGGTATAAAACAGGCAGCTGATGCCATTACATCAGTCTTTCTTGCCAAGGAGGAGCCCAAAGCAGAAACAGTTTGCAAGTGCTGGTCGGCCGCTAGCTGAAATTTTTGTTTTTGAGTTTGCAATCCTGAAGTCTTCTAAAGCTAAGTATCCCTTTGGGATCCTTTTTTCTTGCTCTAACCGATGTCAGAAAAAGTTAACAATTGTCTTGCCTGTGGAAAGCAAATACCTCACAGAGATTTTCATTCTTACTGCGTCATCTGTTTAGGCCCAGACCATTACGTCCCTTGCTGCTGGTTTTGTGCCTTAACACCCGAACCATTTGTCATCAGGCTATCTTTGTCACTAAATTCTTTTGCTCTCATTCTCCGTATTCCAAAATGGCTTCAATAAACCATCTGACTACCGATCTTCCGAAAAAACGTAAAGATAAAGACAGAGACAGACCGCATAGGTCCAAAACTGCTGACAACGCTTCCATTAAGCTAGTCGCCAGTCTGCCGGTACTCAGTGAGGCACCTTTGAAGCCCCTGATGCCAGCTTCTACAGATTCGCAGGCCTCTGCTGAGACCCATTCAGAGTCCGATATGCCATGAGATGCTTCTTCGACTATGGCACCTGCGGATGTCTCTACCTTGGCACCGGCTTCTAAGGGTGTATTCCGACCTACCGATGTTTTTTAACCAATGACTTCATTTTTAGCTAAAACTACTGAATTTCTGAGGCCAAGAATATGCACTACACCTAGAAAACTGATGACCAAAGTGCATGCTCAAGCTCCCATGCCACAAAAACAAATGCTTAGAATGGCTGAAGACCTTATTACCCTAATTAGGGGAAGCCAGCCTTCCCCTGCTAAGAGACAAAGAATTGAGTTTCATTCTGATTCTACAGACCAGGAGTCCGTTGACTCTGACCCTTCTGATTATCAGGATATGCCCTTATTAACCTATGAGGATTCAGATGCAAAGGAATCCATTCCCTCTGCCTCCCCTCCAGAGGAGTTTTCTTTTGGTGAAACCTTGCATACTTTAAGAGAGCATTTCTGCTGGGAATACCAAGACTATCCTCAGTCCAAAAAAAGCCTCAGAGAATTTTTAGAGTTGCCTCAGCACAGGCCTCTAGCTTTAACCCATGTCCTGGATGTTGTAGATGATGTTATTATGGAATCCAGTCTTACTCCAGATACCACCCAGCCCCTGGGAAACCTTTTTGGTACTACAGAGTACCTGATTCCGACAAATTTCTCTTCAAGAATCCTATTGCAGATCCAGAGACCATTTCCCAGGGACCTAAATGTATTAAGGCTACTGCAGCCATAAATCCTACCCCTTCAGACAGGGAATCCAGAGCTTTAGACTGATGGGGTAAGAAGGTATATATCTCTGCAGCTCTTACCATCAGGGCATTGTATTGCCAGTTTCACATGTTGAAGTACCAGCAACATATTATGGAACTAATTAAATAAAAAATGGTGTTACTTCCAGATTGTGCAGAAAATAAAGATTTACCAGAGCTAATGCTTTCTGCAAACCAAGTTAGTAAGCATACTTTGCAGTGTAACTTTGATGCCTAGAAGGATCTTGCAGGGCTGCAGTCACTGGCTCTGTACTGAGAAGGCATGCTTGGCTGAAGGAACAAACCTTACCAGATCATGTCAAATCAAAATTACTAGATGCTCCTTTAAATAAAGACTGTTTATTTGGAACCAAAGCAGAAGAGGTTCTTAAAAAGATGGAAGAAAAAGCTAAATCTATGCAAACTGTTAAAGAATTCTTACAAGTGCAGCCACCTGGATTTAGTAGGTATTGTCCTTCTAAAAACTGGTCCTTTCCAGCCCCTTCCAGGCCTTCTCAGATGAAACCCAGGGGAAACAGGCCACCCAGACTACAGTCTCAGGGTATGCATAGATATAAACAATGGAGTGCCCCCACCTCAAAAACTAAATGTGGAAGAACGCTGTGCCCCTAAGTGTCTTGAAACGCCAACCTGGTCTTCAGGAATAAGCCGAGCAGAGTGATATTATAAAATAAATAAATTTATTGCATAAAATGATAAAATGTAATAAAAGTTAAGCGCTTTCACTTGCAAACTGCGAGCTTCATCAGAACTCCATTGAATCTGAATAGTATCGTTCAAATAACTTTTTTGGCGCCAAAGCGCTACATTTGAATTATTTTAAAGGTGTATACACATTAAGTATATGTATGCCATACCAACTACAAAATTTAGACTTGTGGACAGTCTTACTGAATTCAAAAAATATATTAGGAAACTCAATTTAGCCATCACCTTTAATAACAAAGGTAGTCAGTTCCATAATCAGAGAGAACATGGCATATTAAAGAAAAAACGTACATTTATGCCACCAATGCACCCACTTATTTCATATATGATAAATCAGTTTCTAGACAAATCTATCAACTACAGAACCATCTTAAAGGTGTCAAAATGTATTATAATTTGCCTGATGATGAGTTTAAATTGTTGCAAGATCTTAGGAGAGACAAGAGTATTAGAATTATGAAACCTGACAAAGGGGGCGGGATTGTTGTTTATGATAGTTTAGAATACACTTCTAAAATACATCAATTATTATACAACTCTGGCAATTATGAGATAGTTTCATTAAATTAAATAAATATAGCATATCGATATATCGATTTACATATAGAAGAATTTCTCATTGATCAAAGAATTACAATGGACATTTATAATTATTTAAAGGTTGAACACCCTATCTTAGCCTCTATCGTAGGAATACCTAAAGTACATAAATGTACCGACAATCCACCATTTAGACCCATTATATCTGGAAGTAGATCAAAAACTTTTCCACTAGGTACAGCAGTTGACAGATTTCTTAAACATATATATGATAGAATCCCACACTTAGTCAAAGATTCGTGGGAATTTTTGAGAACTTATCCAGTCAACTTATGGCATTCAGATCTTTTGTTTGTCACTGTGGACGTTATTGACCTATTTTCATATATTCCAAAAGAAGCTGGATTAGAGGCCTTTGCATTTAGTATAAGAAAATATGGTGGCCTAGAATGGGATAAAGTATGTCTGATTATTGAACTAATGTCCATAGTACTGGAACACAATTACATCGAGTATGAGGGTGAATTTTTTAGACAGACTAATGGTGTAGCTATGGGAGCTGCGTGTGCTCCGATCTACGCCAACTTAGTTATGCTCGAATGGGAGGAGACTAAGCTATTTACTAGCGAATTCTTTACAAATGTCAGATATTACTCGTGTTATTTGGATGATATATATATATTATGGAACGGCAACAAAGAAGTATTAGATCAATTTGTGGATTTTTTGAACTCAAGAAGTACATATTTGAAGTTTACTTATTCATTTAATACGGAAGGACTCCCTTATCTTGATACTTATATTTCCAAAGGTGAAAATAGTTTTAAATCTAGACTGTTTAGAAAACGCACATTCTCTAACAGTTATTTAGAATTTTCTGGGAATCATCCAAGGGATTTATTTGTTAATATATTTAAGGGTCAGATTATACGGGCAATAAGAATGACCTCTACCTATCCTGAGATGCTGGAAGAAGTTACTTTCATTACTTCTCTTTTCAGGGTCAGGGGTTATGAAACAAACATGACGAATCGTATAAGTAAAAACATTATAAATGAATGGGGATATAAATATATACCCTTATTGGGATATAAATTTGATATTAATAACCCCCACAACCATATTAATGGAAAACAGGCTCTTGATATTGCGTCTATTACTGCTGATTACAAAAGAGCATGTGTCTTGGAATATGGCCCACGTATTGGTAAAATTAAGGGGATCATAACTAACAATTGGAAAGTTATAATGACAGATCAGGAAATAGTTAAAATATTGGGACCCCAACCCGTTTTTGTTCACAAAATGGGTCGGAATATCAAAAGTTATCTAGAAAGAGGTGACATCGCAAGACATTTGACAAATAGGAAGACCACCAAATGTGGGAATTGTAAACAATGTCATGCTATTTTTGATGAAAGTAGTATCACCTTGGATAATATACATAAGACACATATAAGGTTTGCTCATGGAAATTGTAACACTAGATGGGTTGTCTATATGGCAAAGTGTACAGCCTGTTCCGGATTTTACATAGGTAAAACGGAAAGAAAGTTGAATAAACGTATTTATGCACATCAATATAGCATTAAGACAAGTGATGAGAAAAATGCTCTATATAAGCATATCAAACAATATGGATATACTCATACATTTAAATTTGCCATTCTGGAAAGTGTATTATTTGAATCTAGAGGGGGAGATTTCAAAGGACTGTTGTCCTATAAAGAAATATGGTGGCAGTTATATACAGACGCTTCAACTGCACCAGGACTAAATTATTTTGTTACCATAAAGCCAGCATTATCATTCACGTAGACAGTTAATTTATTTTTATTTCATCAAAAAATGTTTTATTTTTTTTCAAAAAATTTAGTTTTTTTAGCAATTTTTTAGTAATAGATTGGTTTTGTATTGTTACAGACAGTAGCAGTCCGTTACTTAGATATGCATTTCTTATATACTATATATTAAGATTAAGTATGGTTACTACTGTCATGATTACTTTTATTTTGCACATGTGTAAGGGTTGATATTGTGAGATGAATGTAGTTAATGTTATGCTATTTAGTATCATGGCATACATATATTTAATGTGTATACACCTTTAAAATAATTCAAATGTAGCGCTTTGGCATCAAAAAAGTTATTTAAACAATACTATTCAGATTCAATGGAGTTCTGATGAAGCTCGCAGTTTGCGAGTGAAAGCTCTTAACTTTTATTATATTTTACCATTTTATGCAATAAATTTATTTATATTATAATATCACTCTGTTCGGCTTATTCCTGAAGACCAGGTTGGCGTTTCAAGACACTTAGAGGCACAGCGTTCTTCCACATTTAGTTCTGTTTGTTTTTCTGAACCACCTCCAAAACTGGGAGTGGTAAGCCGCCCCCTTATGTAAAAAGTTCACAATGACTTTTCAATTATCCTTCCTAGCCCTGCCCAGTTACTTGTGCCCCTAGGAGGAAAACTCGCCCTTCATGCAAAAAACTGGATGTCCATTACTCAGGACAGATGGGTCCTAAACATTGTATCCCAAGGGTACAGATTCTACATCCATACACTGCCAACCCCAAGCGGGTTTCCAGACCTTCCTCCAAACCATTGGGCAGAGGCTCAAAAGCAAGTACTTTCCCTTCTCAATATCAGAGCTATTCAACCTATTCCAGTAGAACAAAGGGGGCAGGGTTTTTACTCCAGACTTTTCCAGGTGTCCAGAAAAGAGGGCTCTTGGCACCCAGTCCTGAATCTATCAACTCTCAACACCTTTCTGGTGGTCCCCAAATTCAAGATGCTTATCCTGCAATGGCTTCTCCCTATGCTAGCCAAGGATGCCTGGCTAGTGACTTTAGACTTAAAAGAAGCTTATCTACACTTCCCCATAAGGGAGTCATGCAGAAAATATCTACGCTTCAGGGCAGGCTCTATGCCATATTAGTTCTCTGCACTTCCCTTTGGTTTATCTACTGCACCCAGAGTATTCACAAAGTGCCTGGCTCCAGCCATTGCATACTGCAGGCAGAGAAATATCCAAATTTTCCCATACTTGGACGACTGCCTGATTCAGGCGTACAGCCAGGAATTGCTACTTCAGCACCTGGCATTTGTAAAAAGCCTTCTCACTTCATTGGGGTACACCATCAACGAAAAGAAATCACAACTGGGGCCCAGTCAAAAGATTGTATTCCTGGGAGCAAGCTTGGACACAACTTCCCAGATGGCATTTCTCACTTCAGAAAAACATGTCTATCTACCAAACTACTTCAAACAAATGGCCACCAGAACCCAGCTATCTGCAAGGAAAATACTGCAAGCCTTAGGGTTCATTGCCTCATGTATTCTGCTAATTCCATATGCAAGACTGCATATGAAGAAACTTCAATGGTACTTAAAAAGTCTTTGGTGCCAGCATTCTCAGGACCTGGAAATAGTCATTCCAGTCATACCTTGTCTAAGGGCAGAGTTCCTTTGGTGGGCAGAAACATGCAACCACAACAAGGGAATGCCTTTCACTCAACCCCTTGCCGCCTAAACCCTGACAACAGATGCATCAGACTATGCATGGGGGGCTCACATGACAGGCAAATGCATTCAGGGCCATTGGAGCCCAGGCCAGTTTCGCCTGCACATCAATCAAAAAGAGATGCTAGCTGTACAGGATGCTCTGACAGCCTTCAAATACCTAATCCTTCCAGGACAGCTGCTTATAAAAACAGACAACACCGCAGATATGTGGTACATACACAAGCAGGGGGGAACCCATTCTTACCCACTCTGCAGGTTAGCCATGGCCCTGTGGAACACAGCCCTGAGCAACCAAGTGCATCTACAAGCTCAATTCCTGCCAGGCAAACAAAATTCACTGTCAGACAACTTAAGCAGAAATCTCCTAGACCCACATGAGTGGAAATTGGAGCCCAACACCTTCAACCTTCTGATCCAGAGGTGGGGGATACCAGAGGTGGACCTCTTTGCCTTCCCCGAGAACCACCAGTTGAGCAAATACTGCACCAGAAACCCTCACAGCAGTGCCTGGAAGGTGGATGCCCTATCCTTTTAATGGAAAAACTTTTCAATGTATGCCTTCCCCCCTCTGCCCCTTATCTCAAGAGTACTTCTCAAGATAAAATAGGACAGGCCAAGGGCAATTCTTATTGCCTCAGACTGGCCATGCCAGAACTGGTATCCACTCTTACGCAGCTTGACAACAGTACCACCATGGCACCTTCACCAAACTCCTACCCTGCTGTCTCAGCAGGAGGGGCAGATTTTGCATCCACAATTACAAACCCTAAACCTTGCAGCCTGGCTTATCCCTTGAGTACCCCACCAGCAACCCTCAGCAAACAGGTGCTGGATGTTATTCTTAAAGCCAGAAGGCCTAGTACTAGGAAATCATATGCTGAAAAGTGGAAGAGATACTGTTCTTGGACTCATTCTCAAGGGAAGGACCCAGCAGCACCCGCCTTACCTCTAATCCTGGATTAGCTAGCAGAGCTACTCCACAGATGCCTATCCTTCTCCTCCATTAAGATTCATGCCTCTGCCATCTCAGCTCATTATAATACCAAGCCACCTCTATTTTTTCACCCTTTCATCAAACAGTTCCTGAGCGGGGCTAACAACTTAAAGCCCCCTAAGAGAGCACCCACCCCTGCCTGGTACCTTAACTTTGTATTGGAAAAGCTCACGCTTCCCCCTTTTGAACCTGCTGCCTCAGCAGAGTTAAAATTCCTCTCTTGGAAAACAGCCTTGCTTTTAGTGATAACATCAGCAAGAAGAGTGCCTGAGTTACAGGGCATTGATGGCTGTGGAGCCCTTCATTATCTTTCATGCTGACATGGTATCCCTCAGGACCAACCTGTCCTTTATGCCTAAGATGGTGTCCAGTGCGGCTGTAAACCAATCTGTCCATTTGCCAACCTTCTTCCCTAATCCTCAGAATAAAGGGGAAAGGATCCTGCACTCCTTGGACGTGCACAGACAACTCAGGTTCTACCGTGACAGGACTAAGCCTTTCAGAAAATCTGACCAGTTGCCAGTCAGCTTTCCTACAGGGGCAGAGGGTAAGGCCATTTCAAAACAAACCATTTCCAAACAGATAGCACACTGCATTCAATGATGTTCATTGTGTTTCACTGTTGCAGTCATTACACTTGGGTTATCCTGCTGGCAGGCTACCCGCAGTCGGCCTGAATTCCAAAGTCCTGGTCCGGCATTGGTTGCTGTCACCTCTTCCCTGACATCAGTGCACCAGGGGTATATAAGTTGCAGTCGATGCCATTTTCTTCAGTCTTTCTTGCCGCGTGGTGCCCGAAGCAAAAGCAGTTCACAAGTGCCGGTCGGCCGACTCCTGAGATTTTCGAATTCGAATTTCAGATCCGAAGTCTTCATTAAAGCTAAGTACCCCATTGGGGAAACTTTTTTCTTGCTCCAGACCGTTGTCAGAAAAAGTTAACAGTTGTATTTCTTGTGGGAAGCAAATACCTCATAAGGATTTTCACTCTTATTGTATTCCTTGCCTAGGCCCTGACCATGACTTTGCTTGTTGGCGGTTTTGTGCTAGATTTAACCAACGCACTATTAAGCGTCGGTATGATTTTGCCTTTCATTACTTTGGCTGCAGATTCAATTATACAATGCCGGTGGAACAGCCGACGACCGGAGTCTATAAAAAATGCAAGGATAAAGACAAGGACAGGCATCCGAGGTCCAAAACTGACGATGAGGCTTCCTCTAAGCTAGTCGTCAGTTCGCCGGTTCTCAGTGAGGTGCTTTCGCAGCCCCTGACACCCGCTACCTCAGAGCCACAGGCCGCTTCCGACTCCCATGTGGAGCCAACTGGGCCTCTGGAAACTCAAGGTATTGGATCCTCGGAAACTATTCCCTCAGATGGGTCTGGAGCCGCTGTGCAGGCATCGGCTTCTGAGGGTGTTTTCAGACCTACACAGTTATATGTAAAGCCATCTTCAGCTTCAAAGCCAAAGAGTAAAGCAGCTCTAAAGACAAAGAAACAAGTACAGCATTCTCCAGGACAGACTTCCATGCCTAAAAAACAGATGCTCAAAATGGCCGAAGACCTTATTACTTTGCTCAGGGGTTCCCATCCCCCTCCTGACAAGAGGCCTAGGCAAGAGACAGAATATGAATCTTCAGATCAGGTTTCCATTTCCTCTGATTCCTCCTCTGATCAGGAATACTCTCTTCCTCCCTATGAGGATTCTGATGCTGAAAAATCTATTCCTTCAGCTTCTCCTCCTGAGGATTATTCTTTTGGGGAAACCTTGCATACTATGAGGGAGCACTTTCATTGGGAGAGCCAGGATTATTCAGAATCCAAGAAAAGGCTCAGAGATTTTCTTTTACTTCCTCAGCACAGGCCCCTTGCTATTCCTCCTGCTCTGGACATTGTAGATGATGTTTTTTCAGAGTCCGGCCTGTCTCCAGACTCTATCCCCCCGGCACCTGTTAAACCAGACAAGTACTACAGGGTTCCAGACTCTCATAAACTTCTATATAAAAACCCTGCTGCTGACCCAGAAACTGTATCTCAGGGGCCCAAAGGGGTCAAGGCTTCCTCTGCAAAAAACCCTGTTCCCTCTGATAGGGATTCTAGAGCACTGGACAGATGGGGGAAAAAGTTTACACTTCTGCTACCTTGGCTGTAAAGGCTTTAAATTGTCAGTTTCATATGCTTAAATATCAGCAATACTTAATGTCACTGTTGAAACAGAAAATGTTGACAAATTCTGAATGTGCTGAAAACAAGGAAATGCAGGATTTATTGCATGCAGCTGAACAGGTGGGAAAACATACTTTGCAATGTGGTTTTGATTCTTTGGAGGCCTCTTGTAGGGCTGCTGTAACGGGTTCTGTGATTAGGAGGCATGCTTGGTTAAAGGAACAGAGTCTGCCTGATCATGTTAAAGCAAAATTATTAGATGCTCCATTACAGCATGATACTTTGTTTGGTGTTAAGGCTAAAGAGGTGTTAAAGAAAATGGAGGATAAAGCGAAATCTATGCATACAGTTAAGGATTTCTTACAGGTACAGCCATCCAGATTTAGAAGGAACTGGCCTTCAAAAAATTGGTCATTTCCAGTGTCAGGCTACAAAGAGGCAGATGCAGGCGCCCTAGAGGCAGATCCCAGCCCCAAGGATCATACAGGCCTAAACAGTGGAGTGCTTCTACCTCCAAAAGCAGAGAAGACAAATCTCAACCTTATAGGAAACAGTCCCAATGACTTTCCTCTACCAGTACCAAGCACTTATCTTTTGGACACTCCCTTAGGGGGAAAACTAGCACTTTTTTCACAAAACTGGCACATAATCACCCAGGACAAATGGGTCTTGAATATAGTGTCTGAGGGTTACAGGTTCCACTTTCACACCCTGCCAAAGGCAAAAGGCATGCCACACAATCAATGGGCAGAGGCACAAAAGCAAGTTTCATCCCTCATGGACATGAGGGCCATTCAGCGAGTACCACTACAGGAGCAGGGACAAGGATTTTACTCACGTCTTTTCTTGGTACCCAGAAAGGACAAAGCCTGGAGACCAATACTGGACCTGTCTATTCTAAACACTTTTCTGGACATTCCAAAATTCAAAATGTTGACTCTGCAGCAGCTTCTACCCATGCTGGGCAAGAAGGCTTGGCTTGTAACCTTGGACTTAAAAGAGGCATACCTGCATGTCTCAATCAGACAAACTTGCAGAAGATACCTCAGATTCATAGCTGGCTCAATACACTACCAATTCTCTGCACTGCCCTTTGGCTTATCTACTGCGCCCAGGGTCTTCACAAAATGCCTGGCACCAGTAATTGCTTTTCACAGACAAAGAGGAATTCAAATATATCCCTATTTGGACGACTGCCTTATTCAAGCAGAGAACAAGGGCATGCTACTAAAGCATCTAGCGTTTGTAAAAGGATTGCTAATTTGCCTAGGGTACACAGTAAACGAAAAGAAATCAAAACTAGTACCCTCTCAAGAGATAATATTCCTGGGTGCAAGCTTAAATACAACTGCCCAGATGGCCTATCTCATGCCAGACAAACAAAGGCAACTGACTTTTTACTTCGAAATGTTGGCAAGAAAAACCCAGTTATCTGCAAGAAATATTCTGCAGGCTTTGGGCTTTGGGCTTCATGGCATCCTGCATTCTGATAATTCCATATACAAGACTGCATATGAGGAAACTACAATGGTATCTAAACAGTGTTTGGACTCAACATTGCCACAGCCTGGAAAAACTTATTACCCTCATTCCCTGCCTGCAACAGGAGTTTTGATGGTGGGCACAGGCCTGTCACCACAACAAGGGACAGCCTTTCACTCTACCCACTGCCAGGCAGACAATAACAACAGATGCATCAGATTATGCCAGGGGGGCCCACATGGCAGGAAAATGTATTCAGGGCACATGGCCCACAAGCCAAAAGCATCTTCATATCAACCTAAGAGAAATGATGGCTGTCCAGAATACCTTGACAGCTTTCAAGGATCTACTTCATCCAGGACAACTGCTGATAAAGATGGACAATACTACAGTCATGTGGTACATAAACAAACAGGGAGGCACGCATTCTTACCCCCTCTGCAGACAAGCCATGATTTTGTGGAACACAGCATTGACTTATCAAGTACACCTGCAAGCACAATTCCTGCCAGGAAAGACAAATACTCTGGCAGACAAACTAAGCAGAAACCTCATGGATCCTCAGGAGTGGAAACTAGATCCACAAATCTTTAGCATAATAACAAGGAAATGGGGATGCCCAGACATAGATCTATTTGCCTCCCCTCACAACTGCCAACTACAGAGATGTTGTACAAGGACTTATCACAAGCTAGCATGGAAAGTGGATGCTCTATCATTCAGCTGGGAAAACCTTACAGTATATGCCTTTCCTCCACCACCTCTCCTCCCCAAGGTACTCCTAAAGGTCAGACAAGAGAAGCCAAAAATGATCCTGATTGCCCTGGACTCGCCACGCCAGCATTGGTACCCAATCCTAAAGAGCTTGTCTCAAGGCCCAGCCTGGACATTACCTCAAATTCCTCATTTACTGTCCCAACAAAGCAGTCAGATACTGCACAGCCAACTCAGAACCCTAAATCTGGCTGCATGGCGGATAATGTAACCATTCAGGACACACCTCTCTCCAAAGCAGTTATGGATGTTATTCTGGAGGCCAGGAGGCCCAGCATCAGAAAATCATATGCAGAAAAGTGGAAGAGATTCTGTGCTTGGAACCAGGCACAGGCACAAGGAATTGACATGCTTGTACCAAATATTCCACAGATTTTACAATACCTAACTGAGATGCTGGACAAAGGCCTATCCTTTTCATTCATTAAGATCCATGCCTCTGCCATTTCAGCTCATTACAATACAGACCCACCTATTTTTTCATATCCATTACTAAGGCAGTACCTCAGAGGGGCCAAAAACATAAGACCCCCAAGAAGAGCACCAATACCTGCATGGGACCTCAACTTTGTCTTGGAAAAGCTCACACTGCCTCCTTTTGAGCCAATTAATACAACCGAGATAAAATTCTTATCATGGAAAACGGCTCTGCTCATAGCAATAACTTCAGCAAGAAGAGTCTCAGAGTTACAGGCATTAATGGCTGTGGAACCTTTTATCATTTTCCATCTGGACATGGTTTCTCTAAGGACAAAACCAACATTTATGCCTAAGGTAGTATCCAGTGTGGCTCTTAATCAAACCATTCATTTCCCTACATTTTATCCAACTCCCCAGAATAAAGGGGAGAGACTTCTGCATTCTTTGGACATAGACAGCTATGCTTCTACTTGGACAAAACTAAAGCTTTCAGAAAGACTGAGCAACTTTTAGTGGCATATGCTGCAGGATCACAAGGAAAGGCTATCTCAAAGCAGACTATTTCAAGATGGATAGGCCACTGCATTCGTTTCTGCTATTCACAACATGGCAAATCAGTGGCTAAGGGCATTAGGCCACATTCGACCAGGGCAGCAGCCACCTCAGCAGCCTTCCTCAGAGGAGTACCAACCAAGGATATTTTGGAGGCTGCAACTTGGACATCAGTGCACACTTTTACAAAGCACTACCACTTACCTCTTTACTCTAAATCCAGAGCAGGCTTTGCCACTGCAGTTCTGCAGGGCCTCATAGCCACTCCTAATTCTATTTACACCCAGCCAACCAACCTCAGCTTTGGGATTCAACCCAAGTGTAATGACTGCAACAGTGAAACACGATGAACATAATACAGTTGTGTACCTACCATAAATGTAGATGTTTGAGTGTATTCACTGTTGCAGTCCAGGTTACCCACCCACCATCCCCCTTTTCTTTGCTGGGACTTATCTTCTCTATTATATACAACCTATGTGGTGTATTTGCTTGTAGATGAAGGTAATGTTTATTTTAGTGCATGCTTTTTGTAAGCAATGTTTTAGCCTACCCTTTTGGGGGCACCTGACATCTGGGGCAAGAAAAACTGAAGAAAATGGCGTCGGCTGCAACTTATATACCCCTGGCACACTGACGTCAGGGAAGAGGCGACAGCAACCGACACCGGACCAGGACTTTGGAATTCAGGCCGACTGCGGGTAGCCTGCCAGCAGGATAACCCAAGTGTAATGACTGCAACAGTGAATACACTTGAACATCTACATTTATGGTAGGTACACAACTATACTTTCTTCGTGTTTCACTGTTGCAGTCATCAAATTTGGGTTATCTGCCTGCAGGTAGCCCTCAGCCGGCCTGAATACCAGAGTCTTGGATTCCTGTGTCGGGTGCTGTCTCTTCTTCCATGACGTCAGGTCATCAGGGGTATAAAACATGCAGCCGACACCATTTTCTTCAGTCTTTCTTAACGCGCGGTGCCCGAAGCAGAAGCAGTTCGCAAGTGCAGGTCGGCCGATTCCTAAAATTTTTGCGTTCGAGTTTCAGAACCAAAGTCTTCAACTAAAGACCCCTTTGGGGAAACTTTTTCTTGCTCCTTACCGATGTCAGTAAAAGTTAATAATTGCATTACTTGTGGGAAGCAAATACCTCATAAGGATTTTCATTTGTACTATATTCCTTGCCTAGGCCCAGATCATAACGTGCCTTGCTGCCAGCTTTGTGCTAGATTTAACTAACTCACTATTAAGCGTCGGTATATTTTTGCTTCAAAATATTTTGGATCCAGATTTAATTACCCTGAAATGCCGTTGGTTAGCAATCCGACTACCGGAGTTCACAAAAAACAAAAAGAAAAAGACAGAGACAGACCGTCGAGGTCCAAAACTGACGACGAAGCTTCTCCTAAGCCAGTCGCAGGGTGAGCCGTACTCAGTGAGGTGCTTTCGTAGCCCCTGATACCCACTACTTTTGAATTGCAGGCCTCTACCGAGACCCATGCGGAGTCCGGTATGCCGCAAGATTCTCAGAGTATTGAACCCATGGATGTCTCTCCCTTGGATGGGTCCGGAGTCGCTGAGTAAGCACCGGCTTCTGAGGGTGCTTTCAGGCCTCAACATTTTTATATAAAACCGACGCCAGCTTCAAAAATAAGATTAAAAACATCTTCCAAGTCTAAAAAAGTGATGCATGAGCCAAATGCTCAGGCCCCTATGCCTAAAAAACAGATGCTCAAAATGGCTGAGGACTTAATTACCTTGATCAGGGGTTCCCAACCCCCCCGCTAAGAGGCCTAGGCAAGACACTGATTATGAATCTTCATATCAGGTTTCCATTTCTTCTGATTCCTCTTCTGATCAGGAATTTTCTATTCCACCCTATGAGGATTCAGATGCAGAAGAATCCATCCCATCTGCATCTCCTCCTGAGGATTATTCTTTTGGAGAAACCTTGCATACTTTAAGGGAACATTTTCATTGGGAAAGTCAGGATTTCTCTGAATCAAAAAAGGGGCTTAGGGATTTCCTTCTTCTTCCTCAGCATAGGCCTTTGGCAATACCTCCTGTATTAGACATTGTTGATGTGTTTTTGGAATCAAGCATGGCTCCTGATTCCCTACCTCTGGCTCCTAGTAAGTCAGACAGATATTACAGGGTTCCTGACTCCCACAAATTTCTATTTAAAAATCCTGCTGCTGATCCAGAGACTATCTTACAGGGTCCCAAAGGTGTAAAGGCCTCTACTGCCAAAAATCCTACCCCCTCTGATAGAGATTCCAGGGCGCTGGATAGATGGGGAAAGAATGTTTATACGTCTGCGACCTTGGCAGTCAGGGCCTTAAACTGCCAGTTTCATATGCTTAAATATCAGCAGCATGTTATGGGCTTATTGAAACAGAAAATTATGTTGATTTCTGATTGTGTGGAAAATAAAGAATTACAGGAATTATTGCATGCAGCAGAACAGGTTGGAACGCATACTTTACAATGTGGTTTTGATTCCTTGGAGGCCTCTTGCAGGGCCGGAGTTACTGGATCTGTGATTAGAAAGTATGCCTGGCTCAAGGAGCAAAATCTGCCTGATCATGTTAAAGCTAAATTGTTGGATGCCCCTTTACAGCATGAAACTCTGCTTGGTAATAAGGCAGAAGAGGTTTTAAAGAAAATGGAAGACAAAGCTGAATCTATGCAAACTGTAAAAGATTTCTTACAAATGCAGCCACCCAGGTTCAGTAGGCACTGGCCTACTAAAAAATGATCCTTTCCTGTGTCCAGCAGAGCCTCTCAAGGCAAATCCAGGTGCTCAAAGGGCTCAAGATACCAATCACAGGGTTCTTACAGGTCAATGCAATGGGGTGCCTCCACCTCCAAATCTGGAGGTAACAAAACACAACCCTACAGTAAGCAGTCTCAATGACTTCCCTCTACCTTCACCAAGCACTTATCTTTTGGCAGCCCCCTTGGGGGGAAAATTAGCACTTCATGCTCAAAACTGGCAGTTAATTACCCAGGACAAGTGTATATCAAACACAGTATCCCAGGGGTACAGATTTAATTTCCATACTTTTCCAATTCCAAATGGTTGGCCAGAGGCTCAGAAGCAAGTTACGTTCCTCATGGATATGGGGGCTATTCAACCAGTACCAGAACAGGAAAAAGGACAAGGTTTTTATTCAAGATTTTCCTGGTACCCAGAAAAGACAGGGTCTTTACAAAGTGCCTGGCACCAGTAATTGCATTTTGCAGACAAAGAAGCATACACATTTATCCTTACCTGGATGACTGTCTCATTCAAGCAGAGAACAAGGACATTCTTCTTCAACATCTGGAGTTTGTAAAAAGGCATCTAACATAGGGTACAGAATAAACAAAAAGAAATACCAACTGGTACCCTCTCAAACAATTATATTCCTGGGTGCAAGCTTGAATACAGCTGCCCAGATGGCTTACCTTATGCCAGACAAACAAAGGCAACTCAAACAGATGGCAACAAAAACCCAGTTATCTGCAAGACATATTCTGCAGGCTTTGGGGTTCATGGCATCCTGCATTCTACTAATTCCATATGCAAGACTGCATATGAGGAAACTTCAATGGTACCTAAAAGGTTCATGGAGTCAGCATTGTCACAGTCTGGAAACAATGATTCCTCTCATTCCCTGCCTACAACAGAAGTTTCTTTGGTGGGCAAAGGCATGTCACCAAAACAAGGGACTGTCATTCACTCTACCCCTGCCACCCAAACCCTAACCACAGATGCATCAGACTATGCTTGGGGGCCCACCTGGCGGGAGATGCATTCAGTGCATATGGAGCCCAAAACAAATGCATCTGCGTGTCAGCCAGAAAGAGATGCTAGCTGTTCAAAATGCTCTGACAGCCTTCAAGGACTTACTTCATCCAGGACAACTACTGATAAAGACGGACAACACTACGGTTATGTGGTATATAAACAAGCAGGGGGGTACACATTCCTACCCCCTTTGCAGACTAGCCATGGCATTGTGGAACACAGCTTTGACTTACCAAGTATACCTTCAAGCTCAATTCCTGCCAGGAAAACAAAATACTCTGGCAGATGACCAAAGCAGAAATCTTCTGGACCTGCACGAGTAGAAACTAGATCCACAAATCTTCAGCATGGTAACACAGAAATGGGGGAGCCCAGACATAGATCTATTTGCCTCTCCCCAAAATTATCAACTGGACAAATTCTGCACAAGGGCTTATCGCAGACAAGCATGGAAAGTGGATGCCCTATCCTTCAGTTGGA
This sequence comes from Protopterus annectens, assembly GCF_019279795.1. Taxonomy (NCBI): domain Eukaryota; kingdom Metazoa; phylum Chordata; order Ceratodontiformes; family Protopteridae; genus Protopterus; species Protopterus annectens. Next base: position 1,323,949,823 of record NC_056747.1, read on the forward strand.
AAAACCTATCAGTCTGTGCCTTTCCCCCTCTGCCTCTTCTCTCCAAGGAATTACTAAAGGTCGGACAGGAAAAACCAAAAATGATCCTGATTGCTCCGGACTGGCCTCGCCAGCACTGGTACCCAATTCTAAGGAATATGTCTCAACTCCCTCCTTGGTACTTTCCTCAGATACCTCATCTACTGTCTCAGCAGAACAGTCAAATTCTGCACACTCCGCTCCAAACTTTGAACCTTGCAGCATGGCTGATCATGTAATTATTCAAACAACGCCTTTCAGTAAATCTGTGATGGAGGTCATTTTGGAAGCCAGAAGGTCTAGTACTAGAAAATCTTATGCTGATAAATGGAAGAGATTCTGTGCTTGGAACCAAGCATGAGGAACGGACACAGCAAAACCAAATATCCCTCAAATTTTACAATACTTGACCGAGATGCTTGACAAGGGCTTATCTTTTTCTTCAATAAAAATCCATGCCTCTGCCATCTCGGCTCATTACAACACGGAGCCTCCCCTCTTTTCTCATCCTCTGCTAAAACAGTATCTTAGAGGGGCCAAAAATTTAAGGCCTCCCAGAAGATCACCAACTCCTGCATGGGACCTCAATTTTGTGCTGGAAAAACACACCCTGCCTCCTTTTGAACCAGCAGCTACTGCAGATATAATTTTTTTATCTTGGAAAACAGCTTTCCTCTTGTCAATCACTTCAACAAGAAGGGTTTCAGAACTACAGGCTCTCATGGCATTGGAGTCTTTTATTATATTTTACCCGGACAGGTTGACCCTCAGGACCAATCCTTCCTTTATGCCTAAGGTGGTATCGAGTGTGGCTCTTAACCAAACCATTCACCTGCCAACATTTTACCCAAATCTGCAGAACAAGGGGGAGTGGATTCTGCATTCATTGGACGTACACAGACAACTAAGATTCTACTTAAACAGGACCAAATCTCTAAGAAAGTCTGAGCAACTACTGGTGGCATTTGCTTCAGGATCAGAGGGGAAGGCTATATCCAGGCAGACTATTTCTAAGTGGATAAGCCACTGCATTCGTTTCTGCTACTTGCACCATGGTAAACCTGTGCCCAAGGGAATCAGGTCACATTCCACCAGGGCTGCCTCTACCACAGCAGCCTTTCTCATTGGAGTTCCAACCAAAGACATTCTAGAAGCTGCTACTTGGAGCCCTGTTCATACCTTCACAAAGCATTATCATTTGCCTCTCTTCTCCAAATCCAGGGCAGGCTTTGCCACTGCAGTTCTGCAGGGCCTTATAGCCACTCCTAATGCCATTTAGTTCATAGGTTCATACTAGGCTATCTGCCCTAGGGCATTTATAAGCCTAGCCAGAGTGTGTTTGGCTTTCGCCACCCATTTTAAATTAATTTTGCTATGCCCTTTTTCGAGATTAGTATACTGTTCCTCTGTCTAACAGTGACACAGAAGTGATACCCGGGGTAAACCTACGATCTCCCATCCACTCATCAAGATTCCTCTTGAAGAGAGTCAATGAGGGACTCTGCCTAACCTGGACTGGGATTTTATTCCAGAGTGAAGGGAACCTCTTGGTTATGAATCTGTCCCTCCAGCATGTCCTATTTATTTCAGTGCTGAGGTTCAAGTCTCTCGAGGCGTAGCTCGATGGGATTTGGATTTTCTGAGGTGCAGCATGTCCATTAATTCCGGGTTGGACATGGCTTTATACGTCAGGCACAGATCGCCTCTGAGCAGGTGATATGCCACTGAGTAGAGCTGGAGTTTCTTTAACCGGGCAGCATATGGCATCTGTTTGAGCCCTTTGATCCTCTTGGTGAGGTACTTTTGGGGTCTTTCCAGTTGCTGCAGGTGTCTGGTAAGGTACATCCCAAAAGGGGCATTGTACTCAATTATGGGCCTGATGAAGGATGAGTAAAGAGGCACGATGACCTCCTGATCTAGATGTGAATCCCTTCATGATTAGGTGGGCTATATAAAATGCTCTTCTAACCACTTTGGCCACGTGGTTGTCAAATGAGAGATTGCTATCAACTTGGGTCCCCAAGTCCCTAATTACTTCTTCTGTACTTAATGGATTACCACCTATGTGGTAATTTGTGCACTATTTTTGCCAAAGGGATGACTATACACTTTTTGGCGTTTAGCTTGAGGCCATGGCTCTGGCACCAGTTGTCTGTTTCTATGAGGCCCTTTTGGAGGATGCTTGTGTCGGCTGGAGAGTCGATTATGGTGCCCAATTTGCAGTCATCTGCCAACTTGGTCAGCCACAGTCCTTCCGTGTTGGCCTGTACCTCCGAGAAATATATACCGAACAAGAGAGGTCCCAGGACTGAGTCTTGTGGGATGCCACTTGTAACTGGTTTGGAGTCTGACATGGCTCCAGCAATTCTAACCATGTGGGTTCTGTCCTTGAGCCAGTTTGCAACCCAACTAGTGACATAGGGGTTTATATTTAAGCTGGTGAGCTTATCTGTAATGCCCGAGTGGGGTATTGTATTGAAGGCTTTTGCGAGGTCCAGGTAGGCTGTGTGGACCACCTTTCCCCTCGTCAATGGCCTTGGTGACTGTTTCAAAGAAATCGACCAGGTTTAAAAGGCAGGATCTGCCCTTAACAAAGCTGAACTGGGTAGGATCCAGTGTCTGTAGGTCCCCAATATCTTTATTTATGAGGTCCATGATGATCCTTTCCATAGCTTTGCAGACCAAGCTAGTCAGGGTTATGGGGCGATAGTTTCCAGGATCCGTTGAGGCACCACCTTTGTGGAGAGGGACCACTGTTGCTGTACGCCACTCTTTGGGTACATATCCTGTAGTAAGGCTGAGATTGAACAGTAGTTTTATGTTTGGGTTTAGCTCTTCTTGGAGTTCATGTAGGATGCAGCCCGGGACACCGTCTGGTCCCATTGATGCTGTGTTTTTGCTTTGGAGAGGGCTCTTACCTGAGCATCTGAGATGTCAGGGGCAGCACTCTGCTGGGATAGATATTTGCCCTTTTGGTGGGGGGGGGGGAGTTTGCGCTGAACCTGTCAGCTAGGATGGCAGCTAGTTCCATCCTTCCATCCATAGCTTTGGGATTCTACCCAAATGTAATGACTGCAACAGTGAAACACGAAGAACATAGTACAGTTGTGTACACTTACTATAAATGTAGATGTTCAAGTGTATTCACTGTTGCAGTCGGGGTTACCCACCCGCCCATCCCCCTTTTCTTTATCTTCTCTTTCCTTCACTATATTCTAAAGCCTTTGTGGTGTATTTGCTTTTAGAAGAAGGTAAAGTTTATGTTGTTAAAAGTGCATTTACATATATTGCTGTTTATATATATATATATGTTTGTGTCTTTCGGCTTTTCCCGGTTAGGGGTCGCCACAGCGGAACTCCAGTCTGCTAATGATTGGCAGTAGATTTTTACGTGCTGGCTTGCTGGGCCTAACACACAACCTTCAATGAAGGAATGCCCTTTCACGCATGTCGCCACATAGAAGACGCTCTAACTGAGAATCGAATGGACAACGTCTAACTGTGAGGCGACAATGCTACTGCAGCACCACCACCGCAGTATATATATATGCATTAAATCCTGTAATTCATTGTGTATATATATATATATACATATATATATATATATATATATATATATATTTTTTTTTTTTTTTTGCTCCCCATTTGGGGGGCACCTGACTACTGGGGCAAGAAAAACTCGAAAATGGCGTCGGCTGCATGTTTTATACCCCTGACAACCTGACGTCATGGAAGAGGAGACACCAACTGATGCAGGACCCAAGACTTTTTTATTCAGGCCGACTGAGGGCAACCTGCCAGCAGATTACCCAAATGTAATGACTGCAACAGTGAATACACTCGAACATCTACATTTATGGTAACTGTACACAACTGTACTTTCTGGACATTGTAGAAGCTGCTTTCTTGGAATCTAGCCTTTCCCCAGACACTTTACCTCTAGCTCCCAGAAAACCTGACAGGTATTACAGAGTACCTGACTCTCATAAGTTCCTCTTCAAGAATCCTACTGCAGATCCAGAGACCATTTCCCAAGGACCAAAAGGCATTAAGGCTACTGCTGCCAAAAATCCTACCCCTTCTGATAGAGATTCTAGAGCCTTGGACAGATGGGGTAAAAAGGTATATCCTTCTGCTACTTTGGCCATTAGGGCTTTAAATTGCCAGTTTCATATGTTAAAGTACCAGCAGCATATTATGGGACTGCTTAAACAGAAAATTATGTTGATTCCTGACTGTGCTGGACACAATGAATTACAGGATTTAATGCATTCTGCAGAACAAGTTGGTAAAGATACTTTGCAATGTGGTTTTGACTCTTTAGAAGCATCTTGCAGGGCTGCTATCACTGGGTCTATACTTAGAAGTTATGCTTGGCTCAAGGAGCAAAACTTGCCAGATCATGTTAAAGCTAAATTATTGGATGCTCCCCTTAAACCAAGACTGCCTATTTGGCAACAAAGCAGAAGAAGTCCTCAAAAGGATGGAGGAAAAAGATAAATCTATGCAAACTGTTAAAGATTTCCTATAAGTACAGACTCCCAGATTTAGTAGGCATTGGCCTTCAAAGAACTGGTCCTTTCTAGTCTCTTCCAGGTCTTCTCAGTCCAAATCCAGGAACAGCAGACCACCTAGGTTACAGTCTCAGGCTATGCACAGGCCTAAGCAGTGGGGGGCTCCCACTTCCACAGCAGGGAGTAGTAAGCCACCCCCTATGGAAAAATGGCACAATGACTTAACCTTAACCCTTTCGAGCCCTGCTCAACTGCCTGCTCCCTTAAGAGGAAAGCTTGCCCTGCATACAAAAAAATGTGAACTCATTACCAAGGAAAATGGGTTTTGAATATAGTTTCCCAAGGATACAGATTCCACTTCCACACCCTACCAACCCCAAATGGTTGACCAGACCTGCCCCCAAATCAGTGCAGGTTCTCTCTCTTCTAATTATCAGGGCTATTCAAACTGTCCCAGCAGAGCAAAGGGGACAAGGTTTTTATTCAAGACGTTTCCTGGTACCCTGAAAAGACAATTCCTGGCATCCTATTCTGGACCTCTCTATTCTAAACACCTTTCTGGTAATCCAAAATTTCAAAATGCTAACACTTCAACAGCTGCTCCCTATGCTAGGCAAAGATGCATGGCTGGCAACCTTAGACTTAAAGGAAGCTTACCTGCACATTCCAATAAGGGAAGCTTGCAGGAAATACCTATGCTTCAGGGCAGGCTCCATGCACTATCAGTTCTCTGCAATTCCCTTTGGCTTATCTACTGCGCCCAGAGTATTCACAAAGTGTCTAGCTCCAGCCATTGCATCTTGTAGGCAGAGAAATATTCAAATATACCCATACTTGTACGATTGCCTGATTCAGGCAGAAAGCTAGGACTTGCTATTAAAACATCTGGCATTCATAAAGAAACTTCTAACCTCGCTGGAGTACACCATAAACAAAAATAAATCTCACCTAGTACCCTGCCAACAAATTGTATTCCTGGGAGCAAGCTTGAACACAACTTCTCAGATGGCTTTCCTCACTCCAGAGAAACAAGTTTATTTGACAACCTACTTCAAACTATTGGTCACAAAGCCCCAGCTATCTGCAAGGAAAATTCTGAAAGCCCTGGGGTTCATGGCCTCTTGCATTCTACTAATTCCATATGAGGAAACTACAATGGTATCTAAAAGGCCTATGGTGTCAACATTCTCAGGTCCCGGAATTAATGATTCCTATCATTCCTTCTGTAAAGACAGAGTTCCTTTGGTGGGCAGAGGCCTGCTACCACAACAAGGTGCTCCCTTTCACTCTACCCCCTGCCTCCCAAACCCTAACAACAGACTATGCATGGGGGGGGGGGGGCTCACTTTGCAGGACAATGCATTCAGGGCAAATGGAACCCGAGACAGATGCACCTGCATATCAACCAAAAAGAAATGTTAGCTGTACAGAATTCCCTGACAGCCTTCAAAGACTGCATTCTTCCAGGACAACTATTGGTAAAGACAGACAGCACCACAATTATGTGGTACATAAACATGTAGGGGGGAACCCACTCGTACCCTCTCTGCAGACTAGCCATGGCTGTGTGGAACACAGCCTTGAGCTACCAAGTGCACCTACAAGCTCAATTCCTGCCAGGCAAGCTAAATTCACTGGCAGACAACCTAAGCAGAAATCTCATGGACCCACACGAATGGAAACTGGAACCAAAAATATTCAACCTCTTGAGGAACAAATGGAGGACTCCATAGGTAGACCTGTTTGCCTCCCCTCAGAACTACCAATTGGACAAACTCTGCACAAGGACTTCCCACAGCCAAGCTTGGAAAGTGGACGCCCTGTCCTTTACCTGGGAAAGCCTCTCGGTTTATGCCTTTCCCCCTCTGCCTCTCCTCTCGAAGGTTCTGCAAAAGATCAAACATGACAAGCCAAGGACAATACTGATTGCACCAGACTGGCCATGCCAACACTGGTACCCCCTCCTGCGCAGCATGACACTGCTGGAACCATGGCACCTGCCTCAGACCCCTTCCCTGCCCCAGCAGGCGGGCCAGATTCTGTACCCTCAGCTTCAAACCCTGAACCTTGCAGCCTGGCTAATTCCATGAGCTCCCCAATAGCATCCCTCAGTAAGCAGGTGCTAGATGTCATTCTGGAGGCAAGGAGGCCTAGTACTAGAAAATCCTATGCTGAAAAGTGGAAAAGATTCTGTTCTTGGAGCCAGGCTCAGGGGATGGGCACAATGTTGCCCCGCTTACCTCATATTCTTCAGTACTTAACAGAAATGCTCCACAAGGGCCTATCCTTCTCATCATTTAAAATTCATGCCTCTGCCATTTCAGCAGATTATAATACTGGGCCACCCCTCTTCTCTCACCCCCTGCTAAAGTAATTCCTTAGAGGAGCCAAATATTTAAGACTCTCCAGGAGAGCCTGTACTCCAGCCTGGGACCTTAACTTTGTATTGGAAAAGCTCACTCTCCCTCCCTTTGAGCCAGCTGCACCTGCAGAGTTGAAATTCCTTTCTTGGAAAACAGCCTTCCTTCTAGCCATCACTTCAGCAAGAAGAGTGTCTGAATTACAAGCCCTCATGGCAGTGGAGCCCTTCATTATCTTCCATGCAGACAGGGTTTCCCTCAGGACCAGTCCATCCTTTATGCCCAAGGTGGTGTCTAGTGTGACCCTAAATCAGTCCATTCATATGCCTACTTTTTTTCCCTAATCCACAAAACAAAGGAGAATGAATACTGCACTCTCTGGACATGCACAGACAACTTAGATTTTATTTGGTCCAGACTAAGTCTCTCAGAAAATCTTAACAGATCCTAGTTGGATTTGCTGCAGGGGCAGAGGGGAAGGCCATTTCAAAGCAAACCATTTCTAAATGGATAGAGCTGGATGTTCTTCGTGTTTCACTGTTGCAGTCATTACATTTGGGTTATCTGCCTGCAGGTAGCTCTCAGCTGGCCTGAATTCCAGAGTCTTGGATTCCTGCATCGGATGCTGTGTCCTTTTCCATGACGTCAGGTTGTCAGGGGTATAAAACATGCAGCCAACTCTATTACATCAGTCTTTCTTGCCACGCGGTGCCCAAAGCAGAAGCAGTTCACAAGTGTTGGTCGGCCGACTCCTAAATTTTCATTTGCGAGTTTCAAAACCGAAGTCTTCAAAAAAGCTAAGTGGCCCATTGGGATCCTTTTTCTTGCTCTTAAACTGATGTCAGTGGAAAGCAAATACCTCATAAAGATTTCCATTCGTACTGCATTCCTTGCTTAGGCCGAGAACAAGACATCCCTCACTGTTGGTTTTGTGCTTTAATCAACCCCTGAAGTATTCATCTTTGATCTATTTTTGCAGCAAATTATTTTGGGTCTTGGTTTAACTATCCAGAAATTTTGTCAGTAAGACAGCTGACTACTGATATTCTGTAAGAACGTAAAGATAAAGACAGACTGCATAGGTCCAAAACCGCCGACAACGCTTCCACTAAGCTAGTTGCCAGTTCACCGGTACTCAGTGAGGCGCTTTCACCACCCCTGATACCCGCTACTTCAGATTCTCAGGCCTCTGCTGAAACCCATTCAGAGTCCGGTATGCCGCGAGATGCTTCTTCAACTATGCGGATGTCTCTATCTTGGATGGGTCCGGAGCCGCTGTGCAGGCACTGGCTTCTGAGGGTGTATTCAGGCCTACAGACTTACATTTCAAACCAATGCCATCTTCTTCTTCAAGGCCTAAAACATGACCCATACCTAGAAAACAGATGTCCAAACTGCATGGTCAGGCCCATACGCCTAAAAAACAAATGATAAGAATGGCTGAAGACCTTATTACTTTAATTAGGAGAAACCAACCTTCCCCCTCTAAGAGACCTAGAACTGATTTTCCTTCTGATTCTTCTGATCAGGATTCTGAAATTTCTGTTGCTTCTGATTACCAGGATTTGCCCTTATCTACCTATGAGGATTCTGATGCAGAGGATTCCATTCCCTCTGCTTCCCCTCCAGAAGATTTTTCTTTTGGTGAAACCTTGCACATTCTTAGGGAGCATTTCCGCTGGGAAAGCCAGGATTACTCTGACTCCAAAAAGAAGCATAGGGAATTCTTACTCCTCCCTCAACACAGGCCTTTAGCTATCTTCCTGTTCTATACATTGTAGATGATGCCTTCCTGGAATCCAGCCTGGCCCCAGACACTTTACCACCAGCTCCCAGAAAACCTGACAGGTATTACAGAGTACCTGACTCCCACAAGTTTCTCTTCATGAATCCTACTGCGGACCCAGAGACCATTTCCCAAGGACCTAAAAGAATTAAGGCTACTACTGCCAAAAAACCCTAACCCCTCTAATAAGAGATTCCAGGGCTTTGGACAGATGGGGGTAAGAAGGTATACACTTCTGATACTTTGACCATTAGGGCCTTAAACTGCCAGTTTCATATGTTAAAATATCAGCAGCATATTATGAGACTACTTAAACAGAAAATTATGTTGATTCCTGACTGTGCGGAACATAAAGAATTACAGGATTTAATGCATTCTGCTGAACAAGTTGGTAAACATACTTTGCAATGCGGTTTTGATTTTTTAGAAACATCTTGCAGGACTGCTGTCTCTGGTTCTGTACTTAGAAGGTATGCTTGGCTTAAGGAGCAAACCTTGCCAGATCATGTAAAAGCTAAATTACTGGATGCTCCCTTAAACCAAGACTGCCTGTTTGGCAACAAAGCAGAAGAAGTCCTTAAAAAGATGGAGGAAAAAGCTAAATCTATGCAAATAAATAAAGATTTCCTGCAAGTACAGCCTTCCAGATTTAGTAAGCATTGGCTTTCTAAGAATTGGCTCTTTCCAGTCTCTTCCAGGTCTTCTCAGTCCAAACCCAGGAACAGCAGACCACCTAGGCTACAGTCTCAAGGCATGCATAGGCCTAAGCAGTGAGGGGCTCCCACTTCCAAAGCTGGAAGTAGTAAGACACCCCCCCATGGAAAAATGTCACAATGACTTAACCTTAAACCTTCCAAGCCATGCTCAACTGCCTGCTCCCTTAGGGGGAAAGCTCGCCCTGCATGCAAAACACTGGGAACTCATTACCCAGGACAAATGGGTTTTAAATATAGTCTTCCAAGGATACAGATTCCACTTCCACACCTTATCAACCGCGAACGGTTGGCCAGACCTACTCCCAAATCAGTGGGCAGAGGCTCAACAGCAGGTTCTCTCTCTTCTAAGTATCAGGGCCACTCAGCCTGTCCCAGCAGAAGAAAGGGACAAGGTTTTACTCAAGACTCTTCCTGGTACCCAGAAAAGACAGCTCCTGGCATCCTATCCTGGACCTCTCTATTCTAAACACCTTTTTGGTAATCCCAAAATTCAAAATGCTAACACTTCAACAGCTGCTTCCTATGCTAGGCAAAGATGCCTGGTTGGCAACATTAGACTTAAAGGAAGCTTACCTGCACATTCAATAAGGGAAGCTTGCAGGAAATACCTACACTTCAGAGCAGGCTCCATGGACTATCAGTTCTCTGCACTTCCCTTTGGCTTATCTACTGTGCCCAGGGTATTCACAAAGTGTCTAGCTCCAACCATTGCATTTTGCAGGCAGAGAAACATTCAAATATAACCATACCTGGACGATTGTCTAATTCAGGCAGAAAGCCAGGACATGCTACTAAACATCTGGCATTTGTACAGAAGCTTCTAACCTCACTGAGGTACAACATAAACGAAAAGAAATATCATCTGGTACCCTGCCAAGAAATTGAATTCCTGGGAGCAAGCTTGAACACAACTTCCCAGATGGTGTATCTCATGCCAGAGAAACAAGTTTATTTGTCACCTTACTTCAGACTACTGGCCACAAAGACCCAGCTATCTGCAAGGAAAATCCTGCAAGCCCTGGGGTTCATGGCCTCTTGCATTCTACTAATTCCATATGTAAGACTGTATATGAGGAAACTACAATGGTATCTAAAAAGCCTATGGTGTCAACACTCTCAGGACCTGGAGAAAATGATTTATATTATTCCTTGTATAAGGTGGGCCTGCTACCTCAACAAGGGGCTCCCTTTCAATCTACCCCATGTCGCCCAAACCCTGACTACAGACGCATCAGACTATGCATGGGTGGCTCAGATGGTAGGGCGGTGCATTCAGAGCAAATGGAACCCAAGTCAGATGCACCTGCATATCAACCAAAAAGAAATGTTAGCTGTACAGAATTCCCTGACAGCCTTCAAAGACTATATCCTTCCAGGACAATTATTGGTAAAGACAAACAACACCACAGTTATGTGGTACATAAACAAGAAGGGGGGGAACCCACTCGTACCCCCTCTGCAGACTAGCCATGGCTCTGTGGAACACAGCCCTAAGCTACCAAGTGCACCTACGAGCTCAATTCCTGCCAGGCAAGCTAAATTCTCTGGCAGATGACCTAAGCAGAAATCTCATGGACCCACACAAATGGAAACTGGAACCAAAGATTTTCAACCTCTTGAGGAAAAAATGGGGGACTCCAGAGATAGAACTGATGTTCTTCGTGTTTCACTGTTGCAGTCATCACATTTAGGTTATCTGCTTGCAGTAGCCCTCAGTCGGCCTGATTAACAAAGTCTTGGTTCCTACGTCGGTTGCTGTCTCTTCTTCCATGACGTCAGGTTGTCAGGGGTATAAAACATGCAGCCGACGCCATTACACCAGTCTTTCTTGCTGTGCAGTGCCCGAAACAGAAGCAGTTCGCAAGTGCCAGTCAGCTGACTCCTGAAATTTTCGTTTTCGAGTTTCAGAACCGAAGCCTTCAACTAAAAGCTAAGTACCCAATTGGGGGAAACTTTTTCTTGCTCTAAACCAATGTCAGTAAAAGTAAATAATTGCATTTTTTGTGGAAAGCAAATACCTCATAAAGATTTTCATTCGTACTGTATTCCTTACCTAGGCCCTGACCATGGTTTACCTTGCTGTCAGTTGTGTGCCTTATTTAAACCATGAACTATCCTTCATCGGTATATTTGCATTTCTAAATATTTTGGTGCTTGGTTCAGTTATGCTGATATCTCTTCGGTAAGCCATTCGACTACCGACATTCCGAAAAAACGAAAAGATAAAGACAAGGACAGGCCGTTCAGTTCGCTGTGCAGGCACCGGCTTCTGAGGGTGTATTCAGGCCTACAGACTTGCATATTAAATCAACACCGCCTTCATTATTAAGGCCTAAATCTCAATCCATATCTAAAAAAACGATGCCCAGCCACATGTTCAGGCCCCTATGCCTAAAAAACAAATCATAAAAATGGCTGATCTAATTACTCTAATCAGGGGTAGTCACCCCCCCCCCCAAGAGGCCTAGGGCTGAGCTTGATTATGAATCTTCTGATCAGGATTCTGTTTCTTCTGACTTTTCTAATGACCTGGATTTGTCCATACCTACTTATGAGGCTTCTGATGCAGAGGATTCCATTCCCTCTGCTTCCCCTCCTAAGGATTTTTCTTTTGGAGAAACTTTACATACTTTAAGGGAGCATTTCCACTGGGAAAGCCAGGAATTTTCTGATTCACAAAAGAGGCTTAGGGATTTCCTGCTTCTACCTCAGCATAGGCCTTTGGCTATACCTCCTGTACTAGACAGTGTTGATGATGTGTTCTCGGAATCCAGTTTGGCCCCTGATTCCCTGCCTCCGGCTCCTAGTAAACCTGACAGATACTACAGGGTTCCTGAGTCCCACAAGTTCCTTTTTCAAAAATCCTGTTGCAGATCCAGAAACCATTTCTCAGGGGCCCAAGGGCATTAAGGCTTCTATTGCTAAAAATCCTACCCCTTCTGATAGAGACTCCAGGACGCTGGATAGATGGGGTAAAGAGGTTTATACTTCTGCAACCTTGGCAATCAGAGCATTAAACTGCCGATTTCACATGTTAAAATATCAACAGCATATCATGGGACTGCTTAAACAGAAAATGATGTTGATTCCTGATTGTGTGGAAAAATAAAGACTTACAGGATTTAATGCATTCTGCTGAACAAGTTGGAAAACATACTTTGCAATGTGGTTTTGATTATTTAGAGGCCTCCTGCAGGGCTGCTGTTACTGGGTCTATGCTTAGAAGGCATGCTTGGCTTAAGGAGCAATCTTTACCTGATCATGTTAAAGCTAAATTGTTGGATGCTTCTTTAAATCAGGGCTGCCTGTTTGGCAATAAGGCTGAAGAAGTTCTAAAAAAGATGGAAGATAAAGCTAAATCTATGCAAACTGTAAAAGATTTCTTACAAGTGCAACCTCCAAGATTTAGTAAGCACTGGCTCTCTAAGAATTGGTCCTTTCCAGCCCCTCCCAGATCCTCTCCGGCCAAACCCAGACACAGCAAAATCTCCAGGTTTCAGTCCCAGCGGACTCTCAGAAATAAGCAGTGGGGGGCCTCCACTTCCAAATCTGGAAATAAGACACCCCCCTATAGTAAACAGTCTCAATGACTCCCTTTTACAATTACGAAGCACTTATCTTTTAACTGCCCCTTTGGGGGGAAAGATTGCTCTTCATGCAAAGAACTGGGAACTCATAATCCAGGACAAATGGGTTTTAAATATAGTGTCCCAGGGATACAGATTTCATTTCCACACGTTGCCAACACCAAACGGGTGGCCAGACCTGCCCCCGAATCAGTGGGCAGAGGCTCAAAAACAAGTACTTTCCCTCTTAAGCATGGGGGTTATTCAACTGGTGCCAGAAGAGGAAAAGGGACAAGGCTGTTCATCGTGTTACCCTGCTGCAGTCATCACACTTGGGTTATCCTGCCGTCAGGCGGTCCTGCAGTCAGCCCGAATTCCAAAGTCTTGGTCCGGCGTCGGTTGCTGTCGCTTCTTCCCTGACGTCAGAGTGCCAGGGGTATATCAGAGGCATCCAACGCCATTTTCTTCAGTCTTTCTTACCGTGCGGCGCCCGAAGCAGAAGCAGTTCGCAAGTGCTGGTCAGCAGACACCTGAGATTTTCGAATCGAGTTTCAGTTTGAAGTCTTCAAAGCTAAGTACCCCATTGGGGAACCTTTTCTTGCCTCAGTCCGATGTCAGAAAAAGTTAACAATTGCATTTCTTGTGGGAAGCAAATACCTCATAAGGACTTTCATTCTTTTTGTATACCTTGCCTAGGCCCAGACCACGATGTTACTGGTTGTCGGTTTTGTGCTAGGTTCAATAAGCGAACTATAAAGCGACGCTTTGATTTTGCACGACACTACTTCGGTAGAAAATTTAATTACACTATGCTGCCGGAGCAACTGACTACCGGCATGCATAAAAAACGCAAAGATAAAGACAGGCAGCCTAGATCCAAGCCAGACTCCGAGCCCTGGCTGGGCTGGTCGCCGGTTTTCAGTGAGGCACCTACACAGATCCTGGCTACCGCTGAATTGGATCCCCAGACCACTTCGGATCCCCCAGCAGAGAGTTTTAGGCCGACACAGCCATTTTCTTTAGGCCCTACTGACGACCTTGCAGTAGGGGAAGCCGGTGCTGTAGAAACATCTTCGGTTTCTGAAGGTGTCTTCAGACCGACTACTCTCACCATAAAATCTTATGCTAAGCTTAAGACTCCTCTAAAACCAAAAAAGCCTACACTTCAGTCTTCAGGTCAAGGCCCTATGCCTAAGAAACAGATGCTTAAAATGGCTGAAGATTTGATTTCTTTGATCAGGGGTTCCACCCCCCCCCCCCGACAAAAGGCCCAGACAAGAGGAGGATTATGCCTCCTCTGATCAAGTGTCTGTTCCTCAGGCTCCTCTGAGGAACAGGATTACTCCTTTCCCCCTTATGAAGATTCTGATGCTGAAGACTCCATTCCCTCAGCTTCTCCCCCTGAAGATTATTCCTTTGGGGAAACCTTACATACCATGAGGGAACATTTCCACTGGGAAGTTCAGGACTACTCCGACTCAAAGAAAAGGCTCCGAGAGTTTATTTTACTCCCCCAGCACAGGCCACTTGCTACCCCCCCAGTTTTGGACATTGTGGATGATGTTTTCTTAGAATCTAGTCTAAATCCAGATTCTGTGCCTCCTGCTCCAGCCAAACCAGATAGATAGATACTATAGAGTGCCTGACTCTCACAAATTCCTTTACAAAAGCCCTGTTGCTGATCCAGAGACAATCTCCCAGGGTCCCAAAGGGGCTAAGGCTTCTATGGCAAAAATCCTGTACCCTCAGAAAGGGACTCCAGAGCACTAGATAGGTGGGGGAAGAAGGTTTACACCTCAGCTACTCTAGCTATGAGAGCACTAAATTGTCAATTTCACATGCTTAAATACCAGCAATTCCTAATGTCTCAAATAAAACAAAAGATGGGCACGCACCCTCAACAGTCTGAATTCAAGGAAATGCAACATCTGTTGCATGCAGCTGAACAGGTGGGCAAACATACTCTACAATGTGGTTTTGATGCCTTGGAAGCTTCCTCTAGAGCAGCTGTTACTGGGTCTGGCATGCTTGATTAAAGGAACAATCTCTGCCTGATCATGTTAAAGCAAAGTTACTGGATGCACCCTTACAGCAGGATGTCTTATTTGGGGTTAAAGCAGAGGAGATTTTAAAGAAAATGGAGGATAAGGCAAAATCTATGCAGACGGTCAAAGATTTCTTACAGGTACAGCCCCCACGCTTCAGCAGAAATTGGCCAACAAAAAATTGGTCCTTTCCAGCTTCTGACAGACCACAGAGGGGTAAATACAGGTGCCCAGGGGGCAGAGGACAAGCACAAATCCCTTACAAACCTCCCCAATGGGGCACTGCAACACAGAAGGGAGGAGAAGACAGGTCCCAAACTACTAGAAGGCAAACACAATGACTTAAACCTCAAACTGCCAAGCAAAACTCTCTTGGCAGCTCCCTTGGGAGGAAAATTAGCACTTTTTGCAGACAACTGACGCATCGTCACAAAGGACAAATGGGTCCTAGACATTATCTCACATGGACACAGATTCCATTTCCACACCTTGCCAAGGATAAAAGGAATGCCAAACATGCCACAAAATCAATGGGCAGAGGCACAAAAACAAATAACAGCTCTCATGGACATGAGAGCCATTCAACTGGTACCTACACAGGAGCAAGGCCAAGGATTTTACTCAAGGCTCTTTCTAGTCCCCAGAAAGGACAATGCTTGGAGACCCATTCTGGACCTTTCAATTTTAAACACCTTCTTGCAAGTACCCAAATTCAAGATGCTAACACTACAGCAGCTTCTTCCCATGTTGGGCAAGAAAGCTTGGCTAGTAATGTTGGACCTCAAGGAGGCATACCTGCATGTCCCTATCAGACAAAATTGCAGAAGATACCTCTGTTTCATTGCAGGTTCAACCCATTACCAATTCTCTGCACTGCCCTTTGGCTTATCTACTGCGCCCAGGGTCTTCACAAAATGCCTGGTACCAGTAATTGCATACTGCAGACAAAGAGGAATTCAAATATACCCATACCTGGACGACTGTCTCATCCAAGCAGAAAGCAAGGACATTCTCTTACAACACCTGGCTTTTGTAAAACATCTTCTAAGTTGCCTAGGGTACACAGTAAATGAAAAGAAATCAAAACTAGTGCCCTCACAAAATATGACATTCCTGGGTGCCAGCTTGAATACAACGGCCCAGATGGCTTATCTGACGCCAGACAAACAACTACAATTAACTCAATACTTCAGAGCAATGGCAACAAAGACCCAACTCCCTGCAAGAAAAATTCTGCAGGTCTTGGGCTTCATGGCATCTTGCATACTACTAATACCATTTGCAAAACTGCATATGAGGAAATTACAATGGTACCTAAAAAGCGTATGGACTCAACACAGCCACAGCTTGGAAACAATGATACCTCTCATTCCCTGCCTTCAACAGGAGTTTCTATGGTGGTCATAGGCATGTCACCTCAACAAGGGTCAGCCTTTCACGCTACCCCCAGCCAGGCAAACTATGACAACAGATGCATCAGACTATGTCTGGGGGCACACATGGCAGGATGGTGCATTCAAGGCATATGGACAACAGATCAAAGGAATCTGCACATCAATCAAAAGGAATGCTAGCTGTACAAAATGCTCTGACAGCCTTCAAGGACCTCTTACATCCAGGACAGCTTATCATAAGGACAGACAACACCACAGTAATGTGGTACATAAACAAACAAGGGGGTACACACTCCTACCCTCTATGCAGGCAAGCAATGACCTTGTGGAACACAGCACTGGCTTACCAAGTTCAATTACAAACTCAGTTCCTGCCAGGAATAAAGAACACATTGGCAGATGACCTAAGCAGAAACATCATGGATCCCCACGAGTGGAAACTGGATCCAGAAGTATTCGCAATGATAGCTCAAAAATGAGGGCTTCCAGACATAGACCTGTTTGCCAGCCCTCACAACTATCAGCTAACAAAATTTTGCACAAGGACTTTTCACCATCAAGTTTGGAAAGTGGACGCACTCTCATTCAGTTGGAAAATGCTAACAGTATATGCCTTTCCTCCATTGCCCCTTCTCACAAAGGTGCTGCTGAAAGTCAGGATGGAGAGACCCTAAATGATACTCATTGCCCCAGACTGGCCACACCAGCACTGGTACCCACTATTAAGGAATATGGCCCAGGGCCCACCATGGATTCTACCACAAATTACCCACCTGCTCACACAGCAAGACAATCAGATTCTACACAGCCAGCTCAAGACCTTAAACTTGGCTGCATGGCAAATCACCTAAGCAACCAACCAGCTCCTCTCTCACAAGCTGTTATGGATGTTATTCTGGAGGCCAGGAGGCCCAGCACCAGGAAAACCTACTCAGACAAATGGAAAAGGTTTTGCCTGGAACCAAGCTAAAGGCCAAAATACCCTTCAGCCTGACATACCTCAGATTCTGCAATATTTAACTGAGATGTTACACAAAGGGCTTTCTTTTCATCTATTAAAATCCAAGCCCCAGATATTTCTGCTCACTACAACACGGATCCTCCCTTATTTTCACATCCACTCCTAAGGCAGTTTCTCAGAGGGCCAAAAACATTAGGCCTCCCAGGAGAGCACCAACACCTACTTGGGACCTCAACTTTGTTCTGGAAAAACTCACGCTATCTCCTTTTGAGCCAGCATTCTCAGCTGACTTAAAGTTTATATCATGGAAGACTGCCCTGCTGCTAGCAATTACTTCAGCTAGAAGAGTTTCAGAGCTTCAGGCACTAATGGCAGTAGAGCCTTTCCTCATTTTTCATCAAGACAGAGTTTCTCTACTAACTAACCCCTCCTTTATGCCTAAGGTGGTATCCAGTGTGGCTCTAAATCAAACCATCCATTTACCCACCTTCTTTCCAAATCCACAGAACAAAGGAGAAAGGCTCCTACATTCCGTGGACATTCACCGGCAGCTACGTTACTACTTGGATAAAACTAAGGTTTTCAGAAAATAGGACCAGCTTTTTGTATCCTATGCTACAGCATCATGAGTAAAGTCTATCTCAAAACAGACCATTTCCAAATGGATAGGACATTGCATACGTTTTTGCTACACCCACCATGAAAAACCAGTTCCTTCTACCATAAGGCCCCACTCTACCAGGGCAGCAGCTATATCTACAGCCTTCCTCAGGGGGGTGCCAACCAAGGATATTCTGGAAGCTGCAACTTGGAGTTCAGTACACACCTTCACCAAACATTACCACTTACCACTTTACTCTAAGACTAGAGCTGGCTTCGCCACTGCAGTTTTGCAGGGCCTTCTAGCCTCCTCTAACCCTGTTTGACTCCACCTCCCATCCTTAGCTTTGGGATTCTTCCCAAGTGTGATGACTGCAGCAGGGTAACACGATGAACATAGTACAGTTTTGTACCTACCATAAATGTAGATGTTCGAGTGTATACCCTGCTGCAGTCCAGGTTACCCTCCCTCCATCCCCTCTGAACTAGCTGAACTTATCTCTACCACTCTATTCTATACTACCTCTGTGGTGTATTTGCTTGTGCCTAAGGGTTTTGTTTTATTTTTCCATATAACTATATGTATATATATATATATATATATATATATATATTTATTTATTTTTTTTGCCTACCTATTAGGGGCACCTGACATCTGGGGCAAGAAAAACTGAAGAAAATGGCATCAGATGCCTCTGATATACCCCTGGCACTCTGACGTCAGGGAAGAAGCGTCAGCAACCGACGCCGGACCAAGACTTTGGAATTCGGCAGACTGGGACCACCTGACGGCTGGATAACCCAAGTGTGATGACTGCAGCAGGGTATACACTCGAACATCTACATTTATGGTAGGTACAAAACTGTACTTTTCTATTCCAGGCTTTTCTGGTACCCAGAAAAGACAAATCATGGCGTCAATCCTGGACCTGTCTACTCTAAACACCTTTCTGGAGATTCCAAAATTCAAGATGCTGACTCTTCACCAGTTACTTCCTATTGCTAGGCAAAGATGCCTGGTTGGCAACTCTAGATTTAAAAGAAGCATACCTGCACATCTCATTCAGGGAATCTTGCAGAAGATACCTACGCTTCAAAGCAGGCTAATTGCACTATCAGTTCTCTGCACTGTCCTTTGGCTTGTCTACTGTGCCCAGGGTATTCACAAAGTGCCTGGCTCCAGTTACTGCATTTTGCAGGCAAAGAAATATTCAAATATATCCATATCTGGATGATTGTCTAATGCAGGCAGAAAACCAAGGCATACTTATAAATCAGCTGGCATTTGTAAAAAGGGTTCTAACTTGTCTGGGGTACACCATAAACGAAAAGAAATCACAAATGGTACCCTGTCAACAGATTACATTCCTGGGTGGAAGCTTGAATACAACTGCCCAGATGGCTTTCCTCACACCAGAAAAGCAAATTCATTTGGTAACTTACTTCAAACAAGTGGCCATAAAAACCCTGCTATCTGCAAGGCAAATACTGCAAGTCTTGGGGTTCATGGCCTCCTGCATTCTTCTAATTTCATATGCAAGACTGCATATGAGGAAACTACAGTGGTATCTAAAAAGTCTATGGAGTCAACATTGTCACAGCCTGGAAACAATGATTCCTATCATACCTTCCCTACACCTGGAGTTCCTATGGTGGGTCGAAGCCTGAGACCAAGACAAGGCATTACCATTCACACTACCTCGTCACCCAAACCCTAACTACAGATGCATCAGGCTATGCCTGGGGGGCTCACCTGGTAGGGAAGTGCATTCAGGGCAAATGGAGCCCAAATCTAATGCACCTACATGTCAATCAAAAAGAAATGTTAGCTGTACAGAATGCTCTGACAGCCTTCAAGGACTACATTCTTCCAGGACAACTAATGGTAAAGACAGACAACACCACGGTTATGTGGTACATAAACAAGCAGGAGGTACACATTCCTACTCCCTCTGCAGACTAGCCATGGCATTGTGGAACACAGCCTTGAGCTACCAAGTGCATCTACAAGCTCAATTCCTGCCAGGAAAATTGAATACACTGGCAGATGGACTAAGCAGAAACCTCATGGACCCATACAAGTGGAAACTGGAACCACGGATTTTCAACATGTTGACAAGTGAATGGGGGAGCCCAGACATAGATATATTTGCCTCCCCCAAAAAACTACCAGTTGGACAAGTTTTGCACAAGGACTCCCCACAAACAAGCCTGGAAAGTGGATGCTCTATCCTTCAGCTGGAAAAACCTATCAATCTACGCTTTCCCCCCTCTGCCTCTGCTCTCCAAAGTTTTACTGAAAGTCCAACAGGACAAACCAAGGATGATTTTGATTGCCTGTTTATGATGTTTATGCAATAAATTTATTTATTTTATAATATCACTCTGCTCGGCTTATTCCTGAAGACCAGGTTGGTGTTTCAAGACACTTAGGGGCACAGCGTTCTTCCACATTTAGTTCTGTTTGTTTTTCTGAACCACCTCCAAAACTGGGAGTGGTAAGCCGCCCCCTTATGTAAAAAGTTCACAATGACTTTTCAATTATCCTTCCTAGCCATGCCCAGTTACTTGTGCCCCTAGGAGGAAAACTCGCCCTTCATGCAAAAAACTGGATGTCCATTACTCAGGACAGATGGGTCCTAAACATTGTATCCCAAGGGTACAGATTCTACATCCATACACTGCCAACCCCAAGCGGGTTTCCAGACCTTCCTCCAAACCATTGGGCAGAGGCTCAAAAGCAAGTACTTTCCTTTCTCAATATCAGAGCTATTCAACCTATTCCAGTAGAACAGAGGGGGCAGGGTTTCTACTCCAGACTTTTCCAGGTGTCCAGAAAAGAGGGCTCTTGGCACCCAGTCCTGAATCTATCAACTCTCAACACCTTTCTGGTGGTCCCAAAATTCAAGATGCTTATCCTGCAATGGCTTCTCCCTATGCTAGCCAAAGATGCCTGGCTAGTGACTTTAGACTTAAAAGAAGCTTATCTACACTTCCCCATAAGGGAGTCATGCAGAAAATATCTACGCTTCAGGGCAGGCCCTATGCCATATTAGTTCTCTGCACTTCCCTTTGGTTTATCTACTGCACACAGAGTATTCACAAAGTGCCTGGCTCCAGCCATTGCATACTGCAGGCAGAGAAATATCCAAATTTTCCCATACTTGGACGACTGCCTGATTCAGGCGTACAGCCAGGAATTGCTACTTCAGCACCTGGCATTTGTAAAAAGCCTTCTCACTTCATTGGGGTACACCATCAACGAAAAGAAATCACAACTGGTGCCCAGTCAAAAGATTGTATTCCTGGGAGCAAGCTTGGACACAACTTCCCAGATGGCATTTCTCACTTCAGAAAAACATGTCTATCTACCAAACTACTTCAAACAAATGGCCACCAGAACCCAGCTATCTGCAAGGAAAATACTGCAAGCCTTAGGGTTCATTGCCTCATGTATTCTGCTAATTCCATATGCAAGACTGCATATGAGGAAACTTCAATGGTACTTAAAGTCTTTGGTGCCAGCATTCTCAGGACCTGGAAATAGTCATTCCAGTCATACCTTGTCTAAGGGCAGAGTTCCTTTGGTGGGCAGAAGCATGCAACCACAACAAAGGAATGCCTTTCACTCAACCCCTTGCCGCCTAAACCCTGACAACAGATGCATCAGACTATGAATGGGGGGGCTCGCATGACAGGCAAATGCATTCAGGGCCATTGGAGCCCAGGCCAGTTTCGCCTGCACATCAATCAAAAAGAGATGCTAGCTGTACAGGATGCTCTGACAGCCTTCAAATACCTAATCCTTCCAGGACAGCTGCTTATAAAAACAGACAACACCACAGTTATGTGGTACATACACAAGCAGGGGGGAACCCATTCTTACCCACTCTGCAGGTTAGCCATGGCCCTGTGGAACACAGCCCTGAGCAACCAAGTGCATCTACAAGCTCAATTCCTGCCAGGCAAACAAAATTCACTGTCAGACAACTTAAGCAGAAATCTCCTAGACCCACATGAGTGGAAATTGGAGCCCAACACCTTCAACCTTCTGATCCAGAGGTGGGGGATACCAGAGGTGGACCTCTTTGCCTTCCCCGAGAACCACCAGTTGAGCAAATACTGCACCAGAAACCCTCACAGCAGTGCCTGGAAGGTGGATGCCCTATCCTTTTAATGGAAAAACTTTTCAATGTATGCCTTCCCCCCTCTGCCCCTTATCTCAAGAGTACTTCTCAAGATAAAATAGGACAGGCCAAGGGCAATTCTTATTGCCTCAGACTGGCCATGCCAGAACTGGTATCCACTCTTATGCAGCTTGACAACAGTACCACCATGGCACCTTCACCAAACTCCTACCCTGCTGTCTCAGCAGGAGGGGCAGATTTTGCATCCACAATTACAAACCCTAAACCTTGCAGCCTGGCTTATCCCTTGAGTACCCCACCAGCAACCCTCAGCAAACAGGTGCTGGATGTTATTCTTGAAGCCAGAAGGCCTAGTACTAGGAAATCATATGCTGAAAAGTGGAAGAGATACTGTTCTTGGACTCATTCTCAAGGGAAGGACCCAGCAGCACCCGCCTTACCTCTAATCCTGGATTAGTTAGCAGAGCTACTCCACAGACGCCTATCCTTCTCCTCCATTAAGATTCATGCCTCTGCCATCTCAGCTCATTATAATACCAAGCCACCTCTATTTTTTCACCCTTTCATCAAACAGTTCCTGAGCGGGGCTAACAACTTAAAGCCCCCTAAGAGAGCACCCACCCCTGCCTGGTACCTTAACTTTGTATTGGAAAAGCTCACGCTTCCCCCTTTTGAACCTGCTGCCTCAGCAGAGTTAAAATTCCTCTCTTGGAAAACAGCCTTGCTTTTAGTGATAACATCAGCAAGAAGAGTGCCTGAGTTACAGGGCATTGATGGCTGTGGAGCCCTTCATTATCTTTCATGCTGACATGGTATCCCTCAGGACCAACCTGTCCTTTATGCCTAAGATGGTGTCCAGTGTGGCTGTAAACCAATCTGTCCATTTGCCAACCTTCTTCCCTAATCCTCAGAATAAAGGGGAAAGGATCCTGCACTCCTTGGACGTGCACAGACAACTCAGGTTCTACCGTGACAGGACTAAGCCTTTCAGAAAATCTGACCAGTTGCCAGTCAGCTTTCCTACAGGGGCAGAGGGTAAGGCCATTTCAAAACAAACCATTTCCAAACAGATAGCACACTGCATTCAATGATGTTCATTGTGTTTCACTGTTGCAGTCATTACACTTGGGTTATCCTGCTGGCAGGCTACCCGCAGTCGGCCTGAATTCCAAAGTCCTGGTCCGGCGTTGGTTGCTGTCACCTCTTCCCTGACATCAGTGCACCAGGGGTATATAAGTTGCAGTCGATGCCATTTTCTTCAGTCTTTCTTGCCGCGCGGTGCCCGAAGCAAAAGCAGTTCACAAGTGCCGGTCGGCCGACTCCTGAGATTTTCGAATTCGAATTTCAGATCCGAAGTCTTCATTAAAGCTAAGTACCCCATTGGGGAAACTTTTTTCTTGCTCCAGACCGTTGTCAGAAAAAGTTAACAATTGTATTTCTTGTGGGAAGCAAATACCTCATAAGGATTTTCAGTCTTATTGTATTCCTTGCCTAGGCCCTGACCACGACTTTGCATGTTGGCGGTTTTGTGCTAGATTTAACCAACGCACTATTAAGCGTCGGTACGATTTTGCCTTTCATTACTTTGGCTGCAGATTCAATTATACAATGCCGGTGGAACAGCCGACGACCGGAGTCTATAAAAAATGCAAGGATAAAGACAAGGACAGGCATCCGAGGTCCAAAACTGACGATGAGGCTTCCTCTAAGCTAGTCGTCAGTTTGCCGGTTCTCAGTGAGGTGCTTTCGCAACCCCTGACACCTGCTACCTCAGAGCCACAGGCCGCTTCCGACTCCCATGTGGAGCCAACTGGGCCTCTGGAAACTCAAGGTATTGGATCCTCGGAAACTATTCCCTCAGATGGGTCTGGAGCCACTGTGCAGGCATCGGCTTCTGAGGGTGTTTTCAGACCTACACAGTTATATGTAAAGCCATCTTCAGCTTCAAAGCCAAAGAGTAAAGCAGCTCTAAAGACAAAGAAACAAGTACAGCATTCTCCAGGACAGACTTCCATGCCTAAAAAACAGATGCTCAAAATGGCCGAAGACCTTATTACTTTGATCAGGGGTTCCCATCCCCCTCCTGACAAGAGGCCTAGGCAAGAGGCAGAATATGAATCTTCAGATCAGGTTTCCATTTCCTCTGATTCCTCCTCTGATCAGGAATACTCTCTTTCTCCCTATGAGGATTCTGATGCTGAAAAATCTATTCCTTCAGCTTCTCCTCCTGAGGATTATTCTTTTGTTGAAACCTTGCATACTATGAGGGAGCACTTTCATTGGGAGAGCCAGGATTATTCAGAATCCAAGAAAAGGCTCAGAGATTTTCTTTTACTTCCTCAGCACAGGCCCCTTGCTATTCCTCCTGCTCTGGACATTGTAGATGATGTTTTTTCAGAGTCCGGCCTGTCTCCAGACTCTATCCCCCCGGCACCTGTTAAACCAGACAAGTACTACAGGGTTCCAGACTCTCATAAACTTCTATATAAAAACCCTGCTGCTGACCCAGAAACTGTATCTCAGGGGCCCAAAGGGGTCAAGGCTTCCTCTGCAAAAAACCCTGTTCCCTCTGATAGGGATTCTAGAGCACTGGACAGATGGGGGAAAAAGTTTACACTTCTGCTACCTTGGCTGTAAAGGCTTTAAATTGTCAGTTTCATATGCTTAAATATCAGCAATACTTAATGTCACTGTTGAAACAGAAAATGTTGACAAATTTTGAATGTGCTGAAAACAAGGAAATGCAGGATTTATTGCATGCAGCTGAACAGGCGGGAAAACATACTTTGCAATGTGGTTTTGATTCTTTGGAGGCCTCTTGTAGGGCTGCTGTAACGGGTTCTGTGATTAGGAGGCATGCTTGGTTAAAGGAACAGAGTCTGCCTGATCATGTTAAAGCAAAATTATTAGATGCTCCATTACAGCATGATACTTTGTTTGGTGTTAAGGCTAAAGAGGTGTTAAAGAAAATGGAGGATAAAGCGAAATCTATGCATACAGTTAAGGATTTCTTACAGGTACAGCCACCCAGATTTAGAAGGAACTGGCCTTCAAAAAATTGGTCATTTCCAGTGTCAGGCTACAAAGAGGCAGATGCAGGCGCCCTAGAGGCAGATCCCAGCCCCAAGGATCATACAGGCGTAAACAGTGGAGTGCTTCTACCTCCAAAAGCAGAGAAGACAAATCTCAACCTTATAGGAAACAGTCCCAATGACTTTCCTCTACCAGTACCAAGCATTTATCTTTTGGACACTCCCTTAGGGGGAAAACTAGCACTTTTTTCACAAAACTGGCACATAATCACCCAGGACAAATGGGTCTTGAATATAGTGTCTGAGGGTTACAGGTTCCACTTTCACACCCTGCCAAAGGCAAAAGGCATGCCACACAATCAATGGGCAGAGGCACAAAAGCAAGTTTCATCCCTCATGGACATGAGGGCCATTCAGCGAGTACCACTACAGGAGCAGGGACAAGGATTTTACTCACGTCTTTTCTTGGTACCCAGAAAGGACAAAGCCTGGAGACCAATACTGGACCTGTCTATTCTAAACACTTTTCTGGACATTCCAAAATTCAAAATGTTGACTCTGCAGCAGCTTCTACCCATGCTGGGCAAGAAGGCTTGGCTTGTAACCTTGGACTTAAAAGAGGCATACCTGCATGTCCCAATCAGACAAACTTGCAGAAGATACCTCAGATTCATAGCTGGCTCAATACACTACCAATTCTCTGCACTGCCCTTTGGCTTATCTACTGCGCCCAGGGTCTTCACAAAATGCCTGGCACCAGTAATTGCTTTTCACAGACAAAGAGGAATTCAAATATATCCCTACTTGGACGACTGCCTTATTCAAGCAGAGAACAAGGGCATGCTACTAAAGCATCTAGCGTTTGTAAAAGGATTGCTAATTTGCCTAGGGTACACAGTAAACGAAAAGAAATCAAAACTAGTACCCTCTCAAGAGATAATATTCCTGGGTGCAAGCTTAAATACAACTGCCCAGATGGCCTATCTCATGCCAGACAAACAAAGGCAACTGACTTCTTACTTCGAAATGTTGGCAAGAAAAACCCAGTTATCTGCAAGAAATATTCTGCAGGCTTTGGGCTTTGGGCTTCATGGCATCCTGCATTCTGTTAATTCCATATACAAGACTGCATATGAGGAAACTACAATGGTATCTAAACAGCGTTTGGACTCAACATTGCCACAGCCTGGAAAAACTTATTACCCTCATTCCCTGCCTGCAACAGGAGTTTCAATGGTGGGCACAGGCCTGTCACCACAACAAGGGACAGCCTTTCACTCTACCCACTGCCAGGCAGACAATAACAACAAATGCATCAGATTATGCCAGGGGGGCCCACATGGCAGGAAAATGTATTCAGGGCACATGGCCCACAAGCCAAAAGCATCTTCATATCAACCTAAGAGAAATGATGGCTGTCCATAATACCTTGACAGCTTTCAAGGATCTACTTCATCCAGGACAACTGCTGATAAAGATGGACAATACTACAGTCATGTGGTACATAAACAAACAGGGAGGCACGCATTCTTACCCCCTCTGCAGACAAGCCATGATTTTGTGGAACACAGCATTGACTTATCAAGTACACCTGCAAGCACAATTCCTGCCAGGAAAGACAAATACTCTGGCAGACAAACTAAGCAGAAACCTCATGGATCCTCAGGAGTGGAAACTAGATCCACAAATCTTTAGCATAATAACAAGGAAATGGGGATGCCCAGACATAGATCTATTTGCCTCCCCTCACAACTGCCAACTACAGAGATGTTGTACAAGGACTTATCACAAGCTAGCATGGAAAGTGGATGCTCTATCATTCAGCTGGGAAAACCTTACAGTATATGCCTTTCCTCCACCACCTCTCCTCCCCAAGGTACTCCTAAAGGTCAGACAAGAGAAGCCAAAAATGATCCTGATTGCCCTGGACTCGCCACGCCAGCATTGGTACCCAATCCTAAAGAGCTTGTCTCAAGGCCCAGCCTGGACATTACCTCAAATTCCTCATTTACTGTCCCAACAAAGCAATCAGATACTGCACAGCCAACTCAGAACCCTAAATCTGGCTGCATGGCGGATAATGTAACCATTCAGGACACACCTCTCTCCAAAGCAGTTGTGGATGTTATTCTGGAGGCCAGGAGGCCCAGTATCAGAAAATCATATGCAGAAAAGTGGAAGAGATTCTGTGCTTGGAACCAGGCACAGGCACAAGGAATTGACATGCTTGTACCAAATATTCCACAGATTTTACAATACCTAACTGAGATGCTGGACAAAGGCCTATCCTTTTCATTCATTAAGATCCATGCCTCTGCCATTTCAGCTCATTACAATACGGACCCACCTATTTTTTCATATCCATTACTAAGGCAGTACCTCAGAGGGGCCAAAAACATAAGACCCCCAAGAAGAGCACCAATACCTGCATGGGACCTCAACTTTGTCTTGGAAAAGCTCACACTGCCTCCTTTTGAGCCAATTAATACGACCGAGATAAAATTCTTATCATGGAAAACGGCTCTGCTCATAGCAATAACTTCAGCAAGAAGAGTCTCAGAGTTACAGGCATTAATGGCTGTGGAACCTTTTATCATTTTCCATCTGGACATGGTTTCTCTAAGGACAAAACCAACATTTATGCCTAAGGTAGTATCCGGTGTGGCTCTTAATCAAACCATTCATTTCCCTACATTTTATCCAACTCCCCAGAATAAAGGGGAGAGACTTCTGCATTCTTTGGACATAGACAGCTATGCTTCTACTTGGACAAAACTAAAGCTTTCAGAAAGACTGAGCAACTTTTAGTGGCATATGCTGCAGGATCACAAGGAAAGGCTATCTCAAAGCAGACTATTTCAAGATGGATAGGCCACTGCATTCGTTTCTGCTATTCACAACATGGCAAATCAGTGGCTAAGGGCATTAGGCCACATTCGACCAGGGCAGCAGCCACCTCAGCAGCCTTCCTCAGAGGAGTACCAACCAAGGATATTTTGGAGGCTGCAACTTGGACATCAGTGCACACTTTTACAAAGCACTACCACTTACCTCTTTACTCTAAATCCAGAGCAGGCTTTGCCACTGCAGTTCTGCAGGGCCTCATAGCCACTCCTAATTCTATTTACACCTAGCCAACCAACCTCAGCTTTGGGATTCAACCCAAGTGTAATGACTGCAACAGTGAAACACGATGAACATAATACAGTTGTGTACCTAACATAAATGTAGATGTTTGAGTGTATTCACTGTTGCAGTCCAGGCTACCCACCCACCATCCCCCTTTTCTTTGCTGGGACTTATCTTCTCTATTCTATACAACCTATGTGGTGTATTTGCTTGTAGATGAAGGTAATGTTTATTTTAGTGCATGCTTTTTGTAAGCAATGTTTTAGCCTACCCTTTTGGGGGCACCTGACATCTGGGGCAAGAAAAACTGAAGAAAATGTCGTCGGCTGCAACTTATATACCCCTGGCGCACTGACGTCAGGGAAGAGGCGACAGCAACCGACACTGGACCAGGACTTTGGAATTCAGGCCGACTGCGGGTAGCCTGCCAGCAGGATAACCCAAGTGTAATGACTGCAACAGTGAATACACTTGAACATCTACATTTATGGTAGGTACACAACTATACTTTCTTCGTGTTTCACTGTTGCAGTCATCAAATTTGGGTTATCTGCCTGCAGGTAGCCCTCAGCCGGCCTGAATACCAGAGTCTTGGATTCCTGTGTCGGGTGCTGTCTCTTCTTCCATGACGTCAGGTCATCAGGGGTATAAAACATGCAGCCGGCACCATTTTCTTCAGTCTTTCTTAACGCGCGGTGCCCGAAGCAGAAGCAGTTCGCAAGTGCCGGTCGGCCGATTCCTAAAATTTTTGCGTTCGAGTTTCAGAACCAAAGTCTTCAACTAAAGACCCCTTTGGGGAAACTTTTTCTTGCTCCTTACCGATGTCAGTAAAAGTTAATAATTGCATTACTTGTGGGAAGCAAATACCTCATAAGGATTTTCATTTGTACTATATTCCTTGCCTAGGCCCAGATCATAACGTGCCTTGCTGCCAGCTTTGTGCTAGATTTAACTAACGCACTATTAAGCGTCGGTATATTTTTGCTTCAAAATATTTTGGATCCAGATTTAATTACCCTGAAATGTCGTTGGTTAGCAATCCGACTACCGGAGTTCACAAAAAACAAAAAGAAAAAGACAGAGACAGACCGTCGAGGTCCAAAACCGACAACGAAGCTTCTCCTAAGCCAGTCGCAGGGTGAGCTGTACTCAGTGAGGTGCTTTCGTAGCCCCTGATACCCACTACTTTTGAATTGCAGGCCTCTACCGAGACCCATGCGGAGTCCGGTATGCCGCAAGATTCTCAGAGTATTGAACCCATGGATGTCTCTCCCTTGGATGGGTCCGGAGTCGCTGAGCAAGCACCGGCTTCTGATGGTGTTTTCAGGCCTCAACATTTTTATATAAAACCGACGCCAGCTTCAAAAACAAGATTAAAAACATCTTCCAAGTCTAAAAAAATGATGCATGAGCCAAATGCTCAGGCCCCTATGCCTAAAAAACAGATGCTCAAAATGGCTGAGGACTTAATTACCTTGATCAGGGGTTCCCAACCCCCCCGCTAAGAGGCCTAGGCAAGACACTGATTATGAATCTTCATATCAGGTTTCCATTTCTTCTGATTCCTCTTCTGATCAGGAATTTTCTATTCCACCCTATGAGGATTCAGATGCAGAAGAATCCATCCCATCTGCATCTCCTCCTGAGGATTATTCTTTTGGAGAAACCTTGCATACTTTAAGGGAACATTTTCATTGGGAAAGTCAGGATTTCTCTGAATCAAAAAAGGGGCTTAGGGATTTCCTTCTTCTTCCTTAGCATAGGCCTTTGGCAATACCTCCTGTATTAGACATTGTTGATGTGTTTTCGGAATCAAGCATGGCTCCTGATTCCCTACCTCTGGCTCCTAGTAAGTCAGACAGATATTACAGGGTTCCTGACTCCCACAAATTTCTATTTAAAAATCCTGCTGCTGATCCAGAGACTATCTTACAGGGTCCCAAAGGTGTAAAGGCCTCTACTGCCAAAAATCCTACCCCCTCTGATAGAGATTCCAGGGCGCTGGATAGATGGGGAAAGAATGTTTATACGTCTGCAACCTTGGCAGTCAGGGCCTTAAACTGCCAGTTTCATATGCTTAAATATCAGCAGCATGTTATGGGCTTATTGAAACAGAAAATTATGTTGATTTCTGATTGTGTGGAAAATAAAGAATTACAGGAATTATTGCATGCAGTAGAACAGGTTGGAAAGCATACTTTACAATGTGGTTTTGATTCCTTGGAGGCCTCTTGCAGGGCCGGAGTTACTGGATCTGTGATTAGAAAGTATGCCTGGCTCAAGGAGCAAAATCTGCCTGATCATATTAAAGCTAAATTGTTGGATGCCCCTTTACAGCATGAAACTCTGGTAATAAGGCAGAAGAGGTTTTAAAGAAAATGGAAGACAACGCTGAATCTATGCAAACTGTAAAAGATTTCTTACAAATGCAGCCACCCAGGTTCAGTAGGCACTGGCCTACTAAAAATTGATCCTTTCCTGTGTCCAGCAGAGCCTCTCAAGGCAAATCCAGGTGCTCAAAGGGCTCAAGATACCAATCACAGGGTTCTTACAGGTCAATGCAATGGGGTGCCTCCACCTCCAAATCTGGAGGTAACAAAACACAACCCTACAGTAAGCAGTCTCAATGACTTCCCTCTACCTTCACCAAGCACTTATCTTTTGGCAGCCCCCTTGGGGGGAAAATTAGCACTTCATGCTCAAAACTGGCAGTTAATTACCCAGGACAAGTGGATATCAAACACAGTATCCCAGGGGTACAGATTTAATTTCCATACTTTTCCAATTCCAAATGGTTGGCCAGAGGCTCAGAAGCAAGTTACGTCCCTCATGGATATGGGGGCTATTCAACCAGTACCAGAACAGGAAAAAGGACAAGGTTTTTATTCAAGATTTTCCTGGTACCCAGAAAAGACAGGGTCTTTACAAAGTGCCTGGCACCAGTAATTGCATTTTGCAGACAAAGAAGCATACACATTTATCCTTACCTGGATGACTGTCTCATTCAAGCAGAGAACAAGGACATTCTTCTTCAACATCTGGAGTTTGTAAAAAGGCATCTAACATAGGGTACAGAATAAACAAAAAGAAATACCAACTGGTACCCTCTCAAACAATTATATTCCTGGGTGCAAGCTTGAATACAGCTGCCCAGATGGCTTACCTTACGCCAGACAAACAAAGGCAACTCAAACAGATGGCAACAAAAACCCAGTTATCTGCAAGACATATTCTGCAGGCTTTGGGGTTCATGGCATCCTGCATTCTACTAATTCCATATGCAAGACTGCATATGAGGAAACTTCAATGGTACCTAAAAGGTTCATGGAGTCAGCATTGTCACAGTCTGGAAACAATGATTCCTCTCATTCCCTGCCTACAACAGAAGTTTCTTTGGTGGGCAAAGGCATGTCACCAAAACAAGGGACTGTCATTCACTCTACCCCCTGCCACCCAAACCCTAACCACAGATGCATCAGACTATGCTTGGGGGGGCCCACCTGGCGGGGAGATGCATTCAGTGCATATGGAGCCCAAAACAAATGCATCTGCGTGTCAGCCAGAAAGAGATGCTAGCTGTTCAAAATGCTCTGACAGCCTTCAAGGACTTACTTCATCCAGGACAACTACTGATAAAGACGGACAACACTACGGTTATGTGGTATATAAACAAGCAGGGGGGTACACATTCCTACCCCCTTTGCAGACTAGCCATGGCATTGTGGAACACAGCTTTGACTTACCAAGTACACCTTCAAGCTCAATTCCTGCCAGGAAAACAAAATACTCTGGCAGATGACCAAAGCAGAAATCTTCTGGACCTGCACGAGTAGAAACTAGATCCACAAATCTTCAGCATGGTAACACAGAAATGGGGGAGCCCAGACATAGATCTATTTGCCTCTCCCCAAAATTATCAACTGGACAAATTCTGCACAAGGGCTTATCGCAGACAAGCATGGAAAGTGGATGCCCTATCCTTCAGTTGGAAAAACCTATCAGTCTGTGCCTTTCCCCCTCTGCCTCTTCTCTCCAAGGTATTATTAAAGGTCAGACAGGAAAAACCAAAAATGATCCTGATTGCTCCGGACTGGCCTCGCCAGCACTGGTACCCAATTCTAAGGAATATGTCTCAACTCCCTCCTTGGTACTTTCCTCAGATACCTCATCTACTGTCTCAGCAGAACAGTCAAATTCTGCACACTCAGCTCCAAACTTTGAACCTTGCAGCATGGCTGATCATGTAATTATTCAAACAACGCCTTTCAGTAAATCTGTGATGGAGGTCATTTTGGAAGCCAGAAGGCCTAGTACTAGAAAATCTTATGCTGATAAATGGAAGAGATTCTGTGCTTGGAACCAAGCACGAGGAACGGACACAGCAAAACCAAATATCCCTCAAATTTTACAATACTTGACCGAGATGCTTGACAAGGGCTTATCTTTTTCTTCAATAAAAATCCATGCCTCTGCCATCTCAGCTCATTACAACACGGAGCCTCCCCTCTTTTCTCATCCTCTGCTAAAACAGTATCTTAGAGGGGCCAAAAATTTAAGGCCTCCCAGAAGATCACCAACTCCTGCATGGGACCTCAATTTTGTGCTGGAAAAACGCACCCTGCCTCCTTTTGAACCAGCAGCTACTGCAGATATAATTTTTTTTATCTTGGAAAACAGCTTTCCTCTTGTCAATCACTTCAACAAGAAGGGTTTCAGAACTACAGGCTCTCATGGCAGTGGAGCCTTTTATTATATTTTACCCGGACAGGTTGACCCTCAGGACCAATCCTTCCTTTATGCCTAAGGTGGTATCCAGTGTGGCTCTTAACCAAACCATTCACCTGCCAACATTTTACCCAAATCTGCAGAACAAGGGGGAGTGGATTCTGCATTCATTGGACGTACACAGACAACTAAGATTCTACTTAAACAGGACCAAATCTCTAAGAAAGTCTGAGCAACTACTGGTGGCATTTGCTTCAGGATCAGAGGGGAAGGCTATATCCAGGCAGACTATTTCTAAGTGGATAAGCCACTGCATTCGTTTCTGCTACTTGCACCATGGTAAACCTGTGCCCAAGGGAATCAGGTCACATTCCACCAGGGCTGCCTCTACCACAGCAGCCTTTCTCAGAGGAGTTCCAACCAAAGACATTCTAGAAGCTGCTACTTGGAGCCCTGTTCATACCTTCACAAAGCATTATCATTTGCCTCTCTTCTCCAAATCCAGGGCAGGCTTTGCCACTGCAGTTCTGCAGGGCCTTATAGCCACTCCTAATGCTATTTAGTTCATAGGTTCATACTAGGCTATCTGCCCAAGGGCATTTATAAGCCTAGCCAGAGTGTGTTTGGCTTTCGCCACCCATTTTAAATTAATTTTGCTATGCCCTTTTTCGAGATTAGTATACTGTGCCTCTGTCTAACAGTGACACAGAAGTGATACCCGGGGTAAACCTACGATCTCCCATCCACTCATCAAGATTCCTCTTGAAGAGAGTCAATGAGGGACTCTGCCTAACCTGGACTGGGATTTTATTCCAGAGTGAAGGGAACCTCTGGGTTATGAATCTGTCCCTCCAGCATGTCCTATTTATTTCAGTGCTGAGGTTCAAGTCTCTCGAGCGCGTAGCTTGATGGGATTTGGATTTTCTGAGGTGCAGCATGTCCATTATTTCCGGTTTGGACATGGCTTTATACGTCAGGTACAGATCGCCTCTGAGCAGGTGATATGCCACTGAGTAGAGCTGGAGTTTCTTTAACCGGGCAGCATATGGCATCTGTTTGAGCCCTTTGATCCTCTTGGTGAGGTACTTTTGGGGTCTTTCCAGTTGCTGCAGGTGTCTGGTAAGGTACATCCCAAAAGGGGCATTGTACTCAATTATGGGCCTGATGAAGGATGAGTAAAGAGGCACGATGACCTCCCCTGATCTAGATGTGAATCCCTTCATGATTAGGTGGGCTATATAAAATGCTCTTCTAACCACTTTGGCCACGTGGTTGTCAAATGAGAGATTGCTATCAACTTCGGTCCCCAAGTCCCTAATTACTTCTTCTGTACTTAATGGATTACCACCTATGTGGTAATTTGTGGGCACTTTATTTTTGCCAAAGGGGATGACTATACACTTTTTGGCGTTTAGCTTGAGGCCATGGCTCTGGCACCAGTTGTCTGTTTCTATGAGGCCCTTTTGGAGGATGCTTGTGTCGGCTGGAGAGTCGATTATGGTGCCCAGTTTGCAGTCATCTGCCAACTTGGTCAGCCACAGTCCTTCCGTGTTGGCCTGTACCTCCAAGAAATATATACCGAACAAGAGAGGTCCCAGGACTGAGCCTTGTGGGATTCCACTTGTAACTGGTTTGGAGTCTGACATGGCTCCAGCAATTCTAACCATGTGGGTTCTGTCCTTGAGCCAGTTTGCAACCCAACTAGTGACATAGGGGTTTATATTTAAGCTGGTGAGCTTATCTATAATGCCCGAGTGGGGTATTGTATTGAAGGCTTTTGCGAGGTCCAGGTAGGCTGTGTGGACCACCTTTCCCCTCGTCAATGGCCTTGGTGACTATTTCAAAGAAATCGACCAGGTTTAAAAGGCAGGATCTGCCCTTAACAAAGCCGAACTGGGTAGGATCCAGTGTCTGTAGGTCCCCAATATCTTTATTTATGAGGTCCATGATGATCCTTTCCATAGCTTTGCAGACCAAGCTAGTCAGGGTTATGGGGCGATAGTTTCCAGGATCCGTTGAGGCACCACCTTTGTGGAGAGGGACCACTGTTGCTGTACGCCACTCTTTGGGTACATATCCTGTAGTAAGGCTGAGATTGAACAGTAGTTTTATGTTTGGGTTTAGCTCTTCTTGGAGTTCATGTAGGACGCAGCCCGGGACACCGTCTGGTCCCATTGATGCTGTGTTTTTTGCTTTGGAGAGGGCGGCTCTTACCTGAGCATCTGAGATGTCAGGGGGGGCAGCACTCTGCTGGGATAGATATTTGCCCTTTTGGTGGGGGGGGGAGTTTGCACTGAACCTGTCAGCTAGGATGGCAGCTAGTTCCATCCTTCCATCCATAGCTTTGGGATTCTACCCAAATGTAATGACTGCAACAGTGAAACACGAAGAACATAGTACAGTTGTGTACACTTACTATAAATGTAGATGTTCAAGTGTATTCACTGTTGCAGTCGGGGTTACCCACCCGCCATCCCCCTTTTCTTTATCTTCTCTTTCCTTCACTATATTCTAAAGCCTTTGTGGTGTATTTGCTTTTAGAAGAAGGTAATGTTTATGTTGTTAAAAGTGCATTTACATATATTGCTGTTTATATATATATGTTTGTGTCTTTCGGCTTTTCCCGGTTAGGGGTCGCCACAGTGGAACTCCGGTCTGCTAATGATTGGCAGTAGATTTTTACGTGCTGGCTTGCCGGGCCTAACACACAACCTTCAATGAAGGAATGCCCTTTCACGCATGTCGCCACACAGAAGACGCTCTAACTGAGAATCGAATGGACAACGTCTAACTGTGAGGCGACAATGCTACTGCAGCACCACCACCGCAGTATATATATATATATATATATATATATATATATATATATATATATATATATATATATATATATTTTTTTTTTGCTCCCCATTTGGGGGGCACCTGACTACTGGGGCAAGAAAAACTTGAAAATGGCATCGGCTGCATGTTTTATACCCCTGACAACCTGACGTCATGGAAGAGGAGACACCAACTGACGCAGGACCCAAGACTTTTTTATTTAGGCCGACTGAGGGCAACCTGCCAGCAGATTACCCAAATGTAATGACTGCAACAGTGAATACACTCGAACATCTATATTTATGGTAACTGTACACAACTGTACTTTCTGTACATTGTAGAAGATGCTTTCTTGGAATCTAGCCTTTCCCCAGACAATTTACCTCTAGCTCCCAGAAAACCTGACAGGTATTACAGAGTACCTGACTCTCATAAGTTCCTCTTCAAGAATCCTACTGCAGATCCAGAGACCATTTCCCAAGGACCAAAAGGCATTAAGGCTACTGCTGCCAAAAATCCTACCCCTTCTGATAGAGATTCTAGAACCTTGGACAGATGGGGTAAGAAGGTATATCCTTCTGCTACTTTGGCCATTAGGGCTTTAAATTGCCAGTTTCATATGTTAAAGTACCAGCAGCATATTATGGGACTGCTTAAAAGGAAAATTATGTTGATTCCTGACTGTGCTGGACACAATGAATTACAGGATTTAATGCATTCTGCAGAACAAGTTGGTAAAGATACTTTGCAATGTGGTTTTGACTCTTTAGAAGCATCTTGCAGGGCTGCTATCACTGGGTCTATACTTAGAAGTTATGCTTGGCTCAAGGAGCAAAACTTGCCAGATCATGTTAAAGCTAAATTAGTGGATGCTCCCCTTAAACCAAGACTGCCTATTTGGCAACAAAGCAGAAGAAGTCCTCAAAAGGATGGAGGAAAAAGCTAAATCTATGCAAACTGTTAAAGATTTCCTATAAGTACAGCCTCCCAGATTTAGTAGGCATTGGCCTTCAAAGAACTGGTCCTTTCCAGTCTCTTCCAGGTCTTCTCAGTCCAAACCCAGGAACAGCAGACCACCTAGGTTACAGTCTCAGGCTATGCACAGGCCTAAGCAGTGGGGGGCTCCCACTTCCAAAGCAGGGAGTAGTAAGCCACCCCCTATGGAAAAATGGCACAATGACTTAACCTTAACCCTTCCGAGCCCTGCTCAACTGCCTGCTCCCTTAGGAGGAAAGCTTGCCCTGCATACAAAAAAATGTGAACTCATTACCAAGGAAAATGGGTTTTGAATATAGTTTCCCAAGGATACAGATTCCACTTCCACACCCTACCAACCCCAAATGGTTGACCAGACCTGCCCCCAAATCAGTGCAGGTTCTCTCTCTTCTAATTATCAGGGCTATTCAAACTGTCCCAGCAGAGCAAAGGGGACAAGGTTTTTATTCAAGACGTTTCCTGGTACCCTGAAAAGACAATTCCTGGCATCCTATCCTGGACCTCTCTATTCTAAACACCTTTCTGGTAATCCAAAATTTCAAAATGCTAACACTTCAACAGCTGCTTCCTATGCTAGACAAAGATGCATGGCTGGCAACCTTAGACTTAAAGGAAGCTTACCTGCACATTCCAATAAGGGAGGCTTGCAGGAAATACCTATGCTTCAGGGCAGGCTCCATGCACTATCAATTCTCTGCACTTCCCTTTGGCTTATCTACTGTGCCCAGAGTATTCACAAAGTGTCTAGCTCCAGCCATTGCATCTTGTAGGCAGAGAAATATTCAAATATACCCATACTTGTACGATTGCCTGATTCAGGCAGAAAGCCAGGACTTGCTATTAAAACATCTGGCATTCATAAAGAAACTTCTAACCTCGCTGGAGTACACCATAAACAAAAAGAAATCTCACCTAGTACCCTGCCAACAAATTGTATTCCTGGGAGCAAGCTTGAACACAACTTCTCAGATGGCTTTCCTCACTCCAGAGAAACAAGTTTATTTGACAACCTACTTCAAACTATTGGTCACAAAGCCCCAGCTATCTGCAAGGAAAATTCTGAAAGCCCTGGGGTTCATGGCCTCTTGCATTCTACTAATTCCATATGAGGAAACTACAATGGTATCTAAAAGGCCTTTGGTGTCAACATTCTCAGGACCTGGAATTAATGATTCCTATCATTCCTTCTGTAAAGACAGAGTTCCTTTGGTGGGCAGAGGCCTTCTACCACAACAAGGTGCTCCCTTTCACTCTACCCCCTGCCTCCCAAACCCTAACAACAGACTATGCATGGGGGGGGGGGCTCACTTGGCAGGGCAATGCATTCAGGGCAAATGGAACCCGAGACAGATGCACCTGCATATCAACCAAAAAGAAATGTTAGCTGTACAGAATTCCCTGACAGCCTTCAAAGACTGCATTCTTCCAGGACAACTATTGGTAAAGACAGACAGCACCACAATTATGTGGTACATAAACATGTAGGGGGAACCCACTCGTACCCTCTCTGCAGACTAGCCATGGCTGTGTGGAACACAGCCTTGAGCTACCAAGTGCACCTACAAGCTCAATTCCTGCCAGGCAAGCTAAATTCACTGGCAGACAACCTAAGCAGAAATCTCATGGACCCACACGAATGGAAACTGGAACCAAAAATATTCAACCTCTTGAGGAACAAATGGAGGACTCCATAGGTAGACCTGTTTGCCTCCCCTCAGAACTACCAATTGGACAAACTCTGCACAAGGACTTCCCACAGCCAAGCTTGGAAAGTGGACGTCCTGTCCTTTACCTGGGAAAGCCTCTCGGTTTATGCCTTTCCCCCTCTGCCTCTCCTCTCGAAGGTTCTGCAAAAGATCAAACATGACAAGCCAAGGACAATACTGATTGCACCAGACTGGCCATGCCAACACTGGTACCCCCTCTTGCGCAGCATGACACTGCTGGAACCATGGCACCTGCCTCAGACCCCTTCCCTGCCCCAACAGGCGGGCCAGATTCTGTACCCTCAGCTTCAAACCCTGAACCTTGCAGCCTGGCTAATTCCATGAGCTCCCCAATAGCATCCCTCAGTAAGCAGGTGCTAGATGTCATTCTGGAGGCAAGGAGGCCTAGTACTAGAAAATCCTATGCTGAAAAGTGAAAAAGATTCTGTTCCTGGAGCCAGACTCAGGGGATGGGCACAACGGTGCCCAGCTTACCTCATATTCTTCAGTACTTAACAGAAATGCTCCACAAGGGCCTATCCTTCTCATCATTTAAAATTCATGCCTCTGCCATTTCAGCAGATTATAATACTGGGCCACCCCTCTTCTCTCACCCCCTGCTAAAGTAATTCCTTAGAGGAGCCAAATATTTAAGACTCTCCAGGAGAGCCTGTACTCCAGCCTGGGACCTTAACTTTGTATTGGAAAAGCTCACTCTCCCTCCCTTTGAGCCAGTTGCACCTGCAGAGTTGAAATTCCTTTCTTGGAAAACAGCCTTCCTTCTAGCCATCACTTCAGCAAGAAGAGTGTCTGAATTACAAGCCCTCATGGCAGTGGAGCCCTTCATTATCTTCCATGCAGACAGGGTTTCCCTCAGGACCAGTCCATCCTTTATGCCCAAGGTGGTGTCTAGTGTGACCCTAAATCAGTCCATTCATATGCCTACTTTTTTTCCCTAATCCACAAAACAAAGGAGAATGAATACTGCACTCTCTGGACATGCACAGACAACTTAGATTTTATTTGGTCCAGACTAAGTCTCTCAGAAAATCTTAACAGATCCTAGTTGGATTTGCTGCAGGGGCAGAGGGGAAGGCCATTTCAAAGCAAACCATTTCTAAATGGATAGAGCTGGATGTTCTTCGTGTTTCACTGTTGCAGTCATTACATTTGGGTTATCTGCCTGCAGGTAGCTCTCAGCTGGCCTGAATTCCAGAGTCTTGGATTCCTGCATCGGATGCTGTGTCCTTTTCCATGACGTCAGGTTGTCAGGGGTATAAAACATGCAGCCAACTCTATTACATCAGTCTTTCTTGCCACGCGGTGCCCAAAGCAGAAGCAGTTCACAAGTGTTGGTCGGCCGACTCCTAAATTTTCATTTGCGAGTTTCAAAACCGAAGTCTTCAAAAAAGCTAAGTGGCCCATTGGGATCCTTTTTCTTGCTCTTAAACTGATGTCAGTGGAAAGCAAATACCTCATAAAGATTTCCATTCGTACTGCATTCCTTGCTTAGGCCGAGAACAAGACATCCCTCGCTGTTGGTTTTGTGCTTTAATCAACCCCTGAAGTATTCATCTTTGATCTATTTTTGCAGCAAATTATTTTGGGTCTTGGTTTAACTATCCAGAAATTTTGTCAGTAAGACAGCTGACTACTGATATTCTGAAAAAACGTAAAGATAAAGACAGACTGCATAGGTCCAAAACCGCCGACAACGCTTCCACTAAGCTAGTTGCCAGTTCACCGGTACTCAGTGAGGCGCTTTCACCACCCCTGATACCCGCTACTTCAGATTCTCAGGCCTCTGCTGAAACCCATTCAGAGTCCGGTATGCCGCGAGATGCTTCTTCAACTATGCGGATGTCTCTATCTTGGATGGGTCCGGAGCCGCTGTGCAGGCACTGGCTTCTGAGGGTGTATTCAGGCCTACAGACTTACATTTCAAACCAATGCCATCTTCTTCTTCAAGGCCTAAAACGTGACCCATACCTAGAAAACAGATGTCCAAACTGCATGGTCAGGCCCATACGCCTAAAAAACAAATGATAAGAATGGCTGAAGACCTTATTACTTTAATTAGGAGAAACCAACCTTCCCCCTCTAAGAGACCTAGAACTGATTTTCCTTCTGATTCTTCTGATCAGGATTCTGAAATTTCTGTTGCTTCTGATTACCAGGATTTGCCCTTATCTACCTATGAGGATTCTGATGCAGAGGATTCCATTCCCTCTGCTTCCCCTCCAGAAGATTTTTCTTTTGGTGAAACCTTGCACATTCTTAGGGAGCATTTCCGCTGGGAAAGCCAGGATTACTCTGACTCCAAAAAGAAGCATAGGGAATTCTTACTCCTCCCTCAACACAGGCCTTTAGCTATCTTCCTGTTCTATACATTGTAGATGATGCCTTCCTGGAATCCAGCCTGGCCCCAGACACTTTACCACCAGCTCCCAGAAAACCTGACAGGTATTACAGAGTACCTGACTCCCACAAGTTTCTCTTCATGAATCCTACTGCGGACCCAGAGACCATTTCCCAAGGACCTAAAAGAATTAAGGCTACTACTGCCAAAAAACCCTAACCCCTCTAATAAGAGATTCCAGGGCTTTGGACAGATGGGGGTAAGAAGGTATACACTTCTGATACTTTGACCATTAGGGCCTTAAACTGCCAGTTTCATATGTTAAAATATCAGCAGCATATTATGAGACTACTTAAACAGAAAATTATGTTGATTCCTGACTGTGCGGAACATAAAGAATTACAGGATTTAATGCATTCTGCTGAACAAGTTGGTAAACATACTTTGCAATGCGGTTTTGATTTTTTAGAAACATCTTGCAGGACTGCTGTCTCTGGTTCTGTACTTAGAAGGTATGCTTGGCTTAAGGAGCAAACCTTGCCAGATCATGTAAAAGCTAAATTACTGGATGCTCCCTTAAACCAAGACTGCCTGTTTGGCAACAAAGCAGAAGAAGTCCTTAAAAAGATGGAGGAAAAAGCTAAATCTATGCAAATAAATAAAGATTTCCTGCAAGTACAGCCTTCCAGATTTAGTAAGCATTGGCTTTCTAAGAATTGGCTCTTTCCAGTCTCTTCCAGGTCTTCTCAGTCCAAACCCAGGAACAGCAGACCACCTAGGCTACAGTCTCAAGGCATGCATAGGCCTAAGCAGTGAGGGGCTCCCACTTCCAAAGCTGGAAGTAGTAAGACACCCCCCATGGAAAAATGTCACAATGACTTAACCTTAAACCTTCCAAGCCATGCTCAACTGCCTGCTCCCTTAGGGGGAAAGCTCGCCCTGCATGCAAAACACTGGGAACTCATTACCCAGGACAAATGGGTTTTAAATATAGTCTTCCAAGGATACAGATTCCACTTCCACACCTTATCAACCGCAAACGGTTGGCCAGACCTACTCCCAAATCAGTGGGCAGAGGCTCAACAGCAGGTTCTCTCTCTTCTAAGTATCAGGGCCACTCAGCCTGTCCCAGCAGAAGAAAGGGGACAAGGTTTTTACTCAAGACTCTTCCTGGTACCCAGAAAAGACAGCTCCTGGCATCCTATCCTGGACCTCTCTATTCTAAACACCTTTTTGGTAATCCCAAAATTCAAAATGCTAACACTTCAACAGCTGCTTCCTATGCTAGGCAAAGATGCCTGGTTGGCAACATTAGACTTAAAGGAAGCTTACCTGCACATTCCAATAAGGGAAGCTTGCAGGAAATACCTACACTTCAGAGCAGGCTCCATGGACTATCAGTTCTCTGCACTTCCCTTT
This sequence comes from Protopterus annectens, assembly GCF_019279795.1. Classification (NCBI taxonomy): domain Eukaryota; kingdom Metazoa; phylum Chordata; order Ceratodontiformes; family Protopteridae; genus Protopterus; species Protopterus annectens. The sequence continues at coordinate 1,323,992,117 of NC_056747.1, forward strand.
GGCTTATCTACTGTGCCCAGGGTATTCACAAAGTGTCTAGCTCCAACCATTGCATTTTGCAGGCAGAGAAACATTCAAATATAACCATACCTGGACGATTGTCTAATTCAGGCAGAAAGCCAGGACATGCTACTAAACATCTGGCATTTGTACAGAAGCTTCTAACCTCACTGAGGTACAACATAAACGAAAAGAAATATCATCTGGTACCCTGCCAAGAAATTGAATTCCTGGGAGCAAGCTTGAACACAACTTCCCAGATGGTGTATCTCATGCCAGAGAAACAAGTTTATTTGTCACCTTACTTCAGACTACTGGCCATAAAGACCCAGCTATCTGCAAGGAAAATCCTGCAAGCCCTGGGGTTCATGGCCTCTTGCATTCTACTAATTCCATATGTAAGACTGTATATGAGGAAACTACAATGGTATCTAAAAAGCCTATGGTGTCAACACTCTCAGGACCTGGAGAAAATGATTTATATTATTCCTTGTATAAGGTGGGCCTGCTACCTCAACAAGGGGCTCCCTTTCAATCTACCCCATGTCGCCCAAACCCTGACTACAGATGCATCAGACTATGCATGGGTGGCTCAGATGGTAGGGCGGTGCATTCAGAGCAAATGGAACCCAAGTCAGATGCACCTGCATATCAACCAAAAAGAAATGTTAGCTGTACAGAATTCCCTGACAGCCTTCAAAGACTATATCCTTCCAGGACAATTATTGGTAAAGACAAACAAAACCACAGTTATGTGGTACATAAACAAGAAGGGGGGGAACCCACTCGTACCCCCTCTGCAGACTAGCCATGGCTCTGTGGAACACAGCCCTAAGCTACCAAGTGCACCTACGAGCTCAATTCCTGCCAGGCAAGCTAAATTCTCTGGCAGATGACCTAAGCAGAAATCTCATGGACCCACACAAATGGAAACTGGAACCAAAGATTTTCAACCTCTTGAGGAAAAAATGGGGGACTCCAGAGATAGAACTGATGTTCTTCGTGTTTCACTGTTGCAGTCATCACAATTAGGTTATCTGCTTGCAGTAGCCCTCAGTCGGCCTGATTAACAAAGTCTTGGTTCCTACATCGGTTGCTGTCTCTTCTTCCATGACGTCAGGTTGTCAGGGGTATAAAACATGCAGCCGAAGCCGAGTCATTACATCAGTCTTTCTTGCTGTGCAGTGCCCGAAACAGAAGCAGTTCGCAAGTGCCAGTCAGCTGACTCCTGAAATTTTCGTTTTCGAGTTTCAGAACCGAAGCCTTCAACTAAAAGCTAAGTACCCAATTGGGGGAAACTTTTTCTTGCTCTAAACCAATGTCAGTAAAAGTAAATAATTGCATTTTTTGTGGAAAGCAAATACCTCATAAAGATTTTTATTCGTACTGTATTCCTTGCCTAGGCCCTGACCATGGTTTACCTCGCTGTCAGTTGTGTGCCTTATTTAAACCATGAACTATCCTTCATCGGTATATTTGCATTTCTAAATATTTTGGTGCTTGGTTCAGTTATGCTGATATCTCTTCGGTAAGCCATTCGACTACCGACATTCCGAAAAAACGAAAAGATAAAGACAAGGACAGGCCACTCAGTTCGCTGTGCAGGCACCGGCTTCTGAGGGTGTATTCAGGCCTACAGACTTGCATATTAAATCAACACCGCCTTCATTATTAAGGCCTAAATCTCGATCCATATCTAAAAAAACGATGCCCAGCCACATGTTCAGGCCCCTATGCCTAAAAAACAAATCATAAAAATGGCTGATCTAATTACTCTAATCAGGGGTAGTCAACCCCCCCCCCCAAAAGGCCTAGGGCTGAGCTTGATTATGAATCTTCTGATCAGGATTCTGTTTCTTCTGACTTTTCTAATGACCTGGATTTGTCCATACCTACTTATGAGGCTTCTGATGCAGAGGATTCCATTCCCTCTGCTTCCCCTCCTAAGGATTTTTCTTTTGGAGAAACTTTACATACTTTAAGGGAGCATTTCCACTGGGAAAGCCAGGAATTTTCTGATTCACAAAAGAGGCTTAGGGATTTCCTGCTTCTACCTCAGCATAGGCCTTTGGCTATACCTCCTGTACTAGACAGTGTTGATGATGTGTTCTCGGAATCCAGTTTGGCCCCTGATTCCCTGCCTCCGGCTCCTAGTAAACCTGACAGATACTACAGGGTTCCTGAGTCCCACAAGTTCCTTTTTCAAAAATCCTGTTGCAGATCCAGAAACCATTTCTCAGGGGCCCAAGGGCATTAAGGCTTCTATTGCTAAAAATCCTACCCCTTCTGATAGAGACTCCAGGACGCTGGATAGATGGGGTAAAGAGGTTTATACTTCTGCAACCTTGGCAATCAGAGCATTAAACTGCCGATTTCACATGTTAAAATATCAACAGCATATCATGGGACTGCTTAAACAGAAAATGATGTTGATTCCTGATTGTGTGGAAAAATAAAGACTTACAGGATTTAATGCATTCTGCTGAACAAGTTGGAAAACATACTTTGCAATGTGGTTTTGATTATTTAGAGGCCTCCTGCAGGGCTGCTGTTACTGGGTCTATGCTTAGAAGGCATGCTTGGCTTAAGGAGCAATCTTTCCCTGATCATGTTAAAGCTAAATTGTTGGATGCTTCTTTAAATCAGGGCTGCCTGTTTGGCAATAAGGCTGAAGAAGTTCTAAAAAAGATGGAAGATAAAGCTAAATCTATGCAAACTGTAAAAGATTTCTTACAAGTGCAACCTCCAAGATTTAGTAAGCACTGGCTCTCTAAGAATTGGTCCTTTCCAGCCCCTTCCAGATCCTCTCCGGCCAAACCCAGACACAGCAAAATCTCCAGGTTTCAGTCCCAGCGGACTCTCAGAAATAAGCAGTGGGGGGCCTCCACTTCCAAATCTGGAAATAAGACACCCCCCTATAGTAAACAGTCTCAATGACTCCCTTTTACAATTACGAAGCACTTATCTTTTAACTGCCCCTTTGGGGGGAAAGATTGCTCTTCATGCAAAGAACTGGGAACTCATAATCCAGGACAAATGGGTTTTAAATATAGTGTCTCAGGGATACAGATTTCATTTCCACACGTTGCCAACACCAAACGGGTGGCCAGACCTGCCCCCGAATCAGTGGGCAGAGGCTCAAAAACAAGTACTTTCCCTCTTAAGCATGGGGGTTATTCAACTGGTGCCAGAAGAGGAAAAGGGACAAGGCTGTTCATCGTGTTACCCTGCTGCAGTCATCACACTTGGGTTATCCTGCCGTCAGGCGGTCCTGCAGTCAGCCCGAATTCCAAAGTCTTGGTCCGGCGTCGGTTGCTGTCGCTTCTTCCCTGACGTCAGAGTGCCAGGGGTATATCAGAGGCATCCAACGCCATTTTCTTCAGTCTTTCTTACCGTGCGGCGCCCGAAGCAGAAGCAGTTCGCAAGTGCTGGTCAGCCGACACCTGAGATTTTCGAATCGAGTTTCAGTCTGAAGTCTTCAAAGCTAAGTACCCCATTGGGGAACCTTTTCTTGCCTCAGTCCGATGTCAGAAAAAGTTAACAATTGCATTTCTTGTGGGAAGCAAATACCTCATAAGGACTTTCATTCTTTTTGTATACCTTGCCTAGGCCCAGACCACGATGTTACTGGTTGTCGGTTTTGTGCTAGGTTCAATAAGCGAACTATAAAGCGACGCTTTGATTTTGCATGACACTACTTCGGTAGAAAATTTAATTACACTATGCTGCCGGAGCAACTGACTACCGGCATGCATAAAAAACGCAAAGATAAAGACAGGCAGCCTAGATCCAAGCCAGACTCTGAGCCCTGGCTGGGCTGGTCGCCGGTTTTCAGTGAGGCACCTACACAGATCCTGGCTACCGCTGAATTGGATCCCCAGACCACTTCGGATCCCCCAGCAGAGAGTTCTAGGCCGACACAGCCATTTTCTTTAGGCCCTACTGACGACCTTGCAGTAGGGGAAGCCGGTGCTGTAGAAACATCTTCGGTTTCTGAAGGTGTCTTCAGACCGACTACTCTCACCATAAAATCTTATGCTAAGCTTAAGACTCCTCTAAAACCAAAAAAGCCTACACTTCAGTCTTCAGGTCAAGGCCCTATGCCTAAGAAACAGATGCTTAAAATGGCTGAAGATTTGATTTCTTTGATCAGGGGTTCCAACCCCCCCCCCGACAAAAGGCCCAGACAAGAGGAGGATTATGCCTCCTCTGATCAAGTGTCTGTTTCCTCAGGCTCCTCTGAGGAACAGGATTACTCCTTTCCCCCTTATGAAGATTCTGATGCTGAAGACTCCATTCCCTCAGCTTCTCCCCTGAAGATTATTCCTTTGGGAAACCTTACATACCATGAGGGAACATTTCCACTGGGAAGTTCAGGACTACTCCGACTCAAAGAAAAGGCTCCGAGAGTTTATTTTACTCCCCCAGCACAGGCCACTTGCTACCCCCCCAGTTTTGGACATTGTGGATGATGTTTTCTTAGAATCTAGTCTAAATCCAGATTCTGTGCCTCCTGCTCCAGCCAAACCAGATAGATAGATACTATAGAGTGCCTGACTCTCACAAATTCCTTTACAAAAGCCCTGTTGCTGATCCAGAGACAATCTCCCAGGGTCCCAAAGGGGCTAAGGCTTCTATGGCAAAAATCCTGTACCCTCAGAAAGGGACTCCAGAGCACTAGATAGGTGGGGGAAGAAGGTTTACACCTCAGCTACTCTAGCTATGAGAGCACTAAATTGTCAATTTCACATGCTTAAATACCAGCAATTCCTAATGTCTCAAATAAAACAAAAGATGGGCACGCACCCTCAACAGTCTGAATTCAAGGAAATGCAACATCTGTTGCATGCAGCTGAACAGGTGGGCAAATGTGGTTTTGATGCCTTGGAAGCTTCCTCTAGAGCAGCTGTTACTGGGTCTGGCATGCTTGATTAAAGGAACAATCTCTGCCTGATCATGTTAAAGCAAAGTTACTGGATGCACCCTTACAGCAGGATGTCTTATTTGGGGTTAAAGCAGAGGAGATTTTAAAGAAAATGGAGGATAAGGCAAAATCTATGCAGACGGTCAAAGATTTCTTACAGGTATAGCCCCCATGCTTCAGCAGAAATTGGCCAACAAAAAATTGGTCCTTTCCAGCTTCTGACAGACCACAGAGGGGTAAATACAGGTGCCCAGGGGGCAGAGGACAAGCACAAATCCCTTACAAACCTCCCCAATGGGCACTGCAACACAGAAGGGAGGAGAAGACAGGTCCCAAACTACTAGAAGGCAAACACAATGACTTAAACCTCAAACTGCCAAGCAAAACTCTCTTGGCAGCTCCCTTGGGAGGAAAATTAGCACTTTTTGCAGACAACTGACGCATCGTCACAAAGGACAAATGGGTCCTAGACATTATCTCACATGGACACAGATTCCATTTCCACACCTTGCCAAGGATAAAAGGAATGCCAAACATGCCACAAAATCAATGGGCAGAGGCACAAAAACAAATAACAGCTCTCATGGACATGAGAGCCATTCAACTGGTACCTACACAGGAGCAAGGCCAAGGATTTTACTCAAGGCTCTTTCTAGTCCCCAGAAAGGACAATGCTTGGAGACCCATTCTGGACCTTTCAATTTTAAACACCTTCTTGCAAGTACCCAAATTCAAGATGCTAACACTACAGCAGCTTCTTCCCATGTTGGGCAAAAAAGCTTGGCTAGTAATGTTGGACCTCAAGGAGGCATACCTGCATGTCCCTATCAGACAAAATTGCAGAAGATACCTCTGTTTCATTGCAGGTTCAACCCATTACCAATTCTCTGCACTGCCCTTTGGCTTATCTACTGCGCCCAGGGTCTTCACAAAATGCCTGGTACCAGTAATTGCATACTGCAGACAAAGAGGAATTCAAATATACCCATACCTGGACGACTGTCTCATCCAAGCAGAAAGCAAGGACATTCTCTTACAACACCTGGCTTTTGTAAAACATCTTCTAAGTTGCCTAGGGTACACAGTAAATGAAAAGAAATCAAAACTAGTGCCCTCACAAAATATGACATTCCTGGGTGCCAGCTTGAATACAACGGCCCAGATGGCTTATCTGATGCCAGACAAACAACTACAATTAACTCAATACTTCAGAGCAATGGCAACAAAGACCCAACTCCCTGCAAGAAAAATTCTGCAGGCCTTGGGCTTCATGGCATCTTGCATACTACTAATACCATTTGCAAAACTGCATATGAGGAAATTACAATGGTACCTAAAAAGCGTATGGACTCAACACAGCCACAGCTTGGAAACAATGATACCTCTCATTCCCTGCCTTCAACAGGAGTTTCTATGGTGGTCATAGGCATGTCACCTCAACAAGGGTCAGCCTTTCACGCTACCCCCAGCCAGGCAAACTATGACAACAGATGCATCAGACTATGTCTGGGGGCACACATGGCAGGATGGTGCATTCAAGGCATATGGACAACAGATCAAAGGAATCTGCACATCAATCAAAAAGAAATGCTAGCTGTACAAAATGCTCTGACAGCCTTCAAGGACCTCTTACATCCAGGACAGCTTATCATAAGGACAGACAACACCACAGTAATGTGGTACATAAACAAACAAGGGGATACACACTCCTACCCTCTATGCAGGCAAGCAATGACCTTGTGGAACACAGCACTGGCTTACCAAGTTCAATTACAAACTCAGTTCCTGCCAGGAATAAAGAACACATTGGCAGATGACCTAAGCAGAAACATCATGGATCCCCACGAGTGGAAACTGGATCCAGAAGTATTCGCAATGATAGCTCAAAAATGAGGGCTTCCAGACATAGACCTGTTTGCCAGCCCTCACAACTATCAGCTAACAAAATTTTGCACAAGGACTTTTCACCATCAAGTTTGGAAAGTGGGCGACTCTCATTCAGTTGGAAAATGCTAACAGTATATGCCTTTCCTCCATTGCCCCTTCTCACAAAGGTGCTGCTGAAAGTCAGGATGGAGAGACCCTAAATGATACTCATTGCCCCAGACTGGCCACACCAGCACTGGTACCCACTATTAAGGAATATGGCCCAGGGCCCACCATGGATTCTACCACAAATTACCCACCTGCTCACACAGCAAGACAATCAGATTCTACACAGCCAGCTCAAGACCTTAAACTTGGCTGCATGGCAAATCACCTAAGCAACCAACCAGCTCCTCTCTCACAAGCTGTTATGGATGTTATTCTGGAGGCCAGGAGGCCCAGCACCAGGAAAACTTACTCAGACAAATGGAAAAGGTTTTGCGCCTGGAACCAAGCTAAAGGCCAAAATACCCTTCAGCCTGACATACCTCAGATTCTGCAATATTTAACTGAGATGTTACACAAAGGGCTTTCTTTTTCATCTATTAAAATCCAAGCCTCAGATATTTCTGCTCACTACAACACGGATCCTCCCTTATTTTCACATCCACTCCTAAGGCAGTTTCTCAGAGGGGCCAAAAACATTAGGCCTCCCAGGAGAGCACCAACACCTACTTGGGACCTCAACTTTGTTCTGGAAAAACTCACGCTATCTCCTTTTGAGCCAGCATTCTCAGCTGACTTAAAGTTTATATCATGGAAGACTGCCCTGCTGCTAGCAATTACTTCAGCTAGAAGAGTTTCAGAGCTTCAGGCACTAATGGCAGTAGAGCCTTTCCTCATTTTTCATCAAGACAGAGTTTCTCTACTAACTAACCCCTCCTTTATGCCTAAGGTGGTATCCAGTGTGGCTCTAAATCAAACCATCCATTTACCCACCTTCTTTCCAAATCCACAGAACAAAGGAGAAAGGCTCCTACATTCCTTGGACATTCACCGGCAGCTACGTTACTACTTGGATAAAACTAAGGTTTTCAGAAAATAGGACCAGCTTTTTGTATCCTATGCTACAGCATCATGAGTAAAGTCTATCTCAAAACAGACCATTTCCAAATGGATAGGACATTGCATACGTTTTTGCTACATCCACCATGAAAAACCAGTTCCTTCTACCATAAGGCCCCACTCTACCAGGGCAGCAGCTATATCTACAGCCTTCCTCAGGGGGGTGCCAACCAAGGATATTCTGGAAGCTGCAACTTGGAGTTCAGTACACACCTTCACCAAACATTACCACTTACCACTTTACTCTAAGACTAGAGCTGGCTTCGCCACTGCAGTTTTGCAGGGCCTTCTAGCCTCCTCTAACCCTGTTTGACTCCACCTCCCATCCTTAGCTTTGGGATTCTTCCCAAGTGTGATGACTGCAGCAGGGTAACACGATGAACATAGTACAGTTTTGTACCTACCATAAATGTAGATGTTCGAGTGTATACCCTGCTGCAGTCCAGGTTACCCTCCCTCCATCCCCTCTGAACTAGCTGAACTTATCTCTACCACTCTATTCTATACTACCTCTGTGGTGTATTTGCTTGTGCCTAAGGGTTTTGTTTTATTTTTCCATATAACTATATGTATATATATATATATATATATATATATTTTTTTTTGCCTACCTATTAGGGGCACCTGACATCTGGGGCAAGAAAAACTGAAGAAAATGGCATCAGATGCCTCTGATATACCCCTGGCACTCTGACGTCAGGGAAGAAGCGTCAGCAACCGACGCCGGACCAAGACTTTGGAATTCGGGCAGACTGCGGGACCACCTGACGGCAGGATAACCCAAGTGTGATGACTGCAGCAGGGTATACACTCGAACATCTACATTTATGGTAGGTACAAAACTGTACTTTTCTATTCCAGGCTTTTTCTGGTACCCAGAAAAGACAAATCATGGCGTCCAATCCTGGACCTGTCTACTCTAAACACCTTTCTGGAGATTCCAAAATTCAAGATGCTGACTCTTCACCAGTTACTTCCTATTGCTAGGCAAAGATGCCTGGTTGGCAACTCTAGATTTAAAAGAAGCATACCTGCACATCTCATTCAGGGAATCTTGCAGAAGATACCTACGCTTCAAAGCAGGCTAATTGCACTATCAGTTCTCTGCACTGTCCTTTGGCTTGTCTACTGTGCCCAGGGTATTCACAAAGTGCCTGGCTCCAGTTACTGCATTTTGCAGGCAAAGAAATATTCAAATATATCCATATCTGGATGATTGTCTAATGCAGGCAGAAAACCAAGGCATACTTATAAATCAGCTGGCATTTGTAAAAAGGGTTCTAACTTGTCTGGGGTACACCATAAACGAAAAGAAATCACAAATGGTACCCTGTCAACAGATTACATTCCTGGGTGGAAGCTTGAATACAACTGCCCAGATGGCTTTACTCACACCAGAAAAGCAAATTCATTTGGTAACTTACTTCAAACAAGTGGCCATAAAAACCCTGCTATCTGCAAGGCAAATACTGCAAGTCTTGGGGTTCATGGCCTCCTGCATTCTTCTAATTTCATATGCAAGACTGCATATGAGGAAACTACAGTGGTATCTAAAAAGTCTATGGAGTCAACATTGTCACAGCCTGGAAACAATGATTCCTATCATACCTTCCCTACACCTGGAGTTCCTATGGTGGGTCGAAGCCTGAGACCAAGACAAGCATTACCATTCACACTACCTCGTCACCCAAACCCTAACTACAGATGCATCAGGCTATGCCTGGGGGGCTCACCTGGTAGGGAAGTGCATTCAGGGCAAATGGAGCCCAAATCTAATGCACCTACATGTCAATCAAAAAGAAATGTTAGCTGTACAGAATGCTCTGACAGCCTTCAAGGACTACATTCTTCCAGGACAACTAATGGTAAAGACAGACAACACCACGGTTATGTGGTACATAAACAAGCAGGAGGTACACATTCCTACTCCCTCTGCAGACTAGCCATGGCATTGTGGAACACAGCCTTGAGCTACCAAGTGCATCTACAAGCTCAATTCCTGCCAGGAAAATTGAATACACTGGCAGATGGACTAAGCAGAAACCTCATGGACCCATACAAGTGGAAACTGGAACCACGGATTTTCAACATGTTGACAAGTGAATGGGGGAGCCCAGACATAGATATATTTGCTTCCCCCAAAAAACTACCAGTTGGACAAGTTTTGCACAAGGACTCCCCACAAACAAGCCTGGAAAGTGGATGCTCTATCCTTCAGCTGGAAAAACCTATCAATCTACGCTTTCCCCCCTCTGCCTCTGCTCTCCAAAGTTTTACTGAAAGTCCAACAGGACAAACCAAGGATGATTTTGATTGCTCCAGACTGGCCGCGCCAACACTGGTACCCCCTCCTGCGCAGTGTGTCGCAAATATCTCCATGGCACCTGCCTCAGACCCCTTCCCTGTTGTCTCAGCAGGAGAACCAAATTCTGCACCCTCAGCTTTCAACACTAAACCTTACAGCCTGGCTAATCACTTAAATTCACCCTTATCATCCCTCAGCAAACCTGTGATGGATGTCATCTTGGAGGCGAGGAGACCTAGTACTAGAAAATCTTATGCTGACAAATGGAAAAGATTCTGTGCCTGGAACCAGTCTTTAGGGATGAGCACAGCAGTGCCCAATTTACCTCAGATTTTGCAGTACTTAACTGAGATGCTTCACAAGGGCCTGTCTTTTTCCTCCATTAAAATCCACACCTCAGCTATTTCAGCCCACTATTACACAGAACCACCCCTCTTCTCAAGCAGGATCTCAGAGGGGCAAAAAACTTGAGATCACCCAGGAGAGCTCCTTCCCCTGCCTGGGACCTTAACTTTGTTTTGGTGAAACTCACTCTACATCCTTTCGAGCCAGCTGCTGCTGCAGACTTAAAATTTCTTTCTTGGAAAACAGCCTTCCTTTTAGCAATCACTTCAGCTAGAAGGATATCTGAATTACAGGCTCTTATGGTAGTGCAGCCTTTCATCATCTTTCATGCAGACAGGGTATCTCTATCCTTCATGCCCAAGGTAGTTTCCAGTGTGGCTCTTAATTGGTTCATTCATTTGCCAACCTTCTTTCCCAATCCACAGAACAAAGGGGAATAGATTTTGCATTTCTTGGATGTGCACAGACAACTAAGATTCTACTTGGACAGGACTAAATCTCGAAGAAAATCTGAACAATTGCTGGTAGCATTTGCTGCAGGGGCAGAGGGGAAGGCTATTTCAAAACAAACCATTTCTAAATGGATAAGCCATTGCATTAATTTCTGCTATAAGCACCATGGAAACCTAGCCCCCAGGGGATCAGATCTCACTCCACCAGGGCTGCATCTACTTCTGCAGCCTTTCTCAGAGGTGTTCCTACCAGGGACATCCTAGAAGCTGCTACCTAGAGCTCTTTACATACTTACACTAGGCATTATCATTTATCAATTTTCTCTAAATCCAGAGCAGGCTTTGCCACTGCTGTCTTGCAGGGCCTTATAGCTGGCTCTAATGCTGTATAAACTCCACCTCCCAACCATAGCTTTGGGAATCTACCCAAATGTAATGACTGCAACAGTGAAACACAAAGAACATAGTACAGTTGTGTACACTTACCATAAATGTAGATGTTTGAGTGTATTCACTGTTGCAGTCCTGGTTACCCTCCCTCCAGCCCCCTAGTTTTTTCCGGCTATACCTCTACTTTCCTTTACTATCCTTAAAAGCCTTTTTGGTGTATTTGCTTTGGGTTGGAGGTATACTTTTGTGTTTTTGTGTTTATTTGCTTCCCATTAGGTGGGCACCTGACATCTGGGGCAAGAAAAACTGATGTAATGACATCGGCTGCATGTTTTAAATCCTGACGACCTGACGTCATGGAAGAAGGGACAGCAACCGACGCAGGACCCAAGACTTTGTTAATCAGGCCAACTGAGGGCAATATGCCATCAGATTACCCAAATTCAATGACTGCAACAGTGAATAGACTCGAACATCTACATTTATGGTAAGCGTACAAAACTGTACTTTACTACTGCCAAAAATCCTACCCCCTCTGATAGAGACTCCAGGGCGCTGGATAGATGGGGTAAGAATGTATACACTTCTGCAACTTTGGCCATTAGGGCCTTAAACTGCCAGTTTCATATGTTAAAGTATCAGCTGCACATTATTGGATTGCTTAAACAGAAAATTATGTTGTTTCCTGATTGTGCTGAAAATAAGGATTTACAGGATTTAATTCATTCTGCTGAACATGTTGGTAAACATACATTGCAATGTGGTTTTGATTCACTAGAGGCATCTTGCAGTGCTGTGGTAACTGGGTCTGTACTTAGAAGGCATGCTTGGCTTAAGGAGCAATCCTTGCCAGATCATGTTAAAACAAAATTACTGTATGCTCTCTTAAATCAGGACCGCCTGTTTGGCAACTGGGCAGAAGAAGTTCTTAAAAAGATGGAGGAAAAAGCTAAATCTATGCAAACTGTTAAAGATTTTTTACAAGTACAACCTCCAAGATTAAGTAGGCATTGGCCTTCTAAGAATTGGTCCTTTCCTGCCTCTTCCAGACCTTCTCAGTCCAAACCCAGATCCAGCAGAGCACCCAGGCTTCAGTCTCAGGGGACACACAGGACTAAGCAGTGGGGGGCCTCCACTTCCAAATCTGGGAGTAATAAAACTCGCCCTATGGTAAATTGTCACAATGACTTAACTTTAAACCTTCCAAGCCCTGCTCAACTGACTGTTCCTTTAGGGGGAAAGATCTTCCTGCATGCAAAAAGCTGGGAACTCATTACCCTGGATTAATGGGTTTTAAATATAGTTTCCCAAGGATACAGATTCCACTTCCACCCCTTACCAACCCCAAACAATTGACCAGACCTACCCCCAAACCAGTGGGCAGAGGCTCAAAAGCAAATTCTCTCTCTTCTAAGCATTAGGGCTATTCAACCTGTCCCAGAAAAAGAATGGGGGCAAGGTTTTTACTCAAGACTTTTTCTGGTACCCAGAATAGACAATTCCTGGCGTCCTATCCTGGACCTGTCTATCCTAAACACTTTTTTGGAAATCCCAAAATTCAAAATGCTAACTCTACATCAACTGCTTCCCATGCTGGGAAAAATGCCTGGTTGGCAACACTGGATTTAAAGGAAGCCTACCTGCACATCCCAATAAGGGAATCTTGCAGAAGATACCTATGCTTCAGAGCAGACTTCATGCATTATCAGTTCTCTGCACTGCCCTTTGGCTTATCTACTGCACCCAAGGTATTCGCAAAGTGCCTAGCTCCACTCATTGTATTTTGCAGCCAAAGAAATATTCAAATACACCCATACCTGGACGATTGTCTAATTCAGGCAGAAAGCCAGGCCATACTATTACATCATCTGGCATTTGCAAAGAAATTGCTAACTTCTCTGGGGTACACCATAAACGAAAAGAAATCACATTTAGTACCCTGCCAACAAATTGTATTCCTGGGAGCAAGCTTGAATACAACTTCCCAGATGGCCTACCTCACGCCAGAGAAACAAGTTCATTTAACAGCCTACTTCAAACTACTGGCCACAAAAACCCAGCTATCTGCAAGGAAAATACTGCAAGCCCTGGGGTTCATGGCCTCTTGCATTCTTCTAATTCCATATGCAAGACTGCATATGAGGAAACTACAATGGTATCTAAAAAGCCTATGGTGTCAACATTCTCAGGACCTAGAATCAGTGATTCCAATTATACCTTATCTAAGGATAGAGTTCTTTTGGTGGGCAGAGGCCTGCCACCTAAACAAGGGACTGCCATTCACTCTACCCCCTGCCGCCCAAACCCTAACAAAAGATGCATCAGACTATGCCTGGGGGGCTCACTTGGCAGGGCGGTGCATTCAGGGCAAATGGAACCCAAGTCAAATGCACCTGCATATCAATCAAAAAGAAATGTTAGCTGTACAGAATGCTCTGACAGCCTTCAAAGACCACATTCTTCCAGGACAATTATTGGTAAAGACAGACAACACCACGGTTATGTGGTATATAAACAAGCAGGGGGGGGGGACCCATTCATACCCTCTCTGCAGACTAGCCATGGCTCTTTGGAACACAGCCTTGAGCTACCAAGTGCAACTACAAGCTCAATTCCTGCCAGGCAAGCTAAATACACTGGCAGACGACCTAGACAGAAATCTCATGGACCCACACGAGTGGAAACTGGAACCAAAGATATTCAACATGTTGAAAAACAAATGGGGGAGCCCAGAGATAGACCTGGTTGATTCCCTTCAGAACTACCAATTGGTCAAATTCTGCACAAGGACTCCCCACAGACAAGCTTGGAAAGTGGATGCCCTGTCCTTCACCTGGAAAAACCTATCAGTTTATGCCTTTCCCCCTCTGCCTCTCATCTCCAAAATGCTATTAAAGATCAAACAGGACAAACTAAGGACCATACTGATTGCACCAGACTAGCCACGCCAACACTGATACCCTCTCTTGTGCAGTGTGTCACTGCTGGAACCATGGCACCTGCCCTAGACCCCTGCCCTGCTGTCCCAGCAAGAAGGTCAGATTCTGCACCCACAGCTTCAAACTCTGAACCTTGCAGCCTGACTAATTACCTGATCTCTCTGTTACCATCCCTCAGTAAGCAAGTGATGGATGTCATTCTGGAGGCAAGGAGGCCTAGTACTAGAAAATTCTATGCTGAAAAATGGAAAAGATTCTGTTCCTGGAGCCAAACTCAGAGGATGGGCACAACAGTGCCCAATTTACCTTATTTTCTTCAATACTTAACTGAGATGCTTCACCAGGGCCTTTCTTTTTCCTCCATCAAAATTCATGCCTTGGCCATTTCAGCACATTATAATACAGAGCCACCCCTTTTCTCTCATCCACTGTTGAAGCAATTCCTCAGAGGGGCCAAAAAACTAAGACCACCCAGGAGAGCCCCTACTCCACCCTGGGACCTTAACTTTGTATTGGAAAAACTCACTCTGCCTCCCTTTGAGTCAGCTGCAAATGCAGAGTTGAAATTCCTTTCTTGGAAAACAGCCTTCCTTCTAGCCATCATTTCAGCAAGAAGAGTGTCTGAAGTACAGGCCCTCATGGCAGTGGAGCCTTTCATCATCTTTCATGTGGACAGGGTGTCCCTCAGGACCAATCCTTCCTTTATGCCCAAGGTGGTATCCAGTGTGACCCATAATCAGTCCATTCATTTGCCAACCTTCTTTTCTAATCCACAGAACAAAGCGGAACGAATTATGCACTCCTTGGATGTGCACAGACAACATAGATTTTACTTGGACAGGACTAAACCTCTCAGGAAATCTGAGCAGCTGCTGGTTGCATTTGCTGCAGGGGCAGAGGGAAAGGCCATTTCTAAGTGGATTGGCCATTGAATTCATTTCTGCTATAAGCACCATGGAAAACCCACCCCTCAGGAGATAAGACTTCATTCCACCAGGGCTGCATCTACCTTTACAGTCTTTCTCAGAGGTGTCCCTACCAGGGACATCATAGAAGCTGCTATCTGGAGTTCTGTACATACCTTCACCAAGCATTATCACTTGTCAATTTTTTCTAAATCCAGAGGAGGCTTTGCCACTGCAGTCTTGCAGGGCCTTATAGCTGGTCCTAATGCTATATAATTGCCTCCTCCCTTCCTTAGCTTTGGGAATCTACCCAAATGTGATGACTGCAACAGTGAAACATGAAGAACATAGTACAGTTGTGTATACTTACCATAAATGTAGATGTTCGAGTGTATTCACGGTCGCAGTCCTGGTTACCCGCCCTCTAGCCCCCTGACTTCTATTGACTATACCTCTATTCTTGTTTACTATGCTTAAAGCTTTCTGGTGTATTTGCTTTTTGTTGGAGGTGTAACCTTGTATATAATTGCTTCACATTATGGGGGCACCTGACATCTGGGGCAAGAAAAACTGATGTAATGGCATTGGCTGCATGCTTTATACCCCTGACTACCTGACGTCATGGAAGATGAGACAGCAACCAACGCAGGACCCAAGACATTGATAATCAGGCTTACTGAGGGCTACCGGCAAGAAAAACTGATGTAATGGCGTCAGCTGCATGTTTTATACCCCTGACAACCTGACATCATGGAAGAAGAGATAGCATCCGATGCAGGAATCCAAGACTCTGGTATTCGGGCCAACTGAGGGCTACCTGCAGGCAGATAACCCAAGTGTGATGACTGCAACAGTGAATATACTTGAACATCTACATTTATGGTAAATGTACACAACTGTACTGTGTCAACACTCACAACCTCTTAACACCTCCCTGCCTGTGATTCCTTGAATAAGATCCGAGTTCCTCTGGTGGGCCCAGGCCTGTGCTCTGAACAAGGGACTTCCATTCACCCTCTGTCCATCAGACCAGATCATAACTACAGATGCTTCGGACATAGCCTGGGGTGCCCAACTAGAACGCAGATGTGCCCAAGGTCTCTGAGACACACAAATACTACCCTTTCACATTAACCAAAGGGAAATGATAGCAGTGCAAAACTCTCTGGCATCCTTCAAACCCTACCTCAAACCAGGGGTTCTTCTCATAAAAACAGACAACACCACAGTCATGTGGTACATCAACAGATAGGGAGGGACTCAATCTTATCCCCTGTGCAGACTAGCCATGAACCTGTGGCTAGCAGCCACATCCATGGGACTACATCTTATAGCCCAATACCTACTGGGCATCAGCAACACCCTGGCACACCACCTAAGCAGAAACCTGCTGGACCCACATTAATGGCAAATCCACACACACATTTTTCTGCAAATTACCCACACATGGGGGACCCACCCTGGTGGACCTCTTTGCCTCTCATTTAAATCACCAAGTACAGAAATTCTGCACCAGGGAGTACCATTACCTGGCCTGGAAGGTTGATGCCCTGACCTTCCCTTGGAATACCCTCTTTGTTTATGCATTCCCACCTCTATGTCTCATTCCAAAAGTATTAATCAAGATAGGGGAGGAAAAAACAAGTGCAATACTCATTGCCCCAGATTGACCCAGACAGCATTGGTACCCACTGCTGTGCAGACTATCTCAGCAGCCCCCTCTCTGGCAGCTACCTCTGATACCTCACCTGCTATCCCGGGGGGGTGGGGGAGACAATGCACTAAGACCTTCAGACACTCAAGCTGTCAGCATGGCTTATTCTACCAAAACCAACAAGGAATCTATGCTAAGCAAGCAAGTCCTTGATGTCATCACAGAAGCCAGACGGCCTAGCACCAGAAAATCTTACGCTGGAAAATCGAAAATATTATGCTCCTGGAGCCAGTCCAAGGGGGCAGACATACATCTGCCCTCCATTCCTCTTATTTTAGATTATCTTGCTGAGCTTCTTAGTAAAGGTCTCTCTCTCTCTCCTTCTCCATAAAGACCCATGCCCCTGCCATCTCGGCACATTTTAATACAGAACAGCCATTGTTCTCCCACCCTCTTATCAAACAATTCCTTAGAGGAGCCTCTAATATCAGGCCTCCCAGAAGACAGCCCACCCCAGCCTGGGACCTGAACTATGTTTCAGAAAAGCTTACTCTACCTCCCTTCAAGCCTGCAGCATCCTCAGAACTAAAGTACTTCTCTTGGAAGACTGTCTTTCTCCTGGCTATTACTTCAGCCAGGAGAGTCTCAGAGCTTCAAGCCTTAATGGCCAGTGAGCCATTTATCATCTTCCATGCAGGCAGGGTCTCCTTGAGAACCAATCCCTCATTCATGCCAAAGGTGGTTTTGGATGTTACCCTCAACCAGGCCATCCACCTGCCCACCTTCTTCCCTAACCCTCAAAACAAGGGGGAAAGGATACTGCATTCTTTGGATGTGCACAGGCAACTCAGATTTTATTTGGATTGTGCAAAGACATTCAGGAAAACTAACCAGCTCTTGGTCAGCTTTAAAACAGGGGCACAGGGGAAACCAATATCCAAGCAGACCATTTCCAAATGGATAGCACACTGCACCCGATTTTGCTACTCCTTACATGAAAAACCACTCCCTAGGACCATCAGAACCCATTCCACTAGGGCAACCTCTACTTCCACAGCATTCCTTAGAGGGGTACACACCAAGGACATCATGGAAGCTGCCACGTGGACTTCAGTCCACACCTTCACCAAACATTACCATCTGAACCTATTCTCAAAAGCTAGGGCTGGGTTTACCTCTGCAGTTCTGCAGGGCATGCTCACCCAATCTTAAGTTTCTATTAACCTTCCACCCTTTTCCTCAGCTTTGGGAATCTTCCCAATGGTTAGGACTGCAGCAGTGAAACACAAAGAACATAGTACAGTTTTGTACACTCACCATAAATGTAGATGTTCGAGTGTGTTCACTGCTGCAGTCATGCTTCCCCTCCCTCCTTCCACCTGATATCTGCTTTCCTTAGAGAGACACATTTCTGTGGGGTCTCTGATCCCAGGACTACTAATAATTATTAAAATTGGACTTCTTTGGTTGGTTAAGGCAAGAAAAACTGAGGTAATGGCATCGCCTGCTCTCCTTTATAGCTCGGATGACCTGACATCACCCAGCAAGCGACAGCAGTGGATGCACAAAACCTTGACTCTGGTATTCAGACCGACTGAGGAATACCACAGCATGGATAAACCCAATGGTTAGGACTGTAGCAGTGACTACACTCGAACATCAACATTTATGGTAAGTGTACACAACTGTGCTTTATTCAATTGAATTGTACAGGTTATAAGTCACATTAAAGGTGGGAAAAGTTTTGAAATGAGTTATTGTGGTCTCATTTGTTTATATCACAAAATCCTGGCATTTTAACAGGGCTGTGTACACTTTTTATATCCACTGTAGTTTCCTTTTGTTCTAGTTAATTTTTAAAGTCACCTCATCTTATATCTTTTTCAGTACTGTGAAATACATAAAACAAACTCTCTAAACCCTATACCACTTTCAAAATGTTTGTATAAGGCATTTTTTTCTTGCCATTTGTTCTAATGGCATATAAATGCTCTTTTATAAATTTTTGAAAAGACCATGTGGTCTTTCCAGTATAAAATGCTAAACATAAGGAGGAAATGCCAACATAAACCAAACATTTAGACTGACAGTTAAAGCATTTAGGGCTACCAACTATTCTGTCAATGTGAGAAAACCGAATATAGGGTCCTTCATTGAATATATTTACAACCTATACAGAAATTGTTTGTAGGCCCTATTTTCTTTTTCAGTATTAGGGCTAGTCAAAAATAACTGTCCTATTATAATAAACTCTTAATACTGAATTTATTTCAGTAAACAAACTTGGGTTCAGGTCCTACCACTTCACATATCTTTACCTCTAATATTACTTTTTTGTCTTTACAGCCTCTCAAATACAATCACTGGCCATGTCTAAGACACTCACAGAATAAACTTGATCACAACGTTCTTTATCAAAAACTATAACCAAAGGCTTAATCAAAGTAGGTGGAAAATTATCCTCTGTCTTTTCAAGTACCTTTTCAGATGTTTTTATCAAAAAATTCATATCACATCCCCTATGTTGGAAAAGCCCCACTATAAACCCAATTTCTTTCACAAAATCAGAATAGTTAGAGGTCAGTCCTGATGCTCTTATAAACTGGTCTGTGGGTATGTTGTGCTTCATTAAAGGGGGGTGACTTTTAAAATAAAAATAATTGTTAGAAAAGATTCTTTTCCTATATACTTTACTTTCAAGTACATTTTCATCAGTTTTTCCAAGTTAACTTTGTCTAAAAGTCAACAATAGTACCAAAATCACTCTGGGAAAACTCCAAAAATTCCAAAATGTTGTTTAACTCTTGTACTACCTGTTAATATCTTTGGTAAAAAACAAGTCACTCTACAAACTTTTTGTATTAAGTTAGAGAATAGGGAAATATGGGGTAATATTTCAGTCTTCCACCATCCCATTATTAAGTTTGCAAAGGTGGCTGTGACACCAGACCCCATAGAAATCCCCATGGTTTGCTTGTAATATTTCTTATTAAAAACAAAAAAAAAAGTTATCCAAAATAGTTTCCATTAGAAAGCAACATATATTCTCTGATGTGAAAAATTAGTATTTTTACTAAGATACAATCAAAAAATTCCATTCCTATGCATACTTCTCAAGCATACCTCATTATGAGGAACGTACCTTATTTGCGGTCTTAAAAAGTTCATGTTCCTCAAAGTTCCACATTGAAAGGGTCTATCACACATTCAGTATTAGGAAATTTTTAACTGATATTCATGGTAAATAGAAATGAATCATAATGATTCATTAAAATATCTTTTTTATAAGTAAAAGGAGTGTATTTAAACCATCCTATGACCTTCCTAATTGAAGCTGTTAGGAAGCCGTATGTGTTCTACATTTTGCCCATTTGTTACACATTATAAGGCAGGAGTGTCCAACCCGCGGCCCTCAGAGCTCTTCCATGCGGCCCGCGACCCTTATATTGAAATTTCACTTTTTTCCGTGTGTTTTCACGTTCGCGTCCTTAAGCTGTTCTGCGCATGCGCCAACAGCGTCTTTCAGCTGGTCTGCGCATGCGCCAAAACACCGTTCGGTCGTTTTACATTCATGTAAAAGTTTCAGCTGAAGGAAGGAGTGAGATCGCGGCGACGAAAGAGAAGACTCAGAGTGAGGAGGATTTATTTATTTTTACCCACGGACTACATCTCCACCAGTAAAAGGTAAGCTAATACTAAACAGATGTATGTACAAGGAAGTAGGTAACAGAAATGGATAGAAATTAGCCTGGAAGCTCACTGGTAATGTTATTTTATTTTACACCTTTAAATTTGACGAGCTATGCTAGAGACAATGTGCGGCTCAATCGCTTGATATGCTTTTTTCAGTGGAAGGGGCAGCAGTTTACAGTGTCAAAGTATTTATTATCCATTCTAATATTTACTATCATGTATGCATCCAGGAAGCAAACATAACTAGGTATAGGTGTTAAGCTGGGGTGGGATAGTTAGCATTTCCACACGTTTGTAGCTGAAGGAAAAAAAAACGTTATAAAGTAGTTGACTAAAGGAATTATAATCTCCTGACCCCCTTGTTTTCAGTTTTCTCCATCTTTGTCATATGCCTTTGCTCATAATCCTGTAATATTAATGATATAAAAAGACCTGGTGCAAGATTCTGGGTACCTTATTTGTTTTGTCTGCTTGTCCGCAAGTTGCACTGTGTTGGAGGGATTTGTCACTGTAGTTAGAGTAATATTTATCAGGTATATGCTTTAATTCTCAACTATGTATAGTAGGATTTAGAAAAGAGCAGTTATGATTATTTTAATTGTATACACTTATTTACATTTGTTGACTGTGAAAGTTTATAGTAATGGACAGTGATAGTAATGCAGAATACATATTTTATTGCAGTGATGAAACTATTTTTGGCTACAGAAAATGAGCAGTAAATTCTGTTTGTTTAGTGAAGGTAGTGTCTTTTAGTGGCGTGCCTTCTTAGGGATGAGTTCTTTCAAATTTTATCCAATGGGTGTTGCCATTGAAGGGAAAGCTTCCCTATTGCCATATAATTATTGCTTATTCTTATCCTATTGGGGACTTTATAGTGCCAGTGTTATTGTTTGTTCCATTGAAAATTTGAATAGCTTTTTTTTCACTCCAGAGCTAGATCTTCTTAGAATTGTGGTCTGGCTGTTTTCTGTTAAGTTCTCTTGTTGTGCAGAAGCATACATCAGTCTCGTTTCCAGACTACAAGAGATAGTCACCAAATTGCTGTCCATTAAGTGGGGAGAGGGCCACTTATTTTTCCCTTGTGTCCCTCATCTCTGCTGTATACTTAGTGATGATAGACAAAAATCCCTGATGTCCTTCATGGATGCATCTGCAGTCATAACAAGTGGGTTGTCCTGTCGTCAGGCAGCCCTGCAGTCGGCCGGATTCCAAAGTCCGGGTCCGGCTTCGGCTGATGTCGCACTCCACCCGACGTCATCTCTGTTGGTCTTCGGGTATAAAAGCATCAGCCAACGCCATTTTCCTCAGTCTTTCTTGCCGCATGGCGCCCGAAGCAGAAGCTGTTCGCAAGTGCCGGTCGGTCGGATCCAGAGATTACTTCTACCGAATACTACTTCGAAGACTTCTAAAGCTAAGTACCCCGTTGGGGACTCTTTCTTGCCTCAGCCGATGTCAGAAAAGTTAACAATTGTTTAACCTGTGGGAAACAAATACCTCATAAAGATTTCCACTCTTACTGTCTGCCTTGTTTAGGCCCAGCCCACGACGTAGCAGCCTGTTCGGCCTGTGCCTCTTTCAACCGACGAACGCTTAGGCGCCGGTCGGAGTTTGCAGAACAGTTTTTCGGTTCTGATTTTGCGTACATTATGCCGCCGGATCCTCCGACTACCCCCAAAAAACGCAAAGATAAAGACCGACACTCGCGGTCCGCGGTTTCGGCCGAAACCACGGTAAAGCAAACAGCGAGTGTCTCGGTTTCGGCCGAAACCGAGAAAACTGCTCAAAGTACAGCTGAACCTATTCTTACAACTGAGGCCCCTGCTACAACTCTTGAATCGACCTCAGAAATTTTACCCACTACGGTGGTTGACTTATCAGACACCATCCCCTTGGATGTCTCTACCCCAGCACGTGGTGCTGCTAGGCCTCCAGCTGCCATGTCCATTAAGGCCTTCGCCAGGGCTAAAGCAGCCAAGACTACTAAAACAGTGCCTGTTAAACCCCTCACATCCAGGCCCTCTTCTAGTTCTCAAATGCTTTCTTTGGCAGAAGATTTAATTTCTTTAATTAGAGGATCTCAATCTCACCCAGACAGGGCCTCTCAGCCCCAGAGAAGAGACCTAGGGCAGAGCCCCTGAGCCAGTGTCTTCTGATGACTCTGCTGATGAATCAGACATAACTGACCAGCCTGAGGCTCCCTTCTCCAATTTTGAAGATTCTGATGCTGAAGAATCCATTCCAGCTGCTTCCCCACCAGAAGAATTCTCCTTTGGGAAACCTTGCATGCCATGCCAGAACAGTTCCAATGCCAGCAACAGGATTTTTCAGACTCCAGCAAAAGACTTAGGACCTTTCTGCACCTCCCACAGCACAGGCCCTTAGCTATACCTCCTGTTCTCTCTGTGGTGGATGATGCTTTCAATGATGTTTGCTCCGCTCCAGATTCTTTACCCCCAGCCCCTGCCAAACCAGACAGATTTTACAGGGTGCCAGATACTCATCACCACCTTTACAAGGCCCCACTTGCAGACCCAGAAACTATATCCCAGGGTCCCAAGGCAGTAGCGACCACAGCTAAAAACCCTATTCCTTCTGAAAGGAAAGCAAGGTCACTAGACAGATGGGGTAAAAAGGTCTACACTTCAGCTACTCTTTCAGCTAGAGCTTTAAACTGTCAGTTTCACATGATACAATACCAAGAGTTTATGCTGGATCAGTTAACTAAAAAACTAACCACTGATGAATCTCTTGATAAGAAATATGTATTAGAGATGGTAAATAACATACAACAGGTTAGCAACCATTCCTTAAAATGTGGCTATGATGCACTGGAGGCTTCATTTAGATCAGCCATGACAGGCACAGTGATAAGAAGGCATGCATGGCTAAAGGAACAAGCTTTACCGGATCATGTTAAAGCTAAGTTGCTAGATGCTCCTATGGACAAGACAAGTTTGTTTGGTACACCTGCCCAGCAGGTTATGAAGAAAATGGAAGAAAAGGCAAAATCTGTTCAAACTGTTAAAGATTTCTTGCAGGTTCAACCCCCAAGGTTTAGCAGGAACTGGCCTGCCAAAAATTGGTCCTTTCCTGACTCCACAAAATTTCAAAGGGGCAGGAATAGACGTTCCAGAGGCAGAAACCAATCCAGAGGAGGTGCCTACAGAGGACGACAGTGGCAAGGTAACAACAGAGGCACAGCCACAGCCACTGCCACTACATCAGCACAACCACAGTGACTTAATCCTAAATCCGCCTACCAGGGAACAAATAGCAGCTCCTCTAGGCGGAAAGTTAACCTTATTTTCAAAGAACTGGCACTACATAACAAAGGACAAGTGGATTTTACAAACCATAGATCAAGGTTACCGGTTTCACTTCCACACTTTACCAGTCAAAAGAGGAATGCCAAATCTACCTCCAAATCAAAAAGCAGAGGCTCTACGCCAGATAATGGAGCTAGCAAACATGAGAGCTGTGGACAGAGTGCCAACAGCAGAACACGGAAAGGGTTCTACTCCAGACTATTCCTAGTTCCAAGAAAGGAAAAAGTTGGAGACCAATTCTCGACCTGTCCACCTTAAATACATACATCATTGTCCCAAAATTCAAAATGCTGACCCTACAGCAACTTCTTCCCATGCTGGGCAAGGAGTCTTGGCTGGTAACTCTAGATCTCAAGGAGGCATACCTGCACGTCCCCATTCGACCAATCTGCAGAAGATACCTCAGATTTCTTGCAGGATCAGAGCACTATCAATTCTCAGCATTGCCCTTTGGCTTATCTACTGCCCAGAGTATTCACAAAATGCCTGGCATCAGTAATCGCCCATTGCAGACTACAGGGAATTCAAATTTACCCATACCTGGACGACTGCCTGCTACAAGGGGACAACAAAAGCAAGCTGACAACAGATTTACAAAGGGTCATTTACTTGCTACAAGGACTGGGATACACAGTCAATTTACAAAAGTCAAGGCTGATACCATCCCAAACAAGGACATTCTTGGGCTGAATTGGACACAGTACAACAAATGGCATTCCTGACTACAGAAAAACAAAAGAACTTCCTCTTTACTTCTTGGCACTAACAAAACTGAACAAGTTAACAGCAAGAAAAGTTCTGCAGGCCTTGGGCTTCATGGCATCATGCATAATCTTGGTCCCATTTGCCAGACTACATATGAGGAAACTACAGTGGTACCTAAAGAATTTATGGTCCCAACACAGACACAGTCTAGAAACAGAAATCCCACTAATTCCATGCTTAAAACAGGAGTTCCTATGGTGGGCTCAGGCATGCCAGTCAAACCCAGGCCTACCCTTTCGCAGATGTCAACCAAGCCAGACCATCACAACAGACGCTTCAGACCTAGGATGGGGGCCACACATGCTGGACAAATGCGTGCAAGGATTGTGGACACAGGATCAACTTCACCTGCACATCAATCTAAAAGAAATGCTGGCAGTAAAACTGGCAATCCAAAAGTTCAAACCATTTCTCAAAGAGGGCCAGTTGATGATAAGGACAGACAACACCACAGTCATGTGGTACATCAACAAACAGGGAGGCACTCATTCATACCCCCTATGCAGAATGACCTTGGAGCTGTGGACCCTGGCACTCAGCTACAACATTCAGTTACAGTCAATATTTGTACCGTGGAAATACCATACTCTAGCAGACATATTAAGCAGAACCACTCGGATGCCCACGAATGGAAGCTGCACCCGGACATCTTCAAGACCATCTCAAGAAATGGGGAATGCCACAGATAGACCTATTCGCATCACCTCTCAATCACCAGCTCAAAAATTCTGCACAAGGACATTCCACCCACTAGCATGGAAAGTGGACTCACTCTCCTTCAACTGGAAAGGCCTAACAGCATATGCATTCCCACCTCTTCCTTTGATACACAAGGTACTACTAAAAATCAAGGAAGAACGTCCAAGGATAATCCTGATAGCTCCAAACTGGCCAAGACAACACTGGTACCCACTACTGAAGAGCATGTCTCGAACAATATGTGGCCAATACCCCTGATGCCTTTGATGTTAACTCAGAACAACTACAGCATCATACATCCAAACCTGAAAACGCTGCAACTGACTGCATGGAACATCACATAGCAGCAGCTAATCCAGAACTTTCCCAAAGAGTTAAAGACATTATTCTTGAAGCACGCAGACCTTCAACAAGAAGGAACTATGCTGGAAAATGGAAAAGGTTTGTCATTTGGAGTACGGTAAGAGGAAAAGATGTGTCAAACATAGATATGCCTAACATTCTGGAGTATCTGGCCGAACTTCTTCATTCAGGCCTGTCCTACTCCTCCATCAAGATACATGCATCAGCTATTTCAGCAGAATACAGCTTTGATCCACCTGTTTTTTCGCACCCTTTGCTCAGGCAGTTCCTCAGAGGAATCAAGAATGTAAAACCTCCAAGGAAACCACCATTACCAGCTTGGGATTTAAACTTTGTGCTAGAAAAGTTGACACTATCACCCTTTGAACCAGCAGCAACAGCAGACCTACAACACCTGTCATGGAAAACTGCTTTCCTACTGGCAATTACTTCAGCAAGGAGGGTTTCAGAACTACAGGCCTTAATGGCAGTGCAACCCTTCCTAATCTTCCACCAAGATAGAGTGTCCATGAGGACTAATCCTACATTTATGCCCAAGGTGGTATCCAGGGTGTCTTTAAACCAGGCAATCCACCTACCTACCTTCTTTCCCAACCCACAAAACAGAGGGGAAAGAATACTGCATACCTTGGATGTACATAGACAGCTACGCTACTACTTGGACAGAACAAAATTAGCAGAAAGACTGACCAACTTTTTGTAGCCTATGCAACAGGAAGGGAAGGAAAAGCTATTTCCAAACAGACAATCTCCAAATGGATAGGAAATTGCATACGATACTGTTACTCCTTCCATGGAAAACCAATTCCACAGAACATAAGACCTCATTCTACAAGGGCAACAGCCACTACCACAGCCTTCTTACGAGGAGTGGCAACCAAAGACATTATTGAGGCGGCTACTTGGACCTCCGTGCATACATTTGCCAAGCATTATAATCTGCCTCTATATTCCAGATCCCGAGCAGGGTTTGCCACTGCTGTACTGCAAGGGATCCTAAACACACCATAATCTACTTTTATCCTCCTCCCTAGTTGGCTATGGTATTCTACCCACTTGTTATGACTGCAGATGCATCCATGAAGGACATAGTACAGTTTTGTACCTACCATAAATGTAGATGTCCGAACTGGATAGCATCTGCAGTCAGGATTACCCTCCCTCCTTCCCCTCTGTGGTACTCCTAGGGTGTTTACCCTCCTAATAGCTAACTGTTGGGGGGGAGTCTTTTATGGTGTATTTGTTTGTATATATGTACATATATGCTTATTGTTGTGTTTACCTCTATCTATTTGGAAACATTGGCATCTATCCAAATTTTAGCCTGCAAGAGGGCTACTGGCATCTGGGGCAAGAAACACTGAGGAAAATGGCGTCAGCTGATGCTTTTATACCCGAAGACCAACAGAGATGACGTCGGGTGGAGTGCAACATCAGCCGAAGCCGGACCCGGACTTTGGAATCCGGCCGACTGCAGGGCTGCCTGACGACAGGACAACCCACTTGTTATGACTGCAGATGCTATCCAGTTCGGACATCTACATTTATGGTAGGTACAAAACTGTACTTTATTATTCCTACCTTGCCTGACCATTGGGTGATAAACACATTTTGCATGCCTGCCATGGCCATACTTGAAGCTATTGAGTAAATTTGGCTTGTGCCAGTGTTGCTTTCATTAGGTTATAAGAGCTTGAGTGCATACTAACCATAGTTATTTACCCAGTTGTTGTGGATATTTCCAGATCTTGTGTATAACTAGGGGATGGAGGCTAAGATGAAGTGTGCCTGGATGTTTGAGGTAACTTGGTGGAATTTACAGATAGTGTTGCTTTTACTTTGTGTGAATTCATATGATACCTTTATTTTTAACAATAAAAAATATTACAGTTTTTGTATTGGAAAAAAAATCTGAAACTTGCTTACATAATGTGCATTATAGAATATCCTGCATTACTGTACACATAAAAGCCAGCAGTGAGTTTGAATTATGTTTTGTCATCTGATTTTGTCATGTAAAATTATTTCTTTAAAATTCACTGGCAGGCTGCAAGCATTTCTAAGTAATTGGAGAATTTAAACAACTTATTAGTTTATTGTAGAAAGGTTTGGAATGCTGGCTTTGAGTGTGTTTGTGTTGTTCTGAAACCAGGATATTTACTGTGTCATCCAAACAGGGTCTCAGTAACATACAATTCTTAGTATAGCAGACTTGCAAATTTATATATAGACACTTGCTTTAATACACAAAAGAACAATCCTGACTTCACAGCCTGAACCTCCTGATATGGACACTTAAGTATAACAAGAACTAGGACCAATAAGTTTGAATTCTGCAAAGGTCTGTGCCTGGCTGCACCCTTGTGAACTGGTTTCACGAATAAACATTGCCACTACTATTTATTATAAAGTCAATTATTTGTTTAAATTTGAGAAATGCAGATTGGAGAGGCAACTGCAAAACAGCATGTGTGAGTTTACCTTGTGAAACTGGAGTGTGTTTTGGCATACTACTATGTTGCACAAATAAACTAAGATGTTAGAATTAGATTTAACTGTTTTTTTTAATAATTAGAATGAGATATTGAATTTTAGGGCAAATATTATGCATTTATTAATTTATTTATTGTTCAACTACACTTACAATACAGCCAGTGGGCCAACTTTGTATTAGTCCGCATATACCTGGGGTGTTTTGCTCTTTAGTTTATCGCGTTGTGTGTTTTGCTTGCTCTTCAGTATGTGAGAGACCTTTTTTTTTTTTTTTTTTTTTGGTCCTCACTTGCCGTTTGCCCCCTGACCAGTTCTGATGACTCAATGCGGCCCTTGCAACTGAAAAGGTTGGACACCCCTGTTATAAGGGCTAGTGTTCCTCATTTTGGAGATGGAAGGTTGAGAACTATGTTCCTATGTCCTAAAGAATATTCATAAAGACACCATATCCACAGTAAACATGAAGAAACTACCTGACGTAAGAAAACTGTTGAAATCTTGAATGTAACCTCTTGTAGGGCAGCTGAATCAGTGTCTGTGATGAGGCAGTATTCTTGGTTAAGCCTGCAAGCTCTATCTTTAGACCTCAAAGCTAAATTACAACATTCTCTCCTAGGCAACCAGAATCTCTTACACTGCTGCTGAGCTTTTTAAGAGCCTCGAAAACAGAAGTTATTCAGGATCTGAAGTAAATCTTTCTGCTGTTCCTAAGTTTCACAGAAATTATTTGTCTTAAGCCTTCTTTTGTCCATAGGCAGCTTAGACAGTCTTCTAGAGGCAAGAGAGCTTCCAAGAGTGTTTCCAGGCAAGTCCTTCTCTGGGTTCTAAGGGTCAAAACCCTTCTTTTCCCTGATGAATCTGCTTCTGTTTGACATTCAGCCACTTCTATCTCTGCCAGATTCCTATGTCCCTAAGGTTGACTCTCTTCTTGTCTGGCAACAGATAAACACAGATGCTTGGATGCTGTCCATTTATCTAAAGTGGTTATTTTGTGGTTTGGAAGTCCCTTTCTCAACCTCATCCTTGCCAATTCCATTATTTTCCTCTGGTTCTTCAGGATCTTTTAGTACAGGAAACCACCCATCTGGTCCCCCCTTTTCAGCTGAGCAGTGTCTTTTTATTCCAGGATGTTTCTGGTTGTCAGGAAGGACTGGTAGGCCCATTTTGGAGCTCTTCTTTCTCAACACCTTTCTAAGGGTTCTGTCCTTCAGGATGTTGTCTCTCCAGATTATTATTCTTTTGTTGTTTCTCCAAGCCTTTCTGGTATCCTTGGATTTGAAGGATACTTACCTGTATGTGTTCCTATTCACCCTGTCTTCAGGAAGGTTTTATGTTTCTCTGTTTCTTACTTAAACTTGGTCAGTCCTCTGATTTTGGTCATCCTGTAGTTCTGAGGGTCTTTACCAAATGTCTGGCCCCTATTGTAGCCTTCTGCAGAATTCAAGTATTCCCTTATTTGGATGATTTTTGACTCAGGCCTCCTCTCAGCAACTCCTGCTTTGGGATCTTCATGTCACTGTGCTTTTTCTTCACAGTCTGGGGTTCACCATGAATCTCAAAGTCCCTCATAGGGACAAGTGTTTCTGGGTTGCAGGATTCTGACCCTACCAATGATGGCTTGCCTCCTAAAGTAATCTCTATGCTTAATTTCAGTCTCTTCTTCCTCTTCCAGTTTTTCCTGCAAGGAAGTTTCTGCAAACTCTGTGGTACATGGCATCCACCATTTCCATGGTTCCCTTTGCCAAACTCCATATGAGTAAGTTTCAGTAGTATCTCAAGACTGGCTGGCTGTCAGACTGCCATCTTCTGACTTTTCCTGTTCCTCTCTTGCCTTGTCTCAAGGTCTGGCATCACTGGTGGATTCACCAGATTTCCCTGAGCCCCTGAATCCAGGTGTTATCTTTTAAGGTTCCTCTTCTAATTCAGGAGCTGTATATGGGTGCATCAGATCTGGGTTGGGGAGACTTTTCCAAGAACCTCAAGGTCCAGGGAATTAGGTCTCCTCACCCACTGGCAAACCATATCAACAGCAAGGAGATGGGGAGTTCAATTCTGACCCTTCATGCCTTTCAATGTGGTTTCTAGGTCCTCTTCAGAATTTTCATCGACAATACCACAGTTGTGGTAACATCAGCAAACAAAAGGGCACAGGCTGGCTTTTCAGGTTTGGGATTTTGCAGTCTGCCGTCAGTTGTTTGTCTGGGTGATTTACATCCCTTCAGAGCATAATCTTGTGGCAGGCACTTTGAGCAGGCCCAGGACAGATCCTTCTGAATGGATGCTTCACAAGGAGATGTTCATGGACATAGTACATAAGTGGAGTAGTCCTTAAATAGATCTTTTTGTTTACTGTCCAAGTGGACAACTTCTGTAGTTCTGTTCCAGAGTGCCAAGTTCTCTGGCTTGGAAAGTGAATAAATACCCTGCCCTTTTCCTGGAATTAGATGTTTCTGTATGCCTAACCCCTGTTCCTCTGCTCCTAAAAGTCCTGCAGAAAGTCATATGGGACAGGCCCAAAATCTTGTTGGTGACTCCGTTTTGGCCCAGACAGCAATGTTTCCTCCTTCTGTTTCATCAGGCCAGTGGCAATTATCACATTTACCTCATAGGATGGATCTTCTCACACAGCACAAAGGATCTCTCATTCACCCTCACTTCCCCACTCTTCAGCTGACTTTTTGGGAGATAGGGTTTTGTTCCCTTTAGCCACCAATTTTCTGCGGATGTGCTTCAGGTTTTGTAGGAGGCCAGATAACCCACTACTAGAAAATTCTGTGTGGCTAAATTGAGATTTTCTGTTAGGTTTCTAAAGCATGAAGTGGACACTTTTTCTGTGGGTATTACTACAGTCATTATTTGTGCGAGTTGCCCACTTCTGGTTTGATATATTTATCTGATCTGATGTCAGTTTTCATTCATTCCTCAACAGTTGGGTCTGGATCTGATCCTCTGATCTGACTCTGCTGATACTATAGCTTGTTTTAACCCTAAAGCTCTCAAGCTTCTCCCTTACCTACAGTGCACTGGCCCCTAACATAGAACTGGTCATATGACCTCATGAGCTTATTTTCGGATATGTGTATTTTTCTTGGCTATTTTTTCCTATAGATATATATAGGTTCATAGGTTCATAGGTTCATACTAGGCTATCTGCCCGAGGGCATTTACAAGCCTAGCCCATAGTTTTGTGGCTTACGCCACCCCTTTAGTATGGGGAACTATACCCATTATTTTGCTGTGCCTCTGTTGAGCAGTGACACTGAGGTAATCCCTGGGGTATATCTGCGATCTCCCATCCATTGGTCAAGATTTCTCTTGAACAAGGCCAGCGAGGTGCTCTGCCTCACATATACCGGGATTTTATTCCACAGCATAGGGAGTCTTTGGGTGATGAATCTATCCCTCCAGCACGTCCTATTAATAGCCGTGTCGAGGTTTAAGTCTCCCGCCCTTGTGGCTCTGACGGATCTAGATTTTTTGAGGTGAAGCATATTCATCAAGTCTGGGTTTGACATGGCCTTGTATGTTAGGCAAAGGTCGCCTCTGAGCAAGCGTGGCGACTGAATAGAGCTGGAGTTCTTTCAGTCGGGCAGCATAGGACAGATGTTTGAGACCCTTTATCCTTTTGGTGAGGAACTTTTGTGGCCTCTCCAGCTGCTGCAAGTGTCGGGTCAGATACATTCCGAATGGGGCATTGTACTCAATCATTGGTCTGATGAGTGATGAATATAGGGAGACTATGACCTCCCTTGATCTAGATGAGAATCCCTTCATGATAAGGTGGGCAATGTAGAAGGTCTTCCTAACTACTTTAGCTACATGGGTGTCGAATGACAGACTACTATCAACCTGGGTCCCCAGGTCCCTGATAACTTCTTCTGTACTCAGTGGATTGCCACCTATTTGGTAGCTAGGGGTAACCTTGTTTTTCCCGAAGGGTATGACTATGCATTTTTGGCATTTAACTTTAGGCCATGGCTCTGGCACCAGTTATCCGTTTCTGTGAGACCCTTCTGAAGGATATCTGTGTCAGATGTGTTTTCTACTATGGCGCCCAGTTTGCAGTCATCTGCAAACTTTGTCAGCCATAACCCTCCTGTGTTTGCTTGTACTTCGGAAAAGTAGATGCCAAACAAGAGTGGGCCCAGGACTGAGCCCTGTGGTACACCACTTGTGACAGGCTTTGAGTCTGACATGGCGCCAGCAACTCTGACCCTGTGGGTTCTGTCACTCAGCCAGTTTGCAACCCATCTTGTGATGTATGGGTTAACATTTAAGCTGATGAGTTTTTCAATGATACCCGAGTGGGTATTGTATCAAAGGCCTTCGCCAGATCGAGGTAGGCTGTATGGACTGCCTTTCCCTCATCAATGGCTTTGGTGACTGTTTCGAAAAAGTCAACCAAGTTTAGAAGGCATGATCTGCCTTTGACAAAGCCAAACTGGGATGGATCCAAAGTCTGCAAATTCCCTATGTCTTTATTTATGAGGTCCATTATGATCCTCTCCATGGCTTTGCAGATAAGGCTTGTCAAGCTAATGGGCGGTAATTTCCAGGGTCGGTGGAGGCACCGCCTTTGTGAAGTGGGACCACAGTTGCAGTGCGCCACTCCTGGGTGCGTATCCAGAGGTAAGACTATGATTAAACAGCTGTCCTAGCTGTGGGTTTAATTCCTCGTTGAGTTCGTGGAGCACACAGCCGGGACACCATCAGGTCCCATGGATGCTGTGTTTTTGCTTTGGAGAGAGCAGTTCTCACTTGGGCGTTGGAGATGTTTGGGGGGCTGCAATCGCTTGGTATAGATATCTCTCCTTTTGGGAGGGAGAAGTTTGCACTGAACCTGTCAGCCAGTATGTTGGCAATGTCTGTAGGATCAGTAATCTTCACATCATTTTGAACTAGTTCTGAGCATATCTGGGAGTTTCCTCCCAGGTTTCTAACATAGCTAAAGAAGGCCTTATGATTGTCTTTTGAGTCTTTAGCTATTTTTCTCTCAAAATTTGCTTTGGATGATTTTATGAGAGCTCTTAGTTTTTACTTATAGTGATCAAGGGTGTCTTACCTTTTAAGGATTTTGCTCTATCTTGTAGTAGCTTCCTCCTTTTGTTGTAGAGTTTGTTTATGGCTGGGGTCCACCAGAGTGGACGCTTGCCTTTGGTACAAAGAGTCTTTGTTTTGCTTGGGATTGCCTTATCCATGCAGTCCTGCAGGTGCTGGTAGAAGGCATTTGTAAGTGATTCAGCGGCTTGAGTACTGTTTTCCGTCGGCTCGGGGCCTTAAAGGAGACCACACTAGTCTTTAGAAGTGTGAAGTCGGCTTTCGAGAAGTTCTTTACTGTGGTCTTTTTTATTTCAGGTGGGGGTGGGATGAGGACCTCCAGCGAGATTAGTTTGTGATCTGATCTCACCAGTGAGGGGTATACTTCGGTGTTGAACATTGTGCTCCCATGTTCGTGATGATGAGATCAAGTATGTTTTCTCCTCTTGTGGGGATGGTGACTAGTTGTTCCATGGCATTTGAGTTTATGAATTCCAGGAACTTTTGGGCTAGGGTGTTTGGGCTTGAGTAGTGTTCCCAGTCTATATTAGGGTAATTGAAGTCACCTAGTATGATGGTGTTTGGTGATACATTTATCCCTCTAGTGTTTTCAGGAAGGCCATGTGAGGTTCCTGAGTTTGTGAGGTGGCCTGTAACATGCTACAATTTGCAGAGCAGTCTTGCCTATGGTTAATTGCACCTGGATGGTCTCCGATGCATCGTGCGTTGCCACCAGTCTTGAGGTGTGGGTGTCTTTGATGAATATGGATACCCCTCCTTTCTTGGTATTGTCCGGATTTTGGGGCGGAACGCATGATAAGAGGTAAAACCTGATAGTGCTGGGGTGCTCTCAGGAGCCTTGAACCAGGTTTCTGTCACTGCACAGACATCGATGTTCTCCATACTGAGAAGGGCCTCGAGTCGTGCATTTTGAGATTTAGACTTCTGGCATTGAGCAGCATTACCCTTAGTTTTTTCCTTTTTGTGTTCTAGGGTGGTAGGTTTAGAATTTGAGCCTTGCCTAAAAAGGCACTATGGGGTGGCAAGAGCCTTTGCCAATATCCGGAATCCCAGGGTGACAGGTGCAAGCCGTCCCTTGCGAAGCAGCGTGGCTTGTCCAGCATGTCATCCCAGGCAGACAGACATTGGATCCCCTTTGAATGACACCAGAGTTTAAGCCAATTGTTAAAGCTGATCATCTTATCTCTGTATTGTGGCATCATTCTTGGTGAAGGTAGGATACTGCTCAAGGTCAGGGTCATACCTGCCTGGGCTACATAATCAGAGAGCTCCTCAATGTCTCTTTTCATGTAGTCCAAGGAGGTATTCTTCTTACACTTAGTGTATCCTATATATATATATATATATATATATATATATATATATATATATATATATATATATATATATATATATATATATATTTATTTTTTTTTTTAACTATCTGTGTATTTTTTCTTTCTGTATTCAGAGATGTCTGAGAAAGGCCCTTCGGGGTTTAAGATATGTCAAAAATGTGGTCCTCTCTCAGATGCACATGATTGATTTTAAAAGGTCTTTTACCGTCTGCCTTTTCTGAAGCAATTACTGGGGCTCAACCCCTCCCCCAAATTATTTCTATGTAGACTTCAAAAAAGTCCCCGAGACCGTCTGGAACTTCCACCCTGTTGTCAACGGAAACTACTAAAAAGAAACATGAGATGGAGCCGAAAGCTTCTGCTTTGAAGCTGGTTTCTGGATCTGGAAAAACTTTTCTGATCAGAGTACTTCAGATCCAATGCTTCTTCCAAGAACTTGATATTCACTGACCATTGACCTCATGCCATCTAGGGTCCCATCTCCATTTTTGGAAAGACATTCAAAATCTCCATTAGCCTCCTCTTGTTCTTCTAGGACTCTCACCGAAGCCAGTGGGGATAGGATGATGAGATTTCTTTCTGCGTAGATACAAATGGGTGTTCTCCTGGCTCCTACACCTTTGGGTCAGGAAGCTTTGGATTTTCTTCATGTTTCACTGTTGCAGTCATTACATTTGGATTATCTGCTTGCAGTAACCCTCAGTCAGCCTGATTAACAAAGTCTTGGGTCCTGCGTTGGTTGCTGTCCCTTCTTCCATGGCGTCAGGTCGTCAGGGGTATAAAATATGCAGCAGACGCCAATACATCAGTCTTTCTTGCCGTGCGGTGCCCGAAGCAGAAGCAGTTCGTAAGTGCCGGTCGGCTGACTCCTGAAATTTTTGTTTTCGAGTTTCAGAACCGAAGTCTTCAACTAAAGCTAAGTCCCCGTTGGGGAAACTTTTTCTTTCTCCTTTCCGATGTCAGTAAAAGTTAATAACTGCATTACTTGTGGAAAGCAAATACCTCACAAAGATTTTCATTCGTACTGTATTCCTTGCCTAGGCCCTGACCATGCCGTACCTTGCTGTCGGTTTTGTGCTTTATTTAATCAGTGCACTATCCATCATTGGTATATTTTCGCTACTAAATATTTTGGTTCTCAGTTTAATTATCCAGAAATGTCGTCGGTTAGCCATCCAACTACCGGGATTCCGAAATAACGCAAAGATAAAGACAGAGGCAGGCCGCCGAGGTCCAAAGCTGCCAACGACGCTTCTCCTAAGCCAGTTGCCAGTTCACCAGTACTCAGTGAAGTGCTTTTGCAGCCCCTGATACCTGCTACTTGTGACTCGCAGGCCTCTACTGAGACCCATTTGGAGTCTGGTATGCCGCAAGATGCTTCAACTGTGGAACCTGCAGATGTCTCTACCTTGGATGGGTCCGGAGCCGCTGTGCAGGCACTGGCTTCTGACAGTGTATTCAGGCCTACGGACTTGCATATTAAACCGATGCCTCCTTCTTCATTTAGGCCAAAATCTCGAACCATGCCTAAGAAACCGACGCCCAGGCCACATGCTCAGGCCTCTATGCCTAAAAAACAAATGATAAGAATGGCTGAAGATCTTATAACTCTAATCAGGGGAAGCCAACCTCCCCCTTCTAAGAGACCTAGGACTGAAGTTGTTTATGAATCTTCTGAACAGGATTCTGATTTTTCTGATTCTCCTGATGATCTGGATTTGCCCTTATATACTTATGAGGATTCTGATGCAGAGGACTCTATTTCCTATGCTTCCCCTCCAGAGGATTTTTCTTTTGGGGAGACCTTGCATACTCT
Source organism: Protopterus annectens (assembly GCF_019279795.1). Taxonomy (NCBI): domain Eukaryota; kingdom Metazoa; phylum Chordata; order Ceratodontiformes; family Protopteridae; genus Protopterus; species Protopterus annectens. The sequence continues at coordinate 1,324,028,575 of NC_056747.1, forward strand.
AAGGGAACATTTCCACTGGGAAAGCCAGGATTTTTCTGATTCGAAAAAGATGCTTACGGATTTCTTACTCCTGCCTCAACATAGGCCTTTAGCTATACCTTCTGTATTAGACATTGTTGATGATGTCTTTTCAGAATTTAGTTTGGCCCCAGATTCTTTGCCTCCTGCTCCCAGAAAACCTGACACATATTACAGGGTTTCTGCTTCTCACAAGATCCTTTTTAAAAATCCTTTTGCGGATCCTGAGACTATTTCACAGGGACCCAAGGGCATTAAGGCTTCTACTGCTAAAAATCCTATCCCCTCTGATAGAGACTCCAGGGCACTGGATAGATGAGGTAATAAAGTTTACACTTCTGCAACCTTGGCCATTAGGGCTTTAAACTGCCAGTTTTATATGTTAAAGTATCAACAGCATGTTATTGGATTGCTTAAACAGAAAATGATGTTACTTCCTGACTGTGCTGAAAATAAAGAATTACATGATTTAATGCATTTTACTGAACACGTTGGAAAACATACTTTGCAATGTGGATTTGATTCATTAGAGGCCTCTTGCAGGGCTGCTGTTACTTGCTCTGTGCTCAGACTGCATGCTTGGCTTAAGGAACAAGGATTGCCTGATCATGTTAAAGCTAAATTGCTGGATCCTCCCTTAAATCAGGATCGCCTGTTTGGCAACAAAGCTGAGGAAGTTCTTAAAAAGATGGAAGATAAAGCTAAATCTATGCAAACTGTTAAAGATTTCTTACAAGTTCAGGCTCCTAGATTTAGTAGGCACTGGCCCTCTAAAAATAGGCCCTTTCCAGCCCCTTCCAGGTCTTCTCAAGCCAAACCCAGACACAGCAGAAACCCCAGGTTTCAGTTCCAAGGGACACACAAGACTAGGCAGTGGGGGGTTTCCGCACCCAAACCTGGGAGTAGTAAGACTCCTCCTTATGGAAAACTGTCTCAATTACTTGCTTTTAAAACTTCCAAGCACTTCCCATCTGAATGCTCCTTTAGGCGGAAAGATTGGTTTGCAGGCCAAAAACTGGGAACTCACTACCCAGGACAAATGAGTTTTAAATATAGTGTCCCAAGGATACATATTTCATTTCCACATGTTACCAACACCAAGCGGGTGGCCAGAACTACCCCCAAATCAGTGGGCAGAGGCCCAAAATCAAGTACTCTCTCTCTTAAACATGGGGGCTATTCAGTTGGTACCAGGAGAGGAAAAGGGACAAGGTTTCTATTTGAGACTTTTTCTGGTACCCAGAAAAGGCAATACATGGTGCCCTATGCTGGACCTTTCTATTCTAAACACCATTCTGGTGATTCCAAAATTCAAAATGCTGACTCTTCACCAGCTGCTTCCTATGCTAGGCAAGGATGCATGGTTGGCAACACTAGACTTAAAAGAAGCATACCTGCACATCCCTATCAGGGAGTCTTGCAGAAGATACCTATGCTTCAAAGCAGGCTACATGCACTTTCAGTTATCTGCACTGCCCTTTGGCTTATCTACTGCCCCCAGGGTATTTACAAAGTGCCTAGCTCCAGTTATTGCATTTTGCAGGCAAAGAAATATTCAAATATACCCATACCTGGATGATTGTCTAATTCAGGCAGAAAGCAAGGACATTCTTTTGAATCATCTGGCCTTGTCTGGGGTTCACCATAAACAAAAAGAAATCCCACCTGGTAGCCTGTCAACAAATTATATTCCTGGGAGCAAGCTTGAATACAACTTCCCAAATGGCTTTCCTCACGCCAAAGAAACGGATTCATTTGACAACTTACTTCAAACAAGTGGCCACAAAAACCCAGCTATCTGCAAGGCAAATACTGCAAGCCTTGGGGTTCATGGCCTCCTGCATTCTTCTAATTCCATATGCAAGGCTGCATATGAGGAAACTACAATGGTATCTCAAAAGCCTATGGTGTCAACATTCACAGGATCTAGAAACAAGGATTCCTATCGTACCTTGCCTACGCCTAGAGTTCCTTTGGTAGGCAGAGTCCTGCCACCAAAACAGGGGACTGCCATTCACATTACTCCCTGCCATCCAAATCTTAACAGACGGATCAGACTATGCATGGGGGGCTCACATGGCAGGGAAGTGCATTCAGGGCAAATGGACCTGCACATAAATCAAAAGGAAATGTTAGCTGTACAGAATGCTCTGACAGCCTTCAAGGACCACATTCTTCCAGGACAACTAATGGTAAAGACGGACAACACCACTGTCATGTGGTACATAAACAAGTAGGGTGGTACACATTCTTACCCCCTCTGCAGACTAGCCATGGCATTGTGGAACACAGCCTTGAACTACCAAGTGAAGCTACAGGCTCAATTCCTGCCAGGAAAACTAAATACACTGGCAGACGGACTAAGCAGAAACCTCATGGACAAAATTTGCACAAGGATTCCCCACAAGCTAGCTTGGAAAGTGGATGCTCTATCCTTCAGCTGGAAAAACCTATCAGTTTATGCCTTTCCTCCTCTGCCTCTGCTCTCCAAGGTACTACTAAAGATCAAACAGGACAAGCCAAGGACGATTTTAATTGCACCAGACTGGCCTTGCCAACACTGGTACCCACTCTTGCGCAGTGTCATGCTTGGCTCCATGGCACCTGCCTCAGACTCCTTCCCTGTTGTCTCAGCAGGAGAACCAGATTCTGCACCCTCAGCTGCAAGCCCTGAACCTTGCAGCCTGGCTGATTACCTACTCTCGCCTTTACCATCCCTCAGTAAATCAGTGATGGATATCATTTTAGAGGCAAGGCCTAGTACTGGAAAATCTTATGCTGCAAAATGGAAAAGATTCAGTGCCTGGAACCAATCTCAAGGAATGAATGCAGCAGTGCCCAATTTACCTCATATTCTACAATACTTGACTGAGATTTTTCATAAGGGCCTGTCTTTTTCCTCCATCAAAATTCATGCCTCAGCCATTTCAGCTCATTATAGCACAGAGCCTCCACTCTTCCCTCACCCACTACTCAAGCAGTTCCTCAGAGGGGCCAAAAAATTAAGGCCACCCAGGAGAGCTCCAACTCCAGCCTGGGATCTTAACTTTGTCCTGGAGAAACTCATTCTACCTCCTTTCGAGCCAGCTGCTACTGCAGATTTAAAATTTCTTTCCTGGAAAACAGCTTTCCTTTTAGCAATCACTTCCACAAGAAGGGTATCTGAATTACAGGCCCTTATGGCAGTGGAACCTTTCATCATCTTTCATGCGGACAGGGTGTCCCTCAGAACCAATCACTCCTTCATGCCCAAGGTGGTATCCAGTGTGGCTCTTAATCAGTCCATTCATTTGCCTACCTTCTTTCCTAATCCACAGAATAAAGGGGAACGAATACTGCACTCTTTAGATGTGCACAGACAGCTTAGATTCTACTTGGACAGGACTAAACCTCAAAGGAAATCTGAACAACTGCTGGCGGCATTTGCTGCAGGGACAGAGGGGAAAGCTATTTCAAAACCATTTCAAAATGGATAGGCCACTGCATTCATTTCTGTTATAAGCACCATGGAAAACCTATCCCACAAGGCATCAGACCCCATTCAACCAGGGCTGCATCTACCTCTACAGCCTTTCTCAGGGGAGTCCCTACTAGGGACATCCTAGAAGCTGCTACCTGGAGTTCTGTACATACTTTCACCAAGCATTATCATTTGCCAATTTTCTCTAAATCCAGAGCTGGTTTTGCCACTGCAGTCTTGCAGGGCCTTATAGCTGGTCCTAATTCTATTTAAATTCCTCCTCCCAACCTTAGCTTTGGGAATCTACCCAAATGTAATGACTGCAACAGTGAAACACAAAGAACATAGTATAGTTGTGTAAACTTACCATAAATGTAGATGTTCGAGTGTATTCACTGTTGCTGTCCTGGTTACCCTCCCTCCAGCCCCCTTCTTCTTTTGGTTATACCCCTACTCTCACTTACTATGCTCTAAAAGCTTTTTGGTGTATTTGCTTTTTTTTTTGGAGGTATAACCTTGTATATTTATAGATTTGATTGCTTCCCATTAGGGGGGGCACCTGACATTTGGGGCAAGATAAACTGATGTAATGGCATTGGCTGCATGGAAGAAGTGACAGCAACTGATGCAAGACCCAAGACTTTGTTAATCAGGTTGACTGAAGGCTACTGCAAGCAGATAGCCCAAATGTAATGACTGCAACAGTGAATAACACTCAAACATCTACATTTATGGTAAGTGTACACAACTGTACTTTTGCTCTACCCCCCCCCCCCCACTATTGACTCCTTCTCCAATTCAGCAGTACATTTCTGAGTGAGCCCTTCGTCTGAGTTTGCCAAGGCTGTCTGTGTCGGATCCAAGGATATTTTTATCCTCGGTTCTGAGGATTTCTGTGAATACTCTAGCTCTGATGAGTTTGGAGCAGGATGACTCTCGAAGCAGTAGTGTCCCTGCTTGGGTCTGAGGTGTTGGAGTTGACTCTGAAGTTGTCAGAGCCATTTCTGCCCCTCAGAGCCTTGGCATTGGACAGCTCAGCTCTGACCTCCACCTCTGGTGGAATGCCTACAGGGCCGACAGAGCTGATGGGGCAGAAGCATTGCTTTTCAGATCCTTCTGGTTCCTTCTTCCCAGAACATTCTGCTTTTGAGGTGGTGGAGAGAGTTTTCTGTGCTTTGGCAAGACAGACTGTCTCCCCCTCCTCAGATCTTCCTTCAAGATCTCATGCCTCTGCACCTTGAGCCTCAGCATTCGACTCCACAGGGGCAGCTAGCCCCAACTCTCCAGGCTACCCAGCAGAGTATCACCATCTCTTCTGATACTTCTCTGGGGCATCCCACCGAAGAAGAGAAAGTGCAAAAAAGGCACTTTGATTCCTAGCAGGAATCTATCACTGAAGATACCGATTTTGACAAAGGGGAAGGGCCCCCAAGATCACCACCAAAAGACATCTCATTTGGACACATCCTAGAGATCCTTAAGGTGTCGAAGGAGCCTTGACTCAAACCTATCCCAAAGAAACTGGATCGGATTCTGGCACCACCTGCAGGAAGAGAGTTCTGGAGTAAGGGAAGGGAATACTTGTAGGTGTTATGTTTGTGGAGGCAGCCACTAAGAAGGAACTTGCGGAACAGAGTTCTATTGTTCAACCCCCAACAGGGAGTCTGGGGCTTTGGACAGATTCGGGAAGCATGTCTACACTTCAGTGGCTTTTGCCCTCAGCTCGCTGAACTACTTGGCACACTTTACAAGACTCCAGAAGGACTTGATTAAGGAGCTGTAATTTCTGGGATCTCTACTGGTGAGACTCGGGCCTCTATGGCCTCACAGTTCACAACCCTTCAGTACACCTCAAATTCATCCATGAAGCTTCTCTCTCATGTAGCTGAGGGTACCTCAAGGGCAGCAAGTTCGGGCATTTCCATTAAGAGGCATGCCTGGATGCACTTGTGTGACTTTACGTCCTCTTTAGTCAATGGTCCTTTTGACAGAACCTGTTTATTTGGCCCCACAGTGAAGTGGACACATTCTAGGGGCGAGCAGGATGGACAGACCCTCTCTGTAGTGGGAGTATGTTTTTTGACCTGTCAAAGAACCCTCTGTAGGAACCAACTGGGAGGATGAAAAATGTGGTTCAAAAAAATCCCTGGGTCTTTTCCAAGATCCATGTGGAGATAGTTCCCTTGAGGCACAGGGGGGGAACTCAAATGGAAGATGTCATCCACACAGCAGGGGTGGCCCGTAGAAGCAAGGGTCCAGAGATTCTTTCTCTGACAGATCCTAGCAGTGTTCCTGAAAGCAGGCCCAATTTTCCCCTTCTGGAGGCAATCGGGGGTCATTTATCTCTGCACCAGAGAACCTGGTTAAACATCACAAAAGATTTGTGGGTGCAGATGATTATTTACAGAGGTTATTTAATTCCCTTTTCCCTTCTCCCTTCCACCTCCATCCTCACGGAAGTTTCCAGATGTTCCACCCAATCAGAGGAAAATGGCAGCACTAGATATACAAAAGCTGCTAGAAAAAGTCATCCATGTGGTCCCACCAGACCAGGTAGAATCCAGAACTTACTCAAGATTCTTTTTAGTGCTGAAGAAAATGGGACTGGAGACCCATTTTGGATCTCAACAACTTGAACAAATCAGTTTGACACATGAAGTTTTGGATGGTCATGGTTTAGTCCATTTTGCCCTTTTTGGGCAAGGGTGATTGGATGTGCTTGATAGACCTTCAAGAAGCGTATGTCACATAAAAATCAACAGACAGTCCAGGAGGTACTTAAGTTTCTGGCTGAGAACCAGTTGTTACCAGTTCAGAACCCTACCCTTTGGCCTTACTACAGCCCCCAGGATGTTCACCAAATGCATGTCAGTGCTAACAGCTCACTTGAGACAGCAGGGATTCCATGTGTTTCCATATCTATATGACTGGCTCATTACTGCCCCAACCAAGTACCTACTCATAAGAGAGAGATCGGGTACTCCAGTCAGCATCTTCACAGGTACTTGAGTTTATAGGAACAGTTATTGACATGGTATCAGTAACAGCCTTTCTTCCTCTGGTAAGGGTACAGACTATCAGGTTCATGTCAAAAAGATAATTCACAGTACAAAGAGTTCAACATGATTGATTCTACAAGCCCTAGAATCAATGTCAGCAGCCATAATTTTAGTTCCTCTACCGAGATTCCACATGAGGATTTTTTAAAGGACACAAGCAACTCAGTAGTCAATTTTTTAGCAACAAGTCAGTACAAATAAAAATCACTCAGGCATGCAAAAGTTTATCTTTGGTTGTGGATTCTATCAGATTGAGCTCTTCAAAGTCCAATCTCACACTGACCGAAGACATTGTGTTCTTAGGGTGCAGAATCCACACAGACTTGATGGAGGCATACGTGTTCCCAGCAAAGGTGAGTTCTCTTACAGAGCACCTGCAAGGGATTCTACTGTCCACTTGTCTGACTGCAAGGCTGTACCACAAGCTGCTGGGTTACATGGCAGCTACCATTTCCATGCTACCCCCAGCTTGATTACACATGAGAAAACTACAGTGGTACCTACACTGTGTCTGGAAACAGCACAACTACCCACTGGAACACATCGAGCCTTTGCTTCCATGCTTAAAACAGGAGATCTTATGGTGGCTGGCCCCGGTGAAGGTCAACCCAGGACTTTCCCTCCAACCAACTCAACCTTCTCAGGTCATGCATATAGATGCCTCAGACCTGGAGTGTGGGGCTACTCTCAGCCATCGAAAAGCTCAAGGCCTGTGGACATACAGGCAGAAAACATAACACATCAATGCCAGAGAAATGAGGGCAATCCTCCTAGCTCTTCAGGCATTCAGTCCTTACCCCCAGAAGGGATCCCTCCTGATAAACACAGACAACACCACAGTCCAGTGGTATATCAACAAACAAGGGGGAACCAAATCCTACCTACTCTGCAGACTTGCTACAGTAGTGTGAGATGTAGCCACTTCCTGAGGAATCACCCTGAAAGCAGCATGCATTCCCTCTCTCCACAACTCTGAAGCAGATTTTTTGAGCAGAACCAGCACAAACATTCATGAATGGATGCTCCACAAGGATATCTTCCTGGACATGGTCCACAGATGGGGTACACCACAAGTAGACCTGTTTGCCTCAGCCAACAACAGACAACTTCCTGGATAATGAACCAGGACACCAGACCCACAGGCACTGGCAACAGATGCCTTCACTATTTCATGGAAGGGGAAATACCTTTATGCATTCCCCCCTTTTTCCACATTCAAGGGGTCCTGCTACAGATTCAGCAGGACAATCCAAAAATCTTGCTGGTGACTCCCTACTGACCCCAACAGTGTTGGTTCATCTTTTTCCTTCAATTGTCCAAGAGCAGTCACCACAAGTTACACCACAGAGTGGATCTTCTCACACAGCACAAGGGATCTTTAATCCACCCACAGTGGCAGCTGCTACATCTGACCCTGTGGCGGATAGGCTTCTGATCCCATACAGACATCTTTACAATGAGGACGTGCTCAATGTCTTGCAGGAGGTCAGGAAACCTAACACTAGAAAATCTTACCTGTCTAAATGGAAAAGGTTAATTTCTTGGTGTCAAAATAAGCTGCTGGATCCACTTACCAGCAACATTCCCCTAGTGCTGTCTTATTTGTGTGAGCTACTACAGACTGGCCTGACCTACTCATTTATTAAGGCACACCTGTCTGCTATTTCTGCATGCCTACCCATGGATCCTCCTTGGCATCCCGGTTCCCTTTGAAGCTCTTCTTCAAAGGGGTCCTACATCTCAGACCTCCCCCAGAAACCTACACCTCCTCCTCCTTGGGATCTCGACTACATGCTGAAGAAGCTTACACTGCCACCCTTTGAGCCTGCTGATCAAGCTTCCCTTAAGCATTGCACATGGAAGACTGTCCTTCTAGTGGCTATCATGTCTGCCAGAAGGGTATCAGAGCTCCAGGCACTAATGGCTACCCCTCCTTTTCTTGTCTTTCATAAAGACAGGGTTACCCTCAGGACAAATCAATTCTTCATGCCCAAGGTAGTCAATGACCTGTCTCTCAATCAGGCCATCCACTTACCTGTTTTTTATCCAAACCCACAAGGAAGAAGTTAAAGAATACTTTATTCCCTGGATGTTCACAGACAAATTAGATTCTACTGCCACAACAATGTCTATCAGAAAGACTGACTAACTTTTCATATCCTTCCACCCTAGAGCACTAGGGAAGGCTGTGTCCAAACAGACTATTTCAACTTGGATTTCCAAGGCTATTACCTTTTGTTGTTAGCACCATGGTAAGTCACTTCAGGGTACAGTAAAAGGCCCACTCCACTAGAGCCATGGCATCATCTGGGCTTTCTTCAAGAGCCTGGACACCTCCTCTATCCTGGAGGCAGCCACCTGGTCTTCAGTTCACACCTTCACCAAACACTACAAACTAGATCATATCTCTAGGTCCAAGGTAGGGTTCGCTAGGGCTATCCTGCATGGGTTCCTGGAATCTACTTTCATACCAACCACCCCTTGTCAGTGAGCTTTGGCACTCACCCATATGCAGAATTCTGCAACATGGGAATAGAAGGACATAGAAAAGTTGCGTAAAAACTTACCATAACCATAGTTGACCTTCTCTTCCATGTTGCAGTATTCCTACCCTCCCTCCTTTCCCGCTTATCAGTTATGTTTCCATGTCTGGATGGCAGTGACTTGGCATTGCCCTATTAGGACTGGCTCCGACTGGGGTCTTCAGTTCTGAGGGCTAGTGCGTGACAACATCACTTTTATGGCCCATGTACTCTTGCCTAGAGCTGATGTCTCGCACACCTAGGAGGGACTGAAAGCTTTTGGATACTGGCCATACGTACGCAAGATTAGAAGGGTAAACCCATATGCAGAATACTGCAACATAGAAGAGAAGGACATCTATGGTTATGGTAAGTTTTTACACAACTTTTCTATCTCATCCATCAGCTTTCTGATAGCAATGCATATCCCAGGGAAGCCTAGCATGATAGCATTCTGTTACCTCACAAGTGGTCCCTCAACAAGAAAGTGACAGAAGTTATTTTCCATCAATGGGCCAGACTTGCTGCAATCATTTTGCTATCCCCCTAAACAAATGCAGCAACTTTTTGGCCCTCGTCCCCCCACTGGGGGAACCATCGAGGGATGCTGTGCTCCACAGTTTGCCTCCCAGTCTCCTCTGTGCTTATCCAGGATAGAGGAGGTGTCCAGGCCTTTGAAGAAAGCCCCGAGGATTCCATGGCTCTAGTGGAGTGGGCCTTTTACTGTACCCTGAAGTGATTTACCATGGTGCTAATAACAGAAGGTAATGGCCTTGGAAATCCAAGTTGAAATAGTCTGTCTGGGTAGAAAAGCAGAGTCATCCTCACTGCACCTTACTGGCCTCGACAGATTTGGTTCCCCTTTCTTTGGCCTCATCTAGTCTACCAACCTTGGATTGTGGGTTGAATCCCAGACTTCTGTCTCACCCAACGGGCATGATTCATCTGGATATCTCAGACATATAGCTAAAGACAGTGTTTTCTCCAGTTTTATAATAGCCAGACAACTCATGCTCTCTTCCCCTGTCTGTCATATACTTTTATCTTCCCATAATGCTTCTACAAGGAAACTTTATAGAAGTAAATGAAAGAAATTTGTTTTTTGGGTGTATCAGAAACATAATGAGCCTTTTTCAGCATATCCTTGAATTTTTGGCAACAGTTTTTAATGAAGGAGCTAGCTCCTCAACCATTAGAGTTCAGTTGACAGCAATCTCTAATTTCTACACTGGATTTGAGAATTCTTCCCTGGCTTCATCTAAACTTTGCATGGCCTTCTTGAGAGGTACTCTTCTGTTGAGACCACCTTATAAAGACCCTACTCCACCATGGGACTTGAATTTAATACTGCAGGCCTTAACTCATTTCCCTTTGAACCAGCAGCAAAATGTGATCTTAAATTTCTGACCTGGAAAACTATATTTCTAGTGACCATTACTTCTGGTAGAAGAATTTCTGAACTTCAAACATTGTCCTCCAAACCTACTTACTTGATTTTTCATTGGGATAGAGTAACTATGAACCAATCCTTCTTTCCTTCCTAAGATGGTGTCAGAATCCAGTATAAACCAGTCTATTAATGTGCCTGTCTTCTTTCCAGAATTTGAAAACAAAGAAGAATACATGTTACACTTATTAGATGTTCATAGACAGTTAAGTTTCTACTTGCACGTGACAAAACAATTTAGAAAATCTGATCCACTATTTGTCTCCTTTTTGGATGCCAACTTAGGTAACTACAAAGGTAACTGGCAAGATGGCTTACTGACTGTATTATCTTTTGTCTACAATAAATTGGGTATTTCATTACCAAAACCTTTAAGAGCCCACTTGAATAGATCCATGGCAACTTCCTCAGTGTTTTTATCCAGGCCTTCCATGGATGACATATGTGCAGCTTCAACTTGGGCTAATCCTCATACCTTTTGTTACTCATTACAAACTAGATGTGGTCTGAAGAGGAAGAGCAGCTTTTGACTCAACTGTGCTCAGAAATATCCTTCCTTAGAGTCTGCCTGGGATTTCAGGTAGCTGGGGACTCTGTCCCAACTATTGAGGAATGAATGAAAATTGACCATCAGATAAAGACGTTATGTACTCACCATAACATTCCATCTGTGTTGTCCATTTTCATTCTTCCTCAACTCCCTTCCCACCAACCCCCCAACTATTTAACAATAATTTCTGGAAGAAAGAGAGCTTTTAGGGACTGCTCTGCTCCTACCATTGAGCTCCAGATAATGGATATCTGTAATCAGAAATTTGGAGTAATATTTCTTACTTACTCTTATCAGGCAAACAAAATCTTGTGAGTAAGGGAAAAGATCCAGAGCTTTATGGTTACCACGAGCTATAGTAACAGTCAAGTCTGACCCGAAGATTGGATCCAGACCCAACTGTTGAGGAAGAATAAAAATGCACAACACAGATGGAATGTTATGTTGAGTACATAACTTCTTTTTAAAGCTCATTTGTCCACCACTTCTGCTTGTCTACCTCTGAATCCACTTCCTGCCTCTTATTTTGAAGTCAAACAAATTTTGAAAGATATCCTTCGTATCTGTCCCCCAAGGAAACCTGTTCCTCCTCCTTGGGACCTTAATTTTGTCTGGAGAAATTAACTCAGTTTTCCTTTGAGCCTGCAGCTTCCTCTTGTCACACTGTACTGGGAGGAATGTACCACTGATGGCTCTTCCTACCTGCTAAAAGTCTCTCTGAACTTTAGACACTCATAGCAGTTCCATCTTTTTAGGTTTTTCACAAAGACGGTGTGCCTTCATGCTACTCATGTCTTTATGCCCAATGACGTGATTAATTTGTCTTTGAATCAAACAGTTCATCTTCCTTATTTTTTTCCCCTCTCCACAGAATGCTAATGAGAGGATTCTTCATACAAGACAAAATTTACCAGGAAATCTGAGCAATTTTGTTTCTTTTTATTCCAGAAATTTGGTTTGGATGTTTGTAAGCAAACCATCTCCGCCTGGATCTCTAAGGCCTTTTCCTTGCACTAGTTCTTTCATGGCAAACAGCTTTCTTCTGCTATTCATGCTAGTTCTACCATGGAGGTTGTGTCTTCTGGTGATTTATTTAAGGGTCTGGATACTAGATCCATTTTGGAAGCTGCTACTTGGTCTTCTGTACACACCTTTACCAAATATTGCAAGTTGCATGCCATATGGCTTTTCACGTCACTCTTGCAGTATTCTTCACTGAAGATCTCCTGTTAAGGATAGCTCAATATCCAGCCAGTATACCAAAGCTTTTAGATTTTATAGGCTCCATACGTCACATGCATGTTCACTGTAGAGGGCATAAAAGTGACGTATGGGCACAAATAGTCAGAACGTTTTTGCTGCTAGTCCAAACGTGATTATTGAATGTCTGTCTGAACGCATGTGTGCTGTGCTTGTTACCAAGCTGTTTTCAGATAAGTACAAAAATCTTCCAGGCAAACAGATGAACGAAACCAGACCAGTATTTATTAAGCGCTTTTCGTCATTCACGATGGAATAACTTCTTCAGATGTATCCCATAACCAGATCACTATATTTATACTATGTTCTTATTCAATTAAGCAAGCAACATAATTAATAGTTAATGAGTAAATTAATTAATAACATTGTTAAAAGTGGTATACACCTTTCATCCTACAGCTCACTACAAAAGCCAAGTTAATTCACATAAAATATTGCACTGAACTATCTACTATATAAAAATACATTTGTTTGTATAAAAATAATTAATTTACTCATTAACTATTAATTATGTTGATTGTTTAATTGAATAAGAACATAGTATAAATATAGTGATCTGGTTATGGGATACATCTGAAGAAGTTATTCCATCGTGAATGACGAAAAGCGCTTAATAAATACTGGTCTGGTTTCGTTCATCTCTTTGCCTGGAAGATTTTTGTACTATTGTTTTTTATTTGTTGGTTTGTGGTCTAAGAGGTTTGTTTTCAGATAAGTGCCCAGTTGTGGTTTCTTTATTTTTTTCTCAATATTTTTGTTACTTGTGTTCATGTCATCCAAGAATGGAAAGTGTCAATGCGGGAGGCTGCTTTTCCATAAAGAGCGTCGCAACCAGTGTCTTGTTTACCTAGATGCTTTCCATGACCACATGCAATGATCTATTTGTCAAGCGGTTCTCTGTAAGACCCTCCATAGTTTGTTTATCTTCCCTCTCCATATAGCTCAAGAATTTCTGGAGGCTGAGGGTGCTATGGCAGAATCCTCCCATTCCAAGGGATAGCCATCTTCCAGAAAGAAGGCCAAAAAGTCTAGGCTTTATCCGGTTGCTGTCCAGCCTCCATCAGACATGTCTACTGTAGTCATTGAATCCCACTAAGGTTGTTAGGGTGGACATCCCACTTAAGAAAAAGCAAAAGGACAAGCATATTACCCCAGTTGCTAAAGATCCTCAGTCCTCAACTTGAATGGCAGGATTTTATTCAAGACTTATTTAATGCCTCGATGGCCTTGAAGCCTCCTCAAGTGGTGTCAGTCTTGCCCCCCCCCCCCGGTCTTCCATGTCTGTTAAAAGGACAAGGGAACTGGATTCCTCAGATGAGAACCTAGATTCTTGGGAAGAATCTGTTGTATACTTCTCTCAGATTTCTTCTCCCCTGGACTATGGTTCAGAAGAAGAGGATTCTTCGGAAAAGTTGGATAAAAAAAGTATATACTGCTGCCATCCTGTTATTTCAGGCTATTAATTACCACACTCGCATGACCCATTATGTCTTGGCTTTCCTTTCTCAGGCAGCTAAGGGTTATGTGTGATCTGATTCAGCAGGGAAATCTTCAGCTCTGTTCCTGCTTGGGTCCACTTCCCAGGTTGCTTGTCACTCCATAAAATGAAGTTATGATGCAGGTGATGCCTCTTCCAAGGCTGCTGATTTTGATTCTGTGATGAGGTGTTATTCTTGGTTCATCTTATGGACTTGCCAAGTTTTAGGATGTTCCTCTAGATAATACAAATCTTTTTGCTAGAGCTGCTGCTGACCTTTTTAAGTCCCTCCAGTATAAGGGTAAGGAATTGCAGGAACTCAAGCATATTGTTGTCTCCCCATACCCAAATTTCAGAGGAATTAGCTTTCTAAAGCTGCTTTTGTTCATAGGCAGATCAACCCCAAAGGTAATAAGAGTTTCAAGCATATTCCTCTTGCTAAGTCCACTCAGACATGCTACTCCTCACACGCCTTCCTTTCAGACCAAGCCTGTTTCTGTTTGAAATGTTGCCGCTTCTTCCCATCAGCCAGGTTCCCTTGTGTCTCTGCCTTCCTCTGTTTCTCCCAAATTGAAAGCAGATCACCTCACACTCTTGGGTGCTATGTATCATTCATTATGATTATTTTATGATATGGAAATCTCTTTCCCCTTTTCAGGCATTCCTCAACCTCCTTCGGACCAACTCTGTCTTTTCCCAGAGGTTTTGCAGTCCCTTTGGGATGAGGGCAGCATTCAACATGTTCCACCCACCCAAGTGGGGAGACGTTTTTATTCCAGGATGTTTTTGGTTCCTTGGAAGGAGGGGACTTGGATACCCAATTCTGGAACTGTCTCTCCTCAACACTTTTCTCAAGGTCCTTTCTTTCAGGATGTTGTCTCTTCAGACTTTGTTTCCTCTTCTTTCACAGGCTATCTTGGTCTTTCTAGACCTCGTGGATGCCTATCTTCACATCCCTGTTCACCCTCTGTTCAGGAAATTTTTATATTTTTCTTTCATCCTCTCATTTTTAGTTCTCTGCTTTTCCCTTTCTTCTGCACCACAGGCGTTCACCAAGTGCATCGCTCCTGTCATTGCATTTTGCAGGCTTCAAGGGGGATATATATATATATATATATATATATATATATATATATATATATATATATATATATATATATATATATATATATATATATTCCCTTATCTAAATGGCTTGCTTATTCATACTCCTTCTCCCAGCAGTCTGCTGCAAGTTCAATTAACCACTTGTCCTTTACTAAGTCTGGGGTTCACCTTCAGTTTCAGGAAGTTGGTGCTTACATCCTTCCTGGATCAAAAAGGAAAGAATGGCAAGACACTGCTACGGAGTTTTCTTCTTTAATAAAAAATGCAAAAATCCAGGTAGTAAAAATCCAAGTAGTAAGCGCGTTCGGGTTTGGCAACCCTTCTTCAGACAAATTAATGACACACACCTCTACATTTTTAAATTCACATCCTACATCCTACTAGGGTTGCCAAACCCAAAAGCGCTTACCACTTGGATTTTTACTACCTGGATTTTTGCATTTTTTATTAAAGAAGAAAACTCCGTAGCAGTGTCTTGCCATTCTTTCCTTTTTGTTTTGGACACTATATTTGTTTGGTGAGACTTTGGCATTAGCACGGGACATTAAATTTTGGATCCTTCCTGGATCATATTTTTCTCAGTTGCAGGATTCAGACCATTCCTATGTTGGCCTCTCTTCCTGCTCTTAAGTTTTTTTTTTTGACAGCCTTATTCCAGTCTCCTCTTCCTCTGTCCTCTCTCACAACAGGGAATTTCTCAGGATTCTGTGGTTTATGGCCTGCACTATTCCCATGTTTCCTCTTGCCAGCCTGCTTCATTGATACTTCAGATTGATGTGGTTTAAACACTGCCGACCCTGCAGTTTCCAGTTCCTTTGCTTCCTTGTTTCAAACCCAAGCTGTATTGGTTGATTAAGCAAATTTCTTTCAATCTAGGACTGCCCTTTTATGCTCAAGTTCTTCCCAGGAACTTTTCATGGATGCCTCGGACCTGGGATGGGATGCTTCTTGTGGCCCTCTGAAAGTTCAGGGTTTTTGGCCAATCAGTGGTCAGACCATATCAACATAAAAGAGATGAGGGCTCTGCTTCTGGCTCTCCAGGCCTTTCATTCCTTTTTTTCCCTCTGGCCCCCTGAAAATCTTCATAAAATATACCAATGCAATGTGTTATATCAATAAGCAGGGAGATACAAGGTCATGCCCCTGTGTTTTTTGACCCTCCTGGCCTAGGGGTTCTTGCTTCCTTTCCCTTCTGAACATTTTTATTCTGGATGTACAAGTTCCACATTGTCCTTAGGGGTAATTTTTTCCTCATGGGGCAATTCACTTTTGAGCATTTGCATCTGTGTGTCACCTTTATGCCCTGCGCGGGGAGCATGTGTGTGACATATGTCACTTATAAAATCTGAAGGCTTTGGTATACTGGTTGGACTTTGGGCTATCCTTGGCAGGGGATTCCTTCAGTGAGGAATATTGCAACAGTGAAGAGGAGAACATCTACTGCTATGGAACTATTTTACACAACCGTACTTTCTAGGGCCAGGGCCATATCTCAGGGATTTTCTAAGGGCTTCTCTGTGGCTTCCTCTTCCCATCTTCTCCATTAGCTTTTGTATTATTCTAGTTATAAAGAATACTGCAACAGTGCTAAGGAAGGACACTGTACTGTTGTGTAAGATCTTACCGTAACAGTTGGTGTCTTACTTCTCACTGTTGCAGGATTCTGCCCCTCCTTACCCCTGTTATTTTGTGTTACCTTCCTCCAGGCTGATGGGTCTTTTTCTTTCTTTCTTTCTTCCCTTCCTGGAAGTATATGTTATTGCTTTTCTCTTGGGTGCTCTGGTTCTTTTGGGGTAATTTATTTCTGAGACTTGGGCGTTCATACTCCACGTATGCTTACCTTGCACCTTGGACTATGACGTATGTCTGGCATACAGTGCCTGGAAGGTGTAAAGGCTTTGGTATGCTGGCTAGGCTAGGATAACTCAAATGTAAAGGATACTGCAACAGTGAGATGTAGGACAGCTACTGTTATGCTTAGATCTCATACCCAAGTATATTTTGTTGGCCCATCTGCTATTTGGGTCCTCAAACAATTTCATGAGAGTGGAAAATTAGTACAGGGAGTTTGCAAGTTTGTTACCACCCTTACAAATCTCCCAGATCATTTTCATAACAATGTCTGCCTTCTCCAGTTAAATGGGGAACAAAAAAGAGATAGCAAGATGAGAACAACAAGAAATAAGTATCTTTTCATGCAAATGGACAGTTTACCTCTTCAGAATGATAATACCAACATGTGTTCCCTAACCCTCCTGCCCCTCTCAAAATATGTTCCAGAAACTGGCTCTAAATTCCCCTTTGGCACCAGATTATTTCAGACCCTTGGGTATTAAAAGTGGTTCAGGGAGGGATGCAGTTTGCACTGCATACAGACACTTCGTTCCCTTGGGTATTAAAAGTGGTTCAGGGAGGGATACAGTTTGCACTGCATACAGACACTTCGTTCCCTTGGGTATTAAAAGTGGTTCAGGGAGGGATACAGTTTGCACTGCATACAGACACTTCGTTCCCTTGGGTATTAAAAGTGGTTCAGGGAGGGATACAGTTTGCACTGCATACAGACACTTCGTTCCCTTGGGTATTAAAAGTGGTTCAGGGAGGGATACAGTTTGCACTGCATACAGACACTTCGTTCCCTTGGGTATTAAAAGTGGTTCAGGGAGGGATACAGTTTGCACTGCATACAGACACTTCGTTCCCTTGGGTATTAAAAGTGGTTCAGGGAGGGATACAGTTTGCACTGCATACAGACACTTCGTTCCTTGGGTATTAAAAGTGGTTCAGGGAGGGATACAGTTTGCACTGCATACAGACACCGTTCCCTTGGGTATTAAAAGTGGTTCAGGGAGGGATACAGTTTGCACTGCATACAGACACTTCGTTCCCTTGGGTATTAAAAGTGGTTCAGGGAGGGATACAGTTTGCACTGCATACAGACACTTCGTTTCGGGGGAGTTCCTCCCTAATCTCCAAACCATATCAAAATTTCTTCATCACTTACTCACACTAGTAGTCATAGAACTGGTGCCTTTAAATCAAAGGGGCAATGTATTCTATTCCAGAATGTTTCTGATACCAAAGAAACCATCTTCTTTGAGACTAGATCTAGTTCTTTTGTTTCTAAATCTATGTGTGAATTGCATATTTGTTTACCCGAATATGATAATATATTGAAACAATAAATTTTATTGGCTGTAGTTTAGAAAATGTTTGTATTACTGAAACTGAAAGAATTTAATGTTATATTGGGAGGCACATCTTGTTTTGGAATGAGTATATTAATCCCTATGGCTTCTTTTTGAACTTTAAAATTACTTGCTTGTGTGCTTCCTTTCTTACATTTACAAATGCATGCAAGTGGAGGTGTGGGTGCATGCACACACCTCTGTGCACATGAGCACATGTGCGCACACACATTCATAGGCACCATACATTCATTCACACACTTGCACACCACTGACACATGCACAGCACATGCATGCACACCACTGACACATGCACAGCACATGCATGCACACCACTGACACTTGCACAGCACATGCATGCACACCACTGACACATGCACAGCACATGCTTGCACACCACTGACACATAGTACATGTGCGTACACCACTGACACATGCACAGCACATGCGCACACACCACTGACACATACATAGCACATGCGCACACACCACTCTTTTGGAACACATTCCTGTTGTTTTGCATCACATCATCCCTTCTTCATGTCAGTACTGTGTACAACATTCCCTTTTATCCAACCCTAATGTTGCAATATTCACTACTGGAACGCACTGCTGACACCTCCGTTGTTAATCTTTTGTTCATAAGGCAGTCTTATCAGTTTTTTAGAAATGAACCAACCCTGTCGCTATAGAATGTTGCTTTTGTTGAGGTGTCCACATTGCTATTTGTTCTCCTCATTGCTGGTCATCAGCTGCCTCCACTCCTCTCCTCATTTATTGAGTCCACCTGACCTGCCTTAGCCTCCACTGTGCTCAAGAACATCCCACTTACAGGGTCAGTGAGAAGATCAAGGACACTGTTACATTATCATATTGCTGCTAGGGAGTGTGCCCTAATCCTCCATCTCACTGCAACCTTGCTAGCTTGACAGCTGCTGCCTTCATGGAGTGCATGTTTGCTTCCACACATGTACAACCTCCCAGCTAAGTGGCTCACTGCTTGCCAGGCTTGTACCCTGCTTATTGCAGCATGCATAGGCTGCCCCCCCCCCCCCGCCAGAAGGGCATGCCAGCATTTGCCACTCCCTCACATCCTCCCTTTTGGTCTCTCTAGTGTCCATGCCAGTCCCGAAACATGGGTCATCTGAGGAGCAGTAAGGGCTTTGTCTCACTGTGCCATGAGGACACTATTAAAACTGTTGTTCTGTCCAGTGGTGTAGTACTGCCAGGACACACAAAGCATCACATTGCAGACTGTGACTAAAACACTATAAGTAGAAATTTAAAAGGGTAACGAATTAACAATTATAATGTAATACTTCCATAAAAACTAATTGGTTATTGCTTATCATACATGTCTGTATCTTTTACAGTACAATTAAAAATAAATAGTGTGACTTAAATAGTGTTGGTTATACAGTGAAGTACTTGCATTTGTGTTTGTCAAACAAATGGGATCTTATCAACTGGGAGCGAGATAAGAGACAGTGTGAAGTAAGAGGGTCTGAAACAATGAGAATTCATCACCCATGTGTCTGGATTGGATTGCAAGCTAGAGAAAGACCTGAGAAAGTGATTTGATGATGAGAAATATAGAGAGAGGTAGCATAGGGCAGACATTACATCCCAGAAGATTTGACTGACCAGCCCAGTCTGAGGCATCTAGATATCCAACCATAGTATTGTACTTATTTTGCACAGACATGTATACACACACACACACACACATATATATATATATATATATATATATATATATATATATATATATATATATATATATATATATATATATATATATATATATATATATATATATATATATATATATATATATATATATATATATATATATATATATATATATATATATATATATATATATATATATATATATATATAGATATCCAAGGTGTCCCCTGCATTTGACCCAATGTACTTTTGTTCGACAAATGCAAGGGTGAGACTTAATATCAATGGGACGGGGCTGAATGGTGGAAATGTTGATGGTATCGAATGTCAGTAAAGGTAAGTGGTGTTGGGTGTGTGTGTGCGTGCGTGTGTGCATGTGTGTGTGTGTGTGTGTGTTTGTGTTAGGGTTAGAGTCAGGGATGAGTGAAGGATGTGTTTTGTGTGAGTTTGTGTATTTTAGGGTAAGGGTTAAGTTAGGAGATAGATGTAGTGTTTGTGTATGTTTGTGTGTCTGACTCTGTCTTGTGTAGAGGCAGGTTACAGGAAGGTTTTAATGATGTTAAGGTGTAAGGTTAGGGATGGGGGAAGGGGTAGCGTTAGGGCTAGGGTTAGCACCCATTACTAAGATGGTACCTCTAAGAAGACTGTCATTTGTTTTTTTAACGCATATGTATTCTTTATACTCTGCTATTTTTTTCGCTCCCTGCTATACCACCAAATGGAAAAGAAACTACACTATAATAGGTTCATAGGTTCATACTAGGCTATCTGCCCTAGGGCATTTATAAGCCTAGCCAGAGTGTGTTTGGCTTTTGCCACCCATTTTAAATTAATTTTGCTATGCTCTTTTTCGAGGTTAGTATACTGTGCCTCTGTCTAACAGTGACACAGAAGTGATACCCGAGGTAAACCTATGATCTCCCATCCACTCATCAAGATTCCTCTTGAAGAGAGTCAATGAGGGACTCTGCCTAACCTAGACTGGGATTTTATTTCAGAGTGAAGGGAGCCTCTGGGTTATGAATCTGTCCCTCCAGCATGTTCTGTTTATTTCAGTGCTGAGGTTCAAGTCTCTCGAGCACGTAGCTCGATGGGATTTGGATTTTCTGAGGTGCAGCATGTCCATTAATTCTGGGTTGGACATGGCTTTATACGTCAGGCATAGATCGCCTCTGAGCAGGCGGTATGCCACTGAGTAGAGCTAGAGTTTCTTTAACCGGGCAGCATATGGCATCTGTTTGAGCCCTATGATCCTCTTGGTGAGGTACTTTTGGGGTCTTTCCAGTTGCTGCAGGTGTCTGGTAAGGTGCATCCCAAAAGGGGCATTGTACTCAATTATGGGTCTGATGAGGGATGAGTAAAGAGGCATGATGACCTCCCCTGATCTAGATGTGAATCCCTTCATGATTAGGTGGGCTATATAAAATGTTTTTCTAACCACTTTGGCCACGTGGTTGTCAAATGAGAGATTGCTATCAACTTGGGTCCCCAGGTCCCTAATTACTTCTTCTGTACTTAATGGATTACCACCTATGTGGTAATTTGTGGGCACTTTGTTTTTGCCAAAGGGGATGACTGTACACTTTTTGGTGTTTAGCTTGAGGCCATGGCTCTGGCACCAGTTGTCTGTTTCTATGAGGCCCTTTTGGAGGATGCCTGTGTCGGCTGGAGAGTCGATTATGGCGCCCAGTTTGCAGTCATCTGCAAACTTAGTCAGCCACAGTCCTTCCATGCTGGCCTGTACCTCCGAGAAATATATACCGAACAAGAGAGGTCCCAGGACTGAGCCTTGTGGGATGCCACTTGTCACTGGTTTGGAGTCTGACATGGCTCCAGCAATTCTAACCATGTGGGTTCTGTCCTTGAGCCAGTTGGCAACCCATCTAGTGACATAGGGGTTTATATTTAAGCTGGTGAGCTTATCTATAATGCCTGAGTGGGGTACTGTATCGAAGGCTTTTGCGAGGTCCAGGTAGGCTGCGTGGACCACCTTCCCCTCGTCAATGGCCTTGCTAACTATTTCAAAGAAATCAACCAGGTTTAAGAGGCAGGATCTGCCCTTAACAAAGCTGAACTGGGTAGGATCCAGTGTCTGTAGGTCCCCAATATCTTTATTTATGAGTTCCATGATGATCCTTTCCATAGCTTTGCAGACCAAGCTAGTCAGGCTTATGGGGCGATAGTTTCCAGGATCCGTTGAGACACCACCTTTGTGGAGAGGGACCACTGTTGCTGTACGCCACTCTTTGGGTACATATCCTGTAGTAAGGCTAAGATTGAACAGTAGTTTTATGTTTGGGTTTAGCTCTTCTTGGAGTTCATGTAGGACGCAGCCTGGGACACCGTCTGGTCCCATTGATGCTGTGTTTTTTGCTTTGGAGAGGGCATCTCTTACCTGAGCATCTGAGATGTCAGGGGGGCAGCACTCCGCTGGGATAAATATTTGCCCTTTTGGTGGGGGGGGGGGGAGAAGTTTGTGCTGAACCTGTCAGCTAGGATGTTGGCAATGTCTGTGGGTTCAGTGTATTTTTTTGTCATTTTGGACTAATTCTGAGCATATCTGGGAATTCCCACCCAGGTTCCTAACATAACTAAAGAAAGCCTTGTGATTATCCTTAGTGTCCTGTGCAATTTTTCTCTCGAAGCTGGCCTTAGACAATTTTATGAGTGCCCGTAGTTTTTTGCTAATACTGATCAGAGATGCCTTCCCTTTTTGGGATTTTGCTCTATCATGTAGTAGCTTCCTCCTTCTATTGTATAGTTTGTTTATGGCTGGGGTCCACCAGACAGGATGTCTGCCTTTGGAGGATTGGGTCCTGGTTTTATTTGGGATTGCATGATCCATGCATTCCTGAAGGTTTTCATAAAATGCATTTATAAAGGATTCTGCAGTCTGGGCCGTATTTTCCACAGGCACGGGGGCTTTGAAGGATTCCACCTTGGTTTTGAGGAGTGTGAAATTTGCTTTAGAGAAGTTTTTCACTGTGGTTTTCAGGGCAGGGGGTGGAGTCGGGATGTGAATATCCAGTGAGATTAGTTTATGGTCTGATCTTACCAGTGAGGGATACACTTCTGGTCTGGAGCATAGAGTCCTCATGTTGGTGATGATCAGGTCCAGTATGTTTTCCCCTCTTGTGGGAGTGGTAACAAGTTGTTCCATAGCATTTGAGTTTATAAATTCTAGGAACCTTTGGGCTAGGATGTTGGAGCTAGAGTAATGCTCCCAGTCTGTGTTTGGGCAGTTGAAGTCGCCCAATATATTGGTGTTTGGAGAGACCTTCATATTTTCCAGTGATGTTCATCGTGCATACAGCTGCAGTCATAACAGATGGGTTCTCCTGCCGTCAGGCGGGTCCTCGGTCGGCCGAATTCCAAAGTCTAGGTCCGGCATCGGTTGTCGTCGCTTTCTTAACTGATGTCAGTGCGACAAGGGTATATAAGACACAGCCGACGCCATTTTCTTCAGTCTTTTTTGCCGCGCGGTGCCCGAAGCAGAAGCAGTTCGCAAGTGCCGGTCGGCCAGCTCCTGAAATTATGAAAATTTGGAAACCGAACACTTCTTTAAAGCTAAGTACCCTGTTGGGGAAACTTTTCTTGCCTCAGACCGATGTCAGACAAAGTTAACAATTGTATTTCTTGTGGGAAGCAAATACCGCATAAGGATTTCCATTCCCTCTGTATACCTTGTTTAGGCCCAGACCACGACGTCTCGGGATGTCGCTTTTGTGCTACTTTCAATAAACGCACTATTAAGCGTCGGGCGGAGTTTGTTCAGCACTTTTTTGGTAAAGCTTTTGATTATAAAATGTCGTCGGAGACTCCGACTACCGTTTTGTCCAAAAAACGCAAGGACAAAGACCGACACGTGAGGTCTGCAGTCTCCACCGACACCATGTGAAAACCGGCTACACGTGGTCCGGTTCTCAGCGAGGCACCTACGCAGCCCCTGACTACCGATGACACTTCTCTGGCGGTGTCTTCTGTAACCGAGACCGCAGGTGCCTCGGCCCATACCCTGACTACAGCTACCGAAGCCACTGTGAGTGTTGAGCCTCTTAATGTGGACAGGTCCACTTCCACCCATGGTGTCTTTAGACCCTCATCTTCCTTTTCCATAAAGGCCTTTACTAAGTCCAAATCAGCCATGCATCCCAAGAGGCCTGTTGCACAGGGCCCATCTCCAGGTCCCATGCCTAAAAGCAGATGCTCAAAATGGCTGAGGATTTAATTACTCTTATCAGGGGTTCCCAACCCCCTCCAGACAAGAGACCCAGAGTGGAGGAAGATTCTCCCTCTTCTGACCAGGGCTCCATTATTTCAGAACATTCTGATGAAGAGGAACACTCGTACTCCCCTTTTGAAGATTCTGATGCAGAGCAGTCCATTCCTTCTGTATCTCCCCCAGAGGATTTTTCTTTCGGGGAAACCTTGCATACCTTGAGGGAACACTTCCATTGGGAAGGCCAAGATTTTTCAGATTCCAAGAAAAGACTTAGGGAATTTCTTTTGCTACCTCAGCACAGACCTCTGGCGATACCTCCTGTCTTGGACATACTTGATGATGTTTACTCAGAGGCCTGCCTTAATCTGGATTCCCTGCCTCCTGCCTCAGTCAAGCCTGATAGGTACTACAGAGTTCCTAACTCACACCAATTTCTTTACAAAAGCCATAATGCTGACCCTGAAACCATTTCTCAAGGCCCCAAGGGAGTGAAGGCCTCTACTGCTAAGAATCCATTACCTTCCGAAAGAGAGTCTAGATCCTTAGAAAGGTGAGGAAAAAAGGTATATACCTCGGCCACCCTAGCCATGAGGGCCTTAAATTGTCAGTTCCATATACTTAAATATCAGCAGTTTCTGTTATCACAATTAAGGAATAAAATGTCACAACCTGAACAACCAGATTTGAAGGAGTTGCAGGATATGATGCATAGTGCAGAACAAGTGGGTAAACACACCTTACAATGTGGCTATGATGCTCTAGAGGCCTCAAGTAGAGCTGCTGTTACAGGATCAGTCATTCGTAGACATGCCTGGCTTAGGGAACAAACCTTGCCTGATCATGTTAAAGCTAAACTATTAGATGCTCCTTTACAAAAGGATGTATTATTTGGTACTAATTCTGAGGAGATACTACGGAAAATGGAAGAAAAAGCTAAATCTATGCAAACTGTCAAAGCTTTTCTACAGGTACAACCACCACGTTTTAGCAGAAATTGGCCTTCAAAAAACTGGTCCTTTCCAGCCACGGACAAGCCCCAAAGAGGTAGATACAGGCGCACAAGGGGCAGAGGACAATCTCAAGGATCATATAGAGGCAGGCAATGGCAATCTCCAGCACCAAGAGGTGGCGAAGACAGTGCACAACAATACAGGAAACAAACCCAATGACTTTCCCCTTTTCATGCCAAGCAAGTCTCAGCTGGCAGCACCCTTGGGAGGAAAGCTGGCATTATTTACAAGAAATTGGCATATTATCACAACAGACAAATGGATACTGGACATTATAAACAGAGGCTACAGATTTCATTTTCACACACTTCCAAAAATGAGAGGCATGCCGAACCTGCCACACAATCAAAGGGCAGAGGCTCAAATACAAATTTCAAAGCTCATGGTCATGAAAGCTATTCTAGAGGTACCTACTCACGAACAAGGTCAAGGTTTTTATTCCAGACTATTCCTGGTACCAAGGAAGGGAACCGATTGGAGACCCATTTTGGACTTATCCATCCTAAACACATTTCTACTGCACCAAAATTCAAGATGCTCACCTTACAGCAGCTTCTTCCCATGCTGGGCAAGGAGTCTTGGCTGGTAACATTGGACCTCAAGGAGGCATACCTGCATGTCCCAGTCAGACAAAACTGCAGAAGATACCTCAGATTTCTTGCAGGTTCAATCCACTATCAATTCTCTGCATTGCCCTTTGGCTTATCTACTGTGCCCAGAGTATTCACGAAATGCCTGGCATCAGTAATTGCCTACTGCAGACTTCAAGGGATACAAATTTACCCTTATTTGGATGATTGCCTGATCCAAGCGGACAGCAAACACATACTTCTGGAACATCTGGCTTATGTAACACGGTTATTGAATTCTCTGGGATACACAGTCAACAAAGAGAAATCCAGGCTAACACCATCTCAGAAAATAATTTTCCTGGGTGCCAACTTGGACACAAACACCCAGATGGCCTATCTTACGCCAGAAAAACAGGGGCAACTAACTCAGTACTTCAAAATACTAGCAAATTGTACCAGGCTAACTGCAAGGAAAATCCTGCAGGCTCTGGGCTTCATGGCATCTTGCATTCTTCTAATCCCATGTGCAAAGTTGCATATGAGGAAACTTCAATGGTACCTAAAAAAACCTATGGTCTCAACACAGCCACAGTTTGGAAACAATAATACCACTAATCCCATGTTTGCAAAAGGAATTTCTATGGTGGGCCCAAGCATGCCAAACAAACACAGGTCTACCATTCTGCAAGCCTCAAGCAAATCAAGTCATCACAACAGACGCCTCATACTAAGCCTGGGGGGCACACATGACAGACAGGTGCATTCAGGGCAAATGGTCCCAAAAGGAAAAGCACCTTCACATCAATCAAAAGGAAATGCTAGCAGTGATAAATGCAATTACAGCTTTCAAGGACCTCCTGCATCCAGGGCAATTATTGATAAGAACAGACAACACCACAGTAATGTGGTACATAAACAAACAAGGA
The DNA here is from genome assembly GCF_019279795.1 of Protopterus annectens. Classification (NCBI taxonomy): domain Eukaryota; kingdom Metazoa; phylum Chordata; order Ceratodontiformes; family Protopteridae; genus Protopterus; species Protopterus annectens. The sequence goes on from NC_056747.1 coordinate 1,324,055,085, forward strand.
GGAACACATTCATACCCCCTGTGCAGGCTGGCCATGTCACTTTGCAACTTGGCTCTGGAATGGCAAATCGAACTTCAAGCACAGTACCTGCCAGGTTTGGAAAACACGCTGGCAGACAATCTAAGCAGAAATATGACAGACCCGCACGAATGGAAGTTGCATCCTCAAGTGTTTACAAAGATAATCCAAGCGTGGGAAGGCCAGACATAGATCTCTTTGCCTCCCACAGGAATCATCAATTGACAAAATTCTGCTCAAGGACATTCCATCCAAAGGCCTGGAGAGTGGACGCCCTTTCTTTCAGTTGGGCAGCACGGACAGTTTACGCCTTCCCACCTTTGCCTCTTCTGCCCAAGGTGCTCTTGAAAGCAAGAGCAGACAGACCGAAGATGATACTGATTGCTCCAGACTGGCCAAGACAACACTGGTATCCACTCCTGAGGAGCCTAACACATTCTCCTCCCTGGACCCTACCTCTAATGCCTCTTCTACTAACTCAGCACAGCTACAAAACTCTTCACAGTCAGCTGAAAACACTCAATCTGGCTGCATGGAAAATTCCTTAACACCACAACAGACCCTACTCTCCAAGGAGGTGCAGGATGTCATTTTGGAGGCCAGAAGGCCATCTACTAGAAAGGCTTACTCCGCAAAATGGAAACGGTTTTGCGCTTGGAATGAGAAAAAAGGCCAGGATCCTAGAAAACTGAATTTACCTCAGATATTACAGTATCTAGCTGAGCTGTTGAACAGTGGACTTTCATTTTCCTCCATCAAAATCCATGCCTCAGCCATTTCTGCAGAATACAACACTGATCCACCCTTATTGTCCCATCCACTCTTAAGACAGTTCCTCAGAGGGGCTAAGAATATAAGACCTCCAAGGAAACAACCAATACCAGCCTGGGATCTTAATTACATTCTAGAAAAATTAACATTGCCTCCCTTTGAACCAGCTGCCTCAACAAATTTGCAATATTTGTCCTGGAAAACAGCTTTCCTTCTGGCCATTACCTCAGCTCGTAGGGTTTCGGAACTACAAGCCCTCATGGCTGTGCAGCCCTTTCTCATCTTCCATCAGGACAGGGTTTCCCTACGAACCAACCCATCATTTATGCCTAAGGTAGTATCCAGGGTAGCTTTAAATCAGGCCATACACTTACCTACCTTTTACCCCAATCCTCAAAACAAAGGGGAAAGGCTGCTACATTCCTTAGACATCCATATAAACAGCTACGTCACTATTTGGACAGAACAAAGCCTTTCAGGAAATCAGAACAACTCTTTGTGTCCTATGCTGTAGGAGCTCAAGGGAAGCCAATTTCCAAACAGACAATTTCAAAATGGATAGGCCACCGCATACGGTTTTGTTACTCCTTTCATGGTAATTCTGTACCTGCAGGCATCAGATCCCACTCCACAAGGGCCACAGCTACCTCTGAAGCCTTCCTCAGAGGAGCCCCTACCTAAGATATTTTGGAAGCAGCCACTTGGAGTTCTGTGCATACCTTCACTAAACACTACCACCTACCTTTATACTCCAAAACTAGACCAGGCTTTGCCACTGCTGTGTTGCAGGGCATTCTGGCTCCTCCCAGTTCCACCTAGTGCCTACCACCCTGTGCGTAGCTTTGGGATTCTACCCATCTGTTATGACTGCAGCTGTATGCACGATGAACATAGTACAGTTTTGTACCTACCATAAATGTAGATGCTCAAGTGCTAATACAGCTGCAGTCCAGGTTTCCCTCCCTCCTTCCCCTCTGGGTACAGACCTAGTGGCTAACTCCTCATCTTACAACTTGACTGGGTTATCCTTCTATGGTGTATTTGCTTGCAACTACTGTTTTTTGATTATATTGCAATGTATGATTATATATTATATATATATATATATATATATATATATATATATATATATATATATATATATTTTATTTTATTTTATTTTATTTTATTTTACATTTGTTGACCGGGCTAGTCTAGCTGGATATATGTCCATTTTCAGTAGAGGCCCGGGGAGAAAAGCTCCAAATGAGACAGAGGAATTTAAACAGAAACATCAGAAGAGCACATAATTATTATTACATTCAAAGATATAGTCAGAGGAAGTTTAACAGTAACATAAGAAGATTAATTGGTTATTATTACATACAAGAATAAAGCAATCAAACAGGTTAAACATGTTAGTTAGAAAAGTTACAGGCTTGGAAAAGGTGATCAAGCCTAGCTTCATTATGGGTAGAGGCTATGGTGGGTATAGGGCGGTTGCTATTAGTCTGGATTAGAGCAGGGGCATAACCATTGGGACTTTAGGAAATCTTTGAGGTGTTTTTTAAATTGGTGAGGAGAGGTCATATGCCTTAGGTTGTTTGGGAGGGCATTCCAGGGTTTGCCAATGGAATTAGCATAGAGTGCTTCGCCTCCCGAGTTATTGGATTTAATGGTCTGAACTAGTAGGCTATTTGATGACCGAAGGGATATAAGGTTGGAGTAGGGGGTAAATATTTTGTTCAGTGAGGGGATTCTTTCTGGGTGGTTGATCGTTTTAAAAACCTCAGTAAGTTGGTTTAGTTTGAGAATGTTGGGCAGTTCTAGCCATTCCAATGTCCTTAGATTTTGGCAGTGATGGGTGCGATAGGGCATACCTGTTATAAATCTGGCTATATGGTGATAGGTTGTGGATAGTTTGTTGAGTTCTCTCTTGTTAAGGAAGGAGAATACTGGGGATGCATAAAGGAGTGTGGAGAGGAGGTGGGTCCTGGCAATAGTTAGTTTGGTGTGCGGGGTTAGGAAGTTCTTTATTCTATACATAGACCCAAGTTTCTTGTTAACTGACTTGCTGGTCAGACTAACATGAGTATCAAATTTAAGCTTGTTATCAATGGTCACCCCTAATAGTTTAGTGTGGGAGACAGGTTCGATTATGGTCCCATTGTAGGAGGATACGTGGAAGGTTGGGCTGTTGGTACTAGGTGGTTCTTTTCCTTGGGAGGGAACTGATGTGGGGAAAATTAGAAGTAATTTGGTTTTGGTTGGGTTAAGTAAAAGCTTTAGTTCTGAGAACCACTGTTCAACTATGGAGAAGCAATTTTGGGTAGCAATTTGTAGTTTCGGAAGACAAACATCCGAGCAGATTAGGGTGGAATCGTCTGCGTATTGAATGCAGGTGGCTTTGGGAATGATAGAGTGTAGACCATTTATAAATAGGGAAAAGAGGAGGGGACCAAGGATAGATCCTTGGGGAACGCCGATGTTAGTTGGGAGTAGGTCTGATAGAGTATTTTGCCACTGGACTGCCTGTTGTCTACAAGAGAGGTAGTCATTAAACCAGTTTATGGTTGGTTTGCTAAGTTGAAAGTTTTCCAGCGTGTGAATCAACTGCTTGTGATTGACCATGTCGAAAGCTTTTGATAAATCTAGAAATAGCGCAGAGGTTATAAGTTTATTGTTGCGGTTTTGGTTGAGTGAGTCAACAAAGGAGAGAAGGGCAGAGGTTGTACTATGATCTGGGCGAAAGCCATGCTGGATGTTGGAGAGAAGGTTGTTACGAGAAAGATGGGAAATGAGTTGTTTGTGAACGCAGCGTTCCAAGATCTTGGCTAGCGGAGATAGTATAGCTATTGGTCTGTAGTTAGATGTGTCTGTAGAGGACCCACCTTTATGTAGAGGGATAATATAGGAGATTTTCCAGATTGAAGGAATAGATGCTTCAGAAATGGACCGGTTGATCAATATTGAAACAGGGTAGGCAATGGCGTCAGATGCCAATTGCAAGTAATTGGCTGGGAGTAAGTCAGCTGCTAAGGTGGTTGGTTTAAGTTTTTTCAGAAGGGTTCTAATATAGGAGGTGGATGTGGGTTGTAGGTTAAAGGAGGGTTGAGTTGGGTCTTTAGTTAAGGTTGTGGCCGAGGGAGAAGTGGTAAGCTGATTAGCGAGGGACTGGATGGTCTCAGTGACAAATAAATTGAAAGTGTTGGCTATTTGTCCTGGATCTTTGCCCAAAAGTTTTTCAGGGATGGGGGTGGTGGATTTTCCTGGATGAAGGAGGTGATTGAACCCAGCCCAGAATTTTTTAGGATTATGTTGATGTTTGTCTTGGAGGTGGCAGAAATATTGCTTTTTGTCAGTCTTAACGGCTGATTTGGTTGAGTTTCTAAGCTGTAGAAACTTGATGCGGTCAAGGTGGGTTTTGGTAGATCTCCATTTATGCCAGGCCTGATCACGGAGTTTGATTTTGTATTTGGTTTCTTTTGTTAACCAAGGTGCTATACGTTCCTTAGTTCTTGTAAGTCTCATTGGAGCATTAGAGTCAAGTATCTTGAGGAAGATGTCATTAAAGTATGACACACTCTCATCTAAGGGGAGAGTTTTAAGGATGGACCAATTACAAGTTTTGAGGTCAGCAAGAAAATTGTCTGGGACAAAATTCTTACTATTCCTAACTAGTCTGGTTAGGGGATGGTTTGAGGTCGGGCATTTGTGTTTTATGAGAAAGGTATATATATATATATATTGCCTTCCTTCTGGGGGCACCTGACATCTGGGGCAAGAAAGACTGAAGAAAATGGCGTCGGCTGTGTCTTATATACCCCTGTCGCACTGACGTCAGGAAAGAAAGCGATGACAACCGACGCTGGACCTAGACTTTGGAATTCGGCCGACCGAGGACCCGCCTGATGGCAGGAGAACCCATCTGTTATGACTGCAGCTGTATCAGCACTCGAACATCTACATTTATGGTAGGTACAAAACTGTACTTTCTCAGGAAGGCCGAGTGGGGTTCCTGGGTTTGGGAGAGTGGTCAATGGGGAATGAGGTACTCAAAGGGAGTTTGTGAGGGTGTAGTGCTTTTAACATTTTAGTGCTGACTTATATAATTGCTTTAGTGAGCAAGTGCCAGGTAACTTAAATGCAAAAACGACAAACAGTAACTTTCTTTCAAGTGAAACAAGGAAACAAGTACAGTAAGCAATGCAGATATCACTGGGGATCCACAGAAGCACTGAAAAGCCACATTTTAGGTGGAATTAGCGTTTCAGGGAAATAAGAAGCAAACAAACAAGCAGCATACAAATAAAGCTAGATTTAGCAGGCCTGGATCTAGTCTATGCTACAGCAAACAAGGTGTACCAATTTCAGTAAGAAACAGTTCAAATATGCAGGCACTATAAGCCTTTAACCAGAAATTCCCAGCTCAGAAGGGCAGAGTCCAGCCTCTCCTCCCACAAGAGTGCAGACCACGAACCTTCTTAATGTAAAATAACTGGCCTGAAGCCCAAGTGCTTAAACCAGAATTAATGGACATCAACTCATAAGGTCACATTGTAGATAAGATATATGATGTTATATATATTATAATATATTTGTAAATATGTAGACACTGCTTAAATATTCATGTACTCTGCAAATGTATACACACTGTTTAAAATATCATGTACTATTTAAATACCTGCATACTGTTATACTATGTGTAGTCTTGATAATTTTTATAAAAACCTGAAGAGTTTTCCTCCCTGGATCTCAGCAGGGAAGGCGATTAGCAAAACTCTGATGGACCTCCCTGCTAATCAAAGGCAAAATAAAAAATAATAATAAATGTTGATATTTTGATAAAAGTTTCATATATTTGTTTAAAACAAGGAATATATATTTTGGAGGTTATTCTAACTTTGCCCACTAGATGGTGGCTTACCCTAATTTTTAATTCAGTTGTTAATAAGCTTTTATGTACCTGGTGATGTTGTGTCTTTTGGCTTTTCCTGGTTAGGGGTCACCAATTTCAGTAACAATTAGTTCAAATATGCAGGCACTGTAAGCCTTTAACCAGAAATTCCCAGCTCAGAAGGGCAGAGTCCAGCCTCTCCTCCCACAAGAGTGCAGACCACAAACCTTCTTAATGTAAAATAACTGGCCTGAAGCCCAAGTTACATTTGTAAATATATAGACACTGCTAAAATATTCATGTACTCCGCAAATGTATACACACTGTTTAAAATATCATGTACTATTTAAATACCTTGAAAGAAAGTTACTGTTTGTCATTTTTGCATTTAAGTTACCTGTAACACATTGCACTTAAGTTACCTGGCACTTGCTCACTAAAGCAATTATATGTCAGCACTAAAAATTAAAAGCACTACACCCTCGCTCCCCACTGGCCCTTGTTTTCAATTATTAAGGAATTCCCAATATTATTCTAGCATGTCCAAAGGTCAGTTGTCAATCTCCTCTCCGGTCCAGCTGGTGAATCTGGGAATCTTGAGGCAATGTTACAACTGCCTCATGTACACAGACAACCCTCTCCTCCTCCCAACAAATTCCAACACATGTGAGAGATGCAACCATATAGCCAAACTGGAGGCTAAGCTCTCTCAACTCAGTACTGGCATAACCAGTCAGGAGGAAAAGGAAACCACACTCACTACAATTCCAGTCTCACATAGACCTACCACGACAGCAAACCAAACACATAATCACACAAAAACATACTCAGAGGCTCTAAATAAAGATCTGCCTAAGCAGCAGAGACCTCCAAAGCAGACACCCAAGCAACCACTACCCCAAAACAAAACACGTGCAACATATATCTCACAAAGCCAGTGTGCCGAACAGTCACAGCCCTTAAGACTAAACAACACACCTGATACACTTGTAATAGGTGACTCTATCGTCAGGCACACTGACGTCCCGCTCACCAGGCTGAACAAGGAGAGGGTCACGGTGAGCAGCCTGTCAGGCGCTAGGATCCGCCACATAACACAAGCACTCAGGTCACTCCAAGGCAAGTACAAATATGGTGTGAATGACCTGAGACGTACCTCCCTGGACTACATGAAAAGAGACATAAAGGAGCTCTCTGAGCATGTAGCCCAGGCCGGTATGACCCTGACCTAGAGTAGCATCTTACACTCACCAAGAATGATGCCACAATATGAAGACAAGATGATCAATTTCAACAATTGGCTTAAGTACTGGTGTCATTCAAAGGGGATCCAATGCCTGTCAGCTTGGGATGATATGCTCGACAAGCCACGATGCTTCGCTAGGGACGGCTTGCACCTGTCACCCCTGGGCTTTCGGATATTGGCAAAGGCTCTTGCTACCCCCATAGTGCCTTTTTTATGCAAGGCTCAAAAGACATACCCACCTCCATAGGTATCACAAGGGATAAGAAACTAAGAGTAATGCTACTCAACGTCAGAAGTCTAAACCTCAAGATACACGCACTCGAAACTCTCCTTAGCATGGAGAACATCGATATCTGTGCAGTAACAGAAACCTGGTTCAGGGCTCCCGAGAGCACCCCAGCACTACCAGGTTATACCTCATACCATGCTTTTCGGCCCCAAAACTTGGGCCGAACCACAAAAGGAGGGGGAGTATCGATATTCATCAAAGATACCCACACCTCCAGGTTGGTGGCAAAGCACGAAGCATCAGAGACTATCCATGTGCAACTAAGAGTGGGTAAAATTGCCTTCCAGTTTATAGCCTGCTACAGACCACCCTCCCAAACCCAGGAACCCCACTCGGCCTTCCTAGGAACACTGGAAAATATGAAGTTCTCTCCAAACACCATTATATTGGGTGACTTCAACTACCCAAACATAGACTGGGAGCATTACTCTAGCTCCAACACCCTAGCCCAAAGGTTCCTAGAATTTATAAACTCAAATGCTATGGAACAACTTGTTACCACTCCCACAAGAGGGGAAAACATACTGGACCTGATCATCACCAACATGGGGACTCTATGCTCTAGACCAGAAGTGTATCCCTCAATGGTAAGATCAGACCATAAACTAATCTCACTGGATATTCACATCCCGACCCCACCCCCTGCCCAGAAAACCACAGTGAAAAACTTCTCTAAAGCAAATTTCACACTCCTCAAAACCGAGCTGGAATCCTTCAAAGCCCCCGGGCCTGTGGAAAATACGGCCCAGACCGCAGAATCCTTTATAAACGCATTCTATGAACACCTTCAGGAATGCATGGATCATGCGATCCCAAATAAAATGTGTGAAACAAACCACAGGAACAGGACACAGGATACAACAGATTTATTCCGGTACCTCGGCTCAACAGCCTTCAAAGGAATAAACATCAGAGCACCAGGTGCATTTTATATACTAGTGCTACCCAATAATTAAACAATTAATCAATTCAATTCAATTGAAACCATAATACAACTCCAGAGAGTTAAAGGTACAAAAACAGGTACAATGCAGGTACAAAACATCACTAATAGAAAAGTGGAATGCAAAAAGTTATTAATTACAAATAATAAAAAATATTATTATTAATGTAATACTAAGCATTTTCATTAATAAATATTCAAATTCACTTCCAAATTCAAGCCTTTAGGTTTAAGAGTTCCATATTTTAAAATAAACCTACTTTCTAGATTTAATAAACTCTGCTGAAAATTACCTCCATAGTGTACATTAGGCTTGGCTAAAGCACAAAAAAACAATGAGTCAATCGACCCATTGTGTATTGTATGAAAATGTTCAAATATAGGGCTATCTATCCTAGCATTACGAACATCGCCAATGTGTTCTAAAACACGTATTTTTAATTGGCGTTCCGTTTGACCTATGTAATATTTAGGCAAGGCACAATCACAACCAATAATATAAACTACACCACAGGAACTGCAATTGAAATTATTTTCTGCAAAATATTTTACCCCATTGATGGTACAACCAGATAGATTTTTTACTCTTACACATATCTTGCATTTGCCACATTTAAACATACCATAATGAGTACCGGAATCCAACAAAGAAGCATCACTTGACAGATGTTTAGGTTTCAGAATTTCCTTAAGATTGGCATATCTACCATATGAAAAGGAGACATGTTCAGGAAAAAGATGACCAATCTCTTCATTTTTATAAACGATAGGCCATAAAAATTAAAAATATTACTTAAAATACTAGAAAAAAGAGAATATTTAGTAACAAAAAATAATCTATCATCATTAGTATTTGTCTGTTTATAAACTAAATTTTTGTAAGATGACTTTGTAACTCGATTCTTTTTTAAATTAGAATCTAATCTTACACGACTTTTCCTGATTAAACTTTCAGAATAGCCCCTATCAAGCAATCTCTTACAAACATTATCAAATTCCAATTCCAAAAACACATACTCAGAAGTGTGTTCATATGTGCGTTTGAAACGCCAATTAAAAATACGTGTTTTAGAACACATTGGCGATGTTCGTAATGCTAGGATAGATGAGTTTTCCTCCCTGGACCTCAGCAGGGAAGGCGATTAGCAAAACCCTGATGGACCTCCCTGCTAATCAAAGGCAAAATAAAAAATAATAATAGATGTTGATATTTTGATAAAAGTTTCATATATTTGTTTAAAACAAGGAATATATATTTTGGAGGTTATTCTAACTTTGTCCACTAGATGGTGGCTTACCCTCATTTTTTTAATTCAGTTGTTAATAAGCTTTTATGCACCTGGTGATGTTGTGTCTTTTGGCTTTTCCTGGTTAGGGGTCGCCACAGCGGAACTCCGGTCCCCTAATGATTGGTAGTTGATTTTTACGTGCCGAGTTACCAGCCCTGACGCACAACCTTCAACGAAGGTACGCCCATTCACGCATGTCTCCATGCAGAAGACGCTCTAGCTGAGAATCGAACCGGACAGCGTCTTATTCAATATTCCATGTTCTGATAAACTACTCTCAAGTGACCCTTCCTGAAGAAGTTATTACAGATGTGGATAAGTACATTTATCATAATAGTAGGTCTTTGAGAAGTCACTATACCAGTAATGCACCCCACCCTCCAGAGGGTGTGTATATACATATATATATATGGGTCTCCTTCTAATGACCGAAACGCCGATTCGCCGACAGTGAAATCACCGACACGAAACGACCGACAACGCAGTTGACCGACACGCTCGAATCCCGACAGACGGAAGACCGACAAGGGGAATGTGTAAGCGCGACCTGGTAAGTATGCGATAGTGAGGGATTTAGGAGTAGGGAGCGGACAGGTAAGTGTGCAATACTCAGGGATGTAGGGTTAGGGTGTGTGATAGGTGAGTGTGCGGTAGTGACGGAGCTTGGGGTTCGGGGTGTGTAAGTGAGTTAGGGTTAGGGTGCAGGTAGGGAGAGTGTGCGGTAGTGTCGGAGCTTGGGGTTCGGGGTGTGTAAGTGAGTTAGGGTTAGGGTGCAGGTAGGGAGAGTGTGCGGTAGTGTCGGAGCTTGGGGTTCGGGGTGTGTAAGTGAGTTAGGGTTAGGGTGCAGGTAGGGAGAGTGTGCGGTAGTGACGGACCTTAGGGTTAGGGTTTGGGTTAGGGCTAGTGGATATGTGTTGTAGTGTACTGTGTTGTTTACGTGTAGTGTGTCGGTGTTATGGTGTTCGGTGTTTCGCGTTGTCGGGTTTGTGTGTTGTCGGTTTTCTGGCGTCGGTGATTTCACTGTCGGCGAATCGGCGTTTCGGTCATTAGAAGTAGACCCATATATATATATATATATATATATATATATATATATATATATATATATATATATATATATATATATATATATATATCTTTATTCTACTGCATTTGTGAGTATGATGCCAAATCTTTTCATATTTTAAGGGAAGTGGATTGTTACATTAATAAGTCACTGTCGAGACCTGTAGGGACTCAACTGAATAAACCTTCCAGCATAGCTATACGTATATGTTTGTCTCTTGCCCAATCAAGATTCTATGGAGTACTGGAATGAGACTGGCAGGAGTCCATATAGGGAGAAGAAGACCACTGGAAATGGGTATCTGCATTGGGGCAGACCGTATTCCAGCCGGGTACATAGTAATTCTTGTTGGTGAGGAAAGGAAGAGATTTTATGAGCGCAGAAAAGCAGAGTTAATTTTATCACGTTTTCTCAGTGTGAAGCTGGACGTTTACTGGTTGACATAGCCAGATGCCAAAATATTTGAAGGCTGTGTGGAATAAATTCATCTCTGACCACTGCAAGAGCTTATGTCATACACTGGAGGATATCAGTGGTGTTATGCCTGAATGGGCACTATTAAAAATCTTTTTGATGCGGCAGTGACAAGAAGCTGTGTCCAAAAGGTGGTCAGTGCTTGTCACTGAGGTAACCCTTGTACTGTCTGGTAGAAACATGCAGTGATGTCAGATGTTAGCAGTGGTCTCCAGATCTGACTAGTAGTTACCAAAAGGTAAAGAAGTCAGCAGCTGCAGTTATGTTTGAGGTAAAGTACTGGGTGTGGGAGAAAGGTGTGGTGATCCATGGACAATGACTTTCAGAACTATCCAGTGACTCAGGATGGAGAGATAAGACATTATCTGGGCTGTTCTCAACAAGGGCTGATAAATGCTGACCCTAACTGTGGATATTAATGGAAGGTGGAATTCATGAATCCAATGGAGAAGCTCTCCTCTTAAGAAAGCAGTGCCAGTAGCAGTTATTGGTACTGGATACATTTCTGCATCTGAGGTCTATGTGATAATAACTTAATCTGTGGCAAAGATAAAGAAGTGGATGAGATCATTATGGAAATGCTGAAAGTGCTGAACAATGTTGGAAGTGTTTAGGTTAACATGCTTTTTCATTGTTGTGTGGAAGGAAGGAACAGTATATCTGGACTGGTGAGCTGGCTTAGTGATCCCCATTTTTAAACAGAGGGTCAGGATGGCGTGTTCTAGTTGTAGAGGGATAGTTCTCATTCTGTTTGGTTAACCCTACTACAGATTCAGGAGGAGCAATGTGGATTCTTTCCTGGCTGTAGCACAATAGATCAACTCTTTTTCCTAGCACAGCTAGTACAGGAGTCTTTGGAGTCACCCAGAACTCTTTAAATGCATTTGTGGACCCGGAGAAGGCATGTGTCCTAAAATGTGTTTGCAAAATCTGAAGGTAATGCTACTCAATGCTAGAAGTCTAAACCTCAAAATGCACTCTCTCAAGGCACTCCTAAAAATGGAGAACATTGATATCTGTGCAGTAACTGAGACTTAGTTCAAGGCTCCAGAGAGCACCCCTGCAATACCAGGCTACAACTCTTACCACATATTTTGGCCACAAAACCAAGACCAAAACACTAAAGGGTGGAGGGGTGTCCATATTCAACAAGGATATTCACACCTCCAGGCTAGTTGCCCAACACAAGGCATCTGAAATTCTGCAGGTGCAACTAACTCTAGGTAAGATTGCAATCCAAATTTTAGCTTGCTACAGATCCCCTGCCATGTTCCAAGATTCTCACTACACCTTTCTAAACATACTGGAAAATATTAAGATACAACCAAACACCCTAATACTGGGTGATTTCAACTACCCTGCCATTAACTGGGAAAACTACTTTTCCCAATGGTTCTTGGAATTCATAAATTCCAATGCCCTGGATCAACTAATCCATTGTCCCACCAGGGGCTCCAATATCCTAGACCTGGTCATTACCAACATGGGAGATAGATGCTCCACACCAGTGGTCACCCCCTCATTGGTCAGGTCTGACCATAAGCAAATCACCCTTGACATCCTCATCCCACCCCCACCCCCCAGTAAGGAAACCTCCTTAAAAAACTTCTCCAAAGCCAACTTCATGCTACTGAAGTCAGAAGTGACAAACTTCATGACACCCATGCAGATGGGATCTGAAAGTTCGACTGCAGAATCCTACACTAAGGCACTGTATGAGCACATCCACTCATGCATGAATCGTGCCATCCCAAATAGAACCAGAATGCTCTCCTCCAAAAAAAGGAAGCCAATCTGGTTGTCCCCTGCTATAAACAAACTATATAACAGAAGAAAGAAACTGTTGCAGAAAAGAGGAAAATCCCAGGATGCAAAAAACTTCCTCACCAGCCTCAGTAAGAAGCTGAGATCCCTCATAAAATCCTCAAAAGCTAGTTACGAAAATAAAATTGCCAGATTCCAAAGACAACCACAAGGCATTCTATAGTTATGTCAAGAATCTAAATGGCAATGCTCAGATCTGCTCTGAGCTTCAACAGAATGGCATTAAATATACTGATCCCAAGGATATTGCCAATATCCTGGCAGATCGATTTAGTGCCAACTTCACCCCCCTCTCACCCCATGAAGGGCCCATCTCAATACCAAAAGATTGCTAAATTCCGGTAATCACGGCCACACAGGTAGAAACCACACTCTCCAAAGCTAAGAATACAGCATCCATGGGACCAGATGACATCCCAGGCTGTGTACTACATGAACTACAAAATGAACTGGAACCTCACCTAAGTGTCATGTTTAATCATTGCCTTACCTCAGTCTACATGCCCACTGAGTGGCGCACAGCTACAGTTATCCCACTCCACAAGGGGGGGATCCACCTTGGATCCCGGGAACTACTGTCCCATCAGTCTGACGAGCCTGATCTGCAAGGGCATGGAATGCATTATCATGGAACTTATAAACAAAGACATTGGCAACCTTCAAACACTGGACCCCACCCAGTTTGGGTTTGTGAAGGGCCAATCTTGTCTCCTGAACCTGAATGACTTCTTCGAATAAGTCTCCAGAGCTGTGGATGAGGGTAAGGCGGTCCACAGCCTATATGGACCTCGCCAAGGTCTTTGGCACCATCCCCCACTCTGGAATCATAGATAAACTTACTAAGCTGGGCATAAATCCCTGCATCACTCGATGGGTTGCCTACTGGCTTACTGACAGAACCCAGACTGTAAAAGTAGCTGACTCCAAATCCATCTCCAAACAAGTGACAAGTGAAGTACCTCAGGGTTCAGTCCTGGGACCACTCTTGTTTGGCGTCTACTTCTCTGAAGTACAGGCCAACACTAAGGGACTCTGGCTAACAAAGTTTGCAGATGACTGCAAACTGGGAGCCATTATTGAATCCCCAGATGATGTGGATATTCTACAAAAGGGCCTTACAGAAACAGATGCCTGGTGCCAGAGCCATGGGCTCAAGCTTAATGCCAAGAAATATATAGTTATCCCCTTTGGAAAAAAACATGTACCCATGAATTACCACATAGGTGGCAGTACACTAAACATCGAAAGTGTGATGAGAGACTTAGGGACACAGGTGGACAGTGGTCTCACTTTCGATAACCACATCTCCACAACATTCAGGAAATCCTTCTATGTGGCACACCTCATCACTAAGGGCTTTTCATCCAGAAAAAAGGAGGTCATTGTCCCACTGTACTCATCCCTCATTAGACCCATTATAGAGTATAATGCCCTGTTTGGTATGTACCTCACAAGACATCTTCAACAGCTGGAAAGGCCACAGAAATACCTCACTAAAAGAATCACAGGCTTAAAGCAGATGCCATATGCTGACTGTCTAAAAAAACTCCAGCTATACTCTGTGGCATATCGTCTACTCAGAGGCGATCTCTGCTTAACATACAAGGCCATGTCAAACCCTGAGCTGTTGGACATGCTCCACTTAAAGAAATCCCAATCCCTCAGAGCCGCATGCTCCAGGGATCTAAACCTTGTCATTACAATGAACAAAATATGCTGGAGGGATAGGTTCCTGACCCAGAGCCTCCCCATACTCTGGAATAGACTGCCCATACATGTCAAGCAGAGCGCCTCCTTGGCCCTCTTCAAAAGGAACCTTGATGATTGGATGGGAGACAGGAAATTCACCCCAAGGATCATTTCAGTCACCCTGCTAGACAGGGGTTCAGAGAAGTAAATATTGTGGGAAGAATCATGTCAGTCGCCCTGCTAGACAGGGGTCCAGAGAAGTAAATATTGTGGGAAGAAATATCCCGGGAATTGTTATGGCTAGGCTTGTATAGGCCCTAGGGCCGCTAGCCTAGTACCAACTTATGAGATGCTGCAGCAGTAAGGATCACATGATCACAGCTGCATGCTACTCTGTTGCCTGCAGCTGATAAGTGGGAGTTGTGCTTGCATTCACTGTTGTCAAATGCACCCAGAGTAAGCATAACATTCTGCCAAAATGTCAAACACATCCAGAGTAAGCATAACATTGTTAAAATGTCAAACACATCCAGAGTAAGCATAACATTCTGCCAGAATTTAACTACCCTGTTCTACTTTCATGATGTTCGTAGACAGGATAGCATGATGCAAAGGAGATTTGGAGCCTCCAGTTAGGAAATGTCTGGGTTGCAGCTTTGTTATTTGCAGATGAGGATATGCTCTTTTAGTCCTGAAATGACTGTGATCTCCAGAGTGTATTGGAGCAACTCACTGCTGAGTGTAAAGCAGATGATGCCCCACTGGACTTCCCACAGGAGGACTACCAGGCATGAGCCCATGGGCGAAGGCCCCCATTAGGCTGGGGCCACGTTAGCGGGATTATATCTTTCAGCTCCTCTGGGAATATCTGGCAATCCAACTGGATGAACTAGACAGGGTTGCTGAGGATTTGTGACTCTTGTCTGCTTCCCTCATTAAATTAACACTGTGGACATCATTAGGACAAGCAGTTTTAAAAATGGATGAAATGTCAGAAGTCATTTCTTTTCTGTGGAAGATTTTCAGTCCATATATTTCTAGTTAATCACTGTATATTAATCAGATCAGACAATAGTAGTAGAAGTAGCGAATTTAAACTCGTCTTAAGTCAAAACAAACCAAAACAAAAAATAATAATAGAAAATACATAATTGTACAGCATTACTAAGTACTCAACCGTAATCCAAGCAAGGCAGGCAGTCTGTTTCCAATCGAAAATCCTTTATTAAGTACACAGGCAAGCAATCCAATTAAAACAAAAACAGAGTAATAATTTCCTCACATAATTTCTTATGTCATGCATGTTCTTTTGGTTAAGATCACTTGAAGTATCAAGTTGTCATAATCCACAACCCTTCTTCCAATGTTCTAAATGGAGTCAGGGAGTCGTGTCAGCTATTGCCATCACTCTTGATTTAGTACCACTCCTACTTTCGACAGGCATGCCTGACTGTCTCAGGTTTTCTCTCACACAGTCCATCCACCTCTTTGCTGATGCACTTGTTCCTTTTGCCTTCTTCCTATCTGTCCCAAATCGACTTCACCAGATTGTCTTCCACTTTTCTACAAATATGCCTGAACCCCCATAATGTGTTCTGTTTGACCTTCCCTGCAACTAGAACTAGTTTGCCTTCTGCTCTAATATCCTCATTTCTTTGTTTGTCCCACTGTGTGCATCCTACCGTCTGACCCAGGCACTTCATTTCCGTCACCTCTAGCTTTCTCAGCTCCTCTGCCTTCACTGTCCAGGTTTCTGTACCATACAGATGTACTGTTTTGTACACCTTACTGTTCAGCTTCAATGGCACGCTTCTGTCATATGCAACACCTGACACTGTGCCAGTTGGCTGCAGCCCCTCTGATTCTAGCTTTGACCTCATCATTTAGACTTCCCTTCTCCTCAACAACCCCTGCCAGATATTTGAAGCTGTTATCCTGTTCCACTATTTTCCCTTCTTTCTCTATTCTCAACTTCTTCTGAGTTCCCCAGTTGCTGCCATTACAACTGTCTCATCTGTACTTAGTTTCATCCCATATGCCTTCAGTTTTGCATTCCATTCCTCAGTCCTTTGATGAAGTTATTGCTCAAGGTCTGCCTGTAATACCACATCATCTGTATACTGCAACTTTGTTGATATGTCTTCTCCGAGCTGTTTGCTAATGTAGCCCATCACAAGTATGAACAGCAGTAGGCTCAGAGCTGAACCGTGATGCACACCCAATCCCACTGGGAACCCTATGTGAGACTGAGCATTGTTTGTACTTGAGTCACTGGGTCCTTGTATATAGCCTACACAAATTCTATCAATGTTTCTGGATCTTCAAACTACTGTAGGACTACCAAAATCACCTTTCTTGGGACCTTGTCATATGCTTTCGGCAAATCTAGGAATGCCTATTTGGACTCTTTTATTGTTTCTAGCTTCTTCTCAACTATCTGTCAAACTGCAAACATCAGGTCAATTGTGCTACGTCCTGATCTGAATCCCAACTGCTCATCTCCCACCTTACTTTCTACTACTGTCCATATTCATTAATTAATCATCCTGTCCAGAACTTTCATGTGGTGTAACAGGAGAAAGCTCAAAAAGGCCAGGCTCCCAATGTCTGCTCTTACCACGTTTTACAGGGGAGCTATCGAGAGCATCCTGACTCGCAACTTCATAGCATGGTTCAGCAACTGCACAACTGCTGAGAAGAAACAACTACAGAGGGTGTTGAGGGTGGCTGAGTAAATCTTGGGCACAAACCTCCCTTCTATTCAGGACCTTTTCTTTACAAGAAAAAGAACGAGAACATATAAAATACTTGCTGATTCAACCCATGCGGCGCACAACTGGTTGTCACAACTTGTGTCTGGAAGGAGGTACTGCAGCTTCTGCTGCAGGACTACGAGATTCAGGAACAGTTTGTATCCTACAGCTGTGAGACTTATTAATGTGGACACCAACCATAATACCTGATACATTGAAGCCTCTTTTTTTCATTTAATCCTGCTGCTCTGAGCAATTACCACCAGCATTACTATTATGCAATATGATGGCTATAATGAATTAAGTCTAAGGTTAACAAGTGCAATATGGTAACTAAACAGCTGCTATTCACTAGTCTGTATTTATCCTGTATCTTAACAGTGTAGGGGTTTGGTGGTGGGTATTTATTTATCACTGGATAATGGGTATTGAATGTGTTTTGTAATATGAACTACCTCTTGCATGCCATATATGTTGTTTTCTTTCTTATGTTATTCTCTGATACCACTGTATCCATGCTAGTTGCACTGCATTTCTCTTGTGAGCTGACATTTGTAAAATCATTTAGGATGCACTTGTGTGGTCCTAAATGACAGTAACTTTTCTTTGAATCTTTGAGTTTGATACCTCTGTACTATCCACAGTTGTGGATGTCTCCTTGTTTCTTACACACTGGAGCTAGTATGCTTATTCTCCAGTCATCTGGGATATGCCATTTTCTCCATACGTCTGTGACTACCCTCAGGAGCCATTTCTCCCCTATCTCACCCAGCAACATTATCATATCTGAGCCTGCTGCTTTCCCTGATTTCATTTTATTTAGTACCGTTCTTACGTTTTGTAGGGTGGGCTCCTCCTCTTCTTTCACAGTAAACTGTGTCTAGGGCAGTACAATTTTTGTGGGGTTTTCTTCATTCAGAAGCTGCTGGAAGTATTCCTTCCATCTGTCTTTGATGTCCCCTGGGCTGGTGAGCAGTTTGTTGCTGGCATCCTTTATGAAGGGTGTCTATCTTCTTTGTCTTTCTGTCTTTGCCTTGCAACCTGATATAGTTTCTCTGTGCCATCAAGTGAGTCACTTTCAAGAAGCTGATAGAGTCCCTCTGTTGTCTTGATGTTCTTCGTGTTTCACTGTTGCAGTCATTACATTTGGGTTATCTGCTTGCAGGTTGCCCTCAGTCGGCCTGATTACAAATTCTTGGGTCCTGCGTTGGTTGCTGTCCCTTCTTCCATGACGTCAGGGGTATAAAACATGCAGCTGACACCATAACATCAGTCTTTCTTGTCATGCGGTGCACGAAGCAGAAGCAGTTCATAAGTGCCGGTCGGCCGACTTCTGAAATTTTTCGTTTTCGAGTTTCAGAACAAAGTCTTAAACTAAAGCTAAGCACCCCATTGGGGAAACTTTTTCTTCCTCCTTACCGATGTCAGCAAAAGTTAATAATTGCATTACTTGTGGAAAGCAAATACCTCATAAAGATTTTCATTCATACTGTATTCCTTGCCTAGGCCATGACCACGACGTACCTTGATGTCGGTTTTGTGCTTTATTTAATCAGCGCACTATCCGTCTTCGGTATATTTTTGCCTCTAAATATTTCGGTTCTTGGTTTAACTATCCAGAAATGTTGTCAGTTAGCCATCCGACTACCAGGATTCTGAAACAAATGCAAAGATAAAGACAGAGACAGGCCGCTGAGGTCCAAAACTGCCGATGACGCTTCTCCTAAGCCAGGCACGAGTTTGCCGTTACTCAGTGAGGTGCTTTCACAGCCCCTGTTACCCACTACTTCTGATTTGCAGGCCTCTACTGAGACCCATTCGGAGTCCAGTATGTCGCGAGATGCTTCAACTATGGAACCCGCGGATGTCTCTACCTTGGATGGGTCCAGAGCCGCTGTGCAGGCATCAGCTTCTGAGGGTGTATTCAGGCCTATGGACTTGCATATTAAACCGACGCCTCCTTCTTCTCTTAGGCCTAAATCTCGAACCATGCCTAAAAAAATGACGCCCAGGCCACATGCTCAGGCCTCTATGCCTAAAAAACAAATGATAAGAATGGCTGAAGATTTAATAACTCTAATCAGGGGTAGCCAACCCCCCCTTTCTAAGAGGCCTAGGACCGAAGTGGTTTATGAATCTTCTGACCAGGATTCTGTTTTTTCTGACTCTTCTGATGATCTGGATTTGCCCTTATCTACTTATGCGGATTCTGATGCAGAGGACTCCATTCCCTCTGCTTCCCCTCCAGAGGATTTTTCTTTTGGGGAAACCTTACATACTCTAAGGGAGCATTTCCAATGGGAAAGCCAGGATTTTTCTGATTCAAAAAGAGGCTTATGGATTTCTTACTCCTACCTCAGCATAGGCCTTTAGCTATTCCTCCTGTACATTTTTTGTGATGCTTTTTCGGAATCTAGTTTGGCCTCTGATTCCTTGCCTCCTGCTCCCAGAAAACCCGACAGATACTACAGGGTCCCTGAGTCACACAAGTTCCTTTTTAAAAGTCCTATTGCAGATCCAGAGACTATTTCACAGGGGCCCAAGGGCATTAAGGCTTTTACTGCTAAAAATCCTACCCCTTCTGATAGAGACTCCAGGGCACTGGATAGATGGGGTAAGAAGGTTTACATTTCTGCAATCTTGGCCATTAGGGATTTAAACTGCCAGTTTCATATGTTAAAGTATCAGCAACATGTTACTGGATTGCTTAAACAGAAAATTATGTTGATTCCTGACTATGTGGAAAATAAAGAATTACAGCATTTAATGCATTCTGCTGAACAAGTTGGAAAACATACTTTGCAATGTGGTTTTGATTCAATAGAGGCCTCTAGCAGGGCCACTGTTACTGGGTCTGTGCTCAGAAGGCATGCTTGGCTTAAGAAGCAATCTTTGCCTGATCATATTAAAGCTAAATTGTTGGATGCTCCCTTAAATCAGGACCGCCTGTTTGGCAACAAGGCTGAGGAAGTTCTTAAAAAGATGGAAGATAAAGCTAAATCTATGCAAACTGTTATGTCCCTCTAAGAATTGATCTTTTCCAGCCCCTTCCAGGTCTTCTCAATCCAAACCCAGACACAGCAAAAACCCCAGGTTTCAGTCCCAGGGGACACACAGGACTAAGCAGTGGGGGGCCTCCACTTCCAAATCTGGGAGTAATAAGACTCCCCCTATGGTAAACTGTCTCAATGACTTCCTTTTAAAATGTCCAAGCACTTATCAACTCACTGCTCCTTTGGGGGGAAATATTGCTCTTCATGCAAAGAATTGGGAACTCATTACCCAGGACAAATGGGTTTTAATTGTAGTGTCCCAGGGATACAGATTTCACTTCCACATGTTGCCAACATCAAGCGGGTGGCCAGACCTACCCTCAAATCAGTGGGCAGAAGCCCAAAAACAAGTACTTTCTCTCTTAAGCATGGGGGCTATTCAACTGGTACCAGAAGAGGAAAAGGGACAAAGTTTCTACTCGAGACTTTTCCTGGTACCCAGAAAAGACAATTCATGGCATCCTATCTTGGACCTCTTTACTCTAAACACCTTTTTGGAGATTCCAAAATTTAAGATGCTGACTCTTCACCATTTGCTTCCTATGCTAGATAAAGATACCTGGTTGGCAACACTAGATTTAAAAGAAGCATACCTGCACATCCCAATCAGGGAATCTTGCAGAAGATACCTACGCTTCAAAGCAGGCTACACCCACTGTCAGTTCTCTGCACTGCCCTTTGGCTTATCTACTGTGCCCAGGGTATTCACAAAGTGCCTAGCTCCAGTTATTGCATTTTGCAGGCAAAGAAATATTCAAATATACCCATACCTGGACGATTGTCTAATTCAGGCAGAAAGCCAGGACATACTTTTGAATAATCTGGCCTTTGAACAAAGGGTTCTAACTTGTCTGGGGTACACCATAAATGAAAATAAATCACACCTGGTACCCTGTCAACAAATTATATTCCTGGGAGCAAGCTTGAATGCAACTTCCCTGATGGCCTACCTCACGCCAGAAAACCAATTCATTTGACAACCTACTTCAAACAAGTGGCCACAAAAACCCTGCTCTCTGCAAGACAAATACTTCAAGCCTTGGGGTTCATGGCCTCCTGCATTCTTCTAATTCCATACGCAAGACTGCATATGAGGAAACTACAGTGGTATCTAAAAAGCCTATGGTGTCAACATTCTCAGGATCTAGAAGCAATGATTCCTATCATACCTTGCCTATGCCTGGAGTTCCTTTGGTGGTTAGAGATCTGTCACCAAAACAAGGGACTACCTTTCACATCACCCCTGCCACCCAAACCCTAACAACAGACACATCAGACTATGCATGGGGGCTCAACTGGCAGGGAAGTGCATTCAGGACAAATGGAACCCAAGTCAAATGTACCTGCATATCAGTCAAAAAGAAATCTTAGCTGTACAGTATGCTCTGACAGTCTTCAAGGACCACATTCTTCCAGGACAACTAATGGTAAAGACAGACAACACCACTGTTACATGGTACATAAACCAGCAGGGGGGTACACATTCTTACCCCCTCTGCAGACTAGCCATGGCATTGTGGAACACAGCCTTGAGCTACTTAGTGCACCTACAAGCTCAATTCCTGCCAAGAAAGTTAAATACACTGGCAGATGGACTAAGCAGAGACCTCATGGACCCACACGAGTCAAAACTGGAAACAAGGATTTTCAACATGTTGACAAGCAAATGGGGGAGCCGAGATATAGACCTGTTTGCCTCTCCCCAGAACTACCAATTGGACAAATTTTGCACAAGGACTTTCCACAAACAAGCCTGGAAAGTGGATGCTCTGTCCTTCAGCTGGAAAAATCTGTCAGTCTATGCCTTCCCCACTCCTTTCCTGCTCTCCAAAGTACTACTAAAAATCAAACAGGACAAACCAAGGATGATTTTGATTGCTCCAGACTGGCCACGCCAACATTGGTACCCCCTCCTGTGCAGTGTGTCACGGTTATCCCCATGGCACCTGCCTCAGACTCCTTCCCTGTTGTCTCAGAGAACCAAGGAGAACCAGATTCTGCACCCTCAGCTTCTAACACTGAACCTTCCAGCCTGGCTAATTACATAATTGCTCCTTTACCATCCCCTCAGTAAACCTGTGATGGATATCATTTTAGAGGCAAGGAGGCCTAGCACTAGAAAATCCTATGCTGAAAAATGTAAAAGATTCTGTGCCTGGAATCAATCTCAATGGATGAGCACAGCAGCGCCCAATTTACCTCAGGTTTTACAATACTTAACTGAGATGCTTCACAAGGGCCTGTATTTTTCCTCCATTAAAATCCACGCCTCAGCCATTTCAGCTCATTATAACACAGAACCCCCCCCCCCCCTTCTCTCATCCACTGCTCAAGCAGTTCCTCAGAGGAGCCAAAAATTTGAGACCATCCAGGAGGGCTCCAACCCCAGCCTGGGATCTTAACTTTGTTTTGGAGAAACTCACTCTACCTCCTTTCGAGCCAGCTGCTACTGCAGACTTAAAATTTCTTTCTTGGAAAACAGCTTTCCTTTTAGCAATCACTTCAGCTAGAAGGGTATCTGAAATACAGGCCCTTATGGCAGTGGAGCCTTTCATCATCTTTCATGTGGACAGGGAGTCCCTCAGAACCAATCCATCCTTCATGCCCAAGGTGGTATCCAGTGTGGCTCTTAATCAGTCCATTCATTTACCAATCTTCTTTCCCAATCCACAGACAAAGGGGAATGGATAATGCATTCCTTAGATGTGCAGACAACTCAGATTATACTTGGATAGGACTAAATCTCAAAGAAAATCAACTGCTGGTAGCATTTGCTGCAGGGGCAGAGGGGAAGGCTATTTCAAAGCAAACCATTTCTAAATGGATAGGTCATTGCATTCATTTCTTCTATAAGCATCATGGAAAACCTATCCCCCAGGGGATCAGACCTCACTCCACCAGGGCTGCTTCTACCTCTACAGCCTTTCTCAGAGGCGTCCCTACCAGGGACATCCTAGAAGCTGCTACCTGGAGTTCTGTACATACTTTCGCCAAGCATTACCAATTGCCAATTTTCTCTAAATCCAGAGCTGGCTTTGCCACTGCAGTCTTGCAGGGCTTTATAGCTTGTCCTAATGCTATCCAAATTCCTCCTCCCAACCACATCTTTGGGAATCTACCCAAATGTGATGACTGCAACAGTGAAACACTAAGAACATAGTACAGTTGTGCACACTTACCATAAATGTTGATGTTTGAGTGTATTCACTGTTGCAGTCCTGGTTACCCTCCCTCCAGCCCCCTAACGTCTTTTGGCTATACCTCTACTTTCCTTTACTATGCTTAAAAGCCTTTTTGGTGTATTTGCTTTTTTGTTGGAGGTATATCATTGTACTTTTATATTTAATTGCTCCCCATTAGGGGGCACCTGACATCTGGGGCAAGAAAAACTGATGTAATGGCGTCGGCTGCATGTTTTATATCCCTGATGACCTGACGTAATGGAAGAAGGGACAGCAACTGATGCAGGACCCAAGACTTTGTTAATCAGGTCAATTGAGGGCTATTTGCAAGCAGATAACCCAAATGTAATGACTGCAACAGTGAATACACTCAGACATGTACATTTATGGTAAGTGTACACAACTTTACTTGCTTTGCAATTGAAACTCCTTTCTTAGGCACTTTGTTAGCCAGACAGTATTCTTTCCTGGCCTAGTCCATCTTTTCTATATTCCACTTTTTTCCTTCTCTCCTTCTTTCTTTTGATAACTTCCTAGATTTTGGCATTCCACCACCAGCTTTCCTTATGTACCTTATTTCCATACCTGGCTTAGCCACATACCTGTTCTGTAGTCCTCACACATGCTGTTTTGCTGTTTCTTCAACACCACCTATTTCCTTTTCTTTCTGAGGTGCTGGAGCCCTGAGTAATTCCTTGAACTTTTGTGCTTTCTTTCCAGTCAACTTCTAGGTCTTCAAGTAGCCTCTGTTGATCTTAGAGCCTTCTCTGAACACTAGTTGCAGCTAATTATGGCAACCAGAGGTTTATGTTGTGGTGCAAAAGTTTCACTGTAGATGGCCTTGCAATTGCTAACTCTACTCCAATACCCTTTTCTTACTAGGATAAAGTCTACCCGAGTTACATGTTGGCTAGTCTTGTATATAATGTTGTGACTGTCCCTCTTGCTGAACCATGCTGTGGCCACCATCAAGCCATTTGCTAGACAGAGGTCTAGAATGGCTCTGCGTTATTCCTGTTGCCCCACCAATGTGGACCAAAGCATTCCTCATACCCTATTCTGCATGTCCTAGTATGTGCATTCGGGACACCCATTCATGTTATCATGCAGACTCTATACAGTGTCAAGGCAGGTCCTACAACTGCTGTCTTCATGCACTCATTTCCTCACTACAACAACCCTGCTTTGGAGCATAAGCTGAGATTATGAATAGTGCTCTATCCTTATACTTTTTTTCAGGAGCATGCCCTATCCTTATACTTTTTTTCAGGAGAGTGCCCTATCCTTATACTTTTTTTCAGGAGAGTGCCCTATCTTTATACTTTTTTTCAGTGTGAGTGCCCTATCCTTATACTTTTTTTCAGGAGAGTGCCCTAT
Organism: Protopterus annectens; assembly: GCF_019279795.1. NCBI lineage: Eukaryota > Metazoa > Chordata > Ceratodontiformes > Protopteridae > Protopterus > Protopterus annectens. The sequence continues at coordinate 1,324,079,935 of NC_056747.1, forward strand.
CCTTATACTTTTTCAGGAGAGTGCCCTATCCTTATACTTTTTCAGTGTGAGTGCCCTATCCTTATACTTTTTTTCAGTGAGAGTGCTCTAACCTTATATTTTTTCAGTAAGAGTGCCCTATCCTTATACTTTTTTCAGTGACAGTGCCTTATCCTTTTTCTTTTTTCAGTAAGAGTGCCCTATCCTTATACTTTTTTCAGTGACAGTGCCTTATCCTTTTACTTTTTTCAGTAACAGTGCGCTATCCTTTTACTTTTTTCAGTGAGAGTGCCCTATCCTTATACTTTTTTCAGTGAGTGCCCTAACCTTTTACTTTTTTCAGTGAGTGCCCTAACCTTATACATTTTTTCAATGAGAGTGCCCTATCCTTATACTTTTTTTCAGTGATAGTGCCCTATCCTTATACTTTTTTTCGGTGATAGTGCCCTATCCTTATACTTTTTTTCAGTAAGAGTGCTCTATCCTTATACTTTTTTCAGTGAGAGTGCCTCATCCTTATACTTTTTTCAGTAAGAGTCCCCTATCCTTATACATTTTTTCAGTGAGAGTGCCCTATCCTTATACTATTTTCAGTGAGAGTGCCCTATCCTTATACTATTTTCAGTGAGAGTGTGCTATCCTTATAATATTTTCAGTGAGAGTGCCCTATCCTTATACTTTTTTCAGAGTGCTCCATCCTTATACATTTTTCAGTAAGAGTGCGCTATCCTTATACTTTTTTCAGTGAGAGTGCCCTATCCTTATACTTTTTTTCAGTGAGAGTGCCCTATCCTTATAATTTTTTTCAGTGAGAGTGCCCTATCCTTATACTTTTTTTTAGTGTATCCCCTGTGATGGTATATAGAACTAATTTCCTTGGTGGGAGACTACAGGGTTGGAATCCATTTTAGTGCCTTTAAGGCACATTATAGGGTATCCCTGGTGTCCTAATGTTCCTCTCCCACTTCTGAAGAGTTATTTGTAGTGTCTAATGTTTCCCCTTATACCCGTTATGTGTAAGTGCTGTTAAGGCACAAAGAGTTATCCCTACACCCCTGATGTCTAGTGTTCCCCCTGACCCATATATTGAGTTATCCCAGGTGCATTCCATTCTCCCAACTCACATCTGTAGAGTTATCCCTGTTGGCTAGTGCTCCACCCTGGCCCAGTGTTGTAGGCTTTGAGTAGTATGACACCACCCTAACCTACCCAGCACCAACACCCACACACACACACCCACTCTCACATATTCATTCAATAAACACACACACAGCTCCCTTCCTCCCAGATGGCATTCATGCACACACATTCACCCATGTGCACAGACACACCTTTCCAAACCCCTTATAAACTCCCCTTCTGCTACCTCCCAGGCAGACACACACTTATACATGTACCCCATCATATACGTACATACATTCATACACCTCCTAACAGTGCCTGAACATATAAACTCCCCAGCACTTACCCCAACTGCAATGGATGAACACTGCCTTTTGGTCTCATTCATTTCCACAAGCGGCCAGGTGTGGCAGTTTAATTTACACAGCTGGATGAATGTTTTGCTACAGGCAGTTCCGTGAGGAGAGCACGTGGCTAATTAGCATATGCCTTTTCCTCACACTCCCTTATTAGTATATAACATGGCTATGGAGACAGCCTTCTGCAGTGCTGCATGCCTTCTTGCAAAAGTACCATGGTAGGGCTGTCTCTGAATGGAGAAAGGTTACTGTGTACATCTTTCAGAAACCTTTCTGAATTTTGGCCCATATATCTTTTATTATTGCTTGTGTAACTTGTTTCTATTTCTCTTTTCAAACATCATTTATCCTGTGTCATGTATGCATTCATGTACCTTCATATTCCTTAGGCAAGTTACCAATCTCTGGCTAAATGTAGGAAAGTCTCTGATGCTTTAAATATCCTGTGAAAGTAGGTGCTGCTGAGCAGGGGTAGCTTGTGCTATAGGACTGCAGGACTGTAGCCCCCCCACCTGTTGAAAAGAAAGAAGAAAATTTAAAATAAAAATTGCGAGTCCCGGAACTCCACACATGCGTGCTTGGAGTTCCTGGTACTCACAAAACTCTAGAACACTGTGTTAGGCAGTCCGGATAGAGGAGAAAGGCATCTCTGTCCTGCAGCCCAGAAGTCTGTGCGGTGATGACCATACAGAAGAGAAGGAAACTGGACTGCGTTGTCTGCAGGCTGGAGCCTCCAACCTATTCTCGCTGAGCCAGCCAAACCGAAAAACCAACCGTTAGCTTGCGCGGGCTGAGGAGAAGAGCTTACTTCAGGGGCGAAAACTGGATTACCTACCAAGGAGCTTGCTTTCAAGGGCAACGGAAGACTGGATTATTGCTTCAGGTAGTGTGTGTCTGTGTGTGTGTGTGTGTGTGAGACTGAATTATTGCTTCAGTAGTCTGTGTGTGTGTTGTGTTAGTTAATTATGCCCCAATTACTATATACTGGTGGCTACAGAGAACACATGGTGGTGGGTAGTAGAGAATACTCAGGCTTGAACACTGTACCTTGGGTGCAGGTGGCAAGGGCCTGAATTCCCTTCCCACCACCATTTGTAAATAATTTGCAGATTTTTGCCTCATATTTGTTCTGTTCCTCATATAATCTGTGGTTTCTGTGTGTTTGATTTTCCTTGCAAAGTCAGTAGTGCTGTGGTGCACTGGTAGCAGTGTTGCCTGACAGCTACAGGTTCTCTGGTTTGATTCTTGGCTGGGGTGCCTTCTGTGTGGAGTCTGTATGTCCTCCCATCTTACAAAGAACATGTGTCTGGAGTGTTACTCCCTGCTCTGCTGAAAATTGGCTTTTGTTCCAAGTCAGACTTTCCTGGTTTACAAATGTTAAATAAAAATAACAGGCATTTGAATTTCAGACTTCATGTTCTTCAGAAAGTACATTGTAACACAAAACCTTTTTATTCTAGCAATTTTTCTAAGTTTATAACATAGATATTTGAAATTTGTCCCTATTTTTGGGACTGTATTCCCCCATTATTGGCTTCATCTAGGTTTTTTGTGCTAAGGTTGAGAGCTATGGTGAGAACTGAATTCACTGAATATGTTTGGGGGGCTGTATTCCCCCATTACTGGCTTTGTTCAGGTGTTTTGTGCTAAGAGGTTGACAGCTATGGTGAGAACTGAATTCACTAAATGGTAGCCATTTAAGTTTCAGTCTTCCTCTCTTTCACAAAGCAGATGATTTGGCATAGTGTTATGTTGCTCTGACTGTTTTGCACAGGGTCCCCTGGGTTCAAGACTTGGCAGTGAAATGTATGGGGGTAACACAGCATTTTATTCTAGCAACTTTCCAACATTATAAAAGCAATGTTTAAAATATGTCCCTGTTTTTAGGGCTTTTGCCCCCCCCAACCCCCCCCCCCCAATAAATTTGACTTTTTCCAGATTTCTTGTGCTGCAAAGCTCAAAGATACAACCGAGTGTCAAGTAGATTTTACAAGTAGCTGAGATCTGCAGGGGAACAAAAGTATAGTGCCGCTTATGCTGAGTCTGCTTGCATTGTTAATAGCACAACAGGTAGTGTACTTGCTTTTGATGCAGAAGGCGGTTCTACTCCCACAGTAGGTAGATGCATTGCTGATACTGTATTGTGTTGTAAAGGGGGTGGATGCTGCAGTCCTTTTTTGGCAAAGATACCTAGTAACTATGAACCTGTTATCCGTTTCCCATCCATTTCCTACTGAGATAGGCAATTTATTCCTCAAGGGCAATGGGCACTTTATTTGTAGATGAAACAATGACATCTAAAGTTGTTTGCTAGCAGCAACCTCTTCATTAGTTACAGATTTCTTTAATGTGGAATTATTTAGATGACTTTTACTTCTTCAGAGATGCAGAAGGCTGTGGGTTCTTCTCTGAATTGGGCAGTTTTGTCATTAATGGTGCATGCATTTTCTTTCATTGTTTACTGGAAAAATGTTCAAAACAATACATTTAAAATGCCCTCTAACAACTGTACTGTATTGTACAAGGAATATAATTTAATACAATCAGAAAGGTGTATCAAAGAACACGTGTATGTTTCGTGTTCAAGGGGCCTATGATTTGAAAACAGCCTAAAGTTAATCTTTATCTGCCACTGGCAAAATGTATTTTCTTTGAATGTGGGTTTCAATGCTGTTTCAATGAATGTGAGTTTCAAGGGCAGAGAAGTTTTAATGCTAAGTCTATTTTCATTGTGAGACTGCATTGCGTTGTTTAGCAGAAATCTATTAGTGTTTGTGCTGTAAAATGCAAAATAAAACCTTCAAATGAAATCCAACTCATCACAAAAGTAGGGCAGTATGCACATTACAGTGTTTATGGTAAATGTGTACAAAAACCCAAATGAAGAAAACAACAACTGAATCAATAAATGAGACCGCAATCCGTCTCCACTAGGTTAACTAGTTCAAACAGTGAAACAGGACTCGAACAGGGATAAGGCAGTGAATTTATTAACACACAAGAAACTGAACAAAACAAGTGTAAGCGCTTTCATCTGCAATGCAGACTTCATCAGACAAAGTACATCTTAATTAACACCAAATTTAACAACTTTTTGGCGCCAACTTTGAATACACAAAATCATTTCAAATAGCTGACGTCAACTTTTAAGGTGCTAGTACATACAATTAATAAAACCTGAAATTCAGTATACAAACGCTCAAAAGCGTTTTAAAACATAACATTGCTAAAATGTCAACAGGTACTAATAATCATAAAGCCCACTACTATGAAAATATTGAAAATGTAAATATATGTACATATGAAGGAAGAAAATATATATATATATATATATATAAAAATGTATAAATATATAAAAAACATGAATATATATATATATATATACACACCAATAAAACTAATCTACCAAATTCATAACATGTCAAATAATCTGTATAATTTACTACATGTTGCTAATGGACACCCAAAGAAAACCCTACAAAGTTGGTTCTGCATATGCATAAAACATTTTCCTTGAACATGAGAAAGACGGAAATATATAAAATCAATGTATAAAATTAATATGTAAAATCACATCCCACTTGTAATAATTGTAATAAGGGTTTGATAGATATAAAATCATTAATACCAGAAAACTTAGTGGCATTAGTTTTCATCTGCCACATCCTTTCCTTTTTTCCTAAGAGAGCTTTAAAATTTCCTCCCTGTGGTGATTTTTGTACATGGTCAATTATGGCAAATCTAAAAACATGTCCAGCACCATACTGTTTTATATGTCTGCATAAGGCATTCTTAGTGTCATGAACCTTAATCTTATACAAATGTTCATAAATCCGTCTCCTAAATTGCCTTTCGGTTTTTCCAATATAAAACGCTGTGCATAAATCACATTTGGCGAGGTATATTATATTTGTGCTGTAACAATTCCCTTTTATAAACTTTATGTATGTCCTATTTATATCATCTAGTTTACAACCCTTATTTTAATTTATAGCAAAGCATTGTCTACATGAACCACACTTTTTTGTGGAGACATCCTGCAACAAAGGGTTATTACGAATGTTTGTAGTACTCTCTAACAATCTTTTAATATTCAATCCCACCTTGTGTACACAACATGGTCTATTTCCAACTACTTTATTTACTTCCTCATCAACAGTTAAAATGTTCCAATGTCTTAATAAGATGTTTTTAATTTCGTTAACATGAGGTGAATACATTAAAACACATACTTTTTTAGACTCAAAGCCCTCTATTGTTCCAGATTGTGTTGCATTGTTAGTGTTAAGTGCTGTACCCAAAATTGGGGGGGTACTTATTACCCCATTCCTGTATGACATATGAAGCTATATCATTCAGTAGTCGAATAGGGTACTTTCTATTAATAAACATGTTTTTAATAAAATGTATCTCCTTAGTCATTACCTCATAAGTGGAGGACATTCTAGCTGCCCGAATACATTGTCCCTTAAAAATATTTCTTAAAATATGTTTGGGATGATTACTGGTGAATTCCAGATATCCATTTGAAAATGTTTCTTTTCTATGAATCTCAGACTGAAAGCCAGTAACTGTATGTCTAATAAATGTATCCAAGTAAGCTATCCCTTCAGGCCTTATTTTGTATGTAAATTTCAAAAAATCACTGGACTGATTTAAGTACACCATAAAGTCATTAAAAAGTTCAACTGGTCCATCCCATAACAAAAACATATCGTCAAGAAATCTTGTGTAATAAACCACATACTGGAAGTAGGTATGACTAAACAGATGTTGATACTCCCATGCCAGCATAACCAGATTAGCAAAAATAGGGGTGCATGAAGCCCCTATAGCAACACCCCTAGTTTGTCTAAAGTATTCCCCTTCAAAATAAATATAATTGTGCTCTAGTACTATTTCCATCATGTTGGTTATCAAATTAATACGATCCCAACTAAGGTTGGAATACCTTCTCATGCTCTCACAAAAACCTTCTAAACCTTGATTTTTAGGGATGCAAAAAAACAAATCTATGACATCAATGGTTATGTAAAGCAAACTCTGTTTCCATTTATCAGTAGTAAGATTGGACAAAAACATCCAAGAATCCTTTATGAGGTGCGGTGTATTTCCGTAAATGTGCTTAACCCATCTGTCTATAGCTACCCCTATGTTAAAGGTCTTAGATTTACTGCCCGAAATGATAGGGCGAAAGGGAGGGTCAAGTATGTCCTTATGAATTTTGGGGATGCCTACAATTGTGGCAAGCACAGGATGTTCAACCCTTAAAAAATTGTAAGTCTCCACTGTGATCCTGTTGTCAGTCAAATACTCTTCTAAAGCTAAATCAATCTTACGATATCCAATATTAATTTCATTTAAAGACACTATTTCATAATTATCCATCTCAATTAATATCCTCTGTATCTTGTTAACATAATCCAATGTGTTGTACAAGACGATCCCCGCACCTTTGTCGGGTTTCATAACCCTTATGTCTTTATTACAGACTAGTTCTTTCAAACATGTTCTCTCCTGCATGGTAAGGTTGTCACTAATAATACATTTCTTACTTTTCCTATTGTATCTATATATATCCAAACATATAAGGTCCTCAAAATTTAATACATTCCTATGTGGCATGGGAATAAAAGTACTTTTTCGCCTTAATTCGTTTTCACGTAACAACTCCATGTTATTTTGCATGGTAACCGCCAGGTTAAGTCTATGGCAATATAGCTTGACCTCAGCTATAGTGTCAGCTAAATTAAACTTAGCAGTTGGTATGTATTTCATACCCTTCTTAAATAAAGAAAAATGTTCATCCAAAATATTTAAACTAGTGTAATTAAATATTTTCAAATCATCTTGAGCAATAACTACTTCATCAATCTGTTTATTATGTACCATACTATTTTCCAAGATAGGTACATTAATAATTTTAACCCCAGTCTGTAAAAACTGACTGTTGATATTCTCAGTATCATTAACTACTATCTCTTTTGATGGTTCCTTTGTGGGTAATTCCATTTCTGTTGAGGTGTGAAATAACGGCCCCCTTGAAAATTTAAACCAAAATCCTTATGGGTTTCCCTTCTATCCACAACAACATTTGTGTTTCTCAAACAAATGGGATCTTATCAAGTGGGAGTGAGACAGGAGACTGTGAGGTAAGAGGCCCTGAAGCAGTGAGAATTTTATCACCCATGTGTCTGCATTTTATTGCAAACTAAAAAAAAAGATCCGTGAAAGTGATTTGATGATGAGAAATGTAAAGAGAGAGGTAGCACAAGGCAGACATTACATCACAGAAGATTTGACTGACAGGCCCAGTCTGAGGCATCTAGATATCCAACCATAGTACTGTTCCTATTTTGCTCAAACAAGCACACACACACACACACACACACACACACACATACATAGATACGTGCACACACACGTGTGTGTGTGTGAGTGTATAGGTTATACATATGTGTGTGTGTCTATATATATATATATATATATATATATATATATAATGTCTCAAGGGATCCCCTGTGTTTGACCAAACATACTTTTGTTAGACAAATGCAGGGGTGTGATTTAATGTCAACAGTACGTATGTCCAAATGGTGGAAATGTCGATGGTATGGAATGTCAAGAAGGTAAATGTGGTTGGGGTGAGTCTATAAGTCTGTGTGTGTGTGTGTGTGTGTGTGTGTGTGTATATGAGTGAGTTAGGGTTAGAGTCAGGGATGAGTGAGGGATGGGCATTGTGTGTTTGTATGTTTGAGTTTGTATATTTTAGGGCAAAGGTTAGGTTAGGGGATAGATATAGTGTTGTTTGTGTATGTTTGTAAATGTTTGTGTGTCTGAGTCTGTCTTGTGTAGAGGCAGGTTACAGGAAGTTTTAATGGTTCAATTCTCAACTGCGGTGCCTTTTGTGCGGCGTCTGCATGTCCTCCCTTCATTTGCATGGGTTTCCTCTGGGAACTCCGATTTCCTCCCACGTTTTAAAGATGTGTCATGAGCATTTCTCCCCAGGCCTCTGCTGAAAATGGGCTTTGTCCTAGTCAGACTATCCCAGTCAACAAATGTTAAATAAAGAAAAAAAATAATTCTATTTGTTTAAAACCGAGTATGTATTTTGGAGGTTATTCTAGCTTTGTCCACTAGATGGTGGCCTACCCTATTTTTTTAATTCAGTTGTTAATAGGCGTTTATGCACCTGGTGATTTGTTTGTTTGTTTGTGTCTTTCGGCTTTTCCCGGTTAGGGGTTGCCACAGCGGAAGCGGAACTCCGGTCCGCTAATGATTGATAGTGGGTTTTTACGTGCCGAGTTACCAGCCCTGACGCACAACCTTCAACGATGGTACGCCCATTCACGCATGTCTCCACACAGAAGACGCTCTAGCTGTAAACTACTCTCAAGTGACCCACCCTGAAGAAGTTATTACAGATGTGGATAAGTACAGTTATCACAATAGTAGGTCTTTGAGAAGTCACTATACCAGTAATGCAACCAACCCTCCACAGGTTATATATATCTTTATTCTAAATGTTTTATTAAACTGTGACATAGTTGCATTTGTGAGTATGATGCCAAATCTTTTCATATTTTAAGGGAAGTGGATTGTTACATTAATAAGTCACTGTGGACATCTGTAGGGACTCAGCTGAATAAACCTCCTGGTACAGCTGTACATATATGTTTGTCTCATGCCCAATCAAGGTTCTATGGAGTACTTGAGTGAGACTAGCAGGAGTCCATACAGGGAGAACAAGACCGCTGGTAAATTTTTGCTGGTATAAATCAGGTAAAGTGGAACATAACTTACTGCTACAATTTAATGTTACAGTGACTTCTCAGTGAAGGATATTTACCTGCAACTGTAGTTTCTGCAGCTACCTGATACAGTTACAACACTAGAACTTGTGGCTGGAACTACAGCTGCTGAGTTGCTATTTGGTAAACTTTAACAAGGGCCAGTTTGCAATGTTCAGAATAGACAGTTTATGATCATTTGTAACATATGGTAATGTCTTATTGAATGTAAAACTAAATACATTTGGTCTGGATGTCTGTTCAGGAAGTGAATTTTGGCATTCCATCTTTTGCCATAGTCTAAGTTAAACTACTTTTATGTAATTAGTATAAATTAAAGAGCATGGCTATACTAACCAAAGCGTTCCATCATCCCTGATTATATTTCAGCTCTTCAATTTTTTTATGTAGCCACACATAAACAGAACATGACTTAGCTATATTTCTTCTTCATGTGGGATTTGTGTGTTACACAATCACTTGTGTACATCCTACATTATGCTTTTAGTTTGTCTTCTGACCTCTGTATCATAATATTCATTACATTTTAGATACTGACCCAGGAAAAACTTGCAAAGCAAGATGTTTGCAACCTTGCCTTCTGTCTTTGCTACTAGGAACCATGAAAGCTAATATTTTCTTTGTGACTTGAATGCTTTGGAAATTTTCAGTCACACATGCATAACTAAATGACAGGAAACTATACTGCTGGATTGCGATGTAAAAGTGTTCCTCTGCTTAAAATGCATGGACATGTTCCAGCACAAAATGATGCCACTGATTTTAGCAGTACAAAAAAGTGCTCTGTAAAGTATGTACATGCGGTAGTAATATGTATATTTCTTTTTTTTCTCCCTCTTGCTTTTCATGATTGTTACCTTGAAATGCACTTTGTTTTTCATCTCGTTTTTTTTTTTCAAATCTTTTGTTTTTATTATTTGTTCTTACATTAAATTTCTTCTTCTTCTTCCGGCTTTTCCCGGTTAGGGGTTGCCACAGCAGATCACCTGTTGTTACATTAAACAAATTGTAAAATACAATACACAGTAACAGATGATGATACATCGAAAGTAAACCATTTACAAAGTTAGATGAAGCAACTGTTCATTCTAGTAATAGACCAGTATCTTTAAATGTTCGTTTTCTCAATTTGAAGAGTGACATAGATGGACAGCAGAACGAGATGAACAGACATATGAGAAATATGACAATATTAACATTGTTAATGTACAATGTAAATTTTTGCACAGTCAGAATGTATTAGATAACTATATAGTGGTATAGAATACAGGAAAAAAACAACAGAGAGAAAAAAAACACAAAAAAACCCAACTATATACAACTATTTACAAATAGTGCTACACTATAATATGATTCTAATTACATTTAACAAGACGTGATAGTTCTCATCTTTGTATGCATCTTATATACACGTAAACATTAGCGAACACAGCGGAGTAAGACTGATGAGGAGGAGACTGGTGGCAATACTACAAAAGGACAGTAAATCTAGAAAAACGTTGTTAATATGTTAATATGCAGTCAAGGGTAATACTCCAGAACCTGAGGTATTTTAGGTGCTTATTCACATTGTTAGTGGTTAGTTTATGAGATAAAATATACTTAGATGCCATGTTCTTAAAGTTGCCCCAGTCTAGTTTAGATTGATCTATCCAGTTCTGTGTAATATAGAGCTTGATTAACATGAAGAGAGCAATCTGTATCCTGACATCACTCATGGCTTATATGAAGTATAGCAAATTCCCAGGAGAGAGTGGATTTGCCATAGCCCATTTTTTTAAGTTTGATCCTTAGGGAATTCCATAGATTCTGAGCATATTTACAGTACCATAGAATGTGTAGGAGGTCAGTTTTGGCTGCGGGGCAAAAAGGGAAGAAGGGTGAAGTGTTGCAAACTTCTCCCCCACTTCCCCCCCAACAGAGTGTAGCCTTCCTGAGATCACAAATGCACAGGTGAGAGCTGCCCTCTCCAAAGCAAAAAAACACAGCATCACTGGGACCAGACGGTGTCCCGGGCTGCGTCTTACATGAGCTCCAAGAAGAACTAAACCCTAATATAAAGTCACTGTTCTCTCTTAGCCTTACTACAGGATATGTACCCAAGGAATGGCGTACAGCAACAGTGGTCCCACTCCACAAAGGTGATGCCACAACAGACCCCAGAAACTATCACCCTATAAGCCTGACTAGCCTGGTCTGCAAAGCTATGGAGCGTATCATCATGGAAATCATAAACAAAGACATTGGGAACCTCCAGACACTAGATCCTACCCAATTCGGCTTTGTTAAGGGCAGATCTTGCCTCTTGAACCTGGTCAACTTCTTTGAAACAGTTACCAAAGCCATAGATGAAGGAAAAGTACTCCACACAGCCTACTTGGACCTTGCAAAAGCCTTCGACACAATACCCCACCCGGGCATCATAAATAAGCTCACTAGCTTAAATATCAACCCCTATGTCACAAGATGGGTTGCAAACTGGCTCAGGGATAGAACCCACATAGTCAGAATAGCAGGTGCCATGTCAGACTCTAAACCAGTTACAAGTGGCATCCCACAAGGCTCAGTCCTGGGACCTCTCTTGTTCGGTATATATTTCTCCGAGGTACAGGCTAACACGGGTGGACTATGGCTGACCAAGTTCGCAGATGACTGCAAACTGGGTGCCATAATCGACTCTCCAGCTGACACAAGCATCCTCCAAAAGGGTCTCACAGAGATGGATAACTTGTGCCAGAGCCATGGCCTAAAGTTAAATGCCAAAAAGTGCATAGTCATCCCCTTTGGGAAAAACAAAGTGCCCACAAATTACCACATAGGTGATAATCCATTAAGTACAGAAGAAGTAATTAGGGACTTGGGGACCCAAGTAGATAGCAATCTCTCCTTTGACAATCACGTTGCCAAAGTGGTTAGAAAGACCTTCTATATAGCCCACCTTATCACAAAAGGGTTCACATCTAGATCAAGAGAGGTCATTGTGCCCCTCTACTCATCACTTATCAGGCCCATAATTGAGTACAATGCCCCATTTGGGATGTACCTTACCTGACACCTGCAGCAACTGGAAAGACCCCAAAAGTATCTCACCAAGAGGATCAAGGGGCTCAAACAGATGCCCTATGCAGCTCGGCTAAAGAAACTCCAGCTCTACTCAGTTGTGTACCACCTATTCAGAGGCCATCTGTGTCTCAAGTATGAAGCCATGTCCAACCCAGAATTAATGGACATGCTTCACCTCAGGAAATCCAAATCCCTTAGAACTACACGCTCCAGGGACTTGAACCTCAGTACAGAAATAAATAGGACATGCTGGAGGGACAGATTCATATCCCAGAGGCTCCCCTCACTCTGGAACAAAATCCCAATCCATGTTAGGCAGAGCCCCTCACTGACCCTCTTCAAGAGAAATCTTGACGAGTGGATGGGAGATCGTAAGTTTACCCCTGGGATCTCTTCTGTCTCCTGCTTGGCAGAGGTACAGTAAGCTAACCTTAAAAGGGCTACCTTCTGTGACCTACTATACAGAGGCACAGTCAACTAATCTAAAAGGGTGGCGAAAGCCAAACACACTCTGGCTAGGCTTATAAATGCCCTAGGGCAGATAGCTTAGTATCAACCTATGAACCTATAAATGTTCTAGAGTATAGTAAGCATTATTATTAATCATTAACTAGGTATATAATAGTTTCTTAAAAGGGGCAAAAGTGTTTGGGTGATTCATTGCTTGGGAGACATGAGCATCTGTCAGGTCAGGGTTTTTGTCTCTCCAGTATTTTGCAAATGTAATAGAGGATTGATATCTAGCTGTAGAGATGAGTTTGTAAGTGATTGAAAGCATCTTCTTTTTAATTTTTAGACATCTCAGGAGTGAAATGGCCAAGTTTATTTCTTCTTGTAACTTATTTGGAAAGCGTCCTAAGGTAGAAATTAATTCTTTGATTTGTCTCAAGATTGTGTATTTGCTATTTAAGTTAAGTTTTATTCTGATATCATTAAGGGAGTTGTCCTTAAGTTGAAAGAAATCCCATACAGTTAAGGTTTTAATTTGAGGGACTTGATCTAAGTTTAGCATTTTGTTACCCAATTTTAGATTTGGGTTCAGGTGAATGGGCTGCAAGAGAATGAGCATGTTTGATAGACCTAATGAGGTGAAGAGTTTTTGAAATATATTAATCTTATGCTTAATTAGATTGTGTAATGTAATGTATTTTATTAAGATTTATTTATGAAGGGTACCATTTTGGGGTTTATTTTACAATTTTTCACATGAGTCTGCTACAGACCAATCCATTGAGGAAAGCAAGTTATTTCATTTCAGTTATGGTCTGCAATTAGTATTATTCTACTGGCACAGATTATTGTCATAGTACAATCTCTGAAATCGGGTATCCCCAGTCCTCCCTTGTTTTTTGGCAGCGTTAATCTTGATAAGGAGATTCTAGGATTTTTAGGGAACCATATAAATTTAGTTAAAGTTCTGTTCATTTTTTTTTAAAAAGTTTAGTGGGATGATATTGTCTGTTGAATTAAACTGGAACAGTATTCTGGGTAGAACATTCATTTTTAGTATTGCTATTTTAGACAAGAAGGGGATAGTCAAGTATTTCCATCTGGTAAATCATTTTCTATGGACAACCATATTTTAAGGAGGTTATTTTCTAGGGAGTTTTTATGATTATGGTCAAATACTATCCCTAGATATTTAGGAGTATAGTTCAGCTTTATTTGGGATATAGGAAACAGAGCTTCTTTATGACTGTTCGGGTTAATTGGAAAAATAAGAGATTTTGAGGGATTAATTTTTTAGTTGGAATTTATTGAGAAGATTCCAATTGTATTTTGTACTTTAGTAAGATCAGTGTTGGGAAGCTGGAAATATTTAATGAGGTTGTCTGCAAATGCTGAAAAGGCAAGACTATTCCCCAGAATGTTGTGGGTATACCATGAAAGTTTTTTTGCATTAAGTATAAGAATAGGGGTTCAATGTATATGTTAAAGAGGTATGGTGAGAGGGGACAGCCCTGCCTAGTGCCATTATTTAGTTTTATTTTTGATGAGTGTAACTTATTGATTACTAGCGTAGCATATGAAGAGTTATAAAAGATTTTAATTATATTTATGAAACTGTCTGGAAAGCTGAATTGATGTAGAGTTAAGAATAAAAATTCATGGTTTACTCTGTCAAAAGCCTTTGTGGCGTCTAATGCCATAAGGGTTACGGGAAGTTTGTATTTTGCAGTAAATTGCATAGCTGCTTCTAGGGTATGTGTATTGTCCCAAGTTTGTCTTCTCTTCATGAATCCTGATTGCTGTGGGGATATAATTGAACAGATGACTTGTTTAATTCTATTGGCTAGAGTCATAGCCAGAATTTTGACATCTACATTAATAAGTGAAATATGTCTATAATTTGATGGATTAGATTTGTCAGTATTGTGTTTATGAATAAAGATGGTTTTGGAGTTGCTAAGATATAAGTCAGCAAAGCCATGCTTACAAATATGATCAAAGACTTTAAGAAGGGAAGGAACAAGTTTCAAGGCGAACTTTTTATAAACATTTGAAATAAAAGCGTCAGGACTTGGTGCTTTTTTACTTTTGAGACTCTTTATTACTTCCATAATTTCTTCAGTTTTTAGAGAGGATTCAAGATTTTCAAACTGTTGGTTTCCAATTTTTGGGAATGTAATAACATTAAAGAAGGAGTTATGTGACTGTGGATCTATTTTCTTCTGTGGTCCATATAGTTTATCATATATATTTTCAAAGATACGTACTATATCTTGATTATTTGTGGTTATTTCATTATTATGCTTAATTTGTGAAATCATAGGTGGGTCTTGTTGAGCTTTTGTGAGTCTAGCTAATAACCTAGAGGGCTGTTGAGTCTCTTCGGAGTAGTTGGCTAGGAGTTTCATTTCTCTGGAATGAGAGGTTTTGAGCATGCAAATAATATAAGTCTTTTTGTTGGTTGATGAGTTGGGCTTCAAGTTCAGGAAGGAAATTTTCTTGGAGCGATTTTTCAGTTTCTTGGATTTTCTGTTTAATTTTGGTCTCTTTCTCTCTAACACGTTTTTTGAAATGTGAGGCCTTTTGGATCATCAGCCCCCGAATTTTAACTTTTGTGGCTGCCCACAGAATGTCCAGAACAATGTCTGAGTTTAATAAGTCTGTATTAAGATTTAGTATAGTGTTGATTTCATTAACTAATTCTTCCTTTTCAAGAAGATTTGGGTTTAGGGACCAGGAGTAGTAGGTGTTTTGTTTGGGAGTATTGTTTTAGAGGAAAAGCTTCAGAGTTATTTTGGAATGATCTGATAGAAATCTCTGACTGTTTGTATAAATAGTTTTTCCATTTAAGAGGGATTCTGAGATCAGAAAGAAGTCGATCCTTAACCATGACTTATAGCATGGTGAGTAAAATGCAAATCTGTCAGCATTGCTGAATTGCTTGTTTGAGAGAGCAGGGACAACTAAGGTGAATTCTAGTGTTAGTTCATCTAAGGTGATTAAAGCTTGCTTATTTTGTTTGTTATTTTTATTGGATCTATCATTTAGGGGGTCACTAACCATGTTCCAGTCACTCCCTACTGTATAATCATGGTCTGGGAATTATTACAGTAACTTGTAGATCTAAACAATAAAGTCTTGTTGGTTTACACAGTGGGCATATATATTTTAGAAAAAGTGTGGGTTTATAGGTTACAGGATTAATGCAGCTAAAATAACACCATCTACCAATAGTATCCACACCATAGTTACAACCCCCTCTTTAAATGATTTTTTTATCAAAATAGCTACTTCATTTGAGTTTGTTTTACTACCTGAGGCAATAACTTAGGTTAACCAGGATCTCGCACTGTCTTTGTTCCAATTATCATTTAGCAGGTGTGTCTCTTGAAGAAGTATAATGTTTGCCTGGGATTGGTACACTAAATTAAGTAGTTTCTTTTTTTTAACATCTTGCAAACTCTTCACATTCCATGAGTCTACTTCCCACAGCATAAATACACACAACAGATGTAAAGTGTAATTACTATAGTTACATATTGCAAAGTAGTTGGCATTTGGTATTAATCTCATAGTCTATGTATTTACAACTTTACATTACATTATAGTTTACCATGCTCAGACCATACTACTGGAAAGAACATACACTGGCTTATAAACAGTTAACTTCAGTCAGATATACTCTCCTATCAAAAGACTTTTTACAAGACACCATGTTACAGAACAGGACAACACATTAAAGCCCTAGTAAATACAACATTGAAGACCATTTTCTTGAATTCAATGGAGGAAAAAAAAACTCAGGTTATAGCTAGGAAATATGCATTAAAGTGTGCTTCAAACCATATTAGCTTTTTGATTGGATAGCATATTATTGAGCTGATTGCCATACGTTTTTGTTGTCAGTTAGCTTTAGGTCACTAACTTAAAGTTACTGCATTTACCCTGTCTTGATGAGCAGTTGCAGGCTGCCTGTAGAAGATAGACATCTCTCATATTGCCAGGGAATGTGCTGCCCTGATTTCATCACAGATTTGCTTTATTTCCTTTATTTTTCTCCCTTTTTCCCCTTTTTTTCTTTTCCCTTCTCCTTTTGAATCCTTGTGAAATGAGCTGCAATGATGATTGCCGATCTGGGACTCCATTACCTAGAGAATCCTTACAGGAAGGAAGGAAACAGCGCTGTGTCACATCCTAATGTGCCCCTCTGTACACAGGAAGTTGAAAATTGACCAGAAAAGATGCAGATGTGTTTCCCGGCATGACAGAGATAATTGTTACCTTTCTTAGTGTGGGACTTTGCAATGGGAGCCTTGGCCTGCTAAATGGAGCTTGCACTGGCAACTTTTAACTGCAAATGGGGTTTAAAACTGTAAAGAAGGCCGCAAGGGACACGACGAGATATCTAGAATGTTCCAGACCACATTTTACAAGACAGTCCATCTAATGCAGCTTTTAGGTTAACACTTTTACTTATATTTCTCAGGTTATAAGAAGAGGAATATAGTTTAAAGCTTTTTTAAGGATTATTTAAAGCTTTGGAAGTTCTCCGAATGCCTTAATAAAGGCAGTTTTGGCTTCAGAGTTATTTTTGTCTATTTCTGTTCATTATTTGAAAGGTACCAAGGTATTTCATTTGAAATGTTATCTTTTTGTTGATGAGAAAAGCACAGTAGGGAGCCATTTGTTGTCTTGCCTGCTTGATAGACATTGGTAAGTCCTGTGAAAAAGTTATTTTGTTCCCCTGCCACAATAAAGTACCCTTTTGTTTTGCTGCCTGGAGGATTTCATGTACATGTTGGTAGTTTAAGATTTTTGAATATATCTGATGTGGAGACTTAGAATCCTGAGACCTTCAGAGGGCTCTGTGGGCTCTTTCTATAACAATGTCATTGGTGGTTAGATTTTTTTTCCAACAGTGTATTAAATATATTTTAACGATATCCTGGAGCTGTGATTGATCAACAGATTCTGGAATCTCACGTATAAAAATATTATTCCTCCTGCTTTGAGCGTCAAGGTCTGTGTTTTTTTTGTTGCAATTTCTCTAGTGTAGATTCATTATTTTTTAACTGTTTTTGGAGTACTTCTATTTTCATTTTGTTTTCTGTGGACTTGGCTTCAACACTGTCAAGGCGAGTTACAATTTGTTCCAAAGTAGATCCAAACTTACTCATTTGTTCAGAAAAGTTTTGGATAGCAGATTTTATAGGCATTAAGGCAGACTTTAGTTCATCCATGGAGTCGACCCCTTCAGGCTTATTTTTGGCAGTGGATTTTGTTGTTGCTTCTTCTTGTTTTTGACTTCACTGTCTATTTAGTTAAAGTTTCCTTTTCAGGAGAAAAAAGCTGTGATAATTTGGTTTTGGTTGTTTGAAAGTCCATTTGGTCTTGTTCGTTAGGTATCTTCAGGTAGTTTATTTGATTATTTAGTTCTTGATTGCTGAGTTCAGTACAGGTCTCAGGCTGCCATGAGGTTTGCAGTGACAAAGTTCAGATTTAAAATATAAAGTTTGCACCATGCTGAACGAAGAAATAATCCCAGCTGTTTAGCCCTGATGATTAGTAGAGTATATTGCTGTCTGCTCTGGGAGGGAAATGGAAATTAACAGGGTTTGATTGCAAAGATTTAAACTGATATTTGAGGAGCTCTAGGGAGTGAGTGTTCACAGCCTGGTGGCCATCTTGGAATCTCTCATCTCATTGTTTTCTGTTTTTATTCATTTACTTTCTTCCTGTCAGACTTTTATTTTCACCTTTCTCCTGCCTCATGCTTCTTCTTCTTTTGGCTTTTTCCTGGTTAGGGGTCGCCCCAGCAGATCATCTGTCCACTCATAATTGGCAGTGGAGTTTTACAGTGTCGAGTTTCCAGCCCGGTGCCCAACCTTCCATAGAAGGCACACACACGCACGCACTCACACCTAGGGCCAATTTAGAGTGTCCAATCCACCTACTGCATGTCTTTGGGATGTGGGAGGAAACCGGAGCACCCGGAGGAAACCCACACGACCACAGGGAGGACATGCAGACTCCGCACAGAAGGCACCCCAGCCGGGAATCGAACCAGAGAACCTCTTGCTGTGAGGCGTTTCTCCTGCCTCATGCTATGCACTGCAACTCTTTCTCTCCTTCACTTTAGTTTTCTCTATGTACCACACATTATAGTACAATATAGTCTACCTTTCCTCTATAAAGATATAAATGTTATAATAAATTAAAAAACAAAGATATAAATGTTATGATTAATTTGATCACTGTAGCACTTACTCATAGATAAGTACTAGCCTAGCTGCCTTTGAGGGTCATAATAAGCCTAGAAAATGGCCCTTTTTGTGCTCAAATTAACCTCTCCCATTTAGAGACTGGTCTTACCCACTGCACAGTCAGTAATTATATGGTAGCCAAGATGACATATCTGCTCTTAAATAAACATAAAAAATCACAGATTAACAGAAGTCAGTAAAAATGTACTACCTCTCTTCCCATGGTTTCCTCAGAGAAAGCAGTAATTCGGAGTACTTATACTTTAAATACATAGAAACAAAGAGCATGCATAACAAATACAATGCAGAGTTAAATTGTCGGGATTTAGGGAACATCAAGAAAAAAAGGATTTGTTAAAAAAATATTTATGTCAGTATAACAGTCCCTACTAGATCATTTTTGGCTAGAGCAAATCATTAAGTAATACACACTACATATAATTACTCAGAGTATTACTACTTTATCAAAGTATGATTAAGGAAAAACTCAGTTTCTGACCAGCAGTAGAACTTTAATAGGCATACAGTGAACCCAAAACCATTATTGTGTCTTTTTCTAACAGACACAGAATAGTACTTTTTTACACATTAAATACTCTGATATCATTAATTTATCTTCACTAAGAGGAAACAACAAATTAAGATCATGCATCCACCATCTCTATCTAAAAAATAACATACAGCTTATTTTCCTTCATATAACTAGCATATAAGAAAACATAATATCTGTAGCTAAATGCTTAGTGTTTGTAGATGATGGTAGAGAACACTATACCAAAGAAATAAATGTATCAGCCTAAAAATCTCCCTTATTTATTCATTTAAATTTATTTTCTAGGGTAGAACATTGATCAAATGATAACCAATATAGGCCCAGTCTGGGTTACATTATAATGTGGGAAAACAATGTATACTATACAAATAATTACATTTATGAGAAAGCATACTAGATATCTTCACCAAAAAGGACTACAGCATCCGCCCCCCTTTACAACACAGTACAGTATCAGCAATGCATTTACCTACTGTGGGAGAAGAACCCACAACCTTCTGCATCAAAACAAGTACACTACCTGTTGTGCTATTAACAGTACAAGCAGACTCAGCATAAGAAACACAAACTTTAGTTCCCCTGCAGCTCTCAGCTCCTTGTAAAATGTACTTGGCACTCAGTTGTATCTCTAAACTTTGCAGCACAAGAAGTCTGGAAAAAGCCAACATTTATTGGTGGGGGGGGGGGGCAAAAGCCCAAAAACCAGGGACATATTTTAAATATTGCTTGTATAATTTTGGAAAGTTGCTAGAATAAAATGCTGTGTTACCACCATGCATGTCTTGAAACCAGAACCATATTCACTACAGTCAGTGCAACATACCACTATGCTAAATCAGCAGTTTGAAACATAGGAAGTCTGAAACTTAATGGCTATCATTTAGACAGCTCTCAACCTCTTAGCACAAAAAACCTGGACAAACAAAGCCAATAATGAGGGAATATAAATTCAGTTCTCACTTCACACCTTAGCACAAAAAACCTGGACAAACAACAAAAACAATAATGGGGGAAATACAACTTCACCTCTCACTTCTCACCATAGCTTACAACCATTAGAAAAACAAATCTGAACAAAGTTCAGAAATGGTGGTGGTTAGGGACTTTAGGCTCTTCTTACCCTGAAGCAAAGGTACAGGGTTTGAGCCTGAACACCTATAGCCAGCATGTGTATGATGTGGGGGCACACAGACACACAGACACACAGACACACACAGACACACACACACACACCTCTGAGCGCCTTCACGGTCACCACAACACTTCACCTGATTGCCTTCACGATCACCACAAAACACACACTTCAACTGATTGCCTTCACGATTACCACAAAACACACACTTCAACTGATTGCCTTCACGATCACCACAAAACACACACTTCAACTGATTGCCTTCACGATCACCACAAAACACACACTTCAAATGATTGCCTTCACGATCACCACAAAACACACACTTCAACTGATTGCCTTCACGATCACCACAAAACACACACTTCAACTGATTGCCTTCACGATCACCACAAAACACACACTTCAACTGATTGCCTTCACGATCACCACAAAACACACACTTCAACTGATTGCCTTCACGATCACCACAAAACACACACTTCAACTGATTGCCTTCACGATCACCACAAAACACACACTTCAACTGATTGCCTTTGTGTCACCACAATGATAATCCATTCCGATTGCCTTGCCCTTCAAATAATCCAATACATCAAACTAACAACA
This sequence comes from Protopterus annectens, assembly GCF_019279795.1. NCBI lineage: Eukaryota > Metazoa > Chordata > Ceratodontiformes > Protopteridae > Protopterus > Protopterus annectens. The sequence continues at coordinate 1,324,101,276 of NC_056747.1, forward strand.
CACACACACACCCCCTCTGATTGCCTTCATGATCACCACAACACTTCACCTGATTGCCTTTGCGATCACCACAACATGATCACCACAACACACACACTTCACCCGATTGCCTTCGTGATCACCACAACGATAATCCATTCCAATTGCCTTGCCCTTCACATAATCCAATACATCAAGCTAACATCTCCCGCTCACAGCCAGCCGGTTCAAGCTATGCACATTTCTCACAACGATAATCCATTTCATTCACCTGATTGTGATTGCCTTTCACATAATCCAATACATGTAAATAGTATAATGTTAACCAAGGGCTCTGGGTACAGTTAGCTGTAACTGTTCTGTCCAAGCTGTCTAATAATGAATGTCTAAATAAAGTTAACACCTGAAGCTTATAGGAAAAAGTTTTGTGAGCATAGACGTATGGCAGATGAAAGTGTGTCCGAAAATGTTGCTGAACTGAGCACTTATTTTCATAGGTGGGTGAGTGGATGTCAGGTTACCACTTTGGAAGGGCTGGCAGACTTTTGGTGAGGGAACAAGCCCTTAGCACTTTGTCTGAAGACATGAGGATCTGGTTAGCTGACAGACAATGTGCTACGTCAGATGAGTTGGGGAAGAAGGGAGAACTATACCTAGCAAACAGGGCATCACTGCACTGGAAAGGGACCCCCAGTACTGCTCATGGGTCTAAAGGAACCCATGGTGGGCAGTCCAGATTGCCAAAACAGAATCTGCCAGTAGCAGGGGAAGCCACTAGTCCAAGTACACATTCAGGACCTAGGGTTTAATGTTTTAAATGCAACCAGTGGGACCATATAGATGTCCATGGAGGCAAGGATGGGAACAAAAGGTGGGAAAGCCAGTAAGTGGGAATGACAAAATGCCAACAGTAGGTTGTCTTAAGACAACAAGGATACCAAACTACCACAAGAGGTTAACCTATCTTAGTGAATGGCAAAGAGGCTACTGCTAAGAGAGACACAGCCTCTGACCTAACCATTGTGAAGCCTGCAATGGTTACACAGGAGCACTACTTGCTTGGGCAGTCTACTCCAGTCAGAGCTTTAGGAGGGACCCCATTCCAAATACTTTTGGATAGGGTTCACCTTGACTGGCAGGGTGGAAAGGAAGCCAGCAAGTAGGTGTGTTTGATGATATCCCTGCAGATTTCCTGATAGGGAATGATTTTGATAATGCAGTACCATGTGTTCATGCAGTTACACGCAGTTAGACATGGAGACAAGCATGTGAGTCTGGTAGCCTGGGGAGACCCAAGTAGACTGCACACTTGCAGCCAGGACTGGTGAGGTGGTTACTTCAGGGAGGGAGCTACCCTATAGCAGTGAGACTGAAGGTGAGCCACAGCTGTTTGTTGGTGCTGGTGTTCCCTTGGGCAGAGTGATTGCAAGGGCATAAATGAGTAGTAGTACCCAGGCTGACAGTGAGGCACTGCTGTCAGAGGATGCCAGACTTCATGTGGAAGGAGAGTTGTAAATGGTTACAAAGAGAGAGTTGAGACAGGGTCAGCTCTCAGACCCTACATCACAAAGCCTGAGAGAGGTAACTAGTGAGGCACCTGATTTCCAAGGGAAAGGGGAATCTGTATACTGGGACAAAGGTTTACTGTATAGAGAGTGGATCCCTGAGGGAGGGCTAGAGGGTGAGAGAGTACAGCAGTTGGTAGTGCCCAGAGCCTACCATCTGGCACTTCTAGCCATAGCCCATGATATTCCCTTTAAAGGTCATATGTACATAAAATATACAAAGAGTCATATTATGCAACACTTCTGTTGGCCTGGGATTTCCAGAGATGTAACTGGGTACTGCAGGACCTATGAGCTGTGCCAAAAGGTAGGGAAGGCAGGAGACAAGGTTAAAGCACCTCAGATGCCTTTGCTTGTGATTGAAGAGTCATTTCAGAGGGTAGCTATGGATATTGTGGGGCCTCTGAGTACTGCAAATTTCACAGGGAAAAATTATATTCTAGTGGTAGCAGAGTATGCTGTGAGACACCCTGACACAGTGGCTCTGTCCTCCATTGAGGCAGAAAAAATGGCAAATGCTTTGTTAGAGATTTTCAGCAGGGTAGGTTTCCCAAAAGAAATACTGACTGACAAAGGTGCCAATTTCATGTCAGACCTGCTGACTTGTCTGTAGAAGTCCTGTGGGGTGAAGCACCTAAAGACAACCCCCTACCATTCCCAGACTAATGGTCTTGTTGAGAGGTTAAACTCTACATTCAAGATGATGCTATGGGCATCTGAAGACCAGTTTAACAGGGATTGGGACAAATATTTGCCTCATCTGTTGTTTGCTTACAGAGAGGTGCCCCAGGAATCCACAGGTTTTTCACCCTTTGAGTTGTATGTGCACAGGGTGAGGGGACCTCTAGATTTAATTCAGGATGAGTGGCAGGGTGAGTGTGAATCCCTCAAGGAGTCTGTTGTGCCATATGTCCTAAACCTCAGGACAAGGCTCATGGAACTCATGGGCTTGGCCCAGGGGAACCTGGCAGAAGCCCAACAACAGAAAAAGGTATGGTATGACAAGAATGTTTGAGCTAGAGAGTATGCTGTGGGGCAGCAGGTAATGGTTCTCATTCCTGTCAGACACAACAAGCTGCAGGCAGCTTGGGCGGGACCCTACAAGGAGGTAAGGAAGGTCGGTGATGTTAACTACATGATGGAACTGATAGGCAAAAGGCAGGGGAACAAACTGTACCATGTTAACAGGATGAAACCTTACCATGATAGGGGAGGCCATTGTGCTGAGTATTTGCAGTGTATTGCAGGAAGAGTCTGAGGGGGATCTGTTGACTGATCTTCTCAGTGAGGCTCGGACTGACACCTCAGTGGAAGGGGTAGTAATGTCCAAGCAGCTATCTCCTACCCAGGTACGAGAAATCTGAGCAGTGTTACAGCAGTTTGGGGACATGCTCACTGGGAAACCAGGGTGTACCCACCTGGAGCAGCACCAAGTGGTTACAGGACCCCAAAGGCCTATTAGGCAGGCCCCATATAGGGTGCCTGAGAGAGAGTCAAACAGACTCTGGAGGAGATACAGGAAATGTTGGAACTAGAGGTAATTTAAGAGTCTAGCAGTCCTTTGGCCTCTCCATTGGTGCTGGTACCAAAGAAGGATAGCAGCATCAGGTTCTGAGTGGAATACAGGAAACTAAATAGTCACGCAGAGTCAGATGATTTCCCAGTGCCTAGGACAGATGAAACCCTAGCGCAGCTGGGTGGGGTTAAGTAATTTACCACAATTAATCTTACCAAGGGTTACTGGAAGGTGCCATTGACACCCAGTGGTAGAGAGAGGTCATCCTTTGTGACTCCTTTTGGCTTGTATCAGTTCACAAAAATGCCCTTTGGGATGAAAAATGTCCCAGTGACTTTCTAGAGGTTGATAGATCATATTCTAGCAGGATCAGAAGATTTTGCCCTGGCTTATCTAGATGATATTGCCATCTACAGCCATTGCTAGCAAGAGCACCATCAGCATGTCAGAGAGGTGCTGGGTAGACTACAGAGGGCAGGGTTGACCATTAAGCCCAGCAAATATCAGGTGGGTATGGCAGAGGTCTCCTACCCGGACATAGAGTGGGGAGTGGTAAGACCAGGCCAGAACTGGCCAAAGTGGAAGCTATTCAGGCATTGCCTGCACTTGTTATCAAAAAGCTGGTGAGGGCATTTTTAGGGACAGCAGGGTACTACAGAAAGTTTGTCCCCAATTATAGCACCACAGCTGCTCCCCTCACAGACCTGATAAGGGAAAACAGGCCAGATAAGGTAGTGTGGACCCTGGCATGTAAGCAGGCATTCCTGAAGCTTAAAGAAGCTTTGGGAGGACCCCCTTTGTTAGCCAGCCCAGATTACAGCAAATAAATTGTTGTGCAGGTAGATGCTTCGGACCATGGGGTGGGGGCTGTACTTCACCAGATTTCTTCAGAGGGAGAAGAGCACCTGGTGGTTTATCTCAGTCACAGGCTCTAACCCAAGGAGGAATGCTGTGCAGTTGTAGAAAAGGAATGTCTATCCATAGTGTGGGCACTGCAGAAACTTCAGTCTTATTTGTATGGAAGAAAATTCACAGTAGTTACAGATCACAATCCCCTAATATGGTTACATCAAGCCAGTCTGCAAAATGCCAAGTTGCTAAGGTGGAGCCTAGGGTTGCAAACATATGATATGACAGTGCAGCACCACAGTGGGGTTAGCAATGCCAATGCAGATGGGCTCTCAAGACAGGGAATGGGGTAAGGTATTCCAAATAGGCTCAACCCTCTCAAGCCACATTTCTCAAGGGTCACTCGGGGGAGGGGGGGGATTGTGAAGGTTGCCAGCCCAGCTAGCTAGAATTTTGTAAATAATTCTGTCATTTGTAAATATTAATACGATCCAGAGGCTTGCCTTAGAAATGTAAGAAAACTATATGTTCTGTACTGAGCTTCAAGATTGTAACCACAATGCACCCTGCTGGAAAAGAGCAGAAATGTGTATTAACTATATGCCTATGTAAATGTATGTTTTCATAGTAGAAGTTGGGACATATAGAGTTAACTTGCAAACTCTGAGAAAATGAGTAAAAAGTTTTACAATGGTGTTTACCACAGCTAGAAGATGGAATGTCTGCAGCTAGGAGATTTTTCTATTGTCTTGAGCCAAAGATAATTACTAGGTTTCAAATGTAAAATGTTTTTTATTGTTCTGTGACTCCCTAGCAGCTACACTTCTGAAAGATAAGTATTTTTGACAGAGAACTGTTGAATTCTGTTGGTTCCTGTTAGCCTGGGAACTAAGGCAGATGTCACAAGAATGATGTAATCTGTAATGACCTAGCAGTAATGTGTATTATTAATTTAAGAACTATCTCAGTGAGAGGGTCAGTGCATTTTGTATCTTGACTTTGACCTAGTAAGAACATCCACTCATCTGTAGTTGTCTTGCTCTGTAAGTAAGTTATTTAGGTACAGTGATTTCTCTTAGAGATAGATACAAATACAGTAAGATTAGTCTAGATGTTTTCTGTATTTGTCAGACTGTCCTGCAATGTTGTTTTAAAATATTTCCTGTGATTCTGAACTCTATTGTCACTGTGTTGAGTTATTGAGTATTGTTGTGTGCTTTTATTATACTGCACAGTGGTGCAGTGGTTAACACTGTCACCTCACAGCAAGAGGTTCTCCGGTTCGATTCTCGGCTGGGGTGCCTTCTGTGTGGAGTTTGCATGTTCTCCCTGTGTTCGCGTGGGTTTCCTCCGGGTACTCCGGTTTCCTCCCACATTCCAAAGACATGCATCTGGAGCATTTCTCCCCGGGCCTCCGCTGAAAACAGGCTCTGTGGAACCTAGTCGGACTTTCCCGGTCAACAAATGATAAATAAAAATAAATAAATAAAAAATATTATTAAATATATGTAAACATTTTAATTGTGGCTGGTTCATGTAGAGATATTTAAGCTCTTAGAATGATTGCATATGTATTAGGTGATACTGTACAGGCCACTCCTAAATAGCCTTAACAGTTCTGGTCACACTTATTTGGATAACAGTAGCATTGCACAGTAGAATTGATCACCCTTTGGGAAGGGCATTTGGTAGCTGATAAGTAAGTAGTAGTTGGTGGCAGTGATTTCTACCTTATAGTTTTGGCAGAAGGGGGCATAGCTAGTGAATCTGTGTCAGCCTTCCCCAGGAGTGTTTGTGTGTTTTGTATATAAAGTAAATCTTAAAGTGTGTGTATGTCAGCTATTTGGGCAGAGACACGAAACACTGGTTGGACAGAGGGGCTGCTGGAGGTTTTGGTTTGACCACTTGGCTGAGATCTTAACCCTATAGCTATGCCAGTGGGGTGTCTTACTGGTCATCTGGAGAAAGAGGGAGAAATCAGCCCCAGACTGACTGTGGTCTCTGTGTGCTCTTAAGCGAAATTGTACTTTACTGTGTGTGCACTTATCCTCCCAATGTGCATGTCCCTCACTGGTGTTAGTGGTGAGGATTGAGGCTCCTTGATTACTGAGCCAGTGCAGGGGCATCACAGCATATTTGGTTACATTCCCCAGAATTTTGTAATGGTGAAGGTTGTTGGCAGTAGGGTCATGTTTCCTTATTTCCCAGGCTTCTTCATGTAGTCATTTGGAACAAATTAATTCAAAAACAATGAATGCTTTAATGATAGAAGAAGAAAATCAAAGTCATAGTAATGACAGATCTAGCTTACCTATGCACTTATGTTTGAATTAAGAAATGACACGATACTGAAGTATTTAGAAGAATACACAAGGTCTGAAAAATGTACAAGGTTATGGAGAGGGACATTTATTTAGAATAGTCTGCTGCTATTGGAAGAAGAAAGGGAAAATAAGTAAAGATGCAAAAAAAAGGGAGAAAAGATAAGTAAATGTTTATATGTTTGTGAAAAGAAAAAAGTGAAGGAGCAACATGTGTGTTTATATTTAGCATAAATAAGGTTTGGATGCAGCAACCTTACTAAATACATAAGTAAAACAGAAGAAAAGATGGCAGGACACTGCTGCTGCTCAATAAAACTTTTAATAAAAACTTTAAAACAAGTAAACGAAGTAATCCAAATGCAGACAAAATGAAAAAAGGTTAGCGCTTTCGGGTTACACCCTTCATCAGACAACAAACACTGCATGCACATTATTTTTAAAAAGAGTCACAACCAGTGAAAACCTTATAGGTCAATGGAAACACACGCCTCTTCAGGAGTGTGGGTTTTAAAGGAATAACATCATTTAAACCTGGGGGTAGGTGTGCCATTAAGTCTATAATCCATTTAGTTTCATCCAAGGCAGTCTGCAGCCTGACATCCCCCCCCCCGATTATTCATTCTAATGTTAACTATCACTCTAAATGAAAAGCTATGTGTTGGATGTATGCATATATGCCTATACAAGGCGTTGCTATCATCCCTATTCCTTATACTTCCTAAATGTTGTAGGATTCTCACCTTAAACATATTTGTGATCATGCCCACATAGAAACTGGGGCATTTTGTGCATTCAGCCAAATAGACCACATTTGAGGTCCTGCAAGTGGCTCTACCCTTAAAAACAACATTCTTCCCGGTGGTTCTATGTATGAAGTTAACCTCTTTATTGATAAAGCTGCAAGCTTTACACGTACCACATGGAAGTGTACCTGCCCTGCTCTTAAATGGCCTGCTCTCAGAGAGACTATTCTCCTTACATAAAATGTCACTCAAGTTCTTATTCCTTCTATATTGAAAATAAGGTCTGTTATCGATTAGCCCCTTTAAACTGGTATCACTGGTGAGGATGTTCCAGTTGTTGTTAACAATTCTACAGATGTCACTGATGTTGCTCCCATAGGTGAACAACAACTTGGTGCCTCTCTGTATGGTGGTATCCTGTACGGTCACTACGGGAGCCTGGGGCTGATTCCTATTGAGCCAAGGTCTAGATTTAGTCTGTCTATGGATCTTACCATTATCTATAACGTTCCTTACCATATTCTTCCCATAGCCTCTCTGCTCAAAGTGCCCCGTTAGATTCACTAACTCTTGTTCAAATTGCTTGTCATCTGTGCTAATCCGGGAGACACGACTCACTTGCCCTCTAACAATGTTTGGGAAAATGTGGCGAGGATGCATGCTGTCGTAGGACAGCAGGGTGTTTTTCCAACAGTCTTTCTTGTGTAGGCTAGATGAAAAGCCTACTTGTTGTTGTGTGACCCTCACATCTAAAAAATCTATAGAGTGGTAAGATGTGTTCGCACTAAACTTAAGGAAGGTGGTGGTAGTATGTAGGTATGACAAAAAACTGTTAAACTTGTCATATTCTCCATTCCAAAGAATAAAAATAACATCTACAAATCTAACATACATCCTTCCAAGTAGCATTTCCCAAAATATTCATCATTTCCCATTTTGAGAGGACAAGGTTCGCATAGGTATTGGCACAGGGTGTGCCCATGGCTACACCCTGTGCTTGCCTATACGTGGAGCCAGCTCCCAGAAAAACATTATTGTCCAGCACTAATGTTAACAGATCCCTAATGAGTTCTATTTTGTTCTCAGTGACACCCAAACCTGTCAAAAGTTCAATTATGGAGGTAATACCATAATCATTGTTGATCACTGTAAAAAGACTGTTAATGTCTAGTGTCACCATAAGAACATTATCTACACTGGCAGGTTTGATAACATTCCCCAAAATCTGTAAAAAATGCCCTGTGTCTATCAGGATATTATCCATTTGTTGGATATAAGGTTTTAATAAAAAATCTATCCATATGGAGACATTTTGTTACCCATCCCCTGCCCGAAACAATCGGCCTAAGGGGTGGGTCATTCAAACATTTGTGCAGTTTGGGTAGTGCCTTAAATATTGGGATTACTGGTTTCTCTATCAGTAAAAACTGATAAGTCTCTTCAGTGATACTAAAGTTGTTCTTCAGGGTATTTAACTTCTTATGTACTTTATCAACTATATGTTTTACAGATACAGGATTAATCTCTATATAAGCCATATCATCTTGTAGCAAATGTTTTATTTTGTCATTGTACCATGTAGTGTCCATTAAAACAATAGCTCCCCCTTATCCGCCTTTTTTATTGTTATGGAAGCGTTATTAGCTAATCCCTTCAAAGCTGTGGTCTGCTCTGTAGTTAAATTATAATATTTGGAAAAGAGACCTTCGGTATAATACTTGGCCATATCTTTCTCACAAGCACTCAAAAAAAGGTGTAAGGTGGGTGAAAGCTGTGGTATAAATCCACTTGCTTTTTTAGGTACATTACAGTTAGATATATCATTACCAAACATGCTCTTCAGCATCAAGTTTCTACAGAATAACATGATGTCAGTAATTACCTCATTATGCATACAAGGATTGCTAGGCACAAAAGTTAGTCCCTTGTTCAAAACGAACAACTCGTCCGTGGTTAGACAGTGTGATGATAAATTATAAACAATGTTATTACAGAAGCCAGGAGTCATTGGAGAATCCTTCTCCTCTTCCCAGCCTCCCTGTCGTCGCTCTGTGATCTTCTCCCGGCCCCTCTCTTCTTGACGGGCGTCGGTAAAAGTTCCAAAAAACGCTTACGTCCCTGCGATGCCTTGGGCCGTGCTCCAGTCCCTGCTGTAACCTCTTCCATATCTTGTGCAACAATTGACAGGACATCGTTCTCAGCCGTTGCAGAAGATGTTCCGGCTTCGGTCATGCACTGCTGCCCAGTGCTACGCGAGCCGGCACTGTTGGTATCGATGTCCGGGATCAAGTGAGTGGAAAAAGTCCCGTTGTCAATGTCACCTCCCTGTGTATGGTAAACGGGGGGTGAAAGTGGATCAACTGTGTCAGCAATGGTGTTACGTCATCCGTTAATGACGTGAGCAGGCTCTGTACGTCCTGCTGTGACGCCTGCTGCCATTGGCAACCCTGCTCGTTCTCTGGAGTCCCTGGAGTGCCCAGTACGTTCTGTAAAGGTGTGTGTCTCTCTCAACCGTTCATCTTGTGCTCTGGAATCCCTCTGATACCGTGGATTTCTGGGCCAAACAAAGATATTTCCTTTAGAGAAATCCTCATGATCCCTCTTGATTTTATTTAACTTATCAAGACGTAATTTCTCGGCATTGTCATGAAGTGCTCCGCATATCTGTTGTAAGCGTTGCTTACTTCTAGAGTCAGTAAAGTCACCCTCTAATTTGCACAGGAGGAGCTTCACCTCCTCATTTAACTTTTCCATTTCAGGTGCAAAGAAGCTGATAAGCAGTTCCATATACTTAAAACTAGTGTCTATGTTTAGTGCCTGCCATTTAGCCAGCAATTCAGGGAAACGATCTCCTTGTGCCGGCATACACATGACTCTCATGCCTCTAGGTACAATGCCATATTCAAGGCAAGCTTCAAAATGAAATTTTTGCCACTGCAAACGTTGTAATTTATTCATTTTAAAGTTCAAATCTTTCAACAAGTCCTCAAATGTTTTATCAACAGGTGCAGGCATATCATTACTTCTTTTTCTATTTTTAGCTGTATCAAAACCCAAGTTAAGAAGCGGATTTAAAAAAGGTGTAAGAAGCTTCTTGGACCAACAACCATTTATCGGTCCAGATTCAGAAGCTCCAACAAGGGGGTTATTCAACTCACCCATAGTATCAGCAGCATGCATGGCTTGTAGGAAAAGGACAGCACCAAACAAAATGAATCCACTTAGCCTTGCCAAAGTCCTGCGAATCCAAAATAGGCAAAACAGAAGAAAAGATGGCAGGACACTGCTGCTGCTCAATAAAACTTTTAATAAAACTTTAAAACAAGTAAACGAAGTAATCCAAATGCAGACAAAATGAAAAAAGGTTAGCGCTTTCGGGTTACACCCTTCATCAGACAACAAACACTGCATGCGCATTCTTTTTAAAAAGAGTCACAACCAATGAAAACCTTATAGGTCAATGAAACACACGCCTCTTCAGGAATGTGGGTTTTAAAGGAATAACATCATTTAAACCTGGGGGTAGGTGTGCCATTAAGTCTATAATCCATTTAGTTTCATCCAAGGCAGTCTGCAGCCTGACATCCCCCCCCCCCGATTATTCATTCTAATGTTAACTATCACTCTAAATGAAAAGCTATGTGTTGGATGTATGCATATATGCCTATACAAGGCGTTGCTATCATCCCTATTCCTTATACTTCCTAAATGTTGTAGGATTCTCACCTTAAACATATTTGTGGTCATGCCCACATAGAAACTGGGGCATTTTGTGCATTCAGCCAAATAGACCACATTTGAGGTCCTGCAAGTGGCTCTACCCTTAAAACAACATTCTTCCGGTGGTTCTATGTATGAAGTTAACCTCTTTATTGATAAAGCTGCAAGCTTTACGTACCACATGGAAGTGTACCTGCCCTGCTCTTAAATGGCCTGCTCTCAGAGACTATTCTCCTTACATAAAATGTCACTCAAGTTCTTATTCCTTCTATATTGAAAATAAGGTCTGTTATCGATTAGCCCCTTTAAACTGGTATCACTGGTGAGGATGTTCCAGTTGTTGTTAACAATTCTACAGATGTCACTGATGTTGCTCCCATAGGTGAACAACAACTTGGTGCCTCTCTGTATGGTGGTATCCTGCACGGTCACTACGGGAGCCTGGGGCTGATTCCTATTGAGCCAAGGTCTAGATTTAGTCTGTCTATGGATCTTACCATTATCTATAACGTTCCTTACCATATTCTTCCCATAGCCTCTCTGCTCAAAGTGCCCCGTTAGATTCACTAACTCTTGTTCAAATTGCTTGTCATCTGTGCTAATCCGGGAGACACGACTCACTTGCCCTCTAACAATGTTTGGGAAAATGTGGCGAGGATGCATGCTGTCATAGGACAGCAGGGTGTTTTTCCAACAGTCTTTCTTGTGTAGGCTAGATGAAAAGCCTACTTGTTGTTGTGTGACCCTCACATCTAAAAAATCTATAGAGTGGTAAGATGTGTTCGCACTAAACTTAAGGAAGGTGGTGGTAGTATGTAGGTATGACAAAAAACTGTTAAACTTGTCCTATTCTCCATTCCAAAGAATAAAAATATCATCTACAAATCTAACATACATCAAGATGTAATCCTTCCAAGTAGCATTTCCCAAAATATTCATCATTTCCCATTTTGAGAGGACAAGGTTCGCATAGGTATTGGCACAGGGTGTGCCCATGGCTACACCCTGTGCTTGCCTATACGTGGAGCCAGCTCCCAGAAAAACATTATTGTCCAGCACTAATGTTAACAGATCCCTAATGAGTTATATTTTGTTCTCAGTGACACCCAAACCTGTCAAAAGTTCAATTATGGAGGTAATACCATAATCATTGTTGATCACTGTAAAAAGACTGTTAATGTCTAGTGTCACCATAAGAACATTATCTACACTGGCAGGTTTGATAACATTCCCCAAAATCTGTAAAAAATGCCCTGTGTCTATCAGGATATTATCCATTTGTTGGATATAAGGTTTTAATAAAAAATCTATCCATATGGAGACATTTTAGGTTACCCATCCCTGCCGAAACAATCGGCCTAAGGGTGGGTCATTCAAACATTTGTGCAGTTTGGGTAGTGCCTTAAATATTGGGATTACTGGTTTCTCTATCAGTAAAACTGATAAGTCTCTTCAGTGATACTAAAGTTGTTCTTCAGGGTATTTAACTTCTTATGTACTTTATCAACTATATGTTTTACAGATACAGGATTAATCTCTATATAAGCCATATCATCTTGTAGCAAATGTTTTATTTTGTCATTGTACCATGTAGTGTCCATTAAAACAATAGCTCCCCTTATCCGCCTTTTTATTGTTATGGAAGCGTTATTAGCTAATCCCTTCAAAGCTGTGGTCTGCTCTGTAGTTAAATTATAATATTTGGAAAAGAGACCTTCGGTATAATACTTGGCCATATCTTTCTCACAAGCACTCAAAAAAAGGTGTAAGGTGGGTGAAAGCTGTGGTATAAATCCACTTGCTTTTTTAGGTACATTACAGTTAGATATATCATTACCAAACATGCTCTTCAGCATCAAGTTTCTACAGAATAACATGATGTCAGTAATTACCTCATTATGCATACAAGGATTGCTAGGCACAAAAGTTAGTCCCTTGTTCAAAACGAACAACTCGTCCGTGGTTAGACAGTGTGATGATAAATTATAAACAATGTTATTACAGAAGCCAGGAGTCATTGGAGAATCCTTCTCCTCTTCCCAGCCTCCCTGTCGTCGCTCTGTGATCTTCTCCCGGCCCCTCTCTTCTTGACGGGCGCCGGTAAAAGTTCCAAAAAACGCTTACGTCCCTGTGATGCCTTGGGCCATGCTCTAGTCCCTGCTGTAACCTCTTCCATATCTTGTGCAACAATCGACAGGACATCGTTCTCAGCCATTGCAGAAGATGTTCCGGCTTCGGTCATGCACTGCTGCCCAGTGCTACGCGTGCCGGCACTGTTGGTATCGATGTCCGGGATCAAGTGAGTGGAAAAAGTCCCGTTGTCAATGTCACCTCCCTGTGTATGGTAAACGGTGGGGGGGTGAAAGTGGATCAACTGTGTCAGCAATGGTGTTACGTCGTCCGTTGATGATGTGAGCAGGCTCTGTACGTCCTGCTGTGACGCCTGCTGCCATTGGCAACCCTGCTCGTTCTCTGGAGTCCCTGGAGTGCCCAGTACGTTCTGTAAAGGTGTGTGTCTCTCTCAACCGTTTATCTTGTGCTCTGGAATCCCTCTGATACCGTGGATTTCTGGGCCAAACAAAGATATTTCCTTTAGAGAAATCCTCATGATCCCTCTTGATTTTATTTAACTTATCAAGACGTAATTTCTCGGCATTGTCATGAAGTGCTCCGCATATCTGTTGTAAGCGTTGCTTACTTCTAGAGTCAGTAAAGTCACTCTCTAATTTGCACAGGAGGAGCTTCACCTCCTCATTTAACTTTTCCATTTCAGGTGCAAAGAAGCTGATAAGCAGTTCCATATACTTAAAACTAGTGTCTATGTTTAGTGCCTGCCATTTAGCCAGCAATTCAGGGAAACGATCTCCTTGTGCCGGCATACACATGACTCTCATGCCTCTAGGTACAATGCCATATTCAAGGCAAGCTTCAAAATGAAATTTTTGCCACTGCAAACATTGTAATTTATTCATTGTAAACGTGGGCATGACCACAAATATGTTTAAGGCGAGAATCCTACAACATTTAGGAAGTATAAGGAATAGGGATGATAGCAACGCCTTGCATAGGCACATATGCATACATCCAACACATAGCTTTTCATTTAGAGTGATAGTTAACATTAGAATGAATAATCGGGGGGGGGGATGTCAGGCTGCAGTCTGCCTTGGATGAAACTAAATGGATTATAGACTTAATGGCACACCTACCCCCAGGTTTAAATGATGTTATTCCTTTAAAACCCACACTCCTGAAGAGGCGTGTGTTTCATTGACCTATAAGGTTTTCACTGGTTGTGACTCTTTTTAAAAAGAATGTGCATGCAGTGTTTGTTGTCTGATGAAGGGTGTAACCCGAAAGCGCTAACCTTTTTTCATTTTGTCTGCATTTGGATTACTTCGTTTACTTGTTTTAAAGTTTTTATTAAAAGTTTTATTGAGCAGCAGCAGTGTCCTGCCATCTTTTCTTCTGTTTTGCCTATTTTGGATTCGCAGGACTTTGGCAAGGTTAAGTGGATTCATTTTGTTTGGTGCTGTCCTTTTCCTACAAGCCATGCATGCTGCTGATACTATGGGTGAGTTGAATAACCCCCTTGTTGGAGCTTCTGAATCTGGACCGATAAATGGTTGTTGGTCCAAGAAGCTTGTTACACCTTTTTTAAATCCGCTTCTTAACTTGGGTTTTGATACAGCTAAAAATAGAAAAGGAAGTAATGATATGCCTGCACCTGTTGATAAAACATTTGAGGACTTGTTGAAAGATTTGAACTTTAAAATGAATAAATTACAATGTTTGCAGTCGCAAAAATTTCATTTTGAAGCTTGCCTTGAATATGGCATTGTACCTAGAGGCATGAGAGTCATGTGTATGCCGGCACAAGGAGATCGTTTCCCTGAATTGCTGGCTAAATGGCAGGCACTAAACATAGACACTAGTTTTAAGTATATGGAACTGCTTATCAGCTTCTTTGCACCTGAAATGGAAAAGTTAAATGAGGAGGTGAAGCTCCTCCTGTGCAAATTAGAGGGTGACTTTACTGACTCTAGAAGTAAGCAACGCTTACAACAGATATGCGGAGCACTTCATGACAATGCCGAGAAATTACGTCTTGATAAGTTAAATAAAATCAAGAGGGATCATGAGGATTTCTCTAAAGGAAATATCTTTGTTTGGCCCAGAAATCCACGGTATCAGAGGGATTCCAGAGCACAAGATGAACGGTTGAGAGAGACACACACCTTTACAGAACGTACTGGGCACTCCAGGGACTCCAGAGAACGAGCAGGGTTGCCAGAGGCAGCAGGCGTCACAGCAGGACGTACAGAGCCTGCTCACATCATCAACGGACGATGTAACACCATTGCTGACACAGTTGATCCACTTTCACCCCCCGTTTACCACACACAGGGAGGTGACATTGACAACGGGACTTTTTCCACTCACTTGATCCCGGACATCGATACCAACAGTGCCGGCTCGCGTAGCACTGGGCAGCAGTGCATGACCGAAGCCGGAACATCTTCTGCAACGGCTGAGAACGATGTCCTGTCGATTGTTGCACAAGATATGGAAGAGGTTACAGCAGGGACTGGAGCACGGCCCAAGGCATCGCAGGGACGTAAGCGTTTTTTGGAACTTTTACCGACGCCCGTCAAGAAGAGAGGGGCCGGGAGAAGATCACAGAGCGACGACAGGGAGGCTGGGAAGAGGAGAAGGATTCTCCAATGACTCCTGGCTTCTGTAATAACATTGTTTATAATTTATCATCACACTGTCTAACCACGGGCGAGTTGTTCGTTTTGAACAAGGGACTAACTTTTGTGCCTAGCAATCCTTGTATGCATAATGAGGTAATTACTGACATCATGTTATTCTGTAGAAACTTGATGCTGAAGAGCATGTTTGGTAATGATATATCTAACTGTAATGTACCTAAAAAAGCAAGTGGATTTATACCACAGCTTTCACCCACCTTACACCTTTTTTTGAGTGCTTGTGAGAAAGATATGGCCAAGTATTATACCGAAGGTCTCTTTTCCAAATATTATAATTTAACTACAGAGCAGACCACAGCTTTGAAGGGATTAGCTAATAACGCTTCCATAACAATAAAAAAGGCGGATAAGGGGGAGCTATTGTTTTAATGGACACTACATGGTACAATGACAAAATAAAACATTTGCTACAAGATGATATGGCTTATATAGAGATTAATCCTGTATCTGTAAAACATATAGTTGATAAAGTACATAAGAAGTTAAATACCTTGAAGAACAACTTTAGTATCACTGAAGAGACTTATCAGTTTTTACTGATAGAGAAACCAGTAATCCCAATATTTAAGGCACTACCCAAACTGCACAAATGTTTGAATGACCCACCCCTTAGGCCGATTGTTTCGGGCAGGGGATGGGTAACCGAAAATGACTCCATATGGATAGATTTTTTATTAAAACCTTATATCCAACAAATGGATAATATCCAGATAGACACAGGGCATTTTTTACAGATTTTGGGGAATGTTATCAAACCTGCCAGTGTAGATAATGTTCTTATGGTGACACTAGACATTAACAGTCTTTTTACAGTGATCAACAATGATTATGGTATTACCTCCATAATTGAACTTTTGACAGGTTTAGGTGTCACTGAGAACAAAATAGAACTCATTAGGGATCTGTTAACATTAGTGCTGGACAATAATGTTTTTCTGGGAGCTGGCTCCACGATAGGCAAGCACAGGGTGTAGCCATGGGCACACCCTGTGCCAATACCTATGCGAACCTTGTCCTCTCAAAATGGGAAATGATGAATATTTTGGGAAATGCTACTTGGAAGGATTACATCTTGATGTATGTTAGATTTGTAGATGATATTTTTATTCTTTGGAATGGAGAATATGACAAGTTTAACAGTTTTTTGTCATACCTACATACTACCACCACCTTCCTTAAGTTTAGTGCGAACACATCTTACCACTCTATAGATTTTTTAGATGTGAGGGTCACACAACAACAAGTAGGCTTTTCATCTAGCCTACACAAGAAAGACTGTTGGAAAAACACCCTGCTGTCCTACGACAGCATGCATCCTCGCCACATTTTCCCAAACATTGTTAGAGGGCAAGTGAGTCGTGTCTCCCGGATTAGCACAGATGACAAGCAATTTGAACAAGAGTTAGTGAATCTAACGGGCACTTTGAGCAGAGAGGCTATGGGAAGAATATGGTAAGGAACGTTATAGATAATGGTAAGATCCATAGACAGACTAAATCTAGACCTTGGCTCAATAGGAATCAGCCCCAGGCTCCCGTAGTGACCGTACAGGATACCACCATACAGAGAGGCACCAAGTTGTTGTTCACCTATGGGAGCAACATCAGTGACATCTGTAGAATTGTTAACAACAACTGGAACATCCTCACCAGTGATACCAGTTTAAAGGGGCTAATCGATAACAGACCTTATTTTCAATATAGAAGGAATAAGAACTTGAGTGACATTTTATGTAAGGAGAATAGTCTCTCTGAGAGCAGGCCATTTAAGAGCAGGGCAGGTACACTTCCATGTGGTACGTGTAAAGCTTGCAGCTTTATCAATAAAGAGGTTAACTTCATACATAGAACCACCGGGAAGAATGTTGTTTTTAAGGGTAGAGCCACTTGCAGGACCTCAAATGTGGTCTATTTGGCTGAATGCACAAAATGCCCCAGTTTCTATGTGGGCATGACCACAAATATGTTTAAGGTGAGAGTCCTACAACATTTAGGAAGTATAAGGAATAGGGATGATAGCAACGCCTTGTATAGGCATATATGCATACATCCAACACATAGCTTTTCATTTAGAGTGATAGTTAACATTAGAATGAATAATCGGGGATGTCAGGCTGCAGACTGCCTTGGATGAAACTAAATGGATTATAGACTTAATGGCACACCTACCCCCAGGTTTAAATGATGTTATTCCTTTAAAACCCACACTCCTGAAGAGGCGTGTGTTTCATTGACCTATAAGGTTTTCACTGGTTGTGACTCTTTTTAAAAAGAATGTGCATGCAGTGTTTGTTGTCTGATGAAGGGTGTAACCCGAAAGCGCTAACCTTTTTTCATTTTGTCTGCATTTGGATTACTTCGTTTACTTGTTTTAAAGTTTTTATTAAAAGTTTTATTGAGCAGCAGCAGTGTCCTGCCATATTTTCTTCTGTTTTGCCTATTTTGGATTCGCAGGACTTTGGCAAGGCTAAGTGGATTCATTTTGTTAAATACATAAGTACAATGCTATAGAAGGAGCAAGAATATGTAAAAGAAAAAATATTGCAAGAGTGACTGCTTTAATGAAAAACAACTCATGCACTGAAACAATCTTTGAGAGATTCAGAAATATCCTCCATATAGGAGAGGATGAGCTCTGCAGGAGCTAGATGATCTGCAGAATGTCTGGCAAGATTTACCAAGAGAAATGCAGTTTTCCATGGTGCTGTGCACTGGGACACTGAGCACCTTGGTCCTTGTGGTTGCAGTGGCAGTATTTCACAGGGTTGTTAACCATATTTTACCCTGTTTCACACTGTCTGCATATGTGTGACACTGTGTGTCACAGAGTGAATCTCTGAAAAAAACTGAGAGATGTGATATGTTTTTGTGGGGTCTATATCAGATGAACGTAAAATCCGTTCATTGAATACGTAAAGATCGAAGCTTCATGGAAATCAAAAACGGTATTGTGGGGTCTCAGTACAGTGAGGATTAGGGTATTTGCCCTTTTCTCACTGTAGTGTGATCTCGGAGTTAGAATATATATTTAGCAGGGGATGTGGGCCGTTTTCGATTTCCATGACGTTTTGATCATTATGTATTCGATGAACGGATTTTTCGTTCATCTGATATAGACACGTTTTTGTGAAGTACATATCAGCAAAATTTACAATAACCTATAATTTATAATGAATGCAGATCATAAATCATTCTGTAGCTGTGCAAGAAACATTGCAAGGCATGATGTGGAGGCAACTTGGCTTTATGGAAAGTTGAGTTTCTGAGAATGAATTCATGACTGATGTAACTAATCATGTTTGGCTGCTGAGACGTATGTAAGTCACTATGGATGTTACACTACACTGTATTCCACTCCTACGTGTAGTGCCGGACACAATTCAGAGGCTCATTTGCATATCTTATTCAGTGTTCCTATGTACCACTCCCATTTACATTTCATTTATATACCTTATTCACTGTTCATCCATATAGCACTCATTTACATGCCTCGTTCAATGTTCTATGTCCAATTCACATTCACTTCTCATTTACATGCTTTATTCAGTGCTCTATGTCTTGTTCACATTTACATCTCATTTGCATACCTTATTCAGTATTCCTGTGTACAGGTCACATTTACATCTCATTTACATACCCCATTCAGTATTCCTGTGTACAAGTCACGTTTACATGGGAACGTATGAAGCTACTTAACAAGTAGTCACAAGGACCATAATATGTCTAGCCCTTAAACACCTATAACTAAAACACAATAATGTTTGACTCCATCAAGAACAGCACACAGGTAATTCATAGGGTGAAGTCATCTACATTGGCTTTGAAGATGGTAATAGTAGTATTGCTATGGCTGAAATTTAGAGACTTAGGATGCATTTAAAACTAACTTTGACCCATTTAAATGAGGACTTGAGGACCCAGATGAGGGGTGCATTTACTGTTGCCCATCCATTCCTCCTGGAGTATTGGCCTAGACACCAACAAAATGGGGTGCCAAAGAGGAAAGGTCTCAGCACAGAATCCTGCAGGATAATGTTCTAGTCACAGCTTTACCTTCTGAGAGGGTACCTGCAATGTTAACAACGTGCTTTCTGAGAGGGTACCTGCAACGTTAACAACGTGCGTTCTGAGAGGGTACCTGCAACGTTAACAATGTGCGTTCTGAGAGGGTACCTGTAACGTTAACAACATGCGTTCTGAGAGGGTACCTGCAACATTAACAACATGCGTTCTGAGAGGGTTCCTGCAATGTTAACAACGTGCGTTCTGAGAGGATACCTGCAACGTTAACAATGTGCATTCTGAGAGGGTACCTGCAACGTTAACAATGTGCATTCTATCACATAGCCAATTTACAATCCCTCAGACAATGTAGGAGGGTTTATACAAAGCTTTAATAATTTATTCAGTATATCATTGTGGAGGGATGGTATCAAAAGCCTTAGCCTATTTGAGGTGGGCAGTGTGCACAGAGATCTCATTCTCCAGTGTATCTTTGACATTTTCTAAGAAATTTAGCAGGTAGAAGGAAGGAGCTGTTCAGTAATCCCACTGGTATGGATATTGTTTAGTAATGTTGCCTTGGGTCTACAGTTTTGAGCTCAGATATGATTTGTTCTCTGATCTTACTAATACAAATGGTGAGAGTAATGGGTCTGTAGCTACCAGGGTCAGAAGGAAACTACTTTTATGTAAAGGCAGACCTATAGCAACTATCCAGGCTCCTGGAACAAACACGGCAGCCAACCTACAGTTGAAAAACATTGAGAAGCAGTTCATATCATGTCATATAGAAGTACTGGTTGCACCACTGTGTTTTACACCTTACTTTTCACTTCTTTGGCATTTTTCTGTCATATACTACACCTAAGACTCTGTGTCAGTTGGCTGCAGCTCCTCTGATTATAGCTTTGACTTCCCCATTCAAACTTCCCTTCTCCTCAAGCATCCCTCCCAGATACATGAAGCTGTCAACCCAATTCCACCATTTTCCCTTCTGTCTCAGTTTTCGGCTTCTTTTGATTCTCCCATTGGTTGCCTTGACAGGTTTTTGTCTGTACTCATTTTCATCCCATGTCCCTTCCATTTTGTATTCCGTTCTCCTATCATTTGCTAAAGTTCCTATTTAAAGTCTGCCTGTAGTGCCACAGTGGCTGCATGCAGCAACGTTTTTGTTCTGTCCCTGGTGCACACCCAGTCACACTGGGGTCCTCTCTTTGAGTCCAAACTTGTACTTGTGTAATTGGGTTCTTGTACATAGCCTTTAGTAATTCGACCAGTTTTTTCTAGGACTTCAAACCATCACAGTCCAAATCAGCTTTCTTATGACCTTGGAATATTCTTTCTCCAAGTTTAGCAATACCCAGTTTGATATTTTTCCTCATCTGAAGCTTCTTCTCCAGTATTTGTCTCACTGCAAACGCAGATGGTTGTGCAGCATTCTGATCAAAATATGAACTGCTCATCTCCCATCTTACTTTCTGCTACACTGCTTATTCATTTATCAGTCAGCCTCTTCAGCACTTCACGCAGTGTGGCATGAGTTTGATACCTCTATACTGCCCACAGTTGTGAATGTCCCTTTTGTTCTTACTGGTACTAGGATGTCTATTTTCCAGTCATCTGAAATATGCCTTTCTCTCCATACTGATATGAGTACCCCATTTCTCTCCTAATTCATGCATCATCTTTATCATATCTGCTGTGACCTCATATGAGCCTGTCGCTTTCCCCTCACTTAATTTTTCTTAGTGCTGTTCTTACTTTTTCTTGGGTGAGCACCTCCTCCTCTTTCATCGTAGGCTTCGTCTGGGGCGGTATCTGACTGACTTCACTCTGTCTAGCATGATAGTATTAAGTCTGATAGCGATCCCGTCAAGTGCATTGCAATAGAGATCGTAGTTCTCTGTGGGCATTGGGGGGGGGGGATCTGTATAACAAAATGATTTAATAGTTGATTTCGCTAACTGAGATTTAGATCTCTAGGAGTTTTAAGTTAGGATCATGGATAATATGACCTGAGATGGCAAAGTTTCTGATATAAACAGGTACACTCCTGCAGTTACCCCTAGGTCTGAAAGCTGAACCCTAGTAGAGAAGGTGCTCTTTCAGCTTTAGAACAAAGTTTCAATCATTACAAAAATATGCATGTTGTCAAGCTACAGAAATGCCCCAAGTCCTGGTATATTTCTGTTAGAGATTCTTAACACTCAATAGCACCCCCACAGAGTTGAATAGATCTAATTTTACTGCCTAGGTAAACCCAGGAGGTGGGCTCAGCCTAAAAAGGCATTGTGCAGGCAACATATATTTTCACCAGTATATAATAACCTTGGTGTAAGCTGTCTTTTCCAAAGCACAATATCTTGTCTAACATTCATCACAGGCTGACACATACTAGATCCCCATTTGAATGACACCAGTTACTTAGTCAGTTGTTGAAGCCAATTATTTTGTCCTGATATTCCAGCATCATTCTTGATGAAAACAAGGTGCTACTCAAGACCAGTATCCTTCTTGCCTCTAATGCATGCAGAGGAAGTTCTGTCATGTCTCGCTGAGTGTCCCTTATGGTAGAGCAGCTAAGGGCATTTACGCCCCCATGGGCCAGCAACAATTTTGTGTTATTCCTAGTTTGCTTCTTTTTTGGGAGCATTTATGTGCTTATGCTTGTTTGCATTTAATTCTTGGGGCACATTTGCAGTGCAGGTGATTATGAAACAGCTTGGAAATATTTAGATCAGTGAAATAGGTATGATAGTACTCACAGTGCTACCACTAATCCCAGTGCTATTACCTTATAGTAGTGCAGTATGTTATGCAGAGATTTTTGAGCCTTGCATCAAATATTCATATTGCAAGCTCATTGGCATTTCTTCCATGCACCAAAGTTGTATTTTTTGTACAATGAGATGATGGCTGGTGCATGGTATTTGAACAATGTCTGTGAATTGCTCAAAGCCTTTTCCAAAGCTTATCTTCACACACTAGCCCTACTCAGTGTACACCGTGTCTCTGAATCTCATCACACTGTGCATATTAATGAGGCATGGCATGAGTAAGCAAGGTTTTGTGACTCGCACCAGTGTTGCTGGCTGAGAAACCTCTAATATGAATGCGGAATTGCGGATAGCATTTCCACGTAAAGGTGCTGGTCACAAAAGCGGATTGTATGACAGTACAGCAATTGCTTTCCCTTTCTTGAGTTTTTTTCATTAAGTTTCTTTGGGGCACGTCCATATACTGTTTGTCCTCATTTTAACTATGTTTTCATTTTTTTGAGGGGCCAGTGTTTGCGATGTGCCACTTAGCACAAATGTGTTTGGCCATGCTCAACTGGTTTGCGTGAAGTGCAGCAGTGCACAAACTGGATGAATGGACCACTCAGGTTGCAGACAGGACTTAGACGGCCACAAACATAAAACAGATGCATTCTATTAATAGTATTGTCCATCACACAAACACAGTAAGTGGTGTTGCACTGTGATTAACAGCAATAACTTTACAATAAATACTTAGCTAGGGGATGTCATATAAGTAATCCTGTGGCAGCAGGTGTTAAATGTAGCTCTGGAGTGCAGATGGTCCTGGGTTCTAGTACAGGGTATACAAACTTCATTTTCCTGTTGTGACACTGCAGATTATATCAGTGAAGTGCAACATACACAACTGTTTTTTCAACCTTCTTGTGGCAACAGCTGTAAGTGTAGGACTACAGTACACATGTTCCAGGGTTCAAATATAGAATATTTCATACACTTTTAATGTTGTTCCACTTCACATTATAGTTACTCTGACATATAACACTTGACATTGTGTAGGTGATATTAATAATTATATGTGTGAGTGCTGAGACACTAATATTGTGTCAGTTATTTATTCATCTACGTATTGTCCATTTATTATCAAAATTATGGCTGTGGGTATATGAATACCATACTATGTTCATGGAAGTATGTTTCTGCAATCTGGACTGCCATGAACTCCCCATTTGACTAACACAATTACACAGGTGTCTGTATATCAAATAACCTTGAAATTACATTGCTTGCCACTATTGCACAAATATGTTGTCACGCAGTGTGCACCCTTGACTACCATGCTTGCATGATGGTAAGCAATGCACAACTTTTTCAAATGTTGTAGGGTGGGAGGATGACATAATGGTTAAGGTACTTACCTTAAAGACACAAGGTGCAGGGTTTGATTCTCACATGGAGTAACTGGCTAGTCGTCAAATGGCCCAAAAAGGGCAGTTAGCCTAGTACTAATCTATGAACCTATGAAACCAAAAAGTGTGCATTCCTCAGTAAGCGTGATATGTGCAATTGGTGGGAAAACATCAGGATACAAAATGCAATTGGTGGGAAATGCTCATTCTACATTGGGCTTGATCTATAGTAGTCATGTCTGGTGTTTCTGGTGAGGTGGTGCACTTCCGAGCACAAATGTGGGATATTCAGGAGTCTGATGTCTTTATTATACTCCCAGTTAAGGGATATGGGCCCCATTTGCTGCAGCAGGACTATTCAGACTCAGAATGCAAGTCTGAAGCCTGGAATAGTATTGCCAAGACTTTGACCAATGCTACAGGTGTCCCCCACACTGGTGAACAATGCCAACATCATTTTGATGACCTCTGGAGGAGGAAGCTGGATACCTTCCACCTTTGCATTGGGGAATTTTGCACACTGGACACCCCACAGATGTGTAAATATCAATTACAATAGCTAATTGTAAGAGCTAAAAGCTGAATATAGTCAAGACTTGTATTCATAATGGTATTCTGGTCTTCTCTGTTTTTTCCACAACTGCCACGGAGTGAGCATCGAATGTGAGATCCCATGCCGCTCAATTGTCAAGGATGTGAGAAGCATGTGGTATGTGTGCATCAAAACAGTACTGTTATTGTACTTCTGAAAGTTCGGCTTAGTTGGTATTTAATACAGTTGTATCAAAAAGCATGCATATCTCAACTGTAAAAGAAAACATGTATGCCTTAGTTTGTAGCACAAAGCAACAGTTTTCATATTATCAAATAACAGAGAGTGGGCATCTCTAAACTGTAAAAGGAAAGTATGCATGCAGTAGTCTGTAGGACAAATAACAGTACAATATTAGAGAGTAGCCAGCAGTTGTGGGTTCAAAAATAACACTTCCCAAATATACAATACTGTTAGGTTTTCATCATTATTGCAATGTATATTCAGACCTCTATACAAGTGGCAAAAACTGCCTTCTGTAAACTGTAATCAGTATAATTGGAAGGGACTATATTACAAGATCAAAACTTCAGGTAGTTGAATACCTAAAGCTCTATCTGTAAATGTCAAAAGCTGAAAACCATGAACGGCCATTTCTGCGAAGTTTTCATCAGGGAAAAAAATTGCCTGGCCGTTATGCAGAGTTTGCCCTTTTCTCCAATGTAGAGCAATCTTGAAGTTGATATTTAGTTAGGGGGTGTGTGGGGGGCACAGCCTCTACTTCATTTGGGTTTAAAAGTTTGTTTTGTTTTATATGGCCAATCGAATTCTTTCTTTGTG
The DNA here is from genome assembly GCF_019279795.1 of Protopterus annectens. Lineage (NCBI taxonomy): Eukaryota > Metazoa > Chordata > Ceratodontiformes > Protopteridae > Protopterus > Protopterus annectens. The sequence continues at coordinate 1,324,126,288 of NC_056747.1, forward strand.
TGGAAGTGGCCATTTGCGTTTTTTAGCTTCGATATTTACAGATCGAGCTTTAGGTATTTGACTACAAGTTTCGATCTTATAATATAGACCCTAACTGGAACATGCATATGTGCAATATATGCACACATCAAGGACTGCTGGTTGAAATCTGTACTATACTATGCATCTGTTATTAACTGGGTAGTCTTAAAATTAATACAAAATTTGTTAAGAGTTTTCAGTGTTAAAAGTAAAGGCAACAGAATAGAGTCAAATAATTGTATCAATGCTTTGCATGTCACATATGAAGTTACTAATGTACCCCCTTTTTTTCTCACCCCCAACCCTTCTCTTTTATTTATTTATTTGTTTTAATTTGTTGTTTTTTTCCTACAGCACAGCAGGGTAGGCCTGTCCCATAGGATCCTCCTGTCCCCACTCCACTGGTTACAGCACTGCTGCCCAGCACCCCCTTGTGCTGCCCCTGTACTACCTAGCCCCTGAGGTAGCTCTGCCCTGGAGGATAGGCATGTGGCTCCCTCTGGGAGCAGTGGCAGAGGTGGTGACTTTATCACCTGAGAAGAACTGCCAGGGATGGTACTTAGGATTGTGTGCCGCACTGTGGGTGCATGCCTACACTGGATGGAGCACCTCCTCTCCATCCTGGTTTAAAATACCTGAAGGAGATGCAGATGTAGGACACTGCAGCCAGCAGTGCAATGAGGTGACAATGCTGACAGTCCAGTGGGTGAGGACTTGATTCGCACTGTCACCCAACTTGACATGCATGGGATCTCGATGTCCCCCACCCTCTTCCCAACCATGGTGTTCACCCACCTCTTGTGTCCTTCACCATCCCTGTGTCTTGTCTTGTATGTCCTGTCTGTCTGGCATTGCTTCCTCACCTACCCAATCTACCTGACCCAGATATACCTATGTACCTTCCCCAACATTCTTCTCTCTCTCTCTGCAAAAAGCAGAAAAAGGGCACCTGTCCCAAAAAAAATGTCTAATTCATAGCTCTCCATTTCGCACATGTCTTCGTGACAACTTGGCATGCTAATAAAAAAAATTTTGCAACCAGGTCAAATTAGCACACCCTCCCTATCCACCAGTAACTCTACTGAAAATATTGCCACTCAGTTTAACAAATATTTCATCAAATCCATACTAGCCCTCACTAACAACTGCTCATCACCTCTTCCAAATCTCTTTCTCAGCTCAAAATAACAATTACTTTTCCTTACAGCCAGTTCCAAGTAGTACTATATATAAATACCTTAATAAACTTAAACCCAGAACCCTTGCAGCAGACAGATTACCTGCCGAATACCTCCAAATTGCAGCCAAATATCCCTGCTCTTTGGAAAATATTGCATATAATACCATTAAACAAAAATGGAAACTCAACTGAACTATCAAATTACTGACCTATTGCTATTCTATCACCTTTATCAAGAATTCTTGAAAATGCATATATTCATAAATTCTACACTATCTCTTAGCTAACAAGCGTCTGGCTAATGCTCAGCATGAATTCTGTCCTGATCACAGCACTACCACAACCCTTATTAGCTTTACTAACACCGTTAATCAACCCTGGAATGACGGCAACCTTGTTTCTTCTATCTTTCTGGACGTCTCTAAGGCTTTTGATACCGTCTCACATAATAAACTCTTACCTGTACTTTCTGAACTTAATTGACTATTTATCTGGTCGCAAACAGTCTGTAAAATGGCAAAATAACCTATCTCCTCTTCTGCCTTTTACTTTAGGTGTTCCACAGGGTTTATCCTTGGTCCTCTTCTTTTTATCATATTTAGCAACAACCTTTACACTGCCACCTTACTTCAATATGTAGACAATTCAACACTAATCTGTTCTGCCCCCTCACTCCAACAACCACAAAAAATAACACAGGAATCATTTACTGCAGTCAAAGCTTGGCTATCCAATACGTAGCTCATACTCAACCGGAATAAAACTAAACCGATGCTATTTCATCCCACAAAAGCCACAGATCCCATCCCGCCATTCAAAATAAGTTTAAGGAACAATACCCCCATTACACCAGTCCCTCAAACCAAACTTCTAGGAGTTATAGTTTCATAGGTTAGTACTAAGCTAACTGCCTTGTGAGCCATTTTAAGCCTAGCCAATTATCCCTTGTGAGACTCAAACCCTGCACCTTGTGTTTATAAGACAAACACCTTAACCATTAGGCCACCCTCCCAACCCGTTTATGTTTATTATTTATAATAAACAACAACATGAAGTTCGACTTACACATTGCCCAAACAATTAAGAAAGTTCACAAAATCTTGGAACCCTATACATGTGCAAAAAATATCTTTCAAATAATAATAATACCATTATTGCAAGAACTCACCTAGTCTCCACACTTCTCTATGCACCCCCCCCCCCATATTCATTAACCTTAACAAATCATTATTAACCAAACTAAACAACTGTTGCAACAGAATAGCAAAGTTTGCACCTGATTCAGCTTATAGATCTCATCACTGCCAGGCCCTTTAAACAACTATCTCGACTAGAATTACCCAACCTGCTCACCCTTAACCAACTTACAATGGTCCAACAAATATTTTACCAACCTAAAAAAACAGCTCTACAAGGCCTATTAAATCACTGTTCAAACAAATACTTTCTAGGATCCAGTAACAAATCATTAACTAACATAACCAGAAGTAAGAATAGTTTAGGTGACTCCCTGTACTCTAGCTACATTGCAAAAACCTGGAATGCCATGCCTCTAAACATAAGATCCACAGCCAGTAAGGTTAACTTCAAAAACCTTCCCAAATCCAATTTACTAGCTCATGGATATGCACCTGTTCTGACTCAGGTTAAATTGCTAACACAATTTATAGTGAGCATTGTCAACACAGGATTCCTAAATATAAAGGCATACACAGGGTGATTTTTACTGTTTCTGTTGCCTGCTGTTGCCCACATAGTTTTCTGTATCTGTATATACATATTTCTTCTCAACCTTGGTACCTAAACCCTGTTTCAACAACCATAAACCGAAATTCTGCTATTCAAGTTTAACGTGTATAGATCTTACTCAGGTTTTAGCACCTCAAAATGCAATCACTGTCACTTGTGTGCAATAATGTGTTACTGTATTAAGTGTACTGCCTTACTACCTCTAAACATAACACCTGTTATTTGTGAATGACAATGATTTTATATTATATTAAGTGGAGCTTTTCTTATTTACATTTACTGTAATGTATTCTTGCTATTTTTATACACTAGATTGATCATATTGGAGCTTTTCTCCTCTGGCCTCCTCTGAAAATGGGCAGCCTGCCCAATTGGACTTTCCCAGTAAACAAATGTAAAATAATATAAATAAAAAATATATATATACTGGTTTATTATTTAGTTCAGTGACTGGCATTGGTCACCTGGGTAAGAATAATTTGACTGTAGAAGCCGAGTAAGTGATACTGCAGTTGTGGCAATTTGCATGGTAAAGGTAATAGAACACATTCAGCTGCTTCTGTTATAAAATTTCAAGTACTGATCACTCACAGTCACAGCACACATCCTCACTCCAGCAAACTTGAAAGCTATTTATTAGATCTTCCTTGCAGACCACTACTTGGTGCTTTCTTCTGAACTTATATCTCTAGCTCTATCTATCTGTTTGTCTGTCTGTCTATCTATCTATCTATCTATCTATCTATCTATCTATCTATCTATCTATCTATCTATCTATCTATCTATCTATCACCACAGTTGCACAGCACTGGAGAAAGGAGGAAGTTCACAAAAACAGAGCAGAGTTTTCACTGTAGTTAAAGCAATCAAGTATTTGTCAGATGTTATAGATTGAGAACATCCAGGGAATTATGATGCTATATGTGTTTCTGACATAAAGCATACTACATACTACTTTACTGTTTGTCATTTTTTCATTTAAGTTACCCATTTAAGTTACCTGGCACTTGCTCACTAAGTCAGCACTAAAAAATTAAAAGCACTACACCCTCACAAACTCCCCTTGAGTACCTTGTTCCCCACTGGCCCTTTTTTTCAATTATAAAGGAATTCCCAATACTATTCTAGCATGTCCAAAGGTCAGTTGTCAATCTCCTCTCCGGTCCAGCTGGTGAATCTGGGAATCTTGAGGCAATGTTACAACTGCCTCATGTACACAGACAACCCTCTCCTCCTCCCAACAAATTCCAACACATGTGAGAGATGCAACCATATAGCCAAACTGGAGGCCAAGTTCTCTCAACTCAGTACTGGCGTAACCAGTCAGGAGGAGAAGGAAACCACACTCACTACAATTCCAGTCTCACATAGACCTACCACGACAGCAAACCAAACACATACACACACAAAAACATACTCGGAGGCTCTAAATAAAAATCTGCCTAAGCAGCAGAGACCTCCAAAGCAGACACCCAAGCAACCGCTACCCCAAAACAAAACACGTGCAACACATAGCTCACAAAGCCAGTGTGCCGAACAGTCACAGCCTTAAGGCTAAACAACAGACCTGATACACTTGTAATAGGTGACTCTATCGTCAGGCACACTGACATCCCGCTTACCAGGCTGAACAAGGAGAAGGTCACAATGAGCTGCCTGTCGACCGCTAGGATCCGCCACATAACACAAGCACTCAGGTCACTCCAAGGCAAGTACAAATATGACTCAGTCATTGTCCATGCTGGTGTGAATGACCTGAGACGTACCTCCCTGGACTACATGAAAAGAGACATAGAGGAGCTCCCTGAGCATGTAGCCCAGGCCGGTATGACCCTGACCTTGAGTAGCATCTTATCCTCACCAAGAATTATGCCACAATATGAAGACAAGATGATCAATTTCAACAATTGGCTTAAGTATTGGTGTCATTCAAAGGGGATCCAATGCCTGTCAGCCTGGGATGACATGCTCGACAAGCCACGATGCTTCACTAGGGACGGCTTGCACCTGTCACCCCTGGGCTTTTGGATATTGGCAAAGGCTCTTGCTACCCCCATAGTGCCTTTTTTAGGCAAGGCTCAAAAGACAAACCCACCTCCATAGGTATCACAAGGGATAAGAAACTAAGAGTAATGCTACTCAACGCCAGAAGTCTAAACCTCAAGATGCACACACTTGAAACTCTCCTTAGCATGGAGAACATCGATATTTGTGCAGTAACAGAAACCTGGTTGAAGGCTCCTTGAGAGCACCCCAGCGCTACCAGGTTATACCTCATACCATGCTTTTCGGCCCCAAAACTTGGACCGAACCACAAAAGGAGGGGGAGTATCAATATTCGTCAAAGATACCCACACCTCCAGGTTGGTGGCACAGCACAAAGCATCAGCGACTATCCATGTGCAACTAACAGTGGGTAAAACTGCCTTCCAGTTTATAGCCTGCTACAGACCACCCTCCCAAACCCAGGAACCCCACTCGGCCTTCCTGAGAACACTGGAAAATATGAAGGTCTCCCCAAACACCATTATATTGGGCGACTTCAACTACCCAAACATAGACTGGGAGCATTACTCTAGCTCCAACACCCTAGCCCAAAGGTTCCTATAATTTATAAACTCAAATGCTATGGAACAACTTGTTACCACTCCCACAAGAGGGGAAAACATACTGGACCTGATCATCACCAACATGGGGACTCTGTGCTCCAGACCAGAAGTGTATCCCTCACTGGTAAGATCAGACCATAAACTAATCTCACTGGATATTCACATCCCCACCTCCTGCCCAGAAAACCACAGTGAAAAACTTCTCTAAAGCAAATTTCACACTCCTCAAAACCAAGGTGGAATCCTTCAAAGCCCCCGGGCCTGTGGAAAATACGGCCCAGACCACAGAATCCTTTATAACGCATTCTATGAACACCTTCAGGAATGCATGGATCATGCAATCCCAAATAAAACCAAGACCCAATCCTCCAAAGGCAGACGTCCTGTCTGGTGGACCCCAGCCATAAACAAACTATACAATAGAAGGAGGAAGCTACTACATGATAGAGCAAAATCCCAAAAAGGGAAGGCATCTCTGATCAGTATTAGCAAAAAACTACAGGCACTCATAAAATCGTATAAGGCCAGCTTCGAGAGAAAAATTGCACAGGACACTAAGGATAATCACAAGGCTTTCTTTAGTTATGTTAGGAACCTGGGTGGGAATTCCCAGATATGCTCAGAATTAGTCCAAAATGACAAAAAATACACCAAACCCACAGTAATTTTGTAAGGAAATAGGTGAAATAGGACTGGATATTTCATGGCTCGAAAAGCAAGGCACAGGTCACCTCGTCGCAGCCTGTAGGCTAGTGAATACAATGAGAGTCATACTAATCTGTTGGGGTAGTTGAAGGATTTAAGACCTTTAATTTTCTTGGTTAGAAATCTTTGGGGCCTTTCCAGTTTAGTAATTTGGCTGGATTTATACATACCAAAGATGGCAATGTATTCAGTGAGGAGTCTGATAAGGGATGAGTACAGTAGTAGGAAAACTTCTTTGGATTTTGAAGATATTCCCTTGGAAATCAACTAGGCCAGACAGAAGGATTTCCTGACTACAGTAGAAACATGATCAAATGTGAGAGTTGTCCACATAAATACCCAGTTCTCTTATGACAGTATCTGTCTGAAGAGGAGTGCCATTTATAATGTATGAAATGGGAGCAACTTTTCTGCCAAATGCTGCTATACTGTACTTTTTTGTTCGTTTGACTCCCTTTATCATACATCATGTACGTGCATATTTCAGCCCTTGCTGGAGCTGCTTTGTATCAGGGGGTATGGATAACAACTGTCAGTTTGCAGTCATCAGCAAACTTGGTCAACCACACTTCTGGGGATATTGGTTTGTATATCTGCAAAATAAATGCAAAACAGAAGGGGCCCTAAAACTGATCTCTGTGGCACCCCATTGCATTCAGAAAGGGAGCCAGCAACTTACACAACTTGGGATGTATTGGATAGCCAATTTGTTATCCAGCAGACAATATAGGGATTTACATTACGCTTGTCTATTTTTTCAATAATACCAGTGCTGTGGGGGATAGTATCAAAAGCCTTGGGCAAGTCAAGATAAGCAGTGTGCACAGAAAGACCACTGTCCACAGCCACTGTAACCTTTTCAAAGAAGCTTAGAAATGGGTTTGGCTATGATATACCTTTATCAATTCTTCTTTTATATATACTGTTTTGTTATTCTTATTGTTACTATAATTATATATTTATAATATTTGTCTATTATGTTTGGAGTTTTTCTCTTTGGGCCTCAAAAAAAGGGTTTTACATGGCCCAGTCAGACTATCCTGATTAACAAACAAAATAAATAAATATATTCCAAGGCTTTGCATATAAGGTAAGTGAGGCTAATGGGTTTATAATTACACTGGTCTGTACAAGGACCGCCCTTGTGTAGGGTAGTCACAATGGCTGTTCACCAGGCATCAGGGACAAACTATATAGGTAGTCTGAGGTCGAACAGTTTCAGAAGAGGCTCAGACACTGCATACTTGACGCTGATGAGGATGCAGCCTGGCATATTGTCAGATCACATGGAAATATTATTTTTAACCTTTGAATGGCATTTGTAAGAGTTATTCCAAACTGATTTCAGGGGAAGCTAAATTTTCAGGAACAGTGGGGGCAATAATATGGGTAGTAGGGTAAATCTGTTTGCTTATATAGTAACTATATCCTTGGGGTCAGAATTGGCAATATTATTATGGATGAACTCATTGCATTGCTGGATGTTATTCCTTAATTTTCTGACATAACTGATAAAGATTTATAGTTTCCTTTGGAATCTCTAACAACCTTAAGTTCATGCTTTGCTTTACATATTTTATAGTGTTTGGCATGCTTCAGTATAGTCTTGAGGTAGACAGATGGGGGTTTCTCCCCACATTCCATTACTTTCCTTCTTTTGTTGTACAGTTTATTAATACAGTTCTACCAGAGTAGCTTATTCCTAAATTTACCATTATATTTAGGGTGGATCCACGGTGGTACAGCAGTAGCATTGTTACCTCACAGCAAGAGGTTCTCCTGTTCGATTCTCGGCTGGAGTGCCTTCTGTGTGGAGTCTGCATGTCCTCCCCGCGGTCGAGTGGCCTACGAAAGACATGCATGAATGGGCGTGCCTTCGCTGAAGGTTGGGCATCGGGCTGGCAACTCGGCACCATAAAAATCGACTGCCAATCATTAACGGTCTCTTGTTCAGCTGTGGCGACCCTAACCGGGAAAAGCCGAAAAGACAAACAAAAAAAACATTATATTTAGGGCAGATGGGTTCAGACTTTCCTATGCATCTGTTCAGGTGCTAATACAGGTCAGAGGTGAATGTGTGTCATGCAAAATTCTGAAGGTTTTCTTTAAGAGAGAATGTTAGGAAGCATTTTATTAGTTTAAGAATAATGATTAGAATGTGGTGACCTAGAAAAAAAAAAGGTCCTAGAGGCCAGAAACCACAAGGAATGTACATGAAAGCAATAAAACGTTTGGAAAGAAAGTTTTCCGATATGAAATGAAGCAGGTGTCAACCAAAAGTCATAAGAAGGGAAAATATACTGCTCAGATGGCCTTAAACTGTAACCATCAGCAGCATTTTACATTTTTGTTTATTACAACACAAGTTTTAGTTATAGTGATTATGATCTGCTTACTTTTAAACCATCTAAATATTGTTACTCCAGTAAGAAAACTCTAATTAATGTTAGTTTAAAGTTCTTTCTGTATTATGAGGTTTCTAATTTTATGAAAACAAGCAATTTTATCTTTAAACCTTTTACATTAAAGGGGCAGTGAAATGGTTAATATGTTGGGTACTGTGTTTACAGGTAAGTGTCATGTTTCTCTTACTGTTAATTGAGTCTTGTCTTGATGTATCTGCGCAGTATAAGCTCCTTAGCTCTGCTTTATGGGCTTCCTCTTAAAAATATCAGCAGTGCACTGTAATTAATATAGTTAACACATTAAAAGTTTCCAGAGTGATAGTGGCAAGTAAGTGACAAGATATGTTTATTATGAGCAGAAACGCTCAAATCTCATTGTAGCAAATGCATCACGTGCTCGACTTTTTGCCAGAGGATTAATCCTTAATATTTAGTCTCATTGGCACAATAGTTCTCCTCATTCAATTTATGGTAATGAACCCATCATGTAACCTGATAACCTGTCTGCACTTGTATCACTAACAAGATGTGAAGTGTCAGATTAGTGTATTACAAGACAGTTAAAAATAAATATAAAAAATGATGAGAAACTGCTTATGGATAAAAGCAAATAACATTTATTAGAAACTCTGGTGCCTCGGAATGCTTTCGAAGGAGTAGAAAACTGCAACACCAGTCAAGTCCAATGTAAATAAAGGCACTCAGTTGTTAAACACCAATCACAACACACAAAACAGCATCTGCAGTTACACTATGTGTTTAGACCTTAAGGTCTCAGTATATTATATTTTAAAATGCAAACCGATCCACTATACAACAATAAATCTTTTAAACTCCTACTACCACTATTGTAATTTGTGATTTTCTTTAAAATACATGCTTTTAAATCCAAGTAGCTAACTGAGTGGTGTAAGAAAAATGTGCAGACACTGGGTTATCTAGTCTCTTATCATTTATAAGAAAAGTAGAGAAAGTTTACTATAGGACTTACATCAAGGGGGAGGGGAAGCAATCGGGGTACAGGTGAGGAGGAGATGAATTAGAGTAGGTCCTTCTTCCTCACATCTTCAGGATTTATTGCTATTCATTTTCCCTTCTTTAAACAAACTATCTGGCATTGAATACCAGAAGTGTAGAACTCACATCTTCTGATCACAAATAAATGCTCATCTTTTTTTTTTATAAAACAAGACATTTTCCCATACTGTCCTACATTCTTTTATGCCTCATGTTTAACTTTAATATTTGAGAAGGAAGTCGAATATTTATGAAGCATGTGAGTTAGGAAATAATAGTCGTGATGACGCATGGAATAACTGGAGTCTAGTAAAACTTGTGTGTTGGCTTACATAACTAAGTCTGCTCTAGCGAAGGAATGGAAGTGCTGAACAAATAAACACATAACAGGTTTAATATGGAGGATTATGATTAGGGTTTGATTATAACCAGTGTATTATATGTTTGAGACATGACTAACAAGAAATTCACCCTTGGGGCAAAGCAGGAGAGGTGAAGCTGGGTATCCACACTGAGAACACGTAATAAATGTTACGATCAGTGATCAAATCACAATTCTTTGTAGTGCACGAAGCTTTATCTACTCCATGTACTATGAGTTACAGAAAGTATAGGAGCACAAAATATTTTACTGGTTTTGAAAGTCAGTAAAGCGCTTAGTGCTGTCGGACAGCAGCATATACCTCTTAGCTTCTTTGCATAAGAATTCTTGTAAAATCAAAAAATGATAGAGGGACATAGGATCAAAATTAGGGAGAGTTTTTTAAATAAAACTCATATTTATTTAAAAAGTTAATAGAGCAATAGGTTTTGCATTAATATAACATTCCTGTACAATAAGAACTATGTAACTCTAACATCTGAAATTACTGACTGACTGTAATCATTTTTGATTGATAAGAAAATCTAAACATTTACAAATTTACAAGGAATAAAGCAAAAACATGAGACAAACTCCTTGACAGTTAAGACACATAGTCAGCAGGCAGAAACAAAGTTGCTTTAGTTTCTGCCACTGTTCTTTGCCAACCAGCACTGCCCACTACTAGTTAGTAGAGTGAGACCTGAACATATTGGCACTTGGGGGTGCTTAATTCATACTACGGAAGTTGTTGAGATGTTTGTCTTTTCCCTGATATTGGGGTGTAACCTCCATGCTTCATGTATTACAAAAGAGTATTTTATACTAATAAGAAATGTTTAACATTATAAGATGGGTGATAGGTTTCACTGTCAAGACATATGAGCTAAATCATGTTATTACTTTTATATTCATTTTGAGAAGGTTTAAATGCCTGTTTCTGTTGTTTTTCCTACAGTGGGTTCAAACCAAAGCTCTGGAATCGTATAAATGTTTTAGATGTGGTTTTCTGTAATATTCAAAGACATGAGCAAAGCATGTTCATATGTTGTTCTTCACTAAAGTATGTGCAAATGGTTAGTATTGCTTGTCCTTCTTTTAAGACAGCTTGTCAAAGCTGTGGATGTCTACATTGTTAAATATATTAATAAACAGAAACTAAATGCAGATAATGAGTGCTATACTGAGAAGCAGGAGTATTGGCCAGAAGTTTGCAACTGCCCACTTTCCAGAATGTAGGACTTCCAAATAGAACTCTGTCAAACTTCAGGGAGTGCATACTTAGGGATAGCATGCATTTTGAATTCCTAAAATGACAGAATTAAACAAAAAAAAAAAAATAGCCAACCAAAAATTCTTATTCTAAAAAAAATGAATAATCAGTAGTGTGTGGTAATCCTAAATAGTTCAGTTAAGCATTTATGAACTCATATGAATAGTTTTAGTGCTAGTTGTGAATAGTTATGCACAGAAATGCTTGTCTTTTCACAAAGGAAGTAGAGAGGATGTCAGCTATCCATATCAGCCCATCATACTCTATGGCCATGCAGTGTCATAAATTTGCAAGATTCCATGAGAATGAAGTGGCATGCTACATGATTAATGACCATACTGAGGATGATGCTGCTAGTGCAGCTTACGTCAGTTGCTCATATCACATTTTCATGATTCACAGTTACTCAGCCACGATAAATCAGGGTGGGGTTGCCCATGTGCTGTGTCTTGCTTTACATAAGAGTAATGATTTATTGCTTGATGTGCAGTGTAAATTTTCCATGTTGCAGTCTCACAGCCTTCTTGAGATTAAGCAAGATAGGTTTTGCATTGCCAGTCAGTGACCCCTCTTTCCGTTAGGTATAGCAACCTTAGAGTTAGAATAATAACATAAGAAAGCAGGAGTGTGTACCCTCATGTATAAATATCTTTTTTGCTACTTGTAATGTTGCCTGTATTTACATTTTGTTAGAAACATTTGGCTCTTAAGGTATTAGTTTTGAACAATAGTTGCTGTGTACATCTGATAGGAGCTTGAACGTTTGACATGGCATAACCATGTAATACAGAGGGATTCTAGTGCTGCCCATAACCACTGTAGAATTTGAGAGGTGTCAGTAGAGTGCCCCCCGGACAGACTTCAGGTGGTACCTATCAGTGCAGAATCATGTGGACCAGCTGCAGTAGCCATCAACTGTGATGCACAGTATACGTTATATATGAGAACGTGGAAAGCAGCCTGTGGGTTATTTCAGGGTTAGCTACTCTGTGGTAAAAATAATGAGTCTAGGTGAACTGGTTATGACTACTAATGTTACCAAAAAGGGGTATGTTTGCTGCTAATAGGTGGGTTGAAGACCTGGCCTATTCTGCCTACATCAGGGACCAATCCCAATGATAGGATGGGTCTGCACACCACTCTTGGTATGTGCTTGCTATAAAGTCCAACAGCCTTGGGTCAATACACTTCTAGCCAGTTGGTGTCTTGTTGGGTTATATTTGTCGAGTGAAAGCTGACATAAAACCAGTCAACCAGCCAAAATGATATAAGGATCACTACATTGCATATAGGTTCACTGGCAGGATGCAGCTTGGAAGTGGACAACATGATGGTGTAGAGGTAATTAAAAATTCCATGTATCCTTGAAAAAAGGTGGAAGGAGAGTGAAGCAAAGCCTCTAGGCCTTGGATCCAGAAGCTGCTACTGACGGGAGAACAGACTAGAAATGGTGTGGGAATCATGGTGAGAGGGAGTCTCTAAAGACAGTGAGGATGCCATCAGAATAAGTAACAGCCTCGTGTCAATCAGACTCAAGTGTAAAGCTACAGCAGTATTCATAATCTCAGCCTATGGCCCACAGCAGGACTGTGACGGCAAGAAAATATGCCATTCAGGTGGCCGTTGCAGGACCTCCTTGACAAAATGAAACAAAATGAGTTGGTCCTGATAATGGGTGACCTGAGTGCTCGCTGGAACATATGGAACAGAATGTTAGAAACAATGATATAACAGCATATGTTCAGAAATTGAACAATCTATAAAACTATGTTACTATAAAAAGTTATCACTTTGTAACATTGCCTACTGTAGTACCATGTCTAAAAGTGATTGATTATCAAAAAGAGCTAGAAAATGTTCCAGCTGTTACTTGCAGATGATGTTCCTAAATGGGAAGCTATTTAATGGTTCCAGCTGTTACTTGCAGATGATGTTCCTAAATGGGAAGCTATTTAATGGTTCCAGCTGTTACTTGCAGATGATGTTCCTAAATGGGAAGCTATTTAATGGTTCCAGCTGTTACTTGCAGATGATGTTCCTAAATGGGAAGCTATTTAATGGTTCAAGCTGTTACTTGCAGATGATGTTCCTAAATGGGAAGCTATGAAGCAACCACAGTATCTTGTCCCATAGCTGGCTGTTGATTTGGGTGGCTCTATTACTTATGCTAATGTCAACATCACCCCCCCCCCCTCTCTCCAGGTTTCAAACGTTGGCAGATAATTTCTTAAGAAAACCTACCCATTTAGTTTTGACTAGCTCTGTTAAGGAGTTCCATTCTGAGGCTATGTACATGTTCATTATTATTGTCAGCTAGGTAAGCCAAAATTTATAGTATTGCACCAGGTCAGGACTCACTTATAATCACTACTAATAATTCACAGCCCTGAGTCTAATGGGACTATAGCACTAATCACTTGAGCAGCCAGTGCTTGGCTGTCTACTGTATTAGATATACCTTGCTGCATGTCCAGAATTTGTGGTAAATATCTGTAGGGGGGAATGACAAGCTATGCAGTGCCCTCTGTTGTGTAGCCCTTTTCCTTCAGGACTTATGGAGTCCAGTAGCCTTTGTACATGAGATAAAACTGGTGTGTCAAAAAACTTAAGTCAACAAATAGTTTTAGAGAAGGCCTCATTGAAATGTAACCATATCTACATATTCTGTGTTGTCTGAGCTCAACCTGCTGAATAGGATTCCTAAGAAGAACCTGAAATGCTAATACAGGCCTGCGCTCAAGGAACAGGTACACCTAGACATGTGTTGCTTTCTTACTAGACACTGGGCAGCTTGGTAGTTGCTGAAATGCCACCAGGATACATAGGTCTTCCCTTGCAGATTGCTCCTTGAGACCTAAATGGAAAAAAGGCATGCCTCAGCTAAAAATACTTTAATCTATCCTTCCCATGGATGCTAAACTCCTTTTGGAAATATTTTAAAAAGATTCAAATATTACATTAGCCTGTACTTTTTGTAGCACTTGCTATAGCCATGCCACGTCATTATCTATCCAATCATTTCACCATAAACAGGTTCACTCACTTTTAGTTCTTGGTTTCCCCACATGGATATCTTGCCCCCTAGTCTGATAAGAAATTCATCATGCCCAGGTACCTAAAAGCTTCAAAGGCCACATGAACTGTGTGCCAACTTTGGAAATATTTTTGGAGAGTAGCATCATACCAACCTAAAGCTATACATGTGAGATGCTATGCAGTATTTTCACCTCTAAAGCCAACCATAGTGATGGCAATGTTTCTACAGCATTTGGATATTATACTATGAACATGCCATCTGCAATGTTGTTGTCTTTCGTTTTTTCCCAATTAGGGGTCGCCACAGTGGAACTCCGGTCCGCTAATGATTGGCAGTAGATTTTGATGAATGCCGAGGTGCCAGCTCGACGTTCAACCTTCAACAAAGGCACGCCCATTTACGCATGTCTTTCGAACACCCACCCAACCGCGGGGAGGACATGCAGAACTCCACACAGAAGGTACTCCCCTGCAATAATTTTCACATTTGTTAAGTCTGCACTCCCCTGCCTTACCAGTAAAATAAAAGAAAGAATAGTACCATTCTGTGCTTTCCAACCAAATACGTTGTTATATCAACGCACTGATCTTCCCGAGCCAATGGGAACTCCAGGGCACTGGGGCACATTAAAGGGAATAAAGAAATTTGTGGCCAAATAACATTTCTATTGATTATATTTTCCCACACCTCCTTGTATGGGTTTTCAAGCATAGTCCCACACACTGATGTCATAGATTTGAAGCAATTAATTCCCAATAGTCAGTGCTTAACCTTAGACCCAGATAATATGGGGAGTGCCACACCATTTTAGAGGGAGGATCATTTGCTTTTTTAAGATATTCAACTGCTGGATTTTGCAAAAAAAAAAAAAAAAAAAAGCCCTGTTTTTTTTACATATTTACTTTTAGGCATAACATGGGATGAAAAAAAACCTCATGATATCTACAAATCATGGAATGTCCACTGTAGGATGCTCTTTAAGGAAAATATTATTGTCCACAAGCATAAGTGTTCTATTTCCACCACCATGAGATCACAGCTTTACGATTTCTTATTGGTTGTGATCTCCCTAGCCAGGAGGTTCTACCGCTAGTAAAAATATAGCCAGAGAGAATGGAGATCCCTGTCTAGTTCCTTTGCCTGGTGTGAAAGAAGAGAATATGGAGGAGTCTGTTAACACCCTCATGGGGGTATAGTACCACAGAAATCTTAGAGATCATGAGATGGAGATGCTGAAATCCCTATCACTATATTATGTGCTATATAGGGTTATGAGGGGGGACTTGTGCTGTGGTTACCATGCCCTCAGGGAATCCTACTATCAGTGAACTACCTTTTCTCAAAAGATCTAATAGTGAAGCCAATACTAGAGCAAGAGCTGTCAATCTATAACAGGGAATAACTCTAAATGGAGGGATAAGTTCATAACCCAGTGACTCTCCTTGCTCTGGTATAGGTTCCCCTTGCATGGCAAGTAGTGTGATTCCCTGTTGATCTTCAAACTTAACTTAGACAATTGGATGGGTACCCTAAAATTCACTCTGAGACTTGTGGACCTTGCCCTTCTTGAAAGGGGCAGTAGAATGTAAAGGTGGTTATTGACAAGGTATGCATGGCCTCTGATCAGTTAGCTTTGTATTTCCTCAGATTCAGCAAAATACAAAGATAGCCAAAGAAACCACTCCAGAGTTAAACAATATACCTTAATGATAAATTGCCCCCAAACCACTCCCACCAATGCATGGTGCACAATATCCTCAAATGGTTTGAATTTCTTCAAAATGTTAACATCTCCCAGCTACTTGCAGTACACAAAATATTTTGCCATCCACTTAAAACATGCTCACTGTCAAATCTCATCCAATGACATGTACTTAATAGAAACCTAAGATCCTCAGAACTTTAACCTTTGCTAATAAATCTCATAATTATTATGGTGACTCACTATTCTCTGTGTCCATCTCCAAGGTATGAAACAAACTTCCAAACCACATAAGTTTTTAAATAATCTGCAACAATTCAAATTTGCCCTAAAATATCACCTGGCAAATAAACTATGCAACTGTACTACACCTACAGTCTGAAGTATGCACTCCTATCTCTGTCCACTATGGATACTATACAAATGTATTAATATAGTATTTTTGGTTCTACTCACAATTTCTTGAAAACATGTATTTCCTTAATATGGTAAGCTTTGTAAGTAATGTATGTTGACTGTTTACTTTGAAATACTTTGTAAATAATGTTTGTTGACTGTTTTTCTTTTGAATTGCCAAATGTATTTCTATTGTTTTGGAGCTTTTTTTTCTGGGCCACCACTGAAAATGGGCATTTTAGTTCCCAGAAGGACTTTCCCAATATACATAAGTAAATACAATTAATAAGTAAATTTTGCCTGACAAAAACTCCTAAGGAGACCAAATTGCTCCAGAGCCATTTGTAGATAGTCCCATTTGATGGAAATAAAAGCTTTACCATAGTCCACCAACCTGTTGACTGCTAGGTGGGCATGTCTCCTAACAGCTTGAAAATCTAGCAGCAAGGTGTGAATAGGATAAACACTAGACCTACCTTTTATAAAACCAGCTTGTGAGGATGAATGAGCAAAGTAAGTACTTTGTTATTGACTATTGTCTCCTCTTCCACTCAGTCACCATCTTCCTTCACATTGTAGAGTCTGTGGTCACTACATCCAACCCCGGTACTGCAGCAGCTCTGCTACAAGGCCCAACTCAAAGCATTTTGACTGTGAATTTTGTCATTGTACAATAGCCTGTGGTCATTACATCTGACTCTGATACTGCAGGAGCTCTGACACAGGGCCCAACTTCCAAAAGTTTTCACTGAGAATTTTGTCATTGTACAATGGAAGCAAATTTAACATTAAGAACCTTGCTGTGTATTAACTTCATCTAGGCAATTACATGCCTGGCCTGTGCAAGAAAGTGGTTTTTAACTCCCTCAGTGATCATCTCCCAGTCTATACAACTATACATCTCACATATCCACTTAAGCAGCATGTTTATAAAACAACATGCAACCTTTCCAAGTTTAACCCAGAAATGTTCATTACTACCCTATCATCTATTAACTGGAACGTTGTTAAAATCCTCCCTTTAGATGATGATGTAAATGAATTCAATACAACTTTCCTGAATATTGAATAACCTTGCTCCATTTGGATGAAAGAGGCTAAAAACAATGCAATCTGGCTATTCAAAAAGAGTAGAATGCTAATGGAAGATAGAGAGAAATCATGGAAAGAATGGTAGAAATATGAAACACCGCACTATCTTGAAAACTTCAGAATGCTTTGCAATCATATTAAAAAGCAAATAAATGAAGACATAAGCTATACTCTGATAACTTTCAGAATAGTAATAAATACAACCGTAAAAATTCTGGACAGCTATGAAAGAAATTGTACATCCTAAACAAAAATTCAACCCTAAATTCTCTCCAAATCACTCACCATTTGAAACCACAATACAGTTCAGCTCTTATTTCATAGATAGTATAGCATCTCTAACCAAGAATTCCCTAACATCTAATCCTGTCTGACAGCCATGTATCATCACATCAACTTTTTCCTTCAAACCCTTGCCCACATCCTATAAAAACGTACTCTTAAGCAAACTAATGACCGTCCAAACAAGTACCTTAAAATAGCAACCTATAGTATTGCCAGTCCTGCCTCAATCCTTATAAATAGGTCAGTCCAGGAATCCCGCCTTCCTTATCTCTGGAAAAAGTCACATGGTATTCCTCTGCACAAAGAATGAATTCAGCAGGCATTACTAACTTTAGACCAGTAGCAGTCTTAGCCCCCTGTCCAAAATACTTGGAAATGTATTCAAAAACTATTGCTGAACTATTTTCTGATGGAAAAATTCCTATTCCCCACACAGCATGGTTTCCATCCTTCCCATAGTACTAACTACTTCTAACCTATATAGATACTATCTTATTTCTAGACTTGTCTAAAGCCTTCGACACAGTTTGTCACAGCAAACATTTGCTTCAAATGCTCTCATTCACTCTGTCTCAGCTCACCCTTCTATGGTTCAAAAACTACTTTTCCAATAGGTATCAGTCAGTAAAATGACACTCCACCCTCTCTCCATACCTCCTAGTCACCATGAGTGTATCACAAGGCTCTGTTCTTGGTCCCCTCTTCTTTAACATTCTTACCAAAACCCTCCACATATCCACACAACAGACCTTCCTAATACAGTACACAGATGACTCCACACATATTTGCACATCTGACAACATAGCACACTTCAAAAGGTTACTCAGAAAGCTTTAACAGCCGATGAAATATGGCTTTGTAACTCACAACTCATACTCAACCCTAAAAAGTAAACTTCTACTTTTTTTTTCCCCAAACCCCTCTCTCTCATGAAAAAACAAAATTAAGTCCTCTGTTTGATAATACAACAACTCTTCATGTCAAATTATTAAGGATGATAGTGAATGATAATCTTAAATTTGACCTGCATATACAAAATTGCATAAGAAAAACTTATCAAAAACTAGGGATGCATTACAGGGTTCTACTTCAAAACATCTAATTCTCATAACATTGAATCTCAAAACACTGAGTTTTTAATATTCAGTAATTAAAGTAACTAAAAACAAAATGTAAGCATGAACATTATGACTTAGGGCCAGATTCACGATGGCTTGCACGGAGTCTAAGAGTAGAGTAAGACTCCATGCAGCCATCATGTGCGACGAGTGATCCAGGAACAGCCTGTAGGGGCGTGCAAGAGAGCTCCTAAAACGGCTCTTACATGGACAGGGCCGGGACATGCAAATTACCTCAATTGCAGCCGAAAGGCATGCAAATGAGGTAGATTTGCGATTCAGGAAACCCGAACCTGTCCGAGTAAGACTAGTGTTATCTGCAGAAATGTACTCAGTTGACTACTGAGTACCGTTCTGCAAATAGCAAAACAGAGCCGTGACAGCTCCAAATAAAGATTGCACCCAGTAGAGGAAGCATGCCAATGGCCAAATATACAGCCATTGGCAATGTTTCCTGATGCAAAATGAAAAAAAATTAATTTTTTTTGTCTGATTTTCCATGTTTAAGCGTAGTGCAGCACTGCCCAAATGGGCTGCGCTCTAAAAACCAGAAAAATAAAAATTAAAACCCACAAATGTGGATTTTATGGGTATTTGTAATGTACAATGCAAGGCAATGGCATGCTGAAGACAACATGGCTACCAAGTAGGGGTTGCTAAGGGGGGAACCCAGTCTAAGAGATGTAACCAAGCATTAGTAGGCAATCCTATGCAAATGAGGGTAAGGATGGTGAATCCCAAGTCTACATAGCAAATGAGCACAGTCAGTGGAGTGCAAGACTAGGATAAGGGGAGTAACAGAGTAGGATATAGGTGACATCATGAGGGGGTATGTATGACAGTAGCTAATCTCATTGGAGCAGAGTGGCATGTGTTAGCTGTCAGTTGCTCATCACTGGAAGAGGTGTGTCAGTAGATATCCTAGCTAAAGTCAAGAAATAGAAGGTGCACACTGTGGGTATCACCAAGGTTTCTTGTAAAAATGCTTGCAACGTGTATGCGTGAGTGTGCATGCCTATAAACCCGAGTAAGACAGTGTGCGTGTGTAAGCAGAAGTTAGCATGTGTAATGTTGTCTAAATCTGTGTTAGCAAATTTGTGCTTGTGTGCGCGCATTTAAGCATGTGTAGGGCAGTTTAAAGTCTTGTAAGTGCCTTTGCACTCATGTGAGTATGTTTAGGCAGGAATTAGCTAGTGTAATTCCATCTAAGCCTGTGTGCACACATGTTAGCGAGTGTGCATGCGTCTGGTCGGTGCTGCCCCCCTGAGGAAATGGAAAGGGAAAAGGAAGCACAACAAACAGTAGGAAGTTAACCAGGGAGAGTCAGCAGAGCTAGCAGGTGGAAAGAATCAGAATCAGGCAATTACACAGGTAGTACACCAGCCCAGCCCAGCACTTAAAACTTTGCAAACAACTTTTCACCATGTATTCCTCAGAGACACTGCAGCACTGCAGTAAGCTAAGTGAAGTGAATACTGAAAAGGCTTAACTTAGACAAAGAAATGTTAGGGGCTGCCATTGCTGTCATAAACCGACATATGCAACATGCTGAGGGTGGTGACAATGGGAATGCTGCCAACCAACCCCCAGTGAGGAGACGGAGAAGAGTGTACAGGCCCAGGGTAACCTACCAGGGGCTACATGAGCTGGAGATAGTGGAGTGCTATAGAGTGGACAGAGATCTCATGCAGCAAATTGTTGAGCTGTGCAGGCCACGCCTCACACACAGAACCAACAGAGGGGAACCCATTCCAGTGGAAACCAAGGTATGTGTTGGCCTACGAATACTAGCAATAGGTACCTTCCAGAGACCAACTGGTGATATGATGGGGATATCACAGGCATCAGCATCCAGGGTACTGCACCAGTTCCTGGATGCCATGTCAGCAGATGTCGGTGATCATGTATATTTCCCCAATTCCCGTGAGGTATTGGCCAGGAATATGTGTCTCTTCCAGCAAATAGCGGAATACCCTGAGGTAGTGGGTGCAATAGACTGCACGCACATACGCATCAAAGCACCAGCTGGTGAGCGAGGTAGGGTCTACTACAACCGCAAGGGCTTTCCCTCCATCAACTGCCAGGTCGTGTGTGATGCCCAGGGCATAATACTGAATGTGTGTGCTGGCTGCCCTGGAAGCTACCATGATTCCCATATCTAGCATCTGACGCAGTTGTACCAGACATTTGCCAATGGGGACATCCCACATGGTCACCTAGTGGGGGATGCTGGCTATGCACTGGAGCCGTGGCTGATGACACCCATCAAAAACGCACACACACCTGAACAGGAACGCCATAATGAGGCACATGCACAAACACAAAATGTAATAGAGCATGTGTTTGGGCTGCTCAAGTCACGGTTCCAGTGTCTGGACACATCTGGTGGAGCCTTGCAGTACTCAACAACTACATGTACCCAAATTGTCATGGTATGTGCTATGCTACATAATATGATCCTGTGAAAACAGCTGCAGCAGGACCAGCATAGGTCTGGCCCAAACAGCCCCCCACCATTGCCAAGGTCATCACAGGCAGAGCGTGACTCGGAGGAGGAACAACCTAAGCCTGCCCCAATAGGCAGAAGGAGGCATGCCCAGTGTGCTTTGGCCTTGGCAAAGAGGCAAAGCATAGCACATACACTGGCTCAGTAGGAACCGTGGAAATGATACCTCTCTCTGACTCGCACATATAGTAAAAGGGATGCCTAAGTTGACACTACCTGCTTCAAACATGTACAGGGAGTGTAGTATGTGCATCCGACATAGGCAGCCCTGCAGCACCACCTGAGGCATGATTGCCATGTGTCAAGCAATTTAAGGTAGTGCTAAACAGCATTTACCACCATGTAGTATATGCAAACAGAATCGCACACACCAACTAGTACAACTGTGGTCAATGTCTAGTAATATTGGGCAATGTCCAGCAAAGTTGGTGAATATACAGCAATGTCAGACAAGCCTGGTCTAAGTAGGGCATAGCAGAACAAAAGCCAACATGCTTATATTTGCTTAACTGTCCCTTAAGCAGTCTGGTCTGCTCAGTATGGAAATATAAAGCAGTGATGGGCCTCGAACCCAGGATACTGTGCACTGTAGTTAAAGTACTGAACCACTAAACCATGACAGCATTGCACTGTTCAGCCAGTATGAAGGAATGTTGATAAGTCTATGCAAACTATCTCATGGAAACCCTGCAGGCACAGCATAATCCCGGTTGAGTTATGACACAAAGGTGAGTCCTTCAGTAAGAACAGAACTTGACTTCCAACACACACAGTAAATGTTAATATTGGTCATGTTCACACACATCCACAAATGTAGTGGACTTCAGATCGCAACATACTGAAAGGTCACACTGGGCATGCTCACACACTTGAATAAATGAGACATATGTCAGGCAACAAAACATGGAAAGCCTGAACTGGGCATGCTCACACACTTAGGCCATGTCTGACTACAGCAGTGGGCCACACATATCTGGCAGTTGCATGTGTTAACCCAGGAACCTCTCACTATCCAGCAATCTGCCCTGTGCACACAGTTACAAGACAACAGACACTTATATAATATAGTGGAACCCTGTCATGATCAAACATGTTCCACAGATACCTAAGTTGTTCATAGAAACTGGGAAAGCAAAGATGATAAAGACCTGCAAACAGTATCAGCAATAAATATTGTGCATCCCGAGCAGAAGCATAGGTTCAGAGGTCAATGCTAGGCTATCTGCCCTAGGGTATGTACAAGCCTAGCCAGAGTGTGTTTGGCTTTTGCAGCCCTGTCAGATTACTACACTGTGCCAGTGAATAGTAGGTCACACAAGATAGCCCATGTACGTTTAGGCTAGTGTGCCTCTGTCTAGCAGGGATACAGAAGATATCCCATGGGTAAACATACGATCACCCATACAGCCATCAAGATGTCCCCTGTAGGTGGTTAGTGGGTGGCTCTGCCTATGTGAAACTGTGATCACAATCTGGAGTGAGTGGAGGCCCTGGGATAAGAATCTGTCCCTCCAGCATGTCCTATTAACATCTGTGCTGTGGTATATGTCCCTGGAGTGTGTAGCTACAAGGGAGTTGGATATCCTGAGGTGGAGCAGGTCCATTAATTCTGGGTTGGGTATTACTGCAAACAACAGGCACACATCATATCCGAGTATGTGGTAAGCGACCAAGTAGAGCTGGAGTTACTGCATCTGAACTGTGAAGGTCATCCGTGTGAGTCCATACATCTGCTTGGTGCGGAACTTATAGGTCCATAGGTAGGTACTAGGCTATCTGCCCTAGGGCATTTATAAGCCTATCCAGAGTGTATTTGGCTTACGTCTCCCTATTAGATTTGTCTACTGTGCCTCTGTAAATTAGGTCACAGAAGGTACCCTTTAAGATTAGTTTGCTGTGCCTCTGTCTAGCAGGGAAACAGAAGAGATCCCAGGGGTGAATTTGCGATTCCCCATCCACGTGTCCAGATTTGGCTTGAAGAGGGTCAGCGAGGGGCTATGTCTAATATGAATTGGGATTCCATTCCAGAGTGAGGGGAGCCTCTGGGAAATTAATCTGTCCCTCCAGCATGTCCTTTCTATTCTTGTGCTGAGGTTTAAGTCCCTGGAGCATGTATCTGTAAGGGACTTGGATTTTTGAGGTGGAGCATGTCCATTAATTCTGGGTTTGACATGGCTTTGTATGTCAGGCATAGATCGCCTCTGAGTAGGCGGTAAGCAACTGAGTAGAGCTGGAGTTTCTTTAGTCGAGCTGCATAGGACATCTTTTTGTAGCCCATGATCCTCTTTGTGAGGTACTTTTGGGGTCTCTCCAGTTGCTGCAGGTGTCGGGTAAGGTACATCCCAAAAGGGCCATTGTATTCAAGTATGGGGCTGATGAGTGATGAGTAGAGGGGCACAATGACCTCACTTGATCTAGATGCGAACCCTTTCATGATAAGGTGGCATATATAGAAGGTCTTTGTAACCACTTTGGCAATGTGATTATCAAAGGAGAGATTACTATCTACATTGGTCCCCAAATCTCAAATTACTACTTCTGTACTTAATGGATTACCACCTATGTGGTAATATGTGTGTACTTTGTTTTTCCCAAAGGGGATGACTATGCACTCTTTAGCATATAGCTTGAGCCCGTGGCTCTGGCACCAAACATCCATCTCTGTGAGACCCTTCTGGAGGATGCTTGTGTCAGCTGGAGAGTTGATTATGGCCCCCAGTTTGCAGTCATCTGTGAACTTTGTCAGCCATAATCCCCCTGCGTTAGCCTGAACCTCAGAGAAGTATATACCGAACAAGAGAGGTCCCAGAACTGAGCCCTGTGGGATGCCACTTGTAACTGGTTTGGATTTGGACATTGCACCTGCGATTCTGACCATTTGGGTTCTATCCCTGAGCCAGTTTGCAACCCATCATGTGATATAGGGGTTGATATTTAAGCTGGTAAGCTTATTTATGATGCCCGAGTGGGGTATTGTGTCAAAGGCTTTTACGAGGTCCAGGTAGGCTGTTTGGACTACCTTGCTCTCATCTATAGCTTTGGTAACTGTTTCAAAGAAATCAACTAGGTTTAAGAGGCAAGATCTGCCCTTAACAAAGCCGAATTGGGTAGGGTCCAGTGTCTGGAGGCTCCCACTGTCTTTGTTTATGAGTTCCATGATAATACGCTCCATAGCTGTACAGACCACACTAGTCAGGCTTATGGGGTGATAGTTCCCAGGGTCCGTTGTGGCACCACCTTTGTGGAGTGGAACCACTGTAGCTGTACGCCATTATTTGGGTACATATCCTGTAGTAAGGCTAAGTTTGAACAGTGACTTAATCTGAGGGTTCAGTTATTCTTGGAGCTTGTGTAAGAAACAGCCTGGGACACCGTCCGGTCCCATAGCTGCTGTGTTTTTTGCTTTGGAGAGGGCAGCTTTCACCTGTGCATCTGTAATGTCAGGGAGGTTACAGTCAGTCGGGAATGCCTTTGTTCCTTTGGGGGTGAAGGGGGGAGAGGTTTGTGCTGAATCTGTCTGCCAGGATGTTGGCTTTGTCTGTAGGTTTGGTATATTTTGTACCATTATGCAACAATTCAGAGCATATCTGGGAGTTACCACCCATATTATGGACATAACTAAAGATGGGCTTGTGATTATCTTTAGTGTCTAGGGCAATTTCCCTTTTGAAACTGGCCTTTGATGATTTTATGAGGTATCGAAGTCTCTTGCTAATACTGATCAGAGATGCCTTCCATTTTTGGGATTCTGCTCTGTCATGTAGTAGCTTCCTCCTTCTGTTGTATAGCTTATTTATGGCCGGGGTCCACCAAACAGGTCCCCTGTTTTTGGAGGAGTGAGTCTTCGTTTTATTTGGGATAGCACGATCCATGCATTCCTTTCAGGTGCTCATAGAATGCATTTGTAAAGGATTCTGCAGATTGGCCTGTATTATCCTTTGGCCCGTGGGCTTTGAAGGATTCCACCTCAGTCTTGAGAAGTGCAAAGTTGGCTTTTGAGAAATTCTTTACAGTGATTTCCTTGGCTGGGGGTGGGGACGGGATATGGATGTCCATGGAAATTTGTTAATGGTCTGATCTTACCAATGAGGGGTTTACTTCTGGTGTGGAACATAGAGTCCCCATGTTGGTGATGACCAGGTCCAATATGCTGTTCCCTCTTGTGGGAGTGGTGATCAGTTGTTCCATCGCATTACAGTTTATAACATCAAGGAACCGTTGGGCGAGTGTGTTTGGGCATGAGTAATTGTCGCAATCAATATTTGGGTAGTTGAAGTCACCCAGTAACATAGTTTTAGGAGAGACCTTGATATTCTCCAGTGTTCTCAGGAATGCCAAGTGGGGTTCCTGTAATAGGGAGGGTGTTCTGTAGCAGGCTACAAACTGAAAGGCAGTTTGGCCTGCTGTTAGTTGCACATGGATGGTTTCTGATGCTTCGTGCAGTGCCACTAACCTGGAGGTGTAGGCATCATTGATGAATATAGATACTACCCCTCCTTTTGTGCTTCGGTCCGAGTTTTGTGTCTGAAACACATGGTATGAGTTATAACCTGGTAGTGCTGGGGTGCTCTCAGGAGCCTTGAACCAGGTTTCTGTTACTGCACAGACATCGATATTCTCCACACTGAGGAGAGCCTCGAGTAATTGCATCTTGAGGTTTAGACTTCTGGCATTGAGTAGCATTACCTTTAGATTTCATATCCATGGGTTGTCTATGGAGGTGGGTTTGTCCTTTGAGCCTCGCCTAAAAAATGCACTATGGGGGTGGCAAGAGGCATGGCCAGTATACGAAAGCCTAAGGGTGACAGGTGCAAGCCATCCCTAGCGAAGCAACGTGGCTTGTCGGGCATGTCATCCCAGGCTGACAGACACTGGATCCCCATTGAATGACACCAATACTTTAGACAATTGTTGAAACTGATCATTTTGTCTTTATACTCTGGCATCATTCTTGGTGAGGGCAAGATGCTACTCAAGGTCAGGGTCATACCAGCCTGGGCTACATGATCAGAGAGCTCCTCTATGTCCCTTTTCTTGTAGTCCAGGGAGGTACATCTCATGTCATTCACACCTGCATGGACAATGATGGAGTCCTACTTGTACTTGCTTTGGAGTGACCTGAGTGCTTGCATTATGTGGTGGATCCTGGCACCTGACAGGCAGCTTACAGTGATCTTCCCCCTTTTCAGTCAGCTGAGCGGGACGTCAGTGTGCTGGACAATAGAGTCCCCTATAACAAGTGTATTTGGTGTGTTGTTTGGCCTTAAGGGCTGTGACTGTGAGGCACACTGATTTTGTGAGTTATGTGATTCATGGGTATTGTTGAGGGGTGGCTGTTGCTTGGGTATCTGTGGCCAGTACAGTTTCTGCAGGTGTTGGGTAAGGTACACCCCAAAGGTGGCATTGTAACCAAGCATGGTTGTTATTAGTATAGGGGCACAATGACATCACTCGATCTAGGTGTGAAACCATATGGGATAAGGTTGCTTATATAGAAGGTCTGTCCAACCACTGTGGCAACGAGAATGTCAAAGGTGACAGTACAAACAAGTCATGTCCCCAATCACCTAACAACACCTACCGTATGTAATGGAGTACTACCTATGTGTTAATGTGTGGGCATGTTGTTATTCCCAAACGGGATGACTATGCAACTAATGGCATTTAGCTGTAGGCCATGGCTCAGGCACCAGTCATCCATCTCTGTGAGACCCTGTTGGAGTATGCATGTGGCAGCTGGAGAGGTGATTATGGAACCCAGTTTGCAGTCAAGTGCGAACAAGGTCAGCCATATTCCCCCTGTAAAACCAAAAGTCCACGTGAGGCTAATGACACACCAGCAAAGACCGCAAAGAACAGCAATAGCGTATACAGATTTATTATCCGCTGCATTCAAACTTCATCAGAATAAGTACACATATTAAAAATTTACACTTAAATACTACAATGAAACCATGTGATTAATCAATCAATTAAATAATCAATTAAATATTCAAACTGTCAAGACCTAATAAAAAATATATATATACACACACAAATATATATAACATTTTTTTTAAAAAACATATTTAAACTAAAACTTTTACAGTTGATACCTAAAAATGAGAATAAACTAAATTTCCTTCTTTATTAATATTTAATTTACGTTGTTTTAAAAAACACTTGATATTAATGGTCTCATTGAGACCTGGGGGCTATATCAGATTTTAATTTTATTTGCCAATATGCTTCTCTTTGCAAAAGATAATTTTTAAAATCGCCATCTCTCATATCCTTCTGACCTACCTCAAGTATAGAAAAAAGGAATTTGCTAAAGGATAAACAATTTAATGAATGCTTAAATAAAGCATTCTTTTCATCTTTAGATTTGATGGCATATAAATGTTCCCTAATTCTTATTTTAAGCTCCCTGGTGGTCATCCCTATATAAAATGCAGTGCAAGTTGAACATAAAGCAATATAAATGACTCCACCAGTGTTACAATTTACGTAACCTGGTACCTCCAGAGTCCTGCTACATGTACTAACTGAAATATAGGGACCCACAGAAATAAAACGACAAATATTGCATTGATTGCAAATGTACATGCCCCTTTTGTTGAACCCCAATCTAGAAGCTTTATTCTGGTGAATTTCCAAAATCCGTTTTATATTAAGACCGTTCTTTTGAACAAAAATGGGCCTTTCTCCTACAGCATGAAAAATATCCTTATTACCCTTAATGATGCCCCAGTTCTTCCTAATAATATTTTGAATGCCCTGACAATCAGAGCTCATCTCAAGTGAACAAATTAAATTAACATTCATTTTGTTATCAACACCATTTCCGCAAGGGGGCTCCACTTCATCATTTTGAAAATTTAACAATGGAAAGTATTTAGACTCCCTTTTGGACCAAATGTCAGCCTTGGCACCATCAAGAATAGATGGATCATATCCCCTCTTAATAAACAAGGAGGAAATAAAGGAAAATTCCTGGTGCAGGTCCGCATCCTTAGAGGTCATGCGGCTTGCCCGAATAAATTGCCCCCTGGGGATATTGTTGGTTATATACTTAGGATGCCCGCTCTTGTAATGTAAATAACCGTTATTAAATGTCCTTTTGCGATAAATGCAACTATGAAGTCTGCTTTCTTCAAAGTCCCATTTAAGTGTGATGTCCAAAAAATTAACATTCAACCCCATTGTGCCCTTAGTAAATTTTAAATAATCCGAAAGTAAATTAATATCAGTATAAAACTCGTTAACAGTACTGATATCACCATCAATTATAAAAAATAAATCATCCATAAATCGACAAAAAAACTGAATTTTGTATTTATCGGCCAGGGTGGGGAGAAATTGTTTCTCCCACCAGGCCATGACCAAATTTGCAAATGCTGGGGCTGCTGAGGAACCCATAGCAACCCCCCTCTTTTGCCTATAGTAAGTTTTCTCAAAAAGAAAAAAATTATTTTCCAAAGTCACCTCTAATAATCTACATAAAAAGGACACCTTGTCATTAGTAAAATTGAGACAGTTAAAGGTTAAAAATTGTCGGATGGCTTCAACACCCTCTTGGTGGGGAATACAAGTAAAAAGGGAGACAACATCAAAAGTAAACATTATCTGTGTACTAGAATTGAAACCACAAGTATTGACAAACTTATTTATTTTTTTGAGAAAATGCCAGGAATCCCAAATAAAAGAAGGTTGTGTGGAAACAATGGGCCCTAAAATTGCATCTAAAAACAAAGAAACCCCTTCCGTAACTGAATGGGAAGCCGAAACAATCGGTCGAAATGGCGGGTCTACGGTTGACTTATGGGTCTTAGGGATCCCAAAAAGTACCCCTATCCTAGGATGTTCAGTACTACAAAATTCGTATAATTCAAAGCTCATTTCCCCATTCATAAGGGCGTCATATAAATATGCTTGAACCATACGAAAACAACGCTTAATTTCGAAAAGTGGGACAATTTCATATTCATCTTTGTTTGCCAAAAGGTCTAACATACCCTTGACATAAGACTCCCTCTTCATGATGACAATATTATTCCCCTTGTCGCTTTTCATAAAGCGAAATTCCCTTGTCATAGATGTTAAATTACTTAATGCTTGCCTTTCAACATCTGAAATATTGCCCAGGGTACTGGGGTAGTCATTCAACAACCTATCTACATCCTGAATACACATTTCCTCAAACACTTTTAAGGTGTGATGTAATTTTGGTACGAAAGCGGATAATAAATCTGTATACGCTATTGCTGTTCTTTGCGGTCTTTGCTGGTGTGTCATTAGCCTCACGTGGACTTTTGGTTTTACTTGGTTTGAGTTCATATTCCCCCTGTGGTAACCTGTACGTCAGACAAATATATACTGAACAAGAGAGGTCCCAGGACCGAGCCGTGTGGGATGCCACATATAACTGGTGTATAGTCAGACATGGCACCTGCAATTCTGACCATGTGGGTGCTATCCCCGATCCAGGTAGCAATCCATCATGTGAGATATGTGTCCATATCGATGCTGGTTAGCCTATGCATAATGGCCCAGTGGGTTATTGTGTGGAAGGGTTTAGCAAGCTTCAGGTACGCTGTGTGTACAACTGTCCCTATGTCGATGGACCTGTTAACCGTCTAAAGAATACAAACATGTTCAAGAGGCAAGATCTGCCCACAACAATGCTGAAATGTGTAGGACACAGTGTCTGTAGGTTCCTGATGTCTATGTTTAAGAGTCCCATGACAATACGCTCCATAGCTTTGCATAACAGGATAGTCAGGCTTATAGGGCAATATTGTCTGTGGTCCGTTCTGGCACCAGCTATGTGGAGTGGGATCACTGTCGCTGTACGCCATTCCGTGGGTACATATCCTGTATTAACTCCGATATTGCACAGTGATGTAATGTGAGGTTTACGTCTGTCATGAAGCTCGTGTAAGATGCAGGCCAGGACACCAACTGGTCCCATTGATGCTGTAATGTATGCTTTGGGGAGGGCAGCACTCACCTGTTGCTGTATTGTATCAGGGAGGTTACAATCTGTTGGGATGGATAGTTGCTCCCTAGGGGGGATGGGGGGAGACAGCTGCACTGAACCTGTTTGCCAGGATGTTGGCTATGCCAGTGGGTTCAGGGTAAGTGTAGTCAGTATGCAGTAACTCACAGCATATCAGTGAGTGTCCACCCAGGTTCCGGACATAACTGAAGAAGGCCTTGTGATAGTCCTACGTGTCTGGTGCAATTGTCCGTGAGAAGAAGACCTTAGATAAGTACATGAGGGATCATAGCTGTCTGCTAGTACAGATCACAGATGCTTTCCCCATCTGGGATTGTGCTCTATCATGTAGTAGCTTCCTCCTGACATTGTACAGCTTATTAATGGCTGGTGTTTACTAGACAGGTCCCCTGCCATTGTAGGAGTGAGTCTTATTGTTATTTGGGGTAGCACAATCCATGCAGTCCACTAGGAGTCCATAGAATGTGTATATAAAGGATTCAGCAGTCGGAGCTGTATTTGACACTGTCTCAGGGTCTCTGAAGGATACCACCTTGCTTTGGTGAAGTGAGACGTTGGCTCATCAGAAGTTCACCAAGATTACCCAGGATGGGTGTGTGGAGTGTATATGTATGTGCAGTGAGATAGATGTATGTTCCGACCTTACCAATGAGGGGTATATTGCTGGTGTGGAACATAGACTCCCCATGTTGGTGATGATCAGGTCCAATATGTATTCCCTCTTGTGGCTGTGGTGACTGGTTGTGCCATAGCATATGAATTTACAAATTGTAGCAACTGTAGGGCGAGGTTATTGTGGCTTGAGTAGTATCCCCAGTCAATATTCATGTATCTGATGTCACCCAATATAATGGTGTTTGTGGAGACCATCATATCCTCCACTGTTCCCAGGAAAGCTGAGTGTGGTTCCTGAGTATGGGAGGGTGGTCTGTAGTAGGCAACAAACTGAAAGGCAGTTTCGCACAATGGTAGTTGTATATGTATGGTCTGTGATGCTTAGTGCAGTGCCACTAACCCGGAGGTGTGTGTATCTGTGATGTATATGGATACACCCCCTAGTTGTGTTGTCCGTTCCAAGTCCTGTGGTCAGAAAGCATGGTATGAAACATAACCTGGTAGTGCTGGTGTGCATATGTGAACCTGAACTAGGCATCTGTTAGTGCACATATATTGCTATCCCCCATACTGAGGGGAGTCCTGAGTGACCGCAATATGAGGGTAACACATCTGGTGTTGAGCAGCATTACCCTTTGTGTTATTTAACCTGTAATGTCTATGTAGGTGGGTTTGTCTTTTGAGCCCTGCTCAACAAATGCACTATGGTAGTAGCAAGAGCCTTAGCCAGCATTCAAAGGTCCAAGGGTGACAGGTGCAAGCTGTTCATAGTGAAGCTACGTGGCATGTTGAGCATGTCACCACAGGCTGACAGACACTGTATCCCCTATGAATGACACCAATCTGTTAACCAAGTGTTAAACGTGATATATTTGTCTGTATACTGTGACATCATACTTGGTGGGTGTAAGATGCTAGGCAAGGTCAGGGTCATACTGGCCTGGGCTACATGATGACACTGTTCCTCCATGTACCATGTCATGTAGTCCAGGGAGTAACGTCTGAGGTTTTACGCACCAGCATGGACAATGATGGTGCCAGTCCTGTGCTTGCTTTGTAGTGACGTGACTGCATGTGTTATGTGGCAGATCCGGGCACACGACAGATAGCACAAAGGGACTATTCCCTTGTATGGGCTGGTGAGTGGTACGTCGGTGTGTCTGACAATGTGTTGCCTATCACAAGTGTAGTATGTGTGTTGTATAGCCCGAAGGCAAGTGACTGTGTGACACACTGACATTGTGAACTATGTGAGATGTGGGTATTGTAGTGGGGTAGCAGTTGTGTGTGTGCCTGCTGTGGAGGTCTCTGCTGCTTAGGCAGAGTTCATTTACAGCATCTGAGTATGTGTATGTGTGATAATGTGGTTTGAGTGCTGTTGCCAGAGGATATGTGAGACTAATATGTGGTGTGTGTGGTTATCTTCACCACCTGACAGACTATGCCAGTCATGGGTCGAGAGAGTTCAGCACCCTGTATGTCTCTATAGGTGCATCTCACACATATACCTGGGTTTGTTGTGAGGAGGAGAGTGTTGTCTGTGTACGAGGCAGAAGTGACATTGTGTCTACATCACAATATTCACCAGCTGGACTGGAGAGTGCACACAAAGCCGACCCCTGGACATGCCGGGATATCATCATGACATACTCTGTAGCCAGATGACAAAGGATCAGTAGGGTGTTAAGTGTGTAAAGGAGTATAACAGTGATTAGTGCTCAGGTTTGTTGGTGTTCTGTAAAGAGTAGCTGAGAAGGAGTCCAGACTGAATCATGACACCTCCGACAGCTATGTCATATATAGCAATGTACACACATATATGTCATGAGTCAGGGCCAACTGTACCTGACTGACAATGCCGACATCCTGACAGACAGGCCCATATATACATACCCACCTCCCACCGACAATAGTCTATATCATCATACCAGGAGATATCTCATGTAGAATGGATGAACAGCTACCCCCAATGCTAAAAGCATGGCATCAAGTGGACAACATTGATTCCCAATATGTGTCATGCATAAACTACAGAACAAACAGATCCTGCACCTGAACAGTCAGCTGAACCTCCCCCCCTACACAGGATGTGGAACCGTTGAATGTGTTACAGCAACATATGGCACTCCACACAAGTGTTGGTGCACAACACACCATGGGAAGTACAGTCCAGTATGCCTGTGAAGTATGATCTGCAATCCAAGGAGTCCATCATGGTTGAAGTCATAAACCGAGCTATTGGAAGCTGACATACACACGACCCTACTAACCGTGGTATGTTGATGTGTGGATCATGGTTCCCAAACATGCTAGACTGTTTGCAAGGCAGCCACACAGGACATACATCACTGAACACAGCTACACATGTCTCACATACACTTTGAATAGCCCTTTATCAACATCCCAAACACATGTAGTACCCACAAAACCAACAAGCTGTGCATAAATATGTGTTGACATAGGAAGGAATGTCGATGTGTCCACAGATAAATCACACAAGGTAAGGATTATGAGTTCCTGTTCCAGCTGTTGACACCTGATGACCAACATGGACCATTCCTGGAATGGAATAAAACAAAGTGTACACACATTACCATGTCCAGTTTGATGATGTCACCACCCTAGAAATACAGATAGAGAAGGGAAACCACCCAATAAAGCAAAGAGCATGCTGTGCTAATGCGTGTCTCTCTCTAGTATCATAACCTAGTTAGGTAGGGGTTTGAATCCTGCAAATGCTGACTGTGTCTGTGTGTGGGGTTTGTGTGTATGTGTGTGCAATTCTCCTTGAAAGGAGTGGCCTTTTTGAAGACTGGGAAAACACACTAAAGATGTACATTCCTCTTTGGAAAGACTGATGATGTCGCCACCCTAGAAATACAGAGAAGGGAAACCACCCACTAAAGCAAATAGCATGCTGCGCTAATGCGTCTCTCTCTAGTATCATAACCTAGTTAGGTAGGGGTTTGAATCCTGCAAACACTGACTGTGTCTATGTGTGGGGGGGTGTGTGTATGTGTGTACAATTCTCCTTGAAAGGAGTGGCCTTTTTGAAGACTGTGAAAACACACTAAAGATGTACATTCCTCTTTGGAAAGACTGATGATGTCACCACCCTAAAAATACAGACAGAGAAGAGAAACCACCTAGTAAAGCAAATAGCATGCTGCGCTAATGCGTGTCTCTCTCTAGTATCATAACATAGTTAGGTAGGGGTTTGAATCCTGAAAATGCTGACTGTGTCTGTGTGTGGGGTTTGTGTGTATGTGTGTGCAATTCTCCTTGAAAGGAGTGGCCTTTTTGAAGACTGGGAAAACACACTAAAGATGTACATTCCTCTTTGGAAAGACTGATGATGTCACCACCCTAGAAATACAGACAGAGAAGGGGAAACCACCCACTAAAGCAAATAGCGTGCTGCGCTAATGTGTCTCTCTCTAGTAACACAACCTAGTTAGGTAGGGGTTTGAATCCTGCAAACGCTGACTGTGTCTGTGTGTGTGGGGGGTGTGTATGTGTGTGCAATTCTCCTTGAAAGGAGTGGCATTTTTGAAGACTGGGAAAACACACTAAAGATGTACATTCCTCTTTGGAAAGACTGATGATGTCACCACCCTAGAAATACAGACAGAGAAGGGGAGCCACCCAGTAAAGCAAATAGTGCACTGTGCTAATGCGTCTCTCGCTAGTATCATAACCTAGTTAGGTAAGGGTTTGAATCCTACAAGTGCTGACTGTGTGTGTCTCACTCTTGGTCAATGTGGTGTGGGTCTTGCTTTTACTATGTTATGGCATATTATGATTACAACAGTAAGTGCATTGCACACATCAGGTACATGCGTTGCAAATATATATGTGTACATGTTCCCTTAATTAGTACATAGGTGTGATGCCTGCATACTACATAAATACATTTGTTGCCATTGACAGGTTGTGCCGCAGCTTCTCAGATCATAGGTCACATATGTATGTATGTGACAGGCCCATCCACTGTCGTGATCCGTGGCCAAGGTCATCTGTGCCACACACACCCATGACAGTTACTTTACAGTAGTGTGAGTGAGGGTATATGCCTGGGGTATATGTCAGGCATGTTCATACACAACAACGACTGCCAATAATGGACAGTCTTTATAGGTGTACGACCGCCTTGTGGATATGCATCCAGGCCTCCAATGTCTCATGTAACACACCTTGGGACTCCACAATACCTATGGATATGTGGATACCAAAGGACACATGACATAACATGAGGCTGTATGTACACATTGGTACCCAACATACATGTTGAGGGCTACCACCTATGTGGTACTGACGGGATAGTAAGTATAGTACATGTGGATGACTATGCCATATTCAGCTTACTGCTATACAGCATGTATCACATGACAGGCATCTGTCTGTATGATACCCTTGTGTAGGATATGTGTCCCATCCAGGAAATGGATTGTAGGCCACTGCATGCATTACCAGATGTGGATGGACACATCCCTAGTGTGTTTGCATGTACCTAAGGGGGCTATATGCCAAACAGGTGTGGGCACAGGAATGGGTGGCAGTAATTACCACTGGTTAGTGTTATAGTGTAGCACCAGAAGGATACAACTGTTACTGGGTTCCCTATGACTGTGTGTCATTTGTCAGGACATCATCCAATGATTGCTTATAGTCATGCTGTTGAGGTTATGTATACTACCAGACCGCAAATCATTGACAGATACTAACAGTATCACCCACAGCATGGTGTCTACCCATGTCATACACACGTCTACCCATGTTAGTACATAACTGTAGTAGAATGCATACTGGCCATTGAAAGATACTATGACATGTTAACAATGTGTACAACAGGGTATGCCACATGTCCCATGTGTCCACTATGCACGTACATACAGACAGTGCGCACCCACCATGTTCACAGATGTACACTTGCTAATCTGTACTGCACACATCACACACATACTGTCCACTCACTAACGCATGCTGGCAACACATTACACGTCAGCCAAGTGGCACATGGGTGGACAATACATAGTCAGACCTAACAGTGGTGTAAACAATGCTACATTGACAATCAGAGCTTTGATGAATAATGTCTGCTGAGATATACCTACAAGGATGTCATTACACTTTCCTGTTGACAACTTGCTAATATTGCTACACTGCTATAGTGTCACCCTGTGCATCAGCACTATGTTAGCCTGTTCCTCCATCAATGTTACAGATGACAGGAGGCGACACAGGTATCATCATATGCACAGTGTATTTTGTTGTTTGTCAGAGCCTGACATTGACCCATCCAATCAACATGTCTGTGTGTGTGTGTGTGTGTGTGTGTGTGTGTGTGTGTGTGTGTGTGTGTGAGGGACAACAGTACAGCATGGGCCAATGTTGATGTAATGTGTGTGTATGTGTGAGCCCTAGTTGTTTGGTTAATGTGTGTGTGTCTGCATGCATACAGCTCCAACATGTGGCTGCCATATACAGTAGTTTGTGGGACAGCCACAGACTGTACCTGCTAGGCTGTACAGATCACTGTCTCCGGCCACAGACACAGTACCTGTGCCTGGCAGGGGTGCTACGGACAGTATCGGGTACCAAACCTGACTGGGTACTGTCCTCAGAGGCAGAAGTGGGACGACTGAACCCATGTCCCTGCTGGGAATGGCCAGAGCCATGTGCACGTGATCTACTGGGACGTTCAATGGACAGGCCAGCCCCAGCATTGCTGGGGCTGGTACTGCCACTACAGGAGCGGCTGTGAACCGGGGGCCATCCGTGACCACTGCCAGCTGTTGCTGGCATGCATCCATATCAATGTTGCAACCATCCCGCATGGTCCTGGCTCATGGATGAAATATTGTGGAGGGCATCTAATGTCTCCCCCCAACGTCTATCAATGACCTTGGTGTAAGTGTGGATGGCACCGGCAAGGTCACAGATGCTGTCATTGATAGCGGTGTAATGTGCCTTCTGCACCCTAAGTCTCTGCCTGGTGTACCGTTCCATACGTGCCTGAGCCTGCATTACAGCCTGGAACATGCTGGATGTCATAAGACCAGTGAGGGCATGCCTGCCAGGGGCAATACGACCAGTGGTGCTCCCCCGAGAACCCCTGGACCTCCGCCTATGTGGTACCATTCCAGGTATATGGCTATGGCTGCTATGAGGGGATGCAAGTGCCACGGGTACCACACTCTCCTGGTCAGTGCCAACTGTATGCTGTCCCTCACCTATGGCCATTGGTGATGAGGGATGTATTGGCAGTATGAGTGTGCACATAGATGGAGTTGAACGCTGTGTACTGTCGATTGCTGGACCAATGACAGACCCTTCCTGTGTCAAAATACATTCTCATCATCAGCACTATTCGTGGCAGTGGCTTCAGGCTCCCTGCTGCATTCAGCCAGCCCTAACTCAGCACCTATGAGAAGAAGACAGGAAACACACTTTACGGTCTGCACATACACACATGCACACAATAACACATGCACACATGCACAATAATACACTCCTCGCTACAGCACATACACACATGCACCAGCAATCCAACACATAGTCGGTAGTGGGAGAAGGTGGGTGTCAGTATCACAAGGTAAACAGTCACCACACACGTGTCAGCATGCAGAATATGTGTTGCACAAGACCATACAGTGCAAGTGTAGACGCCCCAATGTAATGGCAGCATACATGGCTTTGTTGCAACTCTGTCATTGTTCAGTGATTGGCTACACCCTGGAACACAATTTGTACATGGACACAACATTGCTGTGCAGGTATTATCAGCTCTGCAATGCCCTGTGCACCATCACTCACAAGTATACATGCCATGGCTGCATGTGTTATCTGTGACACATAGATAGCAATGTCTGAGTACAGTGTCTGTGTTCAAAGCAGATAATAGTGGGCACGGGTGTAGCACATGCATGCTATGTACACACACGGGACGATTGCTGCATGTTGATGTGAAGGTATCCCAATGCTCTACATGGCCAGTGTACAGTGGTTATGGTGAGTGTGGGACATATTGCAGATATGTGTGCCACACATGGCATGGCATGCTACACAACTGCAACATTAAACATCACACATACCCAATGTGTGTCAAGTGACCTATACACCCACTAGCATTCCAGGACATATATGTGACACTTTGTTTGGATGGCGACTGCTGTGCATATTGTGTATACTGGCATATGTAAGCACACACACAACATGCTATGCATATTGCGTATAGGTGCATACGTTTGCACATGCACAACATTGAGGTGCAAAGCAATGACTGCTATGAGTAGTACTGTTGTCACTGTAACTGGATGGGATGTAGTACCCTGTGCTATCATCAACATGCATCCTGTGGTCACTCACAGCTACTAATGTGTGCAAGACCACTGCCTAGCATGCTGTACCTGAACTGCAGTGCTGTGGCTACGTTCACAATTACACAGACACCTTGTACATGGGTGTGTGAGGTGACCAATAGGGAGCATTGCCTACCATGACTGTGTTATGTGTTGCAGAGTGTTGTACACACCCATGATAGGACTCTACCCCTGAGGTACAGCATGTGTGTGTGCAAGACATGTGGGATACTGACGTGTGACCTTACAGTGGGTGTGATGGGAAATGTAGCATGTTTTCATGTACTGCGTATGATAAATGAGTTCTGTTGTGTACAGCTGTAGCAACTATGCATATCTAAGGTGCAGTACAGTGTTGCCACACTTGTGTCTGCTGCACTGTGCAGTGTATGTGACTGAGGCAGCTACTGACTTTACTGAGATGATTAATGTCTCACAGCAAACATGGACAGCATGCATTATGTGTAGGTGTGTTACGTGTACATGGCCTACACCTCACCTATGACATGCACGTTTCATTACCAATATTAAAGTGTTAACACACTCACCAGCATGTACCATCTGCTCTGCTGTCACACCAGAGGGACCTACAAGAATATGACACAGTTTATCAGTGGCCACAACTGTGGCATTGCTACCGTGAGTGAGTGCGCTAATCTACAGTGGAACAACAGTCAACAGTCACAGGTGTGGAGATACTATTCTGAATATCAGTATTGCACACGAGAGGCAGCACAACTGCTAAACACACAGTACACATCTCACATAAGCATATTCTAACAATACAGGTAACGGTAGTCTACAACTAGGGCATATTACCTGCACGCTCCATGTCATCCTGCTGGGTAGCTCTGGCCTCCATGATGACACATGCATGATGTTGTTGCTGCTGTAGGCCAGGAGCCACCACACTTAGGAGCAGCTCCTCCACTCTGGTGAGGGGGGGATGTATGGGCGCCCCACCACCTGTGGCAGGCTGTTGCCTATGGATATCAGACGCACGCTGCCAGACATGTCTAATTAAATCACTGCAGTGATGGCGTACCTGCTCATATGTCCGGTTATGCATGCCTATGTCATTTACCTGGCGAACAAGATCTTGCCACAGTGCAGTACGCTCATGCTGGTGCTGGCTGGCCCTGGAAAAAAGCAGGGTATAGTGCTGAACCAGGCTG